>NC_086194.1:58203230-58803438 GCF_035770615.1 Melospiza melodia melodia
AAATCTGAACTCAAAACATCATAGATGATTTTCAATCAAGAATATTCTCCAGATAAAAAATGTTATATTCTGATATGACATATTTTAGGGAGAAAAATAATTTTTATTTTTTAATGAGTTCCAACACTGCATTGATAAAAACATAGAATGAAATATTGAAATTATCCTTTGAACTATTTTAATCCAAGCCAAGCAAACAATTAAAAATTTTCTTACAGAATTCTTCTGTTTTGTTTTCCAAGAAAGACGATATAATAAAGGTTTACATATAGCCACCATAACATCATACTTCAATTCACCCAGCTTCAAGTACAGCCAACAGAAAAAAAAAAAAAAAACATTTTAATACACACAGAAAATACCAGGGGAAGTTGTTACCCTTCCAATATTTTAGGATTTTTGTTTCTGACTTCTAAGGCTCAAAATATAATACATAAATATCAATACTCTTCGCCTATATAATATAAATAGCTCCACCTGCAGCTCTGAATACATAGACTTTCTACAGAAGGATACTATAATATAGATAATATAGACAGAGACAGAATTAAACCTATCAGCCTGTGAATGGCTTTTAACTTATTTTCATGTAGTAAAAGTAATTTCCACTCTCAGACAGGCTCAGTTGGTTAGAACAGAGTGCTACTGATGTCAAGTTTGTGAGTTTGATCCCTGTGTGGCCATTCAATTAAGAGTCGGACTTGGTAACTCTTGTGGGTCTCTTCCTACTCAGAATATTCTGTGTGAAATAATCAGTCTAACAAATACAAGGAGCTGTTCTATGTGGGAAGCCATATTTAATCAAGTAAGTAACTGTACAGACTTCTTGTTTTGAAAAATATAAGGACAGGTTTGGTAATCTAATTTGCAGCAGAACCTGAGAAAACTTACTCAAATATACAGTACAAAAAGCTTCCTGTCCATGAGCTGGGGAACATCAAACATATTAGGACAAGATATTGAGATAAGAAACAGTAACGCAGTTTATGCATCAGGCATCTTAACCTATAACATGTATACTGCACACATGATCGCATGTAGCAAGCTTTGAGTTGAAATTGGATTGCTTGTAGATAGTTTTTGCAAATGTTTTTCTGAATGATAAGATCACATATAAGTATTTCTTTCAAATAAATTGTTTGTGATTAATAGATTCAAATTAAAAACCCAACAAAATAATTCATAGTGCAATGTCAAAGTATTTGCTGAGTGGGTATTTAATACATTGCATTGACGAAAATTTCTTTTCAGGGCCAGTAAATATAAATTAGAAAAAAAAATACATACTGGCAACTTGACAAAGACAAAATTCCTATTTTCATATTGTCTGCTTCTCAGATACAATGATGAGCATGAATGCAACAGCAATACATTAGCTCAGTATATCAACTTCAATGCCAATTACTTGGGATTCTAGAAGCAGTAATTTCAATAAAGAGATAAGTAAATAAAATATACTTCTAACCCATCTCTGAGGATTTATGAACCTTCAAGATAAAGTTTGATGATGCATGCTAACTCAGTCTTTTATTTCACATTAACAGAAACTTAAGGGAATAAAACCTAGATTATGTAATGTACTTGAACACAAACTTTCTCCCATCAAATAGGAAGATCAAGTCACTGACCAAACTCTCTTATGAGACTTTTGTCTAAATTCAGCAAAACCATTGCAATAGTGTCTTGGTTTAAGAGAATTTTAAGAGGTGGACACTCTAAAATGGGTTAGCTCCCCTTGCAGTTTTACCCAATCCCTTTCCACCAATAAGGAGAAACAAATATGAGTAGATAAACTATAGGACATGTTCAGTGCAGTATGTCCTCTCATATGCAATAAATCCACAACTTGTTGAACTGAAGTACAGATTGACATTGACTGCAAAGTGACTGTCTATAAAATCCATGCACAGCAGGCCATTCCTGTGATACAGAAACACCAGTACCATATACTGCAGCTGTACTGATTACCTAGTCAGAGAAGTTTTTACTTGGTTTACAGAATAGTCAAATTAGGTCTGTGACGACAAATCACTGCTGTCCTACACAACTGAGAATCTAAAAGTGCTCTTCCACATAAATTCACTGCAATAGATATGTGCTGCATATAATGCAAATCCTTGAGTAGCAATGGAATGGTTTAGAAAGCCAGAAAATAAATACCAGCCAATCTATTATCTTATATTTTTCTTCAACAAACAAATTTTCAGGGGCGTAGGAATTCTGACTAAACTTTCTGAAGCAATTACACCTTCTGGAGAATAGTGATGTAATTAGTAAAAGACTGCAGCATGACAACACTTATAATGTAATTCCTGATTTTAAAATTAAATCTGGATCAAAGTGAGTACACAATGTTTTTGTTTTGTAGACAACTTATTCTCTCAATTCTGGCAATACTCATTTAATGTCTGTGTTGTGTGTTTGTATTTTGCTCAGTATCAAAAAATGAAAGAATACTTATTACAGCAAAGTACCATAAACCAAGCTGACTGCTTGCATTTTTGATTTTAATTACCACTAACTTGACATAGTCCTTCTTGCAACAGTACCATAGGAAAGATTTGAAAAATAAATTGCAGTAATTATTACAGTTCTCTATTGTTCCATTCTAGATCGACATAAGTAAAATAAAATAAACTATAGTTCATCAAAGATAAGTATTTTAACTGGAAACTGCAGGGAGCTGTTTACTGCATTTAGGAAACATACCATATAAATTCCTGTGATATTAGGGAATCCCAGCTTTGCCAAGAACACTCTTTCTTGTACCATGAAAAGAAGCACCAATGTGAATTATATACTCATACACTAGCTTACCAGTCAATTAGCAGCATATTACACATCAGAACTTCAAAACATTTCAGTTTACTAAAACTTTGATTTTCCTGCACTGAAGTGAACCTCTACTACAATACTTTAAGAAGCTTGTCACATCGTCTGTGATAGATAAAACCAGCAGTTTGAAACACTTATGGCTTCTACTCACCCACCCTGCCCTTTTGGGAAGGATGCTGCCACCGAGGCATGGATATCTGATCCTTTTGTCAGTCATCTCCTGCACTTTTCAGCCTGGTGTATTATGGTTCATGATGGGATGAGACATACCTAGTTCAGGAATGGCAATGTCCAGAAATGGCTAAGACAGACAGCTGGGGAAAGTAATAGTTTCAGCTGTTTTCAGCATTCAAGATTGTCAGAGACCTAACCATACACACACATCCTGTGCCCTTATCATACTACCACAAAAGCAGTTCCAGCCAATAACACCATCTTTAAAGTAGCAATGCCAGGGTTTGATGCCATGTCCCCCACCCCGTGTAATGAGGCAGTAACTTGTAAAGAGGGACCAATGCATGGATTGAGGTGGGGAGTGTGCTGAGTGGTGACAGGCACTACTTGACTGTCAGTACTTTCTCAATTCATTAAGTTCAGCAATCAATTTCCTGAAAATGTCGATGGTTTTCTTAAAATGTGCACGTAGCTGAAGATTTTTGGATTTTCCTTCCCCAGCTAAACATAGAAATAAGGGAAAAAATAGGGGAGACTTATGTGATTTTTATAATTGAAGCTCCCATTAGAAGGTTAAGAACAAGTTCAAAGTCTGGATGTTTACCTGAAGAAAATGAATTTTTGCTTTGAGACTTTGAAAGAATTAATGAGATTCATCCACTTAACTCATATGAGTGAATGAGAGTTAAGTCAATTTACGGGACTCAAGGGATAAAGAGTTACATGAGGGATCAGTATGACATTACCTTTGAGTTCCCATCAAGCCAAAAATACCTCAGGAGCAGAGGTAGATCTCTTAGGATATTTTGAGAATTTTCCTTGAAGGCTCTCATTCCCAGCCACAAGCTGTAAGAATCAATGGGAGTTAGCACGTCCTGCAACATTAAAAAACATTCCTTTCCATCTTCTCCTAGAGCAAAGCTGACCAAAGTTTAAATGAAACTTTAAAGCATTTCAGCCATATTTTGGTTCAAAATTAGTGAAAAGATATGAGACAGCCTAAGTTTAATTTGAATTGCTCCTCAACTTTCTGCACAAAACTTTATTACATTTCACTTACAAACTTTAATGTTGAACCTCAGTTACTTAATACAAAAGGAAATTTAAAAGCATGGAAGATGAAAAGAATAATGATAAAACATTATTGAGATGCAGAAGAAGTAAACTTTTGATTTGTACTTCATGCAATAAATAGATCAGTTAATAATAAAAATAACTCCCATTTTAGATGAAACAAGTAATTAAATCTAATAAAATCTGTCTTTTAAAACTAGACATTAAATTAAGCTACAGGCTACAAGACTTCAAGAACCCAATCATAAAATACACACTGAAGAAAGCCAACCCTTTTCGTCCTTGTATGAGTGGTAGTATTTCATACTGCAGTAAGGAAAAGGCTTGAATTAAATAAACAGCAGTGATGCCTTTTCAGCCCTAAAATCACATGCCAAACAAGATTAAAATGATAAAAAGCAGTTACCATCTATTGAAGGTCCTCCAGGTGTACTTATGGTGGAATGTACACGTGATATGATTTATACCTAGAAAAGTAGGTATAACCTACTTTTCAGGTTTAGCAAATTAGCATAATTGACAAAAATTGTGTAGAAGTACAGCTAATGAAGTCATTTCCCTCTTGTTCTGGCCCCCTACTGAAGGCTTCCCTTTGCTTCTAACCTTGCACTGAGTATGTCTAAATACATGGGAAAGTGACATGGCCTTGGTTCACTGAAGAAGCATAATTAGACTAAGATTCCAGGAACATGTTTGTCTAACCTAACAGGGTAGATAGCGAAGAAACTATATAACTGTACAATAATAATCTATAGAGTCATGAGTACATGAAAAATATATAAAAAGCAAATATTTTGGCATCAGCAGATGCAAAGCAATGGTTAGAGACAATGTTTAGGAATTCCTAAATGATTCAACTTCTATTCCAATACTAAATATCATTTTGAATTTGAATAAAAGTCTTAGTTTCTAGTGGTTGACCCACAATATTGCAATGAACACACTCAGCTAACTAATGAGTTTTTCTGGCATCTGTTCCTCTCCTTTTTATGCTATGTCTAAGTAACTAAACTCTGGAGAGCAAAGTATAAACTCCAATCTGCAAAATATTATTTCCTTAATTTAGTCCACAAAGTTAACATCTAGTCCACCTATGAAAGAAAAGTCAAGCTCTTTCAAGCCTTATGCATTGTTTAACCATCTCAGAGAAATGTGTTTCTGTTATAGATCCTTATTTGGTTCCTTTTAATGAGTCATTGTATTTTTCAGTAAGGGAGTGGGTTGCTGCAGCATATGAAAATAGTTACACTTGGAGCAGATATGAACAGCATGTACTTAGTATCAGTTTTCCCTTTGTCCTCACTTGCTCTAAGCATGAGATATTGTAAATGGAGATCCTCTGAAAATAAATGCTCCCCCTCTCAGCAGAACGATGAACAAGAGAGCATGCACAGGCAGAATTTGTGGTTGCGATGCTCTCTTGTGACAGGGAACACGTGAAGCTACATAGCCAATAAGTCATTGTATCTATTTGCTCCCATTTTTAAACTGCCATATTCTTTATCCAAACTTCACTTGAGCACTAAGGTGCATACAATATCTCAAACTATAACCACTGCATCATGTAGTGAGACCAAATCTACTGCCCAGAAAAAGCATACAAACTTTTAGAGTCTAGGGCTGTCAGAGTACTTAAAGAGAGTACAGACGTTAATTATTTCTCTTTGCTCACAAACAACCAGATTTTCTTCCCCAAAATTTATGTTAGTTGGCTGAAAAAAAACACCATGAAATTGCATCTGACAACAGAAGTCCTGCTCACACAGTGTGTAAAGCCTTATGGAATTCAAACTTTAGCAAAGACAAATTAGCATAGTTACACCGGTTTTGTCCTGCATATTAACCAAATTTTTCAGTTATGTTATGATAACTCAGCTGAGATTGTGTAATAGAAAAAAAGAAAAAATAAAAAAATAAAAAAATAAAAAAGAGAAAAAGGAAAAGAAAAGGAAAAGGAAAGGGAAAAGAAAAAAAGAGAAACGAAAAAAGAAAGAAAAAGAAAAAAGAAAGAAAAAAATAAAAATAAAAAGAAAAAGAAAAAGAAAAAGAAAAAGAAAAAGAAAAAGAAAAAGAAAAAGAAAAAGAAAAAGAAAAAGAAAAAGAAAAAGAAAAAGAAAAAGAAAAAGAAAAAGAAAAAGGAAAAGAGAAAAAACCCACTCAGAGCATATGCTTGTCAGGTTACAGTAAGCTTTCATTGTGATCTCTTCTCTAACTTTGCAGGGAGTATTTTACTCAAGAGATTTGTAATTTCATCTATTTCATTTTTCTATGCAAGAAAATAGAAAGTACTCATCACCTTCTTGCCCTTCATAGATTAAATTTACTCTCTCAGTTCAGTGAAATCATAGCTCTAAATTACTTATATTCATTGTTCCATTGAGGAATGAGTATATTGGAAGCTTTACTACTTACGACAATGAATGGTAAAATCACACTCTAGTGAAACTTGATTTTCCTTCATGAAGCACAATAAAAGTAGACCAAAAGTCATTGGAAATTCTAGTTCATAGTTCTTGCATCAGCAAAAATAAAAAAAAAAATACAGGCCTTCAATACTTAGCACTGAAATAACTGGAAAGCCTGAAATCAGTTTGAAATTATTTTCTGAAAAAATGTTTCTTCAAGGATTTTCCTGAAAGTTTGCATGCACAGAAAATAGTTGTGATCTCTCTCTCTTGTAGACTTCCTTCTGTAATCATGCAGAGACGCATAACTCGCTATGCAGCAATTAAATTGGTTGTTTCATTTTGAACTAAATCAAAGATGTGGTTAATATGACAGTGTCTTGGCAGACAAAAAAGTTGAGAGGACGAAAGCAGAATAATCAGATAAACAAAACCTAGAAGGACTTGAAAGAACATCATTAAAATGCATACAGGATTACTTGGAAAGAAATACTTGTAAACTCCTTCTGTTTTCTAATGCATTTAATTTGACAACTATTTCATGTATTATTTACAGCACAGACATATACTCTGCCCAGAAAATGTCCTAAGAAAAGGAAAGCTGTGTCTAGCATTTTGCACAAATATAAAAGCTGTTCTTTGTGATCTTCATGGAAATGCAGTATTGTTTATTAAATGCTTCTAAAATTATAGACAATGATTTTTTGTTTGCATGAAAAATCCATGAATGAGCAAAGAGATACAGAAAACTGCAAAATGCAAAATTATCTGAACAGATCTCTGTAAAAACTATCATTTTAAAATCTTTTCAGCTCAGTAATCCTCCTTGACTTAAGCTGAATGAAACATTTGAATAAAAAGAAGGCCTTTCAATTTCAACAGTTTCAGCTAACCAGAAATAATGATATGCCTAAAGAACACTGAGAAATATAAGCATTAGTTGCAAGAAAAAGAACACTTCTTCAAACAACTTTTTCAAGTGTTCCAGCTCTGGGGACTAATAACTGATTCGTACTAATTCGCATGGTCTCCAGTCTAGTTCCCATAGGACACATGTTCAAGCCAGAAAAAGAACATCTTGTCATAACTAGTATTATTGTTCAAAGTTTCAGGAAATTGTCCAAGATTTAATAGGTCCAGGAAATTCTCAATTCAAACCTGACTCTCACAAACAGTTTCTGTACTGGGGCAATGTTGGGTGTATTACAGTGTTGCTGATGAGGTGTACCTGTTCTGCCCCAAAAAATTTCTCTTTAGAAAAACCACTCTCAAATTTTAAATGGCTGGTACATAATCTGAAGAATCAGTATTCCTCTGATTTTTTCAGAGACAATATAACAGCAACAGCGAAAGACTTTCTCCTGATGTTTTAGGTACAGCATCAGAATATAATACTTTTTTTCCCTACCTTGTCCCATGATAAAGAAATAAGCTTTATTTCATCACACTCTCATGAAAGGCAAGAAAATAATTACATATTGACATGAAGGACCTGTAGCAGCTGGAAGGAGATAAAGAATTTAAGTAAAAAGTAGCATCCTAGTAACAGTATGGTCATACATTTGTGAGTCTTAAGCTTTTTGTCACTAGAAACTTGTCTGTGGCATCTCTGTAAGCAGAAGTTTAAATCTCGCAGGAGCTTTGATGTCACCTTCTAAAGTACATGGTTACTTCTTGTTGTAATGTAGCTGTTCATATTAGCAAAAGAAGAAGAGCATAATTAGTTTGTATTTGGGATTTTAATGCATTTTAGTTGCATACAGATCAATAAATAGCTGTCTCTAACCTCTTGATTGAGATGAGCTTTTAAAACTCTTTCTACTTTCAGTAATTTCTGTGAGCCTCAGGTGACCTTCTCTAAGCAGGCCTGACTCAGAAACTGAGCCTAAACATCAATTTAGATTAGGAAGGAAAGAAAAAAAAAAAAAACTAGTGAGGACACCATCAACTTTAAAGTATATTGGCAGCTGTATGTAAAATAAAACAAATCTTCCTGTACAGGATGTTTCCTTATGAATATATCGGGAACAGCTTCATTTCCCAGTGAACAATAAACCAGTCTGAGAAAAGCATACTTGAAAAGAAAGGAAGTATGCAGCACAGTACATGACGCAAGCCTCGGTCTAAATGAGAAACTATGAATCACTAGTACAATATGCCATTACTGCTGCTGTAGTGACAGACCAATGCATAATTGCAGTGAAATTCTCCTACTCATTCTAAACTTGCAGTGCCTCACATTTCATTATAAATTCAAAATGCAGAGGAAGGTTATGGCTAAACATCTCAGGTCCTCTATATATATTTGTTTTTGGAAATAATATTTCAGAAAGACATGTTTATAAAACTCCCTATTTGCTAAGGCTGAAGACTTCCATTTATGTCTCAGTTTCCTATTGTGAACTAGGCCTGCTGTAACAGGACAAAAAAATTTCAGTGATGCACAGTCTTCAGGTGGTCATTTCAATCCAGCAAATTTCTGACCCTTCTAGCACTTTTTACTACTCTCTTTAAAATTAAAACAAACCCACATTTTAATGGCAAAAATGACACATTCATTCACATTTTTTATAGGAAGTATTTTCTATATTTCCTTGTGAAAACAGAAGGAAAGGCAACCCTGTGATTTTTGATATGATTCTTTTCTTAAGTTCACAATAGTGAAACTCAAGAGTTTTATCACTGACTTGTGTATTGCTTTTTTCTGCAATAATCAAATGCCTGGAAGGCAAGTAACTTGGGACACCAGAATGCTGGATAAATATAATTTTATTGCTAACATTACACTAAATTAAAATTACACATTTATTTATTTATTTATTTATTTTAAGGGTGTGAATCCCAAATATTTACAAATAAAAACATTTCGATATTTTTCACAACAAACCCTTATATTAGAGCTTCTAGGTGCATAAACAACCAGGCAATTTGTTGAATACAATATATTTCACTCAATGGATGGTATTTTAAAATACATCCAGATACATCAGGAATTATCTTATTTTGTCAAATCAGACAGTATTGTTAAGAAGTTATTTATATTAAAACAAATTCCTCCTTCTCTCTACTTCTGAATAATCTGAATAATCTATCTACTTAAAGTTGGCCATTGTGTTTCTCATTCAAGTACTCTTATAGTCATTTATGTGTCTTCCCTTAAGACAGAGAAATCATGTATGGCTTTACTATGCATTTTGAAGGTTTCTTATAGTCTGAAGTTCTCATTAAGAAAGTGAAGGTTAGAAAACTTTACTTACCTTGGTCATCAATTCTTCTAGAGAAATACTTGGTTAAAAAAAATGTTCACACACAGCTCCATGGATTTTAAATGCAATCCTAGGTTAATGTTACTAATCATATAGAATCAAGAAAATGTATCTCAAAAATTCTGCTGAACTCCCATTCATAATAATTTTATATTATGCTAATGCATTACTAAATCCTTTATGCAATTTTTTTGCCATGAGAGTCACAGTTAACAACTTTTGTGTCTTCCCTCTACATGTTTAGGAACAAATGGCTGTGAAGTATAAGGTGCCTATATGGCAGTATCTATCTAATAAGCAAAACATCAAGCTGACCAAGTCTCTTGCCAGATCTTTACTGACAAGAGACTCATAATATTGTTGATACCTTACTGTGCCACATCATATGCCTAAAAGGCTGGGAAACATCACATTTAATGCATAATTAATCATCATATATTCAGACATGTCAATAAAAAGCCCGGAAAGATTTTTAGTTGTGGTATTTTTGCTCACTACAAGGATGCCATCAGAGGATTAAAAATGTGTAAATTCATGTGAATGGATAGAACTACCACTAGTTAATGTCTAGAAGCTTGTCACAGAGTCAAATAGTTGAACAGGAAAGCATACTTGCAAAAGCTTTACTACTGAATAAAAATGGTATAATAGATGATAAAATATTTGGTTACAACCTACACTCTAATTTTTCAAAAGCATAAAACTCACCAGGTAAGTGATGAATACTTCTAGACACTTTTTATTATAAAAGTGAATAACCTGCAAATGCACTTTTACACACAAGCCTGGAAGATAGTTGAGCACCATTCATACCTACTGCCACAGAAAGACTGAATGGAATTTTGAGCATCTATATATTTGATCATTTAAGAGCAGAAGAGTTACTATGTCTTCTGGTTTAAACTAAAACTAAATGTAGTTGAGGGAATTGTTGATCATTATGGATGTACATATACAACTTAATAAAGAAGTATGTAATTTTCATTCTCACTTGCTTGTGTGTTGTGATTCTACTGTCTCATCTGAAAGGTTGCAAAACTTGACTACAAGCAGAATTATTTTTAAGTTACTGTTTCATGTTTTATTCTATGTAACAAACTTAACATAAAAACCTTGCTGAAAAATTTTTAATCGCATCAATAAGACTACATACATGAACAAGCAAAATTAGTCTGCTCCTGAATCAAAGTGTTGTGTTATAAACCTCAACCGAAGTAAATAAAATAATAATAAACAGGATACAACTGATGTCAATATTTATTCCTTAACAGAAATATTTTTCACAGGCATCTCTTTGTTACACCTACCAAAGTGATGCAAACAAGCAAACAAAATGCAACAATTTCTGTTGGCCTGAAAAAATCCGTTAATTTATTAAACAATGTACTACAGTACTTTCATCTAAAGCTCCCAGTGTAGACTGGAAGAATTAAACAAGTCTCATATTAGAACCTCGTGGTTGTTATTTCCCCACAATATGAATTAAGCACTCACCTTGAACTTAAAAAATAAGACTCAGTCAAGTCACTAATTGCTTTGCATCTTCAGAAATCTTTCTCAAAAAAGTTAAATGATTAATTAATATGAGTTATTACTAAGCCTGCATCATACAGGTTTCCATTAGAAAATGAAATCTGACAAATTCTGTCAGAAAGATTTCTTGTTTTCCTCTGGCAAGAAGTATAGAGTTAAAAAGTAAATACTTACAGACAGATTTTTATGAATCCAAGTCTCTTCTAGGAATATAAACGAAAGTCTTTACATGTGTTCAGTACTCTGCGGATCACAATAAAAATGTGAATCTACTGTAGATTCTTTGCTAATTGAGAACTGATAAAATTCAGCAAATTTATGTGACTAAAGGGAAGCAGTTAGGTAGCAGATTCTTCAAAAACTTAATCTGTACTGTAAGTTTGAAAGCCTGTGCTATATGACTATTACACAAAGAGCAAGTTGATACTGAGAAATACTGTAATATGTTCTTTATGCTTTAAATAAGTCAATTAATGCAGGCAATTGAATGCTAATGTGCAATTTTAAATTTCTTGGTTTTTTGGTGTTGAGTTCATAGTCTCCCTCCCCAACTCCACCTGTTTTCATCTGACAAGTGAAGCAAGTAGCCATGTTTTCCATGTCATCAAGGACTGAAATGTTTTCTGCATCAATACAGATTTTCACAGGTAAAGAGGCTATTGGCCAAATCTAGGAGTTACAGACATCATCACCCAAAAACTCCTCCAAACTTTATTTGCCGGTTGTAGTGGGAAGAAAGGACAGCCAGCTCCTGCTGCATGGCCTTTGCTAAGCTATTTTGTTCCACTTTTGGGTGAATAACTTTTAGGAGAGTCAGCACAGAACCAGTTTCAATATTATGCATGATGTCTTTGAAGCCTGTCCTCTGCTCTGTATGACATTAGTGAGCCAAATATTTACATGCCTTCTTGGCTTACACTTCATGATACAGAGTGCATGCATCTATGCCTGTTTATGAATCTGTATTGGCCACTAGATTTGGAACTTGTCTTTGTTATTGTATCATAATACTGTAGCTCATTACAGCTACTTTTGCAGTAGACTCTATGTCAATGTGAAGAAAGATTATACTTGTGGCACTTCTTACTTTCCTATATCCACTAAATACCATTTCTTGGTATAAACATCAGATTTCCCTACAGTCTGGGTTATGTCAGAAAATTCTTTACAAACAACAGTGAGGTTTGTAAAAACTGGAGACTGCAATTCATATACAAATGAATCCTGCAATGAAAAAGAATGGAGAATAAAAGAAGTAGGGAACACTAGCCTGTTTTAGCCCAGGCATCCTGTATTAATGTGGCAGTCTTCAAAAAAATAAACAAAATGAAAGAAAGAACATAGACACAATCATATGGGGTCCATTTTACACAAAACATATATGCCAGATATATATTGCATGCAACCATACAGATAAATGAAACAAGCATGATGATCTGCTTTTCTTAACCTGCTTAATATGATCATCTTACTAATTTCAGCTGCAAGTTACAGTTCAAGTGGGTGTCAAGGAGAAAACTCTAAAAGAACACAACCAGCATTCTGTCGATGTTACTTATGGTACTGCAGAATATGTTGCAAGGATTAAAACAGAAAAAAATATTCCCATTCACATTTTTTTCAGATTCCTTTCCTTAGAATTGAAGAAGTTGTGTATCAATTTAGTTTTACAAAAAACCAAATAACAAAAACTAGGGAGGCTTAAAAAATAGTTCTGCTAATTTCCCCAGATGCAATCACACAATTTAACAGAAGATATTAGCACTCCCAAAAATATTGACCTTGTCATATCCTGAGACTATAACAGACAATTACACAAACATTATTCTAAAAGATATAGTACAGAAAAGGTAGAAACTGTGGAACTCATAACTCAAGTGAAAAGACACAGTCCAGGCGGCTATTAGTTGGAAGGCAGTTTGTGACATGGAAAGAAATGAGAGTCTTCTCTTATCAAAGCAAGTCTTGACACTGCAGTTCTCATTAACTCCAAATGCTAGTTGATATAAGTGAAAATGTTAGTAGAACTTGAAATTTCTATTACAAATGTTACATTACAGTTATCACTACAGAAATTACTGCAGCTTTTTAATGAAACAAGCCTCGCATTTTATCAAGTAGTTAATAAAATGTGATGTTAATCATGTGAATTTCACTGGGTGTCAAAATAGCAAAATACCAGCCTATGCCTACAACTTTTAGTGCCAATAGTTGGTTTACACTGGGGTAAAGTCAGCCATGGCTCTGGCTTTTCCCAGCAGCAAGCAGCCACTCAGATGCCAGGGAAATGCTTTGAGTCCTTCCATTCTCACCAGCAGACTAGTTCTGTACCTCTCTAATTTACTCCCCAGCTCCTAATCATCCAGTACTCAGTTCCCTAAAATAACAAAGTATTTTGGACAAGAAGAATGTTGTGAACTTGAACATAGAGAAATAAAATCAAGATGTAGATGTGGCACTTAAGGACAAATGGTGAACTTAGCAGTATTGGGTTAATGGATGGACTCTTAAGAGGTCTTTCCCAGCCTAAATGATTCTATAATTCTATGATTCTAGGAAAAAAGAAAACAGTATGCAATTTTTTGGTCTCATTGTTACCAAAAATTCAGTAAAATAAAAAAACTCCTTAACACCAAGAAGAAGCCATTAAGAAGCAGGCATTCTCACAGGGGGATAGCTCCTCCTAAATTATGCTGAGTACAGGGAAGTTTCTCTTTATGTATTGTATTCTATATACAAATTTATTGATTGTCCCAAACTAAATATGCATATGATAATTATTCCCTCAAAATCACTAGCCATCATTCCCTTCCCTTTTCTGCATGTGTTCTCTTCTGGGGGTCTTTCTGGTGGCCCCTGGTGGTTGGGGACCCTGGTGTTCCAGCAGACCTTGTTGGGATGGCAGGACACTGGGGCTGGTGAACTTCCAGTTCTCTTTCTTACACCATGGGCATTGTGCAGTTCCATAAGCCAGTGGTTTTGGTAGAACAAGCACTGTGCTAATTCACCAGGTGTGGACAAATCTGGTAATACCATCATATAATTTCCACTCACGTAGAGCTTTATGAGGAGAGATTGCCTATATCAGCACCACTTCAAAAACAGGACCAGTATGAAAAACACATGTACTGAATTTTTTACACATACTTTAAAGATATTTTGCACAGGCACAATAGCTTATTGGGGGGGGGGGGG
The DNA here is from genome assembly GCF_035770615.1 of Melospiza melodia melodia. NCBI lineage: Eukaryota > Metazoa > Chordata > Aves > Passeriformes > Passerellidae > Melospiza > Melospiza melodia. The sequence continues at coordinate 58,217,713 of NC_086194.1, forward strand.
GGGGTCTTAGAATAAATTAGAATCACCATAACTAGTTTTAAACACTTTCAGTTGATTTGTAAAGAAAACAGATGTACTCACAGAGCAATGGGAAAATTAAGTCTCAAGTGGAACTGCATTGTTCTGCGTTTTCAATTGAAAATCTCAGTTCAGGTAAAGCTTCTGATTTCTCTGTGATGATTTATGATGAGTTGTAAAATTACTTGAGTGATTAACAAACACATTTAAATTCGGTTTGTACAATCATTAGCAAAATCTAGACTTCAAGTTTTAAGTAGGTTATGTTCATCTTATGTACAACTCTATAAAATATATGCTTCTATAGTCTTTTTAGTTCAATTTTTACTTTTACTAAAAGATAGTAATCAATCATTTATATAAAGTGAATTTTGTAGGCCAAGATTTAATCTGGTAACTTTGATCATCCTTTTCTAAACCTTTAAACTTGGCTATTAACAGTTCTCTATATTGACCCATGAGCCTTAAAACAATGATGCAGCCTGAGATGGTGGAGTATTGTGCAAACTCTTCACATTCCAGTTATCTGAAATCTAGACATGAGCTGTAAAATAAAACTCAACAGACTTCTGCCTTGGGATTGCCTCAATGTTGAAAAGATAGGGTATCGATGCCTTCTCAGACCATGAAATTGGCAGAAGCTACCCAGTAGCTTAGACCAATTTATGACTGTTGCTTTTCATAACATGTGAGACTTTTTGGAATGACCTTTAGATTTCACATTGTAAAAAATTTAAAAAGAAAAAAATTCCTCACACAACTACTCATGCATCACATTTTTTTAACCACAAATAAAAGATATTTTTGTCACAGTTGGTTCCTGCATGCCATTATGTGAAGCTACATGATGAAACTTCTCTTTACATGCTTCACTGGCACCTGAATCACTTACAAACTTTTAGCTGATTAGAGCCCACAAAACGTTCCTCACAACTTTACCACACATTCATCCCTCAGGTACATTTGAATGAAACAACCAATTCATCGTAACAGATTTACTTTCTGAGGAGTTTCTACTTTGTTTTGTAAAAATTATTGGCTCCTGTCACATTCCACTGTGAGGAACCACAAGGAGTTCTTTTAAAAATAGATGGTCTGGAACGAAATTAGGTCAACCAAGACAACCTTGTACGTGAGAACCATTTATTGATAATGAAAATCATAAAAAGGAGTTGCCCTACTAAAGACAGCTAGAAAAAGACAGAAAAGGAGGAAGGAAATGGAAAAGGAATGGGGTGAGAGAGAGCAAGAGAGAGAGAGAGAGAGAGACAGGAGACAGAGAGAAAAAGCGGGCGTTACCATGAGCAGATCAGAGAGTGTTGTTGATGACCACGCAACACAGGGTGTGTGCACTCTGCCTGCTGGGGAGCCTGTGCAGTTCTCAGAGGCACAGCTGCAGCAGGGATGGGTGACCAGACATGCAGTGAGTGAGGAGGCGCTTGGGCAGGAGGTCCAGAACAGGGTCAGGGCGAGGATTGCAGTGATGGGTGGATTGGGCGCAGGCAGGGTTGGACCCAGGTGGCTCAGGCAGGGACTCAGGGATGAAGTGGCAGGGGGGGCAGTCAGGGACACACGGAGGCAGGACATACAGGAGGACAAGCAAGAACCAGTGAGGGCAGAAGAGCCAAAAGGCAGGGTGGACCTAGGGCAAAAAGTGCAAAACAGGCTAGGGCCAAGGCCAGAAGCCAACTTCAGCAGGCAGGAGTTAAAGCAAAAACAAGACCCAAAAGGCCCCTAGACTCATAAAGCCCAAAGTCAAAACACAAGTCTAAAAAAATAAAACAAACCCCAGAGTCACCAAGCAGCAAAAAACTTCAGAGCCAAAAGCCCTCACAGCTTGTGACACAGTTAATGTTTATATCCTGTGGCTGCTCCCAAAGTCTGCCTGCCGGCAGGAAACCATTGGTCCAGTCCAACATTACCCTGGAGTCCATTGGTGGAGACCTTTCACCATCTGATTGGAGAAGCCTCTCTGGAGGGTACAGTGTCTTTGGTGTTCCCCTGCTGTCTGCCTGTCCCATGTGAAATATGAAATGGTTGCCAGCAAAGTCACCACAGAGACAATGCTTTCTCCCATCTTCTCCCAGTTGACTTCTGCAAGTGGTACGTGTGTAACCCCTCCCCCACATGCCTCTGACAATCAGTGTTGAGACAAATCAAAACTAAACTGTCTCTTCACACCGCCTCTAAAATTATGCAATACATAGTCTGTGAGAATGTCATCGCTATGGCCTCTGATAGTCCAGATGGTGCTGAGAGAGGTCTCCTTTCTAGTCACTCATTAAGGGTTGTGCAAGGTAACATTAAATGAGAGCTACAGGATGATTCTAGTCTGTCACTTTCTTCTTTACAAAGGTCTTTTATATGTTTAAACTCCAGTTCTTAGCTGATAAATTGATCCACCTTCTTCTTGTAAATTATTTAATGGAACCACAACCCTGGTACTTGTATCTCTGCCTTCTTTTAAGGATGATGATCTACAAGAAACATAACAGCCACAAAACAGTGTAAGGCTTTTAGTAGAAACACATACATATACTTTGTTATATCAATATAACTATATACATGCCTTAGCAAATTTTTTGCTATATTTCTTTAGGGGATCACATACTTATCTCTCTGCAGGGCTTTGAACTAGATGAAGTGAGTTTTGGCCTCAATTCCTATTCCACTCTGCAGGTGCGCCAGCTCGGATGAGGAACTAGGCTGTCCCTTCTTCCAAGTGTGGTGAGGTTACTGCTCTATAGTGCGTGCCTCTAACAGGTACAATCTGATTCATTCCCAGCTGTTCCATAAGAGCTTTGGGCATTATCATTCTTTCCATACCCCTTTCCACACCCCTCTGCTTTACTGAGGGAATATTTTCCACACTATGGGAATGTGTATGTTTATATTAATGCATTCCCAATTGGAAGTCAGAATTGGTTAATTGATTAAAGGGTAAGAACTGACAACTAAAAGTACATTCATAATGCAGAGGGGAGAGCCCTTCAAAGAGATAAAGAACACACACAAATAGAAACAGCAAGCACCATATTTGCTAAAATTTGTGTATTCTTCATTTATGAACAAAATTCAAAGTAATGAAAAATATAAATGCCGCAAGATAACAAAGGAGAAACTGAGGTAAAGCCAGAGTACATGAAACATAAACTACATGTTTAGAACTTAGAAGAAAATCCAAGAGCTAATAGTTCCTAAAATGCATAGGCTATAAAATGAAAACATAGGCTCAATAACCTATAACTGCCCATCTGTATTACTAAAGTACATGCTTAACTACACTGGTAAATCAGCTGCATTTTAGAGGCTTGAGTCCTTAACACATAATAATAAACATAAAACCAGAACTATTTCAGTGTCTTGTCAGTCATCCATTCTGACAATTATGTCACTGTCTTGATCTCCCATTTCTCCCTCAGCCTCTCTGTGTCTGTGGATATACAGATGCAACAGCTTACTTGAATTTCTGGCTTGCAAAATCTCCCATTTTGTTGGGGTCTCTAGCTGGTCAGAGTGACCCCGAGAAAAGTTAGAAAGTCTCTTTTCCCAGCCCAGCGCTTGAGGAAGGAGTCAGAGCTCTTAATTTCTCAGTCTCCAGGTTGTTTATTGTATCTTATCTATAAAATTCTTTCTCCTGTCCAGCTGAGATCCACTCAGCAAGACAGTCAGAGGCATTCTCCGTGCCCCCAGGGCGGTGTTTTGTCTTTACACTAAAAACTATGTATACAATGTTTACAATTACTTTCCAGTACCTATCACCTATGTTAGACAGTGAGCTTCTACTCTAAACCAATCTAAAAGTGCAAACATCACAGCAGAAGATGGAGGCCAAGAAGAAGGTGAAAGGCAGGACATGCCCAGAGCCCTCCATCTTGCCCCCCTGAATCCCATTCTAAAAACCCCAAAATCTACTTTTTCATTTTGTGACAAATTCACTATCATTCTACTTCATTTGTCATGGCTTGCAGATCTTCATCTAAGGTCGGTAACTTGCTCCACGGGTCATAATCAAAACCACAGGCATTTTGGGCTCTGTGCCCCCTGGCAGGGGTCTCTGAGACCCCTGGCAGGGGTCTTGGCTGCTCAGGACAGCCAGAGGGATGTCGTGGGTCCTGACACCATTTTTTCATTCAAACATCTCCTAGTCCTCCCTTCTTAAACTAATGTGCAAGATGACTCAAGGATAAACACCCCAATGATATAAAATTAAGTCATTATGTCTCTAAATATCAACATGAAGTCATTGCCTCAGCTTACTGCTGCAAGCCTTGTTATTTTCATGTTCAACCTCTCTGACCAGTTTATTATCCTCATTCATTGAGTCTTATCTAAAATTAAAAGGTAACCTCTTTGAGATATGGGTAATATCACAGAATCATAATATTGCCTGGGTTGGAGAGACCTTAAGGATTATCTAGTTCCAACCTCCCTGCCATGAGCAAGGACACCTTTCACTAGAACAGATTGCTCAGAAATCCTGTCCCATAAAGGCACTACAACAGTTTCAGGAAATGTTAATAATTTCATTATTACACAAATGCCTTAAAACAGTGAAGGCTAAATAGCTCTAGTAATTATCTTTCTAATTAAGTTTTGAATTAATTTAAAATTCAATAATTTCCTGATTCTTCAACATAAATTCTTTGAACCTTTCAAATAAAAAAATCCTACTTTCATGTATTAACTAAAGTTTTAAGCTTAATCTGTTCATGTTATTATCACCATCCCATCTGAAATAGTCTTTTCCAGTTGTTTGTCTTATATACATGGAAGATACTGCTTCATTTTTGTTAAAAAAAAAATCTATTAGTATAGGAAGCTGTTAGGACTGAAGAATATTGAATATACGTGATTCTAACTGCAGCTATTACAGCCCAAGAATCTTCACTGTACGAAACAAAACACAGTACTGTCAGGCTTTTAGTCCAATGACACTTTGAAGAGTACAATCAAAGCAAACAAATACCAACTTTCAGACTTGTTTTGAGCCTTAGTAAGATTTCAAATACTCCAGCTTTCCTAATCATGGCTTAAAAATTAATACATATATTAAAACACACAAAAATAAGTGAAGGTATAGTTTATGGAGGTAACTTTAACATGGAATAATCTAACATCAAGGCAATCACTTGACTGTAAAACATTCTGCTCTGTTAGGAACACATTTTCAAACTGCATTACCTTTAGCATATCAATTACTCAAATCCAGTTAAGAGCAGGAGTTACCACAAAGCTATTAGTACATCAGAGGTAATGCAGTACAGTTGGGTGAACTGGAACTAATCAGCATAACACACATTATAGGATATCACTAGAACAGGTTTACATTGAATACTTTAATATTTTTGCAAAGATTTCCTCATGCAACATTGGTTTTGTACTTAAGTCCAAAAATATAACATCAATCAGTTAAGGAATCTTTTTGTTTCTGACAGATTTGACTTCTGCTTCTTAAAAGAATACTTCTTTTCATTGATACAATTGGAATTTACCTATAATTTATTAAAATATTTGCCCTTAAGAGATGACCTCCCAGTTTCTGAAAAGTGAGTAAGTGTTGCGGTGTGTTGGTATGTTCTGTTTCTCCCCCTTTTGTTATGATGGTTCTGTCCTCCCAGTTTTCCCCGCCCTAGTTTCTGTCTATTATTTAGTTGCTATGGTTGCCCCCATGTTATGTAATTTCCCCGCCTCATATCTCCAAACATGTGTAGTTTTCTCTCCTCCCTGGGTCCAGTCAATCACTCCCCACCACTCCCAGTCTTCCAGAATGTTCCTCTCGGTGGGAGTAGTGATTGGCTGAGGTCCCGGGGCCCCTCCTTTACAATGTATCGATTGGTTCTCCCTTACAGTCTATTATGTTAAGCTCGTCCCCTGTCTCTCCCTGATTGGTTTTCTGTAAATCCCTCCCCCAGTTACCACCTCCCTTTATAATCTCATGCCCAACCTCTTTTTTCTGTCGCTTCCTGCTGGTCGTCCCCCGGGACGTTAAACCCATTTGACCCCCGGAAGTGTCTGGGTCTTATTCCGCTTCGCCCTTTCTAGCAGCTCTCCAGCGAGACCTCGTCCTGCAGGCACAGCCCAAGGCTTCTACCGCCGAGGGGTGCCTGAAGCTGCCAGCCCTGGGGCCCTGCCACCGGGGCTGACACCCCCCGCTGCAGTGGGGCTGTTGGCCACCCTCTCAGCTAGCCAGGTCACAAGGTCTGCGGCCGTGGTCATCGCTGCAAATAAGAAGCCCAGTTTATATGGTAACCGTGACTCAACCTTTAAATATAGAGGCATAAACTGTTACATCTGTAATTACCAGTCAATCTCAATCTTTCCTAATTAAATTTTTCCTCCACTGGCACATATTTCAGCTTAAGCCTTACCATGTATTCTGCAATACATGATTACAATTAAACCAATATAAGTTAAATGATATAGTTGTGTCTGAATACATTTGACAAGTTCATAGAACTTGGTAAATAATTAAACTGGCCCCTCCCCAAAACCTATGGAGTAACTTCTTATTTCCTCATTTTCAGAACAATATCATTACATAAAAATACATTCAACCTTCATCAAAGTATGAATTTAGCTCACTTAAACAAGAGTCTCCTGAGTCTTAGGCAATTCTATTACCTAAGTCTATTACCTAAAATAATTGCCTCAAAATCAGTTAAAACCATAAACAACATGAAACAAACACCCTTACACCTCACATTTAAGGATGAATTCATTACTTCTGAGAATTTATTAAATAAAATTCTTCAGACAAGTATTGTCTAATATTTACCAGTAATTAAAGGTAGAAGCATCTATTATGATTTCTGTCATTAATCACATTTGAGTTATTTGTAACTATGCCAAATATTTATCACCTGAATTGAAAATTCCCTGCCTCAGGACAAACATTTCAACTAGATTGACTCTGTAATTTGAAATAACAAAGACTTACATAGTTTAACTTGTTCTTGGTTGTGCATATGCAGAAAGATTATTTGTATGAAATCTGGTAAATCTTTTACTTGTAAATCACATATGATTTACCACTAAGAACTCTTTCAGGGTACAAGCATTGCCAGTGCTTCTAAGGATACATCATGTTTTAAGCCCCTCTGGAAGTTAAGCCCCATCCAACTGCTCTCCTCCCCCACCCCTCCTCTGATGAAAGAGAGACACAAAAAGCAGAGATTACAGGTCGAGGTAACAATTTACTGGAAACAGCAATGAGACAAGAAAATTAACAGAAGCAGCAACAATACTAATAATAACAGTGTATAAAAGAGGGTGATTACATACAAAATGCTCACCAAGTCTGACTAGATGTGACATCAGCTGGAGCACCCCATTGTTCCCTCCACCATGCTTTTTTCCCTAAGCCTGAAACAAGGAAAAAACACGGCATGGTTTTCAGCACCACTCCACCACCCTGTCTGTTGGTTGCTGTCATGGAAAAGGACAAAATGGTTGCAGAACTTCTCCATGGCACCTTTTTTCTTCCATCCAAAGCCACTCCCCCTTCTTCTCAGAAGTGAAAAGCCCTTACTTCTGTCCCCCAGCAGTAACATGAGTGGTATAGAATAAAAATCTAGACATACCCACAGGCTCCAGGCTCCACCCCCTCTCAACTACTGTAAAAAAGTTAACCCTGACCTTGGCCGAAACTAGGACATTATCTACCCCTTATTCCATGGCATTTATGCCATGCCCAGATCCTACAACTTCCAAATATATACATATGTCCATCCTAGATATCTTCCAGAGCAGAAGGGCTGGTATGCTCTTGGATGACTGCCAGCTGCATCAGAAGCTCACACCTGGTGTACCTGGAGCCATCCATCTTCACTGTCGGTAGCAGTTATGGATGCCATAACAGTGGCAGTGTCATTTAGCAATCAATATTATATAATATACAATTCAACATTACAGACTGCTCTCACCCAAATATCAAATCCCCTTGAGGTACACATTGTGCTTCCCCATCCTCCTCCTTTACCCACCAAGTGTACACAGGTCCTTGAGCAAAAACAAATCCTATAGATGGGTTTGCCTTTGCTTGAGGCAGGACTAACCCAGACTGTCTTACCTAGCACATTCCTTATACGCATCATAGGGACTTTATGCGCTTCTGTGGCGGAGATCTTGACTGGACAGGGCCAGCTTGATTGATGGAAACTCTAGCATTAGAACACCTAACCTGGTGGCATTTGTGAAATGTTGACCCCAGTGTTTGAAGGTCCCACCACCCATTGCTTTCAATCTGTTTTTGGAAGTCCGTTGTACTGTTCAATTTTCCCAGAGACTGGTGCATGAGAGGGAGTACAAGACACCCACTCAATACTGTGCTCTCTGCCCCAGCTGTCTATGAGACTTTTTGAAATTAGTCCCATTGTTCAGTCCACTTCTTTCTGGGGTGGCATGTCTCCACAGGACTTGCTTTTCAAAGCCCAAGATGGTGCTGCTGATAGTAGTGTGAGGCAGAGGTTACATTCCAGACATCCAGTGGTTGCTTCCACCATTGTAGTGCTTGCCTCGGTGGGTTTGCACAATCTGCCAGACCTTCCCATATTTATATTATGACCATTGTCCCCCATACCACAGGGGCTTTACCTGCTTGTCCTGCTTGATTGCAGCACATTTCACTGTTATAGATAACCTGAGAGATAGAGTCCATGGTTAAATCCACCCCTCAATCACAAGCCCATCTGTATGTTGCATCTCTTCCCTCATATACTGAGGTATCACGGGCCCACCAAGCCAGAAGTAATTCACCCTTATGTTCCCAGTTCAGATCCACCTGAGACACTTTAATCTTGGCAGCTTGAGCCAAGATCGTTGTTGTTGCAACATTCTTCAGTAACCTAACTCTTCAGTATGTCTGCATCTCCATGAGGTACTTTTGCAGCCAACTTCTCTATCCAGGCAGCAATGTCTTGATATCATTCAACAGTCCAGATAGGTTTACTTCTGTGCTACCAATTAATCTTTTTCCACCAATACAGATACCCCCACAGAACACTTGCCACCATCCATGAGTCAGTGTGCACCATCCATGGTAGAGTGCTGGCCATTTCTCTCATTCAGTAATATCTAAAGGCAACTGGATGCCCTTCAGCTCTGTGACCTGACTTAATCCACCTTGTCCCTCAATAGCTTCTGCAACTTGTTGCATAGGACTGCATACAGTTGTTTTCCATTTTCAATGTATCCTTACAATATAGCAGGAACCATCAAAGAAGAGAGAGTAAAGCTTTTAATTTTCAGGTAGCTGATTTTATGGTGGGCCTCTTCCTCTTCTGGGGATAATCTGAAATTCTCACCTTTGGGCCAGGTCACAATGACTTCCAAGATCCCTGGGCAATTGCAGATTCCTATTCAAGATCACTATGTGATAAGTATGACCCACATATTCCACGTAGCATCAATGGCATGGTGTGTGGAAGGGACTTTCCCTTTGAACATTCAAGCACTGGCAGTTCTGAGTACCAGAAGAAATTGTGCTTCAGTGCCAATCACTACTGAAGCAGCTCAAACCCCTTCATAAGCTGTCAGTATCTCTTTTTCAGTAGGGGTATAACAGGCTTCAGATCCTTTGTATCCCTGCCTCCAGAACCCCAGGGATTGTCCTTGAGTGTTCCTGGGTACTTTTTGCCAGAGACTCCAGGAGGGACAATTCTTCCTGGCTGCAGTATAGAGCACATTTTTATCTCTTGTCCCATCCTGATTGGCTCATGGGCTATTGCATGAGCAATCTCCTGTTTAATTTGTTCAAAAGCTTGTTGTTGCTCAAAAGCACACTTGAAATCATTCTTTTTCAATGTCACATAATAGAGACAGTTTACAATCTGACCGTAATCTGCAATATGCATACTCCAAAAATTCACAGCACCTAGGAAAGCCTGTGTTTCCTTCTTGCTTGTTAGTGGGAGTATAGCTGCTATTTTGTTGATCATATTCATTGGAATTTGATGACATCTATATTGCCATTTTTTTCCTTAATCTGAATTTCCTGAGCAGATCCCTTGACTTCATTTTGTTTTATGGCAAAACTGACCTTCAGGATTATCTGGATTATCTTCTTCCCTTTCTCAAAAACATCCCCTGCTGAATTGTCTCATATGATGATGTCACCAATGTACTGCAAGTGTTCTGGAGCCTCAGCCTTCTCCAGATCAGTCTGGATCAGTCCATAGCGAATAGTGGGGCTGTGTTTCCAGCCCTGGGGCAGTCAGTTCCAGGTGTACTTTTTCTCCTGGTAAAAGCAAGCTGTGGCCTTGGTTTCTTACTAAAGGAATGGAGAAAAAAATGCATTAGTCATGTTGAAGGTGACACCATTTTGCTGCCTTGGATTCCAGTTGGTACTGAAGTCCAGCAGGTCCAGCACAGCAGCACTGAGAGGTGGTGTGACTTTGTTTAGGCCATGATAGTCCACTGTCAGTCTCCACTCTCCAATGGACTTATGCACCGGCCATACAGGACTAATAAAGGGTGAGCAAGTCTTGCTGACCACTCCCTGGCTCTCTGGAGGACGAATCATTTTATGCATGGGGAATCATGGTGTCGTGGTTTGTTGTGTTACTGTCAAGGGTACGTTGTTGTGGTAGTGATCAGTATCTATTGTTTCTCACCCTCCGAAGTCCCACAGTGGAAGGGTCCTCTGAGAGATCAGGCAAGGTGTTCAGCTGTCTAATTTCCTCTGTCTCCACAGCAGCTGTGGAGACACCCAAAGCCCAATGATGTCCTTTTGGGTCCTTGAAATACACTCTCCTGAGGTAATCTATGCCAAGGATGCACAGGGTCTCTGGACAAATCACATTTGGGTGTTTCTGCCACTCATTCCCAGTCAGGCTCACTGCAGCTTCCATTACAGTCAGCTGTTGGGATCTCCCTGTCACTCCTGGATTCTATCCCTACATATCTTGATGGCATCAGGGTACATTGTGCACCAGTGTCAACTAAGGCCTCATACTTTCGGGGGTCTGATGTTCCAGGACACTGGATCCAAACAGTCCAATAGATCAAATTATCTCTTCTCACATCTCCCTGCAGGCATGGCCCTTCTAGTTCTGGTCATGGAAGTCATTGCCCATTTCTTGTAATTATGAACTAGAGGTCCCTTCAAGAGCATTGGAAGTAACATCAGCCCTCCTCTTCTGTCTGAGGACTTGCCAAGTAGAAACTGGAGTGCCATTTATCCTTGGAGAATTTCCTGCAGTAGTTGTGCTCCCTCTCAACTCACACACCAGAGCTGTTAGGACAGAGGTGGATTTTCTATCCCACCTCCATATGTCCTCTTTATGGTAATACAGGTAAAACCACAGGTTACCTCATGGTGTGTACTTTATCTCTCATGCAGGGAGGCTCTTGATCCCATTAGCAGAGACTCTGGTCCATATTGATGGACCATGGGACATTTCCTCTCTAGTTTGCTCCAGTCCTTTAAAACAGTCTGCAGTCTTGGACAGTCTTTCCTAGTTGAGGTGCAGGTCAGTAGAGAGGAAAAAAGATGGTCTTCATATTGCTGTAGTTGAGTAGTCTAAAGCTACCCAACCATTCTCCTTTCACTGACATCAGTGCTAATGAATTGGTGTACAAAAATGGCATATAAACTCCATATAAACTTCCACCACATTAATTGTGTGTGGTACACTGGACCTCAGTTGGATCTACAGGGGACTGCTCATTATCTGAATCCCTATAGAGTACCTGCAGCCCAGCCAATTCTCTCAGCATTCTCCATAGCATTCTACCTGCTTAGGTGCACTACTAGACCACCCCTGAGAAAATGCCTTTCCTTCACACTTGATAGAAGTTGTCTTCAGAGGCTGAGAGTTTCTGTCCTCTTCCCAATCTCCTTGTCCATGTTCACATTCTGAGACAGGGATCCCAGTTGCTTGGCTTCACTACCTTCTATTTTCATATCGTGGGCGACAATATCCCAGCATCAGAGCAGCCAGGTCACTAGTGGCTCATTTAACTGGCAGCTGAAACCTTTTCACATATCTCACAGCTCATCCAGGAATAAGGATCAGGTAATTATTTCTGTCCCTGTCTCTTCCTGTTCTAAGTGCCCTGCTTCCTCTTAATCCCTCACTAAGCAAAGTGATTTATCTTGCATTTCTTCTTCCATAAAGGGGCAACTCCTATTGGCATGGTTTGTTCCTCTGGTGCAGCCTGCAGTTTGAGTGGCCACAGTGCCTGTTGGTCTGTTTTCCTCCTCTTCCCCTGAGAGTGCTGTCCAATACTGGACTGTGTCCAGTAGGAGTAGCCAGGGCCCAGCACATTGCACTAAGTTGCTCATCTCTGGAACTGCTGCAGCATTCTCCATGCAAATACTCTCTTGCTTTATCAGGATCTGGCAGTTGTTCAGGCCTGAACTCCCAAACCATTGGGGCAGGGACTTTCCCTTCATACTGGTTCACTTTCTCCCACATCTCAGACCATTCATGACTATACAACCTTGGAACAGATCTCTGAATGACCTTCCTAGAAATCTCCTTCGTGACTCTAAACATGGTGTAGATTGAGGACATCTGGTAGACATAGCAATAAGAATGTATGATTGTATGCTTTTCTAAACATACAAAATAACTGAAAGCTGTCATAACAAGCCTGAAGGAGTAAAAAGAGGTGAAAAGGTAGAGAAAATCACCATCTACTGTTCCCCTCACTGGCCAGGTATGATTATTAATGAATTTCCAGAGGCAGCACCTGAGCCCAGGACAGGAGAATGACACTGAATATACATCCAAAATGACCTTCATTGCCCCTGATGTTATCATGTCATAAACCGGTATCAGACAGTACGTCAACAAAGTAACACTGATCCCTCTTCCTGCTCTGAAAAAGAACACTAGGAGGATCACATGTGAGAATATATACAGGGTTTGGTACCACACCCACATAATAGACCAAGCAACATTGTGACCTGGAGGGGTATGGTCAAGGGGGGGGAGCTCCACACTCAATACACAAATGCTTAGATCAAAATTGTTTCCAACTCCCCCTGAGCAGATCTGTTGTCACCTCAACCCTTTGTGGCTTCATACTGGCTGTCAATTAAATGTTATCACAGTTTAAGCCCAGCTAGAAGTTAAGCCCCACACAGCAGGTCCCTTTACGCACTCTCTCTGATGAGAGAGAGGAGAAAGAGAGAGAGACAAAAGGCAGAGAATACAGGTTAAGATAACAAACAACAAAATGGTGATGGAACCTCCATGCACCACCTTTTTCTTCCAACCTGTCATGGTTTGACACTGGCACAATTCCAGTGCCCCCATGAAAATATATGCTTCCTGGTGTCTGCTGTGAGATGTGACCAGGAATAAGCAAAGCAGGCCCTCACTTAGAAATAAAGAAAAGAGAACTTTATTAACTAAAGTACAACTATATGTAAAAAGAAACACACAGGAAAAATGAAAACCTTCCAAAAACATTTCCTCCTCCCTCCACCAAATTTCCAATACATCCATCCCTCAGATCACCAACTCTCAGTCCATCACCACCCTTTAGATAATCAATTCTCTGTTCATGAAGAGGAGAGGAGTCCCTCTTGTGCCATAGGCTTCCCCTGGAAACACAGTTGAGGCCTCTTGTGTTTCCTGTCACACGTGGCACCACCCAGAGATCATTTGCTATTGTGACATCTTCCTTCCATGTCCAGTGCTCTCACCACTGAACATGGACAAGAGCTGCTTGTAGGGTTTTCCTTTTAAGGATGCTTTGTCCCGTTCCAAAAGGAGGCTGCCCGATGCCTCTTGATGCTGCTCCACCCTTCCATCCTCAAGGGCCTCTTCACCTCCCCTCTCTGTCCAAGACCCGGCCTACCTCACCCGGCCGCACGGCTTCCCCTCTCCCGCCCAGCAGCACCAGCCGCGCCAGGGGAGGCCCGAACTCTTTCCCCACCGGAACCCAGGAGAGCTTCCCCTTGGGAGTTCTCTGCTTTTAACCCCTGTATTCTCAGAGGTGTATCCATGTCCTCAGTGGCCACACCAGCTGCCAATATTCAAATCTGGGCACCTATTGGCTTGACAACAGCATTCCAAAAATCTCACTTCCTCTCAAACCACGACACAACCAAAGCCACATCCCCTTCTTTTTGGAGGGAAGAATCCCTTAATTCCCATCCCCACCTCCCCCTTCCCCAGCAATGATGTACACCAAGCCTGTCAGAATTCAAGGAGCATTTGGACAACACTCTTACTCAAATGGTTTCGTTTTAAGTAGTCTCATAAGGAGCCGGTGTTGGACTCAAAGACCATTCTAACCCGAAATATTCTATAAATGTATGATTCTATGATTTGCAATAGAATCTATTGTAGGCAAGCTTTTATGGTGGAGAAAAGGTCAGATTTACACATAATTTCTTTCTTTTTTTTTCCCCCCCCCCTTTTCTGGCACACAGTTGTTTGCATTGCTTTGCTTGAGGGAATGACACAGATCTCTTCATGTCAGTTACATGCTCACCTTCCCCCATCCCCTTGATCCAGAAAATTGACATCATTTAAAAAACAAGTATTCATATTTAAAATTGCATGCCACTAGAAAACTCTTATCAGACAAAAAAGATCTCAAGCATATGGTATGATTTTGGGGTGTCCTGCATAGGGCCAGGAGTCAAACTATACGATTCTTACGGGTTCCTTCCAACTGAAGATATTTTATGATTCTATGATTCTATGATCATGCCTAATATAAAACTGAAAGGCATGTTGTTGGGGGAAATTCCTTCTGAGATGAAAGTTGATGGCAGTTGTTTTTAGAAATTAAAATGAGGTAATACAATTCTAAAAATTTATATATCTAAACTTTGCTGCAACAAGTTACTTGAGCCTCAGGATGGTACTAGGAAAAAAACTGAAAAAGAACAAATGTGGGAAATCTAAATTTTTGATTTTGTAAAATTTCTGCTTCTGAAAGTTAACATTAATTTTCTGCCTGATAAAATATGTCCAGTTATATAGCATATTACAGCAATAGTGTCACCTGGTGGTTAAATTTACTAGTAGTGGTCAATCAAATCCATGTAGAAAAATACGGCAAAATCTCTGATCTAAACAGCTGAGTGAATTGTTTAAATTCATGAGCAATCTGATGCTAATAACCAAACTATGATGTCATTAATTATAGTAAGTGGTGCTAGCATCACGGCAGTGGGTCAGGAAAACAGTAACTAAGTACTTTGTTATGGAAAGTAGATAGTTGGCCCTATGTGATTATTCCAGTGGTTGATTCTACTGCTTTTGCTTTGAACTAATCTTTCTATTGAAGTAAATAAAGTATTTCAGGGGCAAGAAAATACAGAGGGTAGGAAAACACAGATAGATATAGCATACACACATAGAGCATTTTTTAGTGTAAATACGGCAGATTTTGGCTTCCAATAGCTAAACAAACCAAGGATAAAGAAAAAGTAGAAATTAAACATTATCACGGTTTTAGTTGGTACTAAACCATACTATACATACATGTTGCTATTTTAGTTATAGAAAACAAACTCAAAGAAAAATATCTTCATTTTGGAAGATATTTAGATGTGATAACCTTTAGTCCTTAAAACCTTTCATAGCATAATATTAATCCTTAAATTTCAGCATTCTCCACAGATGAATTTTATCAATGCAACAGACGTACAATGTGTTTACTATACTACTATTATACTACTGCTATACTACTATTGCCCATTTCAATTGCTTTGTTTTTATAAAACCCATTTCTTAGCTGTCTAAAGAAGTGGAATCATAAGTGGAATCATGAGTTAGATTTTATAACCTCTGGGAGAACTGATAGATTCACAGCCCTTTCCATGACAAGGAAAGGATTAGTTTCAGTTCTTTAGCCATTAGGAGGCTTTCTCTTTAGCATCTTATCCTTCTTTGGAGCATAATATTAAGTACTTGATGATTATGCTGTTTATGACTCCACTCTCCATTTTTTTGAGGAAAGGTGCATCCAAAATGTTCACAAGTAATAGAAAATCCTGAAGTACTGATGGCATAAAATTATCTGCTACTTAAAAATAAGAAATAACAAGGCTGTGAATATTTAATTCAAATAATTTATTCCTTGATATGGCATTTCTCCTAATGTTAGAAAAATACCACTTGATTCTGCCATACAGGAACTTCAGTCTTCTGAAATCAGTCAGAAACATCAGATGGGCGGCAGTTTGAACTGATCAAATATCAACATGGGCCTCTCATTAGATCTTTAAAATCCATTCGTTTACTACACAACTGCAGTTTTCTCTTGGTGGAAGCCATTTTCAAGCAGTGGCTCTGTGAATTCAGAGTGCATGCTGGTGTCCAGTTTCAAGCTGCTGCAGATAGGTGAGAAAATGCGTCAAAAGAGAACTGATGTTTTGGTGCTTAAAAAGTAGATCAGATGCTGTGGACACACAGGCTTCTCTCAACTCCTGAATTTCTCAACCTGAGATAGATCCAGTAATTTTTATGTTTGAATTCTTCAAAATAAGGAAAATTTACACATGCTGCAGAATGGCTATTTTGAGGTATTTGTGTTCAAAGTTCTTTGAGGCTATATTTTACTATTTCAGTGCTGTTCCTTTGTCCCGCAACACAGCTTCAGAAAAGACTAGGAGACATTTGTTACCTTTCTCCTTGGATTATCAGCTGCATAAGAACTTAAGTACCTGGAAAGAAATATGAACTGCGAAGAAGAGAAACACTTACATGTTACTTAGATATAAGCTATAGCCAACAAGGAAATTTCAATTACAAGGAAAATTCAATTAAATGAATTAGTTATTCATTTGCTTGTGCTCTCTACAATGTATGCAATCAAATGAGAACAAGTTCCTTTCATGGAAATTACTCCTCTATGCATGGAGATTTCTTAGAGGCAAAAAGCTGACCAAACCGCTTTATTCTCTTAGAGCTCCTTAGATTATCACAGTACAGGTGGTAAAGCTTTATTAAAGAAAAAACCAACAAGAATTTCCTAGAGCCTCATAATTTTGATTCTTTTTCCTTATCTGTGAGACTAGAGTGTGGGTTCTGCCTCTGGCTTTCCATTACTGTCCCCTGTCTTTTTCATACCTTCTTTTTGATTTGATATTACTTATGCTGGAATGCAGCAGAAGAGGAGAAAATACCATTCCGCTTCTTAATTGTTTTCAGACACTGAAATCAAACAGGTCTTGGAGACACAACGGTCAGTAAACCAACTGTTGCTTTTTCAGAACAGAAATTTAAACACCATTTTAGAGTTAGATTGTTAAATATATTTATACCACTTTTTTTAAACTTTTCAAAAAGACAAGCCTAAGGAGAGAAAGGAAATAGAATTAAAAGATATTTCAAAAATAAAAGGAAGCATAATGCCTCTTTTACTTTATTTAGTTATTTAGTTACCCTGACTGGGAACATTTTGAGCTCAGAGGAAGTCATCTGTGCAACAGGAGAGCAGACCAGAAAAAAAAAATCTCCGCTTGTTTTGGCTTAGCAGAAGTCAGGACTTCAATAGACACAACCAATCTCATTGAGTTCTTTTTTTCCTATTGTGTGGAAGCATCAGGGCTTCATCTAGTGTTCATAGAGAAAATTACAGTTAAGAATAAAATGTAAGCCAAACCAGGATACACAGCACTATTTTTAGTCAAGACAATTTCCTTTTAACTTTGTCAAGAACAATGTCCCATACATTATACAAAGTTCAGGCTGCTGGTAACATAGATGATTCACAGCATTACCTATCTTACAAAATATATTGAGAGAGTGCCTTACTCTATAGATCATATGCACCTAATCCAAACTGTGGAGATTTGATAAAGTTTCCTTGATGTTTTAATTGTTTTTAAATCAGTCTATGTATAAACATGTATAAACATGTTCAAATATACAGGAAAATTTCATTTCATTTGGTTTTAATTCTCCCTTTCAACACAGTTATGGCTCACAATTCAAGTGGCTTGAGCTGTCAATTGGTCAATGATTTCAGTAGGAAAGTTGTTCGCAATCCAATTGTTTCAAAAGAGCTCAGCCAGTTTAAGAATGGGATGCCAATCTGCTCCTGATTATGCTGACATCTAGCTCAAGGCCAATGAAGAAACCAAGAACCTTTTCATCAGCTGTGTCAGACTACTCCTTAGATGGTACAAAATGTACTGAGTACTGTTTATAAAGGCAAAATCTGAACTGTGGAAAATGGTATAAGATTCTTATACCTTCCTACAAGTTGCTGACCATTAGAGGCCCTGAAGATTCTTAGTCCATTTTCAAAGCAGACCCAGAAAATTATTTTCTAAATGGAGCAGGTCAAGATATAAAGGAAGAAAGATGACTTACTGATGCTATGACATGAATCAGAGGCCTCAGAATATCTAAAGTAAGTATAGTATGAAAATAGGAAGTCACGATTAATAGATTTTAAGTTACATTCTCAGGTATCTCCTGTTCTAGAAAAATTTCTTCCTTGAAAATATGAACTGATTCTAGAGTTCTCTGTTTACCCAAAACCAACTTTTCAAAATGGTATTATTATAATTGTATGCTTCTTTCTGACCAGTGTGCTTTTTTAAAATTATTTATATATTATCTACCCTTGTTTAACTTTCAGAACTAGCAAGGGCTGTCTATCCCTTCAGCAGCATCCACCAAAAGGAATATATTTTTAAATAACTTGAGTGTCGTTTCCATTAGCCTACCAATTTTTTTCAGGAGCAAGCCTATTGCTGATATACATGATTAGTTTATATTGTAATACTGTCTCTGGAAAATATAGAAGGGACACGTGCGGATATGGCCTAGTCCCCAAAATGAGAATAAACTGTAACAAAGTCTGTATCTGCCACATTTTTTTGTCTCTAACTATGCAGCAGTAGAGGAACCACTTACCTGCACTCTTTACATCCTTACTACCAAAGTGCAAATATGATCCTGGACACTGATTTTACACATTGGACATAGTCATACTCCACTGAGCAAGTGCACTGCAAAAAGTTCCAGTTTTTCAGTATTTTGCATGTAGGGCTGGTATGCATCTGCAAAACAAAAACTAGAATTATCTTTAAATTCAAAGAGAGATGAATTTTCTGCTATTTTCAATAGGGATCTTTCATAGAGTTCTAACCTCAGTGTCATCTTTCACTCGCTTTCCCTTTTCATAGCCTTCTGAAATCAAAATCAAGACAGTTAGGAACTAAGTGCTGGCTTCCTTGGTTGTAAGACAGCTTACATAAGACATCATGAATCACACTTCACTAACATATTTCTTTCATCTACTAGCTGATACAGCTGATACAGGGGTAAGGCTTCATTATTCTCCCTCTGTCATGCTCAATGTCTGCACAGAAAAGAAGCGCTGAGATGGGTTAACATACAAAAGAGATTAGGCTGGATTGTTGCTTTAATAAATCACATCATCTATTGACAGTTCACCTAATGAGGTTTACCAATGACTCATGTTTAGACAGACAAGGAAAATTATATTTTCTGGATACTACATGCCAATCTCTCCTAGAAATATTAGTTCATAGTATATGAAATTCCAACATCAAAGCTAAATTAGCATAAATAATTTCAGTAAAATTTCCCAAACACCAAGATTTCAGACATAAACCTGACCAGGAATCCAGGCTGATTATCAGAATTATAGTTTAGTGAAGTTTAATTCAACAGATTACTCATTAGCAAAGCAACAATAATTATTGACACTACTTGTAAAGCCCGGAATTGCGTAACATTTTTTCTCTGCAGCAATCAGTCAGTTTCATGAGTTATCTAACCAGCTATTTTGGAGCATCTATTTATTAGTAGCAGAAATAAGAACACCATTTGAATTACTAGAAGCTATGCCTGTAATTTTCAAAAAGCAGAGCCTAGAGTTGGTCCTAAAGATCTTCTTTAGACTATCTAGGTTTATTGGGGAAAAGCCCCAAGCACAGCCAAACTGCAAAACCACTTAGAATCCAGTATGAATTCTTTGAACACTTTTGCTTGTTATTTACTCTGCCATATTTTTGAAGCAGCAATAGAGTTAATGGAAACATAAAACACATGCAAATGAAAAGGAATAGGGAAAATGCAATGAAACATCTCATTGTAATTAAATTTACTTAATATTTATATAGCATTTCACGGTTTGAGATCACAAAAAATGATAATTGAATCAATTTGAGGTTAATGGTATTTCTCTTACACTTCAGAATAAATGAAAAAAAACCAAAATCCTCTGTCATATTACAAAAAGGAAATATAGATCGTGGCTCCAGTTTAGACATTTGTCACCCTGATGTCAGTATGTCATGGCCTAAGTTACAAACAAGAGTGGTATCTTTTGCTAAATCAGAAGTACAATTCAGATTATATAGGTGGCACCAGGCAAGCCTTCCAGCAACACTAGAATCTGTCCAAAGGTCAAAATTTAGCCTTGTAGCTACATAGGAATGCAGTGTCCTAATATGTCAGTTCAGCTAACTATTTTCAAACTTTTTCACATCTACCTATTTGTGACGGTGTTCACAGGGGTGTCAGGCTGAGGGAAGAGGTGAGGATTTGCTCCATGTTTCAGAAGGCTTGATTTATTATTTTATTATATATATTATAGTAAAACTATACTAAAAGAACAGATGAAAGAATTTCATCAGAAGGCTAGCTAAGAATAGAATAGGAAAGAATGATAACAAAGGTTTCTGTCTCGGGCAGAGAGTCCGAGCCAGTTGACTGTGATTGGCCATTAATTAGAAACAACCAACATGGGCCAATCACAGATCCACCTGTTGCATTCCGCAGCAGCAGATAACCATTGTTTACATTTTGTTCCTGAGGCCTCTCAGCTTCTCAGGAGGAAAAATCCTAAGGAAAGGATTTTTCATAAAAGATGTCTGCGACACCTGTTCACTTGACAATCATTTACTTGCACTACAGTATATATGCTCTATAAGCACCCAAATTTGAAATCCTAATTTTTATACATTTCAGCATCATTTTGTGTTAACCTTCTAAGGAAGGAATATTATGTTTGTTTATGTTATATTCTTCTATGTATTATCCTCAGACTTCTCCCCTCAAGCATGAACATGTTGCATCTACTGCCTACTTGCTTTCTACTACTCGACACATTATTTTTCTGAACTCCAGACATTCATCAGGATTTCATAAGAAATTTCTCCTGAATTTTTTAGCATTACTTTCCTTTCTTCTCATTAACACCGAAACTTCTCACTCACCCAGCCTTGAAAGTTCTCTCTTTGATTCAAATGCACATGTGGGTCTAGTTTACTGGGTTATCTAATCTCTCTGGGAATTATTTTTTTTAAACTTTTTTTTTTTTCATTTAAAGTTCCGAAGATTGTATTTTGTCTAACTGTCTACTTGTTTGCATGTGATTTACATGGCTTACTAGTTTTTTTCCTTATGTTATGGAGGAATTTTTTCATTACTATGATGAAAATAAAAACAAAAAAACCCCAAATCCTGGATCATCAAACAAATTATTTAGATCAGGATTTTTAAAGCTGATTAATAGCATGTATTTTCTTAACATCCTTCTGCTCAACTTAGAACATTTATAATGTAACTTTCATTAGTAGAAGATCAATTAACTCTTTCTGGACACATCAGCCTATATAAGAAAACTGAAGTTACATATCCAAAGTGGAAATATGTAGTTCTTTCTTTTACTCTGTCATCTGGTGATAAAATACAATAGGCAGATTTCTTTTTTAGAAATGGCGTAGTAAGCCATTCACGGTATAAATTCTGCAAACAATGGTGCTAATTTTATATATTACAATGGGAAGTCCCCATTTACCGAAGGTTACCTAGTGTGATGCCCATCTACAAGAAGGGTCAGAAGGATGATCCAGGGAACTGCAGCCTGACCTTGGTGCCTGGGAAGGTTGTGTATCAGCTCATCTAGAATGCCATCACATGACATGTACAGAATAGCCAAGACATAAGACCGGGACAGCAGGAGCTTGTGAAAGGCAGGTCCTGCTTGGCCAACCTGATTTTCTTCTATGACAAAGTAACTCACTTATGGATGAGGGAAAGTCTGTGGATGTTGCCTATCCAGACTTCAGTAAAGCCTTTCACACTGTTTTCCCACAGCATTCTCCTGGAGAAACTGGCTGTTCGTGAGTTTAATAGGTAGACTGCTCACTGGGGAAAAACTGGATAGATGACAGGGCCCAGAGGATGGTGGTGAATGGAATTACATCCAGCTGGCAGCCAGTGGTTTTCCCTCAGTATTGGGGTCAGGCCCATTTAGATGTCTTATTGATGATCTGGATGAGGGAATCAAGTACAACCTCACTTACTTTGCAGACAACACCAAGTTGGGCACAGCTGTTGATATGTTTGAGGGTAGGAAGGCTCTACAGGGGGATCCAGACAGGCTGGATCCATGCACCAAGGCCAGTTGTATGAGGGTCAACAAGACAGGTGCCAGACCTTCCATTTGGGTCCCAAAAACCCCATACATTGTGTTACAGATGGGTAACATGATGGTTGGCTCTCACAATTAGGAGCTGAATATTGTGTGTATGTTAAGAGAAGTTTTATTTATGCATGGTTATGTTGCTGTGCTCTGTTGTTTGTACATCCTCTGTTCTTTCCATAGTCCCCTTTTCCCCCCTCTGTATTGTTGCTACTGGTCAGCCTAGGCCATCCAAGGCATGTGAGGGGAGGGTGTGTACCTTGTATGGAGCTTTTGTGAATGGGGGAGGCTTGTTGCTAGGGAGGCAAGCCATGACAACACCTGACCTCCAATAAATTTGCAAGTAAGTAGTCTCCACCAATGGATGGCAAAGAAGAGTTTGTTGACGAACTTTGGGAGGTTAAGGTTGCCTGATGCAACACCAGGGGTATAGAAGGCAGAGCAGCCATTTGTGGTGAGCTCATAGCAGCCAATCACAAACTCCCAATATGCTGTCCTTTTTCCTTATTCAGTAATTTGTTGTATTTTGTTAAGGTTTAATAAATATTAACATTTTTAAAAGTGAGAAGTCATTTCTCACACAGTGCAACAGGCTGGGGGCAGAGTGGCTAGAAAGCTACCCAGCATTAAAGGAACTGAGCATGTTGGTTGGCAGCTGGCTGAACATGAGCCAGCCACGCCCACATATCCAAGAAGACCAATGGCATCCTGGCCTGTATCAGAAATAGTGTGGCCAGCAGGACTAGGCAAGTGTGTGACCTGTACTCAGCACTAGTTGCACCAGGCTGTACCACAAATCCTGTGCTCAGTTTTTAGCCCTGCCCTTCAAAAATGACACTGAGGTGATGGAGTGTGTCAACAAAGCTGGTGAAGTATCTGGAGCATAGGTGTTATGAGGAGCAGCTGAGGGAGCTGGGAGTATTTGTCCTGGAGAAAAGGAGCCTCAGGGGGACCTTATCAATCTATACAACTACTTGAAAGGAGGTTATAGTAGGAAGAATGTCAGTCTCTTCTCCCAATAACATGCATAGAACAAGAGAAAATAGCCACCAGTTGCATCAGGGAAAGCTTTAGACTGGATATGAGTACAATCTCTTCACAAAACTCCTATCAAGCATAGGAGTAGGCAGCATAGGACCACCCAGGGAAGTGGTTGAGTCACCACCCCTGGCAATATTTAAAAGACATGTGGATACAGTGCTTAGGGACATGGGTTAATGGTGCGATTGACAGTGTTATATCAATGGGTAGGCCTGATGATATGAAAGGCCCCTAACAACTCACTCAATGAGACTTTTAAAAGGGCTTACAGTTGTTCATGTACTCTGAGTTAGATACATGGGAGAAATACTGACAAGATATTCTTAAGAGATCAGAACAAACAGAACAAACTGGCCACTTTAGAAAATCACAGAACTTTGGAAAAGGTTTAGTGCAACATTCAATCAACATAAAACACTTTTCTTAGGATTAACCTGGCCCATTCAACTAAGCAAACTAGATTTGATTTTAAGTTACTCAAAAATTCCAAGAAGAGGGAATTAAAAGAAGGAGAAAGAGACAGAAAAGATATAGGAAAGCACATGTATAGCTGCCAACTTCAGGATTCCAGCAGGGTTCAGATAGAAATTTCAAGGGAAATTTCCCTTGAAGGGTCAAGACACACACTTGTCTCATATTCAGCCTTAAATACTCCTTGGCCTTCCTGTGGTGTTCCCCCAGGTGGGACTTCCAATCATCCAGCCTCTCAGGAGCTAGGCTGGGACTCCAGAGGTAGGTGTGGAGCATTGCCTCTGGTGTGCCAGGGATTGATAGCCACTGCCAGGCTGGGATACAGGCTGTAGGGGAGGGGGTGTACAGGGCAGTGCATTGCCTCATCAGAACAAGGCCCAACCTGGCTCCTCCTCTCTCAACATATGTATCCCAAAATGTCATAAATACATTAATTTTTCCAGGTTTCACATTATATTAGAGGTCTTTTTCAATACATAGGATTCTATGATGCTATAACTATTCTGATTTTTAAGTACTTCAGTAGTTCAATGGTCAGAATTTGTCCCAACTGACTTTCTACAAAAACTAGAAAAAAGTGATTAAAAAAAATTAACTTGTGGATAACACACAAGTGAAACATTAATATTTTTGCTTTCTTCACACACTTTCTGTGCAATGGCACTGAAAAAATTACAAATGTGAAAGTTTTTGGTGGTCAGAAAACAAATTTGTTAATGTTCATAGAAATTTTGGCTTGTGTCTCCTCTTACTTGAAACAATATCTTTGGTCACATTAAAAACACTATATTCATGTCATAACAGCAATTGGATCTCTCTGTCATCTGGATGCATATTTCAAAGTGAACTAAATACTGCTTTTTGTTCTAAAACCAATAGGATACTTCTGAAATAAATATTTATTTGTTCTGATAATACCATTGATACAAAAAGTACAACCGTAGCTTCAGGGTAAATTTGTAAAAACATCTATTTATTCTCAAAGTACCGTCAAAAGAGAGTTTATTTAATGTAAGCTGTCTTTAGCTATGCAAATATTAAGCTATTGGCTTTACTTTGAAGTCTGAACAGAATCACAGTCAATAAAGTCAAAGGCAGCAGTGCCTTTGACCAAAGAGTGTTTACAGATAGATGTAACAGTATTAATATCCTTATTTGCACTCTGTCAGCAGCTTGTTGTCCATCAGCTCAGTGGCTGCTGCCTCCCACATTATGAACAAGTCTGAAACAAAGTAAAAAGGCATTAGAGTTACTGTAGGAAGAAAATAGCTTTTCACGTTGGCTTCTTGATAACCTTACATAGCAAGTAAGATTAGAAATTGTTTTCAACATATTGAAAGTATTTTTAAGGCATAACTTGCAACATATGTGGGTAGTTTGTCTTTGATGGCAAACAATCTTCCATAAATTAAACATTTCCATCATTTTAACAACACACTCAAGTATTCTGCTTTTTAACCAAAGAGATTTGAGCAGTTTGGCATGTCTGCTAGCTCAGACTTCCTCCAGTCCCTTCACAACCTCTACTTGCATGGTTTGCCAAAGTTCAGACTCACTATTCCTTTTCCTTTTTTTTTTTTTTTTGCTTTTACAAGGCTAGAGATGATGTCTAATGTTTTCTTGTGCAAAGAGTCTCAAAGGTACTTACAGTAGTCGTATATGGTACAATATAGCCTTGATTACAATTAGATACATAATGGATATAAGTAGAAAAATATTATTATTTCTTTGTGAAAATTCTTCAGTTTATGTATATAAGCTTTCACATGGAAAAAAACATATTGTTGCAAGATTATGTTTTTCAAAATTGAAAGAATATCAAAACTTGAGATACAGGTTAAAGAATGTCTGTAATCAGATTTAAAAATTAATTCAGTAATTAAAATAAGTTATCTGTTAATTAGAAAAACAGTGCATTATGCCTATAAATAGGAATCTTGTAGCAAAAAACATTATGAGATAATAAGAAATTTATTTCTCCATTTTGTTGTCAAAATTAGCTGTATTTGAGGATCTTAAGAAATGGGGTTTTTTTAGTAAAGTTTGGCAGGTTTTATTAAGTAACAATATACGGAAAGTATTTAATGAAATAAACAGGGCCAGGAGACTTCTTCTCCTTCTTAATGCCTTTATTAAAAGTGATCAGCTCAGGATTGGGCAGCTTGGCGGGGCTGCAGCCTCCCGGTCGTCTCTCCCAGGGCAACTCAGAGGAGGAGGATAAGCACAGCTCTGTCCACTAGGGGCAGAGCTGGGGAGTCACGTCCTCGTGGGAGCCTTTAGGGCGTGGTGTTCGCGTCCGATGTTAGTTCCCTCTGTTCCCTCCTGCCCGCTCCCGGTTTCGGGACGACTCCCATGCTCAGGGTGAGAGGGGCTCCGAAGGTGTTCAGCATCTCTGCAGGCTCCTCAACGTCCAGACATCACTCCAGTCTCTCAACTCTTAGGTGGCTCATTGTTTTTGGGGTTCTTCCTGCACGTTTGGAGTAGGGGTCCCACACAGCATGCTGGTCTTGGAGTCACTTTGCATAGCTCTGTTAGCATTCAAAAAAACATAATCACGGAGCGATTATATGCGGTGCTTTTTATTAAGAGCTCTGGGAATTGGGGTATATTCAACCCAAATCTGACTCTGACCATACATCCGAAATGATCATGTTTTATACTCTATCGTTACATAACTTTCATGTTAATTATTAAACTTATATTGTTCTATTGTATACATAAATTTAGCCCCTCTCTGAATTTCCAACATAGTTTCTCACTATTCTTCTTATGGCTATATAATAATTACATTTAATTACTAAACAATCATCACATCTAACAATTATATAATTTATCATACTGCTTACGCAGGTGCAGTTGATCTGGGAAAGCACAAAGCCTAACATTTTAGATTCTATCTTTAACTTTTTCCAGGGTTCCACTATCATTCTCCCCCCTTTGAAAGCATTTTCACTTCACTATAGGTGTAAATGTTTTCACTTTATACAGTCCTTTATTCCTCAGTTCATACTTGGTTCTTCAAATCCAGGGTTGATGTAAACGTTGTTGTGGATGCTGTTACGAACTGGAGAACCAGAAGATGGTGGGCGTGGATCTCGTGTTAGTGCCTTTATTATCCTCTGGTTCCAGGATGTTTGCTTCTGTATCTCTCCCTTTAAGATGCTGTAAACTAACCAAATTGCTAAGAATACAATTAGTAAGATTATCACACTCTCAATGATAGATTTAATCCATGAACTCACATTCCACCCTAATCCTTTAAAGATTTTTCCTAACCAGCTTGTAGCCAAATCCTTTTGCTCTTCTTGTGCTTCATGATCTCTTTGTTTCAACCGATTGATGTCATATTCTACATCTGCAGTTACATTTGGGATATGAACGCAGCAATGATCAACTTGTCCCTTTAAAAATCCACATACTCCATGCTCTTTCAGGAGTAACATATCTAGGGCCAATCGATTTTGTAAAGTCATTTTTGTGGTGGCTTGTAATTGTATATTTAATTCTTTAAATCCTTCCCGGGTGACTCTTGCCAGTCTACCTACCTGACCTGTAAGTTTGTACAGCATCTCTCTGCTCTTACAATTTGCTGTAGGACCGAGCAATGACTCTAGGGCCCATCCAAATTTCACTCCACTAGAGGGTTCTTGCCAAGTGTCATCTGGATTTTCATTGTCTAGAACTTCTCGTCTTGCTCTTATCTGCAGAAGTTCATGTTTTCCATTAAATGGGGACTTTTTCCAAATTGGACATAAGGTTGGGAGGCCTAAAGTAATCTCCTTTACTTTCCCGTCTACAGGCAGATGTATTGTCCAGGTACCATCACTTGATGCCCATACAAATTGCCCTGGACCTCAGATTGTAATCCTGATACACCCTATAATTACTTTATAATTCACTCTGCCTTGTTTATGTTTGATCCCTCTGCAAGCACAACCAATTTGTAAGGCTATTGCCAGGGGTGGCATCTGTTTTATCTCTTCATCATCTGAAGTGCAGTCGTAAGTTTTATTACATGCCCACCAACTTACTTTGTCTGCTCTCGTTCTGCTACTAGTGTCAGCGTTCATTATTGCTGGATCTGTTTCATTCTCGGGGCCTTCCCACTTAATACACCAAGGGATGTTTGCCATATATTGGAATCTTTGAAGAATACTCACAGACCACGCACTGTCCCAAGGTTCTATCTGATCTTTCTTATCAAAATTCGTGTGTTATAACCTTGTTTCCAAAACACAAATCTAGGGGTTGCAGGAAAGGCTGTTTTTCCTCTTTCCCTGTAGCGCCGACGATTGTCGTTTCCTTGTCCCCAATTTGTCCTTGCAAATCATTCAATACAGAAAAAGTAGCTCTCATATCTATTAGAAATCTGACCTCTTTATGCCCTAACTGTATATTTACAACAGGTTCCTTAACTTGTTCTCCCGGTTCTACGTCTAGTCAGCTGGTATACTCCCCCAGGACCATCTCCTTGGTAGCCTGCTGGAACTGATTGCCCTGGTCAAAATGGTTATTCAAACTTGGGCAATTTCACTTCCAATGCCCCTCCTGCTTACAATATGCACACTGATTCAGGCTTAACCCTTGGGTAACTGGTCTCCTACCCCGACCATTCCTGTTACACCCCCTGAAATTTGGGTTCCCTCTCCCCTGTATTACTGCCAAAAGATTCTGCTGCTGCCTTTTACTAGCTTCTTTTTCCTGATTGTTGTATACCTTCCAAGCGACCTCGAGTAATTTATCCAAATTCCTAATTCTTCCCCTTCTAATTTTTGCAATTTTCTATGAATGTCATCCTGTGATTGACCCAAGAATATGAGAGCGAGCTGAACCTTTGCTTGATCTGTATCCATTTGAAGGTGTATTTCCTTGCTACCTCCTTAAGCCTCTCCAAAAATGCAGTGGGAGATTCCTTCTTTTCCTGTCGAACCTCATATAGTTTGGACCAATTTATAGTTTTGGGCACAGCATTCTGAACTCCTATTTGGATCCACTCTTGGTATTTCCGTAATCTCCTCATATCGCACAATGAATTAGGGTCCCAATTTGGATCCTCAATTGGGAAATTCACATCTAAATTCCCTGTTACCAGCCCATTTCTAATATCTTCTCTTGCCCTCTCTTTGGCTGCCTTAAGTACCATTTTTTTTTTTCAGTAGAATCCATCAGAGTATCTAATATTACTTGTATGTCATCCCAGTCAGGATTTTGAGTTTTCATAACCATTTTTACTACACGTGCCACTTTATCAGGATTTTCTCTGTAAGTTCTGGCTGACTGTTTCCAAATGACTAAGTCTGCCTGGGAAAAAGGCACTTTTACAAATACTGGCCCTTCCATTCCGACATTGTCGCAAGGGGGCAATCACAGTCCGTTTTTGTTTCCTTATGCCATCTCTATGCACAATTGGAGCAAGCTTTGCCCGACCCTGGGTTCTATGGGCTATTGGGGTCACTGATTCATTACCATTTATATCTTTTTCACTTGCATACCTCTTTCCCCTTTCTATCACAGTTAGGTTTTGCTCATCTTCCAAGGAAGAGGGATCGGGTGATGATGGGAGAGGAGGATAAAGAGAGAAAGGTGTACTAGATGAGACAGGTTCAGGGGTAGGTGGGCGAGGAGCAGGTAGTGGGATAGGGACAGATGAAACAGGTGGGATAGGGTTAGGTTCTCTTGTTCCTATTAGAGCTACTTGTAAATCAATATCTGTATAATTTTCCCTACTCAAGCTTTCTTTTAACGCCAAGTGTTCTAAACAGCGTTCCTCACAAACCCCACACTTTGCAGATGTTTTAACCATTAATAATCCACATTCATTCTGCCATTCTGGCTTTCCCCGTAAGTAGAAAAACAGATCAACATATGGGACTTCATCCCATTTTCCTTCTTGTTTACAAAACGACATTAACTGCGAAATAGTGTTATATTGCAGAGTACAGTATTTTGGCCATTTTTCACCATTCTCCAAGGCATATTCTGGCCACCATGAATTACAATAATCAATCAACCTAATTTTACGTAATCCTTCCTCAAAGTTACCTTGTTTCCAATGTGCTAATAAGCACCCCAAAGGAGAATTTTGCGGGATAGGGGTGTTACTGCCCAAAATCCCTTTAAGTTTCTCCATTTCAAAAATACCACAAATGCCGAACCCGCAACACTTTCGCGCTTGTCTTACGGAACGGCGCCTAGGCTTACACCAACAGGAATTCCTTTAGTCCAACCAAGCGTAGCTTTCGCTGCGTCTTATTGGCAGGCATCCAAACCAAAGTAAAAAGCACCTTACCTTTCTCCCAGGGACGTTTGTGAGCGGCGGAAGCGGACACGGCCAATGGGCTCCCCGAGAATCCCTCGGTGCCAGCTGGAGCGTGATTGAGTCGCGAACTCGCTCAGCAGCACTCACAAGGGTCCCATCTGGGTCGCCAAAATGTTAGCGTTCAAAAACACATAATCACGGAGCGATTATATGCGGTGCTTTTTATTAAAAGCTCTGGGAATCGGGGTATATTCAACCCAAATCTGACTCCGACCATACATCCGAAATGATCATGTTTTATACTCTATCATTACATAACTTTCATGTTAATTATTAAACTTATATTGTTCTATTGTATACATAAATTTAGCCCCTCTCTGAATTTCCAACATAGTTTCTCACTATTCTTCTTATGGCTATATAATAATTACATTTAATTACTAAACAATCATCACATCTAACAATTATATAATTTATCATACTGCTTACGCAGGTGCAGTTGGTCTGGGAAAGCACAAAGCCTAACATTTTAGATTCTATCTTTAACTTTTTCCAGGGTTCCACTATCAGCCCCCCCCACCCTCTCAGGTGTCTTCACTATTCTGGGAAAAGTACAACTTAGCCTCGGGCAAGGCTCTGCTGATACAAAAGGAGCAATTAGCCACAACGACCCGTGATTACAATAACAAAGCATGCAAAACTTCGGCATTGACAGTGATCTGGCTGCCTTTTTGTAACTTTTTCTCACAAAAAAAAATTAACCGAATTTTTGTTCATACATTTAACACAGTGGAAACAGGACTTAAGATCATGGTGAATATAGTACAAAGTCTATATTCTGTAAACTGAGTGGCTTAATTTAACTATTAAGTCATTATTTAGTCTACAGAAAGTAGGAATACATGTTCTTAGAGGGTGTAAATATGCAGCATTTCACTGCTGATTTCCATGAATAAAGGATCTGACTTCCATGGTAAATAGACAGATATATTTCCTTGGAGATGCTCACTGCTACTTTTAATTTAAAAATCAGTTAAATCATTACCATATATTCCTTTCCAAAGGTAATGGAAAAGAACTAATTAATCTTTAAATGTATACCTACTTTAAACACTGCAGCTCAAACCCCTAAAGAAATCACCGTAATAGTATTACATTGCAAATTTCAGAAGAAAGCAGGCTTATTTTTGGTCAACAAAATGGTCAACAAACACATTTTTGTGGGCTTGGACAGGAACTGCTCAAGACAGCTAATAATCTAACATAAAAGCTTGAATAAATATCCACAAACCAGGGTAATTTGTATGGATATTTTTCCTTTCCCCTTTAACAATTGCTTTGAGTTGATGAACCCACCCACAGTGAGATCATTCTGGAAAGTCAGGAGGGAAAAGCAGACAAATGTAAACTAGAAGCATATCTGTGAATATCTGATTTTAAGGACAGGATAAGTGGAAGACACGCCCAGTATTACAGATGGCAGCTTTTCTTAATAGACCAAAACACACTTAATGTTGGAGGAAGTGAGACTGCTTTAGTACAAGGGCTAGTCTAGGTGATCTCTAGAGACCTCTTCTAACACCAACTATTTTGTGATTCTGTGACTAGTTCACTGTCTGGTAAATTCACACACTTTTCTTTCCCCACTTTATTATGTATTTTAACATTAAAGAAGCAAGTTTATGCCTCAAATAGCAGAAGTATCAGATCATGAACTGTTTTAACTTAGTATTTGCAATGCCTCATGTTGTGACTTGCAAGGCTAAGCAATCTTTTTCTTCTTTTTATGACTTATTTCAACACAGATCCATCTGTAAATCTGTAGACTAAGACTGTATTATGAATCGTTACTATTTTTTTCTTGATAATTCATCCATTCCTGTTCTTACAGTAAATACTATTTATGATCAAATTACAATTCAGCCAAACTATGAGTCATACCGGTATGGGCATTTTTACTGGAAAAAAAAAGTGTCTAACTCATGAACAATATAATTTTACATCTCCCTATATGCTCCAGTCCTGCAAAGGACACTGCACAAAAGCTTCAAAGACATTTAAGCATGCTATGTCCTGTTACAAAACAGGGGCAATAATCTGTCAGACCTTGATTCCAATCCTGTAAACTTCAAATGGAACAGAACTACTTTGCTGTAACGCAAATCCTGGAAAAGAACTTAACTTCTTCATAGTTTCATGTCTTCAACAAAGACATCACATTGATCACTATTAAATGTGATTATCAGCATGTACAGCTCTCTTACCCAAACTTATAGGTTACTAAATTCTGATTCCATTAATTTATTTTGTTGCGTTTGCAAACCTGCAAATTTAGTTTGGATCAGGAGTGCTTTTCTGAAGCTAATCTCCTTAGCAGTCCCCTCTTGCTCCAGTTTTTCATCACAAAGCAGTTTCATAGCATGTAAAAAGAATTCCTTTGGGTGAAATTAAATCAGATGGAATAATCCAAGAACCCAACTATTGGAGTTATGATCCCAATATTGCCTAAGGGAATGTGCCTGGGCTCGTCTGGCCTTGCTGCTGGACCAGAGGTGGCAGCTGTAGTGGTCTCACCCAAGAGACACCCCTGGCTAGCTGGGTGATGCAGCTGGTGCTTGGGACTAGTCCAGGCAAGCAGGAACTCAGGTTTACCTCTGGTGGAAAGGCTTTAGGTGATGGTGAAGGAAAAAGGAGACACATCCTGCTGGAGGGTTTGATCCAGAGCTTTATTCTAGGTCTCAGACCTCTGAATGTTGCAACAGCTCCAACAGAACAAAGAACTGCATGGTCACTGTGTCTTTTAAGCCCAGAGAGAGGGGGAAGGAAGGGGAGGTATGCCAACCACCGGTGGGAGGGGGGAAGTCCCAGGGGACAAGTGACACCTGGATAGAGACAGTTGGCACCAGTGCCAAGTCAGGCTGGTTTGACAGTGCCAAGTGGCTCCTGCAATCTGCCATTCAGAAGCGGGGCAGGTGAGTTTTGTTTGCCAGGGAAAAGGGCTGAGGTTTGTGTTGGCTGGACTGTGGCCTGGAGTTGCCGGCTGGCTCCTGAAATTCCACGATACGCAGGATGGTTCCAGGACCCAAGATCACAGCAGTGCCAAGTCGGGCTGGTTTCACAATGCCAAGTGGCTCCTGCAATCTGCCACACAGAAGTGGGGCAGGTGAATTTTGTTTGCCAGGGAAAATGGCTGTGGTTTTCTTTCGGGGGCCTATGGCTAGGAGTGGCCAGTGGCTCCAGAAACTCCACGATAGGCAGGATGGTTCCCAGACCCAAGCAGGCACCAGTGCCAAGGCCGGCTGTCTTGACTGTGCCAAGTGGCTCCTGCAATCTGCCATCCAGAAGCAGGGCAGGTGAGTTTTTTTGACCAAGTAAAAGGCTGAGGTTTACGTTGCGGGGCCTGTAGCCTGGAGTTGCCGGCTGGATCCTGAAATTGCACGATACGCAGGATGGTTCCCAGACCCCAGCTGGCAGCAGTGCAAATTCGGGCTGGTTTGACAGTGCCAAGTGGCTTCTGCAATCTGCCATCCAGATGCGAGGCAAGTGAGTTTTGTTTGACAGGGATAGTTTCCGCAGTTAGTGTTCGAGGGCCTGTGGCGGGTAGTTGTCGGCTGGCTCCAGAAGTTCCACGATACGCAGGATGGTTCCCAGACCCAAGCTGGCAACAATGCCATCTCAGGCTGGTTTGATAGTGCCAAGTAGCTCCTGCAATCTGCACACAGAACTGAAATAGCTGAGTTTTTTATGACAGGGAAATGGGCCGAGGTTTGTTTTCGGGGGCCTGTGGCAAGGAGTTGCCAGCCGGCTCCTGAAATTCCACGATACACACATGGTTCACAGACCCAAGCTGGCACCCGTACCACGTCGGGCTGCACTGACTGTGAAATTTCCTTCTGCAATCCGCCATCCAGAAGCGGGTCAGGTGCGGTTTGTTTGCTAGGGAAAAGTGCATATGTTTTTGTTTGGGGGCTTGTGTCTAGGAGGGGCCGGCTGGCTCCTGAAATTCCACATCACGCCGGAGGGTTCCCAGACCCAAGCTGGCACCAGTGCCAGGTCGGGCTGGTTTGACATTGCCAAGTTATTCCCGCAATCGCCATCCAGAAGCGGGGCAGGTGAGTTTTGTTTGCCAGGGATAGTGGCCACGGTGAGAGTTCGAGGGCCTGTGTCGGGGAGGCGCCAGCTGGCTCCTGATATTCCACGATACGCAGGATGGTTCCAGGACCCAAGCTCACAGCAGTGCCAAGTCGGGCTGGTTTCACAATGCCAAGTGGCTCCTGCAATCTGCTATCCAGAAGGAGGGCAGGTGAGTTTTGTTTCCCAGGGAAAAGTTACGAGGTTTGTATTCGAGGGCCTGTGAACGGGAGTGGCTGGCTGGCTCCTGAAATTCCACGATACGCAGGATGGTTCCCAGACACAAGGTGGCACCAGTGCCCAGTCGGGCTGCATTGACAGTGCCAAGTGGCTTCTGAAATCTGCCATCCAGAAGCTGGACAAGTGAGTTTTTTTTTCCAGGGGAAAGGGGATAGGGTAGTTCTTGGAGGCTTGAGGCCGGGATTGCCAGCTGTCTCCTGAAATTCCACATAACACAGGATGTTTCACAGACCCAATCTTGCACCTGCGCCAAGTCACGCTGGTTTGACAGTGACAAGTGGCTCCTGCAATCTGCCATCCAGAAGCGGGGCAGGTGAGTTTTGTTTCCCAGGGAATAGGGCTGAGGTTTACGTTGCGGGGCCTGTAGCCTGGAGTTGCCGGCTGGATCCTGAAATTGCACGATACGCAGGATGGTTCCCAGACCCCAGCTGGCAGCAGTGCAAATTCGGGCTGGTTTGACAGTGCCAAGTGGCTTCTGCAATCTGCCATCCAGATGCGAGGCAAGTGAGTTTTGTTTGACAGGGATAGTTTCCGCAGTTAGTGTTTGAGGGCCTGTGACGGGTAGTTGTCGGCTGGCTCCAGAAGTTCCACGATACGCAGGATGGTTCCCAGACCCAAGCTGGCAACAATGCCATCTCAGGCTGGTTTGATAGTGCCAAGTAGCTCCTGCAATCTGCCACACAGAAGTGGGGCAGGTGAGTTTTCTTTGCCAGGGCAAAGGGCTGATGTTTGCGTTCGGTGCCCTGAGTCCGGGAGTGGCCGGCTGGCTCCTGAAATTCGTCGATAGGCAGGATGGTTCGCAGAGTCAAGCTGGCACCAGTGCCAAGGCCGACTGGCTTGACTGTGCCAAGTGGCTCCTGCTATCCGCCATCCAGAAGAAGGGCAGGTGAGTTTTTTTTGCCAGGGTCAATGCCCGAGGTTTGTGTTCGGGAGACTGTGGCTAGGAGTGGCCGGCTGGCTCCTGAAATTGCACGATACGCAGGATGGTTCCCAGACCACAGCTGGCAGCAGTGCAAAGTCTGGCTGGTTTGACAGTGCCAAGTGGCTCCTGCAATCTGCCATCCAGAAGCAGGGCAGGTGAGTTTTGTTTCCCAGGGAAAAGTTACGAGGTTTGTATTCGGGGGCCTGCGAATGGGAGTGGCCGGGTGGCTCCTGAAATTGCACGATACGCAGGATGGTTCCCAGACCCAAGCTGGCACCGTACCAAGGCAGGCTGGTTTGACAGTGCCAAGTGGCTTGGGAAATCTGAGATCCAGGAGCAGGGCAGCTGAGTTGTGTTTGCTAGGGGAAAGGGCCAAGGTTTGTGTTGGCTGGCCTGTGACCTGGAGTAGGCAACTGACTCCTGAAATTCCACGATACTCAGGATGGTTCCCAGAGCCAAGCTGGCACCAGTGCCACGTTGGGCTGCATGGACTGTGCCAAGTGGCTTCTGCAATCTGCCATCCAGAAGTGGAGCAGCTGAGTTATGTTTGCCAGGGTAAATGGCCGAGGTATTTGCTCGGGAGCCTGTCGCCAGGAGTGGCGGGCTGGCTCCTAAAATTCCACCATACGCAGGATGGTTCCAGGCCCCAAGCTGGCACCAGTGCCACGTCAGGCTGGTTTGACAGTGCCAAGTGGCTCCTGCAATCTACCATCCAGAAGCGGCCAGTTAGGATATTTTTACCCCGGAAATAGACTGAGGTTTTTGATGGGGAGCCTGTAGCTAGGAGTGGCTGGTTGAATCCCGAAACTCCATGATACACAGAATTCTTCCAAGACCCAAGCAGGCAACAGTGCCAAGTCAGGCTGGTTTGACCATGCAAAGTGGCTCCTGCAATCTGCCACACAGAAGTGGGGCAGGTGAATTGTGTTTGCTAGGGAAAAGGGCCGATGTTTGTGTTCGGGGGCCTGTGGCTAGGAGTGGCCGTCTGGCTCCTGAAACTCCATGATAGGCAGGATGGCTCCCAGACCCAAGCTGGCACCAGTGCCAAGGCCAGCTGACTGTGCCAAGTGGCTCCTGCTATCCGCCATCCAGAAGAAGGGCAGGTGAGTTTTTTTTGCCAGGGTCAATGCCCGAGGTTTGTGTTCGGGAGACTGTGACTAGGAGTGGCCGGCTGGCTCCTGAAATTGCACGATACGCAGGATGGCTCCCAGACCCAAGCTGGCACCCGTACCAAGGCAGGCTGGTTTGACAGTGCCAAGTGGCTTCTGAAATCTGCCATCCAGAAGCAGGGCAGGTGAGTTGTGTTTGCCAGGGAAAAGGGCCGAGGTTTCTGTTGGCTGCCCTGTAGCCTGGAGTTGCCGGCTGGCTCCTGAAATTGCACGATATGCAGAATGGTTCCCAGTCCTAACCTCGCACCAGTGCAAAGTCAGGATGCTTTGACAATTCAGAGTGCCTCCTGCAATCTGCCATCCAGAAGTGGGGCAGGTGAGTTTTGTTTGCCAGGGAAAAGGGCTGAAGTTTGTTTTTGGGAGTCTGTGGCCGGGAGTGTCCGGCTGGCTCCTGAAATTCCGTGATACTCGGGATGGTCCCCAGACCCCAGCTGGCATCCGTGCCAAGTCGGGCTGGTTTGACAATACCACGTGGCTCCTGCAATCTGCCATTTACAACCAAAGCAGGTGAGTTTTGTTAGCCAGGGTAAAGGGCCGAGGTTTGTGTTCAGTGGCCTGAGTCCGGGAGTGGCCGGCTGGCTCCTGATATTCCAAGATACGCAGGATGGTTCCCGGACCCAAGCTGGCACCAGTGCCAAGTCCGGCTGGTTTGACAATACCAGGTGGCTCCTGCAATCTGCCATCCATAAGCGGGGCAGGTGAGTTTTGTTTGCCAGGGGAAAGGGCCGAGGTTTGTTCTTGGCTGCCTGTAGCTAGGTGCGGTCGGCTGGCCCCTGACATTCCAAGATACACAGGATGGTTCCCAGACCCAGGTTGGAACCAGTGCCAAGTCGGGCTGCTTTGACATTGCCAAGTGGCTCCCGCAATCTGCCATTCAGAAGCGGGTCAGGTGAGTTTTGTTTGCCAGGGAAAAGGGCTGAGGTTTGTTTTGGCTGGCCTGTGGCCTGGAGTTGCCGGCTGGCTCCTGAAATTCCACGATACGCAGGATGGTTCCAGGACCCAAGCTCGCAGCAGTGCCAAGTCGGGCTGGTTGGAGAATGACAAGTGGCTCCTGCAATCTGCCATCCAGAAGTGGGGCGGGTGACTTTTGTTCCCCAGGAAAATATGCCGAGGTCTGTGTTCGGGAGCCTTGGGCTGAGAGTGGCTGCCTGGCTCTTTAAATTCCATGATAGCCAGGATGGTTCCAAGATCCCAGCCTGCACAAGTGCCAAGTCGGGCTGGTTTGACAATACCAGGTGTCTCCTGCAATCTGCCATCCAGAACCAAAATAGCTGAGTTTTGTTTGCCAGGGTAAAGGGCCGAGATTTGTGTTCGGGGGCCTGTGGCGAGGAGTTGCCAGCCGGCTCCTGAAATTCCACGATACACAGGAGGGTTCCCAGACCCAAGCTGGCACCCGTACCACGTCGGGCTGCATTGACTGTGAAATTTGCTTCTGCATTCCGCCATCCAGAAGCGGGTCAGGTGCGGTTTGTTTGCAAGGGAAAAGTGCATAGGTTTTTGTTTGGGGGCTTGTGACTAGGAGGGGCCAGCTGGCTCCTGAAATTCCACATCACACTGCAGTGTTCCCAGACCAAAGCTGGCACCAGTGCCAGGTCGGGCTGGTTTGACATTGCCAAGTTATTCCCACAATCTGCCATCCAGAAGTGGGGCAGGAGAGTTTTTTTTGCCAGGGATAGTGGCCGCGGTTAGAGTTTGAGGGCCTGTGTCGGGGAGTTGCCAGCTGGCTCCTGAAATTCCACAATACGCAGGATGCTTCCCAGACCCCAGCTTGCAACAGTGCAAAGTCTTGCTGGTTTGACAGTGCCAAGTGGCTCCTGCAATCTGCCATCCAGAAGCAGGGCAGGTGAGTTGTGTTTGACAGGGTAAAGGGCTGAGGTTTGTGTTCTGGGGCCCGTGGAGTGGCCAGATGGCTCCTGAAATTCCACGATACGCTGGATGGTTCCCAGACCCAAGCTGGCACCAGTGGCAAACAAGGCTAGTTTGACAGTGCCAATTGGCTTCTGCAATCTGCCATCCAGAAGCAGGGCAGGTGAGTTGTGTTTGCCAGGGAAAAGGGCCGAGGTTTCTGTTGGCTGCCCTGTAGCCTGGAGTTGCCGGCTGGCTCCTGAAATTGCACGATACGCAGAATGGTTCCCAGTCCTAACCTCGCACCAGTGCAAAGTCAGGAAGCTTTGACAATTCAGATTGGCTCCTGCAATCTGCCATCCAGAAGTGGGGCAGGTGAGTTTTGTTTGCCAGGGAAAAGGGCCGAGGTTTGTGTTGGCTGGCCTGTAGCCTGGAGTAGCCGGCGTTCTACTGAATTTGTACGATATGCAGGATGCTTCCCAGACCCCAGCTGGCACAAGTGCCCAGTCCGTCTGTTTCGAGAGTACCAAGTGGATCCTACAATCTGCCATCCAGATGCGAGGCAAGTGAGTTTTCTTTACCAGGGAAAAGGGCAAAGGTTTTGCTTGGGGGCCTGTGGCGAGGAGTGCCCGCTGGCTTGTGAAATTCCACGATACGCAGGATAGTTCCCAGAGCCAATCTCGCACCAGTGCCAAGGCAGGCTCGTTTTACAGTGCCAAGTGACTTCTGGAATCTGCCATCCAGAAGTGGGGCAGGTGAGGTTTTTTTGCCAGGGAAAACTGCCAAGGATTGTGTATGGGAGCGTGTGGCTAGGAGTGGCCGGCTGGCCCCTGAAATTCCACATAACACAGGATGATTCACAGACCCAATCTGGCACCAGTGCCAAGTCACGCTGGTTTGATAGTGCCAAGTGTCTCCTACAATCTGCCTTCCAGATTCCAGGCAAGTGTGGTTTTTCTACCAGGGAAAAGGGCACAGGTTTTGCATGGGGGACTGTAGCCTGGAGTGGCAGCCTGGCTCCCGAAACTCCACGATACGTAGGATTCTTCCCAGACCCAAGCTGGCACCAGTGCCAAGTCAGGCTAGTTTGACAGTGCCAAGTGGCTCCTGCAATCTGCCATCCAGAAGCTGGACAAGTGAGTTTTGTTCGCCAGGGAAAATAGCCAAGGTTTGTGTTCGGGAGCCTGTATCTAGCCGCGGTGGCTGGCTCCTGAAATTCCACGATACGCAGGATGGTTCCCAGACCCAAGCTGGCAACAATGCCATCTCAGGCTGGTTTGATAGTGCCAAGTAGCTCTTGCAATCTGCCACACAGAAGTGGGGCAGGTGAGTTTTCTTTGCCAGGGCAAAGGGCCGATGTTTGTGTTCAGTGCCCTGAGTCCGGGAGTGGCCGGCTGGCTCCTGAAATTCGTCGATAGGCAGGATGGTTCGCAGACCCAAGCTGGCCCCAGTGCCAAGGCCGGCTGGCATGACTGTGCCAAGTGGCTCCTGTTATCCGCCATCCAGAAGAAGGGCAGGTGAGTTTTTTTTGCCTGGGTCAATGCCCGAGGTTTGTGTTCGGGAGACCGTGGCTAGGAGTGGCCGGCTGGCTACTGAAATTGCACGATACGCAGGATGGCTCCCAGACCCAAGCTGGCACCCGTACCAAGGCAGGCTGGTTTGACAGTGCCAAGTGGCTTCTGAAATCTGCCATCCAGAAGCAGGGCAGGTGAGTTGTGTTTGCCAGGGAAAAGGGCCGAGGTTTCTGTTGGCTGCCCTGTAGCCTGGAGTTGCCGGCTGGCTCCTGAAATTGCACGATACGCAGAATGGTTCCCAGTCCTAACCTCGCACCAGTGCAAAGTCAGGAAGCTTTGACAATTCAGATTGGCTCCTGCAATCTGCCATCCAGAAGTGGGGCAGGTGAGTTTTGTTTGCCAGGGAAAAGGGCTGAAGTTTGTTTTCGGGAGTCTGTGGCTGGGAGTGTCCGACTATCTCCTGAAATTCTGTGATACTCGGGATGTTTCCCAGACTCTAGCTGGCACCAGTGCCAAGTCGGGCTGGTTTGGCAATACCATCTGCCATCTACAACCAAAGCAGGTAAGTTTTTTTGCCAGGGTAAATGGCTGAGGCAAGGAGAAACTGTGCCAGCACAGAAAACATCTCCTATCATCTTCTAGAAGTTGCACGGAGGTCTGCAGAGTGTTTAGCAAGAAGAAAAACAAAGTTGTCCAAAACACCTTCTAATCAAATGTTCATGTGATTGGAAAAGGCAGGAGAGTGGTAAGGCACTGTTTTCTATCAGTTTGCAAGCTGCACCCACAATCACAGTGTTGTGCAGCTTCCTTCTTCACTTTTCCGACGCTGCCACTCTCCCCGGCTCCCTGAGGCAAAGAAGCAGCACTATTGTGGCAGTTTTGTGCTGTCCTTCAGATGTCAATTGCTGCTGCAGTGTGCTTGGAGCTCTGGGCTTTCCTGTTTTCAAAACAGTAACCCTAGTTGCAACCCTAACCAAAACCCTATACAATAAAGGAAGACTTGGTTATGCTTAGCACCAAGGAAAAATCTGTGGGGCAGTCATGTTTTGGCACTTTTCCGCTCCCCTTGGGATGTCCTTTGCAACCACACTGTGCCTGGAGCTCGGGGTTTCCTGGTTTAAAAAACCCTAACCCTAGGCATGACCCTAACCCTAACCCTAGTCAGGTTAATTAGCCTAGTGTTAGAGGGAGTCCAAAGGGAAAAGCTGTGGAGGCAGCCATATTTTTGCAGTTTTGTGCTCTCCTTGGGATGCCTTTTGCAGCCACACTGTGCCTGGAGCACTGGGCTTCAGAGTTTTCAAAACAGTAACCCTAGTTGCAACCCTAAGCAAAACCCTATATAATAAAGAAAGAATTTGGTATTGCTAGCTCCAAGGAAAAATCTGTGGTGGCAGCCATTTTGTGGCAGTTTTGTGCTCCCCTTGGGATGTCTTTTGTAGCCACAATGTGTCTGGAGCTCAGGGTTTCCGGGTTTAAGAGATCCTAACCCTAGGCATAATCCTGATCGCAACCCTAGTCAGGTAAATCATCCTAGGGTTAGGGATGGTCCCAAGGAAAAATCTGCGGAGGCAGCCATGTTGTGATAGTTGTTTGCTTCCCTTGGGATGTCTTTTGGACCTCCAGGCTTCCCACTTTTCAAAACCATAACCCTAGTCACAACCCTAACCTAAATCCTATGTAATAAAGACATGGGCTATGGCTAGCTCCAAGGAATAATCTGTGATGGCAGCCATGTTGTGGCACTTTTGTGCTCCATTTGGGATGCCTTTTCCAGCTGCAGTGTGGCTGGAGCTCTGGGCTTCCTAGTTTTAAAAACTCTAACCCTAGGTGTAACCCTAACTCTACCCCTAGTCAGGTAAATCAGCCTAGGGATAGAGAGGGTGCCAAGGGAAAAGCTGTGGAGGCAGCCATGTTGTGACAATTTTTTGCTCCTCTTGGGATGTCTTTTGCAGCTGCAGTGTGTCTGGAGCTCTAGGCTTCCTGGTTTAGAAAACCCTAACCCTAGGCATAACCCTAGCCTTTACCCTAGTTAAGAAATTTGCCTAGGCTTAGAGAATTATGTCTCTCTCTTAGAACAGAGAGAGGCATAATTCTCTCTCCCAGGATTTTTCCTGGGCAAGGCAGTGAGAAAGCTCAGACAAGGGAATGAAAACAATTCTTATCTCTACTTGCTGCTCCTGTTGTTTGGCATCTGTGGAATGTCTTATGGAAATCGTTTACCACAGCAGGGATTTGCTAATTGCATTCGGCTGATGGTTGTTTGGATTGATTGGCAAATTAGGTCAAAGCTGTGTTGTGAGTGTTGGAGACAGCCATGGGTTTTTTCTTGAGTATCTCTTTAGTATAGTATCTCTTTAACATAGTATAGAATTAGTGTAATATAGTGTAGCTTAATAGGGCAATTGTTCAGCCTTCTGAATCATGGAGTCAGAGCACATTATTCCCTCGCTGAGGGTCACTCATCTATGGTAATTAATACCAAAAGTGTAGAAAAGTGGGAGTGATTCACATACAAAAATGCTCAACATGGACAAGACAATGAAAAAATGGTAGACCATGCTGTCATGTTTTAACTACTAGAAGCCACATCCTTCTTCTCAGAAGCCAGAGACAGTCCTTTTCTCCCACAACTGGCAATGACATGAGATGGTATCAGCTAACATTGATGACCTGGCCAAAACTAGGACAGAAGGTTTGAGAGAGGTATCAGAATTTTCCACTGCAGACAGTTTCATGTAATGACAAATTGAAAATGTCTGAGGGGTATTTTGGGAAAAGTTAAAGTCCATTCCTTGCTGAAATGAAAACACATAATTGGTTGTAGCCAACGTCCTTTTAACCAGCTAAGTACCTGAGTCAATACTTGTCTATTTTATAGGAATTTGATACAGTAGGGTTATCCATCAACTGCAAACCTGACAAGTAACACCATTAAGAATACTCTGCTATGATAAAGTGTGAGTTTTTCTAAAGACTGCTGGCTTCAAAGGAGAATCTTTCTAATGTTGTACTTTTACCAACTAAAAAAGCCTCAATACAAATGGCAGAACATCTGCAGCTCCCAGGTACCACTGAATAAATCCCCAAAGCCAACCTGAGCTCCTTCTGTAAAATATGTTAAAGAATCACTCTGATGTGGCCTTAAAAATAGTAATACACTAAGGTGAATTCTTTTCATATGCTGAGATCAAAAGCTGAAGTTCAGTGTGTTTTCTATATTTATTCCCATACTCCTAAGTGCCAGTTTCTGTCTCCACTTTCCCTAACCCTGGCCAGAAATAGGATCATGTTTTCTACAGAATTTGTGGTTATTCTTGCACATCATTCACACTTCCTCTTCTATTGAGTGTTCCAAATTGTAATGTTTAAGTCTAGTTATTCTATCTACAGTCTTGGGCAGTTTTCATGTGACTGGTCCCTCATCCCTAAAATTAGCATGTGTATTAACTGTACCAAAGAACTAAACAGTCCCTCCAGGTGATGATTTAAGCATTTTAACATACTGCTATAAAGATGGGCATTTTGCATTGTGATCAGTCTCAGTAGACTATTTTCAGAGCTAACAAATTGTAGTTTTCGGTATGCTCTTCAACTCACATTTTGAAAATTGTTTTGGGAACTGAATGTTTTCTTTACAGCCTAGGTTTTTATCTGTCACAATTATGGCAATCTAAGCCTAACACAGAAAGTGCATCAGGGAATTCTAACACACCCTTTCTCAGAGAAGCACTTCAATTTCAGCATTGTGAGCCCTGAAACAACTGGTATGCATGAAAGTTTCATACTTCTCTCAATTAACAAGATCTTTTCCTAATGCTATTAGCCTGAAGTCCATTTATCTGCAAAACCCTGCAATAATCCAACACAGTGAAGCAAGGGCCAGCAAGGGCAAAAATGAGGGCAAAAGAACCAAAAAGCAGGCTAAGCCAGGGCAAAAAAAAAAGACCAAAGTCTTGTGATGCAGTTACTTTTATACCCCCTGGCTGCTCCCAAACTCTGCCTGCTGACAGGAGACCATTGGCCCAGTCCAACATTCCACTGGAGTCCGTGGGTAGAAACCTTTCACCATCTGATTGGAGAAGCCTCTGCTTCTTTGGTGCTCCCCTGCTGAGGCCTGCTCCATGTGAGATATAAAATGGTTGCCAGGCAATTCTTCCCCAGAGACAAGATTTTCTCCATCTTCTCCTAGTTGACTCCTGCAAGTGGCACATGTATAACCCCTCCCCTCATCTGACAAAAAATGCTGAGACAGAAATCAAAATTAGATTGGCCGCTCAAAGTAACCCCTT
The DNA here is from genome assembly GCF_035770615.1 of Melospiza melodia melodia. Classification (NCBI taxonomy): domain Eukaryota; kingdom Metazoa; phylum Chordata; class Aves; order Passeriformes; family Passerellidae; genus Melospiza; species Melospiza melodia. Next base: position 58,261,995 of record NC_086194.1, read on the forward strand.
CTTTTTCTTCCTTTTATGCCACTTACAGAAGATTATGGTCATACTCTTTTTTCACAATCTTGAAGCTGGGAAGGAACAATCCCAGGCACCAGCACATGCTGGGACAGACTGAACACTGGAAAGCATCTTGGCAGAGATAGAGTCTTGTTGATCTCAGGCTGACTATGCATTATCCTTCACTCTCAGGAATGAGAGCTACACTCAGTTAACAGGTAGTTTTTTTGTGATAGCACTGGCTTCTGGTGGTGCAATTATCCTCCATAAAAAGATCAGATATCCAATCTACATAATGTGATTAAATGCACCTGAAATTGAACTTGGCAAAATCATGAGTGATCACTTTGAAAACCTTAGGTTTACACATAATAATAAAACATTATCCAGAGGTAAGAAGTATAAAAGGTAATTGTTAAAAGTGACCTTTAAACACTTTATAGTTTCAAAATATTTCAAAGTATTACAGTCTAGACTCTAATGCAAATCCTTACTCGCATGTGGAGGATTATTTCCTCTGAATAATGCCAGGAGTCTCTGAAGAACCTTTTAAAGGACAGCTTCTGGAACATGGTACTCTAGAAGTTGTATCTCAATGCAGAGGCTTATTTCAAGATTGATAAAACATCTGCAATTCTCTCTCCTAATTTTAATTATTTTCATAATGCCTTTCTTAGGTACTGCCAAATACCTTGAAATGCACCACATCTCAGTTAAAATAATAATAATATTATTTTTTATATATAATTATATAATAATTATGTTCATTTTCCCTTGGGAGCCAACACACTAATTAGCAGAGTAATTAATAAAAAACAGCTGGAAGTCTATATTGGACTTGAATTACAAAATCAAATTTTGAAACAACACAACTTTCATACAAAAATAATCTTTAAATAATAATAAACATTTTGCTTACTGCAGTCTACAGACTTCTACCAAGTCATTCTTAAGACTGTATATTATGGTACTCTTGAATGCTTTACACTGGTTTCATTTTTTTTTCTGCAATTATTCCAAGAAAAGATAGTCTCCTAGATTGTTTCTGATTCTAAATTAAATTAGTGATATGTGGAACCACATTTTCTACTATGTGAAATACTTTAGTTGGTTTGGACTCCTTTGTGACTAGAAAAAAATTTCAAATAACGGTAATCACAAGAACAAGTGTAATTTAGTTCTTTTTATGAGCATATTTCTTGTGTGTGCCAACATACATGTCCTACACATACTACAGCATAAAGACATTGCACCAATGCAATCTCTATTTCACCAACATGCAATAAATTATATTTAAGAACTGCAGCATTTGGTATTTTTTAATTTGAAAAAATATATTTAAGAAGTCAAACAATAGTTTGACCGTTGTGTAGACTACAAATAAAGGTTTAGAACTTGCAAGTGAAATATTTACCTCTGTGCACTACTGAATATACATTGCATAGCACACACTGCCTGTATTAACACTGCATTATGATGCACTGACAGAAAACATGCCAATGACTGGAAATTCAAGCAGACAGGAACCAGCTTATTCCAAGAAAATTATATTCTCTTTTCCCCTCTTATACAAAATTACCACAAGTGAGCAAAGGTTCTTTTAATCTATCTGCTCTTCACACTCCTTTTGACAGAAAAGTAGGTTCTTTCCTAAAAGGTTACAAATTAGAGGAATAGACTATATATAAATTTATATATTATTGGAAAAAGGCTCCCAATATTACCAGTTAGATTGTGCCGGGGCCAGTCTGACCCTTGCTGCTGGGCCAAAGGCAGCAACTGCGGTGTATCACCCCAGAGATACCTTGGCTTGCTGGTGGTTGCAGCTGGGCACTGAACAAGTCCAGGCTTGTTAGGAACCTCGTTTACCTCAAGAGGAATAGCTTCAGGCAATGGTGAAGAGAAAAAGGAGAGGATTCTGCTGGAGGGTTTAATGTCCAGAGGTTTATTCCATGGTTACAGAGGTCTGAACATGAGCAACTGCTCCAACAGAACAAAGCCGCATGCTCTGATCACCTTTTTAAGCTCAGGGACAGGGGGAGGGGAGGTACAGGTGAGCCACCAACCAGGTGAGAGGGGCAGGGTCTCAGGGGAAGATGACACCCAGAAAGGCCAATGACCTCTGGGCATAGGGGCATCCTTTGAACTTGACCAACCACACGACGCCTTGCTGGAATGTTAAGCCTGATTGACAGGACTCACTCAGCATGGGGGCAAGGGGGAAGGGAGAGAGGTATAGGCACACTTGGGGGAATGACCTGGAAGGCCAAAATGGGACATTACAGCACATCACAACAATATATATATGAAAATATATCCATTTTCTCCCAGGGCAGATTTAGAGTACAACATAATCCCTTTTTCATACTAAATAACATTGCGTATCCAGTGCCAAAACACACTTTTAGAAGAAGAGGTAGACAGACTAAGTTCCCTAAACAAAATTATTTTACTTTCAGAAGACAAAAGGGAAAAAGACTGTATCAGTTAAATACCTTATTAAGAAGCAAGATTCCTGAAACTGTAGGTTGCAATGTGTCAACTCATCTATATTTTCACACTGTAAAAACCCACTTCTTTCTATTCTTCTCCACTCCTCAACATGCAAATAAGACACCCTGTCAATTTATGTATGCATATAACAGAATGAGGAATTCTTTCTATGCTTGATATTATGCTGACATGCAAATAAATACTTTGTCTTTGAGTACCACAAATAGGATTTTAAGCACCGTGCAATGACCATATAAAATACTGTTAAGCACTCAGATGTTATGTTATGCTTCCTTTAGCTAATTTGTTTCTCCAAGCAGCCCAACAAGGATATTTTTGAGGGAACTGCATGAATACAACAAAGCTTCTTCAGATCAGATATTCCAACTGATATTTACAGTGTAACTTATACTACCAACTTTACTTTAGTCATTATCCATCACCTATGATCCACTGAGAAAGTGAACTTCCAGCCTACCAAGCTTCATCTATCACCATATGCTATGACTACTCAGGCAAAGGATCTGATGGTGCAAGAACTGAAACATATAATACATGAAAAAATTTTGATAATTGTTGGAATATCTCCATGTGAATTCTCCGTTTATAAAAAGGAGGATATGAATAATGAGATTTTTGGCTCTCACAATTAAGGGGTGAACATTATATGTACGTCAAGGCAAGTTTTGTAGACATACAGTTATGTTGCTGTAATATGTCCTCTCCCCCCTCCATTCGTATCACGGGATGGCCTTGGTAGTTGAGGCATTTGGGGAGGGTTGGCTTGTTACTATAGTAACACCTGACCTCCAATCAAGATGTAAGAAAGTGATCGCCACCACTGGATGGCAAGGAAGGAGTTGGCTGACAAGACTCTAGGAGGGGCCAGAGATATAAAAGGGGGGGCACCCATCTTGAAGATGAGCACATGAGTGGCAAGTAGTCATGGGGGCTCCCAGCACTATAAACTTTTTCCTTATTCATTCCTTTGTTGTAATTTTTTTAAGGTTTAAGAAAATTTGGAAATTTTGAAAGTGAGCACTCGTTTCTCACAAATGGGCAATCGTCCCAGACAAAAACCTAAAAGCCTCATCTCTGTGGCCGTAGGAGATTTCAGAGGGGAAGCGCACCCTGCCATAAGTTTGGCAACTCCATCAAGTTCTCCTACAACCATTGGTGATTGCAGGTCAGCACTGGAGACAACAAAGGACTGGATAACGAAAAAGAAGAGGGGGAAGAGGAAGAACATGAAGCCTGTGAGTATTTGCGTGCATGTCAGAGTCTGAGAGGGTGCTTGGAGTCTGTGTTAGAGCTACTGGATTTGAGGATGCTCAAGAACACCTGGGGGAGCCAGGTTGAGAGGTATTGGGTTTGAGGGTGTTTGACTGCGTTGATGTGGGTGGCAGGGTCTCAGAGGCCATGGCAGGAGGCCATGTGGGTGGTAGTTGGTGGGAGTGCGGGAGCAGCGGCAGCACTGGGAGTGGCGCCAGGAGTGTGTCGCAACTCGGGCTCGGCAAAGTGGGGCCACAGGAGCCCACATGGTGGCGGGGGGGTCTTTTGGCAATTGTCCTAGTGCACCAAGGGGCACCAAAGCAGCTGGACTGTGGAGACTTTTCTGCAGTATCTGCTGGCGTAAAAGCCACTGGGCCGCAGGAGCCTGCATTAGGCGGGAGCTTTCGGCAATTGTCCTAGCACGCCAAAAAGCACTGGGGTGCGAGACCACAACAGCAAAAGAATAGAAGGGCTGACCCAGTCACACAAAAGTTCCTGGACTGCAGGCAGAGTTTTTTTATTTGTTCCACCCTGCCAGGGAGAAAGTAAGGTTTTTTCCTTCTTTCTCTTTTCCTCTCTCTCTCTTTTTCTATTTTCTTTTTCTTTCTAACCAATCGGGTTAGGTGGGCTCTGTCAGGAAAGTCTGTGGTTAGCCAGTTGGAGGGCAGGCTCTGTTGGGAGAGCCTGTAGTTAGCCAATCTTGATTGGAGAGGCGGGTTCTGTCAGGAGGGCCTGTGGTTGGAAAGATGAGGTCTGTTGGGGGAAGGCCTGTGATCAGCCAGTCAGGATGGGACTATGGGCAAGTAGGGAATTCCCAAGGGGAAAAGTAGAAATTGAGGAGGTACCAATAGGCATACCCCCAGATAGTTGTTTGGGAAGGAAACTAGCCTGGTGGAAATATGACCCCAATACCAGAGATAAGGACAAGCTCAAAATGATTCAGTACTGCGTGGTAGAATGGACCAGGAGGGAAATTAGGAGCAATCGTGTATACTGGCTGAGATATGAATCACATGAAGGATGCCTATGTCAAGCATTAATCTATGTAAGAGCCAAGAAACCATTCAACTAAAAAGAGAGTAACTATGCCGCCTGCTGGGAAGGAGACACTTTACCCTCAAAGGTGAGCATTTCTAAAGTATCAAAAAATAAAGAATGGGACTCCATAGAACACTTACCCCCTCCACCTCCAGTAGCCCCAACAGCACCTCCCTTGCCTCCTGATGGGCCCAGCCAAAAGACTAGGAACAGAGTGACACAATGAGAGGAAAGCAAATCAGGGGATGAAAGCCAAGCAGTGGAACTATATCCTCTGAGAGAAGTACCACTGCGTGGGGTGCAGGGAGGAATTGGATTTGTAACCATACCTCTCAATTTCTCTGATGTGAGAATGTTCAAGAGAGAATTAAAAGGATTACTAGAGAATCCCATTGGATTAGCGGAACAGTTAGATCCATTTTTAGGCCCCCATATTTATACATGGAAAGAAATGCAATCAATAATGACCATTTTATTTACACCAGAGGAAAGACACGATCTGGGTGCCTGGGATGCAGATATGGGAAAGGAACACACGCAAGGACCTCCTGGGGATCTAAAAATGCCCATGGTGTGCCCTGATTGGGACCACAACAGCACCGGGGGAAGGCAAAACATTGAGGAGTATAGAACATTAATTATATGGGGTATTAAAGAAGTGGCCTCATAGGGTCAAAATGCTCACAAAGCATTTGATGAACAACAAAAGAGGGAGGAAACCCCAACAGAGTGGCTAGAAAGATTGAGAAAAAATATGAGGCAATATTCAGGTATCAACCCTGAAAGAGTAGCTGGAAAGATCTTGCTAAAAACATATATCTAGCCATGCATGGGTGACAAAATATGGAGAAAACTAGAGAAATTAGACAACTGGCAAGAAAGGCAACTGGAGAATCTCTTAAGAGAAGCACAGAAAGTATACATCAGAAGGGATGAAGAGAAAGCAAAGAAAAAGGCCAGAGTAATGTCAACTACCATTAGAGAAGGACACATTTGTTTTTATTGTAAGGAAAATGGACACTTCAAGAGAAATTTCCCCCAGAGGGAAAAGGACCTGGAGGGTTTTAAGAACAGCAAAGAGGGGAGGTAGTAGATTAGAGATGCCAAGGGCTTTTCCTCCTGGGGATAAAATATGATCAGAAACCCTTAACACAATAAGTCCCCAAGAAGAAGAATTTACTTTTTTTTTTTTTGAGCACAGGAATTAAGAACAAACAACTTGTGTTTATAGAATTGAAAAGGTACATGGGAAGGGTCAAAATACCATACAGGTAATGGCTGCAAAAGGCGAAGGGTTTAAAGCATTAATTTATAATGTTAACCCTAGAGATTAAGTGCTAATCAAATCATGGAAAGACCAGCTTCCAAACCCTCAGTGGGGAGGTCCCTTCCACATACTGCTAACCACTGAATTGGCTGTGTGACACTCAAGCAGAGACAGAGAGATAACCAGAGAAGCACCAAGAAGTCTGAAGAAGAAAAAAAGAAAGTCAAGCTCCCACCAGCCAGCTTGAGGACTGTTTTAAGTAATATTTTGAATGAGGAGTTTGAACTGTACCTGCTATTGATGTAGTTGTCGTGCTTTAATAGAGAAAGATTGCAAGCGTCTGTTGAGGTGAGGTACACAGAGAACCTTAAGAAGTGCTGGTGTGGTTTGCTTAGAAAGACAAGAAATAGAGGGCAAGACTGGGCTGGCCTTTGTGTTCTCCACCGAGAAGATTCCATAGCCCTGCTGCAGACAGCAATACTGTGGACATGGTAAGGCGGGGGTACAAGGCCATAACGGACCTCTATCATTCCTCAGTTGTCTTTTCCTTTCAACAGCCAATACAGGTGTAATTAACAACAAGGACTAGAGGGCAAGACTGAATTGGCCCCTCTCTCTACTAAGATACACCTGCTATGGGTAGCAACCCCATAGGCATGGTAGATGGGGGAAAAATATTATACTGGACCTCTGTGATTCCTTCTTGTCTGTCCAACCAATTCATCAATAAGTGGGCCTAAGGAGATCCTAAGATTTTTTTCTGTTCCCTCTGTCCTCACCGACATCAACAGATGCTAGTATGACTCATTCAAAACATTTTTTTTTGAGAAAAGTAAATTATCAGAATCAAAAATAAGAGTTCAAGCCAAATAACATATGAAAATTAAAAGGGGGATTTGTTGTAGATGAATAATGAGATTTTTGGCTCTCACAATTAAGGGGTGAACATTATATGTACGTCAAGGCAAGTTTTGTAGACATACAGTTATGTTGCTGTAATATGTCCTCTCCCCCCTCCATTCGTATCACGGGATGGCCTTGGTAGTTGAGGCATTTGGGGAGGGTTGGCTTGTTACTATAGTAACACCTGACCTCCAATCAAGATGTAAGAAAGTGATCGCCACCACTGGATGGCAAGGAAGGAGTTGGCTGACAAGACTCTAGGAGGGGCCAGAGATATAAAAGGGGGAGCACCCATCTTGAAGACGAGCACATGGGTGGCAAGTAGTCATGGGGGCTGCCAGCACTGAAAACTTTTTCCTTATTCACTCCTTTGTTGTAATTTTTGTTAAGGTTTAAGAAAACTTGGAAATTTTGAAAGTGAGCAGTTCATTTCTCACATCCTGCTTACCTGCACTTACTTACAACAGTATCAGTTGCATTTCCAAAGCAATGTCTTGGGGATGGTTTATGTTCCCATCCCATTTCTGGGGTCTTTGATCTGGTTTGGTTTGTTTTGTGCCTGGGGTGGTTGCTGTCCCTGCCCCACCCCCATCCTCCTTGGCTCTGGGGCTGTCGCAGTGAATGGAAGCTGAGCTGGGGTTTCTGTGGGGAGTTGAGGGCAGGCTGAGCGACAGTCTGCTCTCTTCCGGTGGGTGGTTCAATGGGACACGCATGGCCAGTATCTCTAACCAGGGATCCTGCTAATTCTGTGGGTTTTGCCTGTTTCTCTTTGGTTTTGTTTGGCACTGTGACTGAACTTGCCCGCTGGGCTTCTTTTGCTGCTCTGATGTCAGGAAGCCCAGAATCAGTGCATGCTCTGCCGGACCTGGGACCACCTTCGTTTCCCGCTGGACGGCTGCCCCCACCCTCCACACAGCCAGGATCCGAAGAATGAGGCAGCACCGGTGAGAACATCCCAAAGAGCCTTTTACGGCGTTCAGGAGCTGGACTGTTACTGCCCAGCCCGCACTGTACCTCTGCCACAGCTCCACGTTTCTGCTACTCTGTAGTTTTTCACCCTTTGCCTTCCAGGAGGTCCTGCCCTTCCAGCTTGCTGCTTCCAAGAGTCCTGCTGGGGCACTGGAATTGGCTGCGTCTGCGGGGTTTGTAAATCAGGCCCTTTTTCCATCCCTTTCTGTCCCAGTCAAGCCGCCATTATCATGTGATCCCTGAATTTGCACTGGAGTGCCCCCTGCAGCCGAAGGGGAATCACCGCACCCACCCTACCCACCAGGAGTCACCAGCACGCTGCATCTGTGGCCATAAAACACCAAAGGGGAAATTGCATGCGGCAGAGAGAAGGCTGTTACTGGGTTTCTGGTACAGTATTTCCACTAAAATCAGATGGACAAAGCCTGGTATATATCTTGAGAATTTATAATGCCCTTTACAACACAAGTTTTGAGACTCAAAATAAGATTTGGGTAAGTATGTTAAAACTTATCCAGACTCAATTATTGAAGCATATTCATTGTTAGTTGTCTCATCAAGCCCTCACTTAAAGGATCAATAAGAGCACAGGATACAGATACAGGATCTTAAATACCAGTGGCTTGTTCCTACCATTGAGCAATTTTGATGCAGAGGCTCTGGATATCTGTCCTGGGATGATTCATTAATGTTATTGTATTCCATATTGCTTTGCATGCAGAAATTGTTGCTGTATCTTTAAGACCCTGAAGCAACAGAGGCTTACTATCCACAGGGATTTTTAAAATATCTGCGCCCAGTGGAATAGTATTTGTTTCATTGGCTGCTTAATCTTTGTTCAGGCAAAGTCTTTTCTTCTGTGAGTTGTTTTTTTTTTTGGTTTTTTTTTTTTTTGGTGTTTTTTTTTTTGGGAGGGGGGGAGTGTTCGAGTGTTCTTTTTGGGTTTTTGTTTATTGCTTTTCTTTTCAGTTTTGAAGGGGTCTTTTTCCCCTTTTCCTTGATCTGAAAGTTTTAATGGTGTTTGAGCTGCCTTAAGGGCAAATTCCACAGCTGCCTGTCCAAAGGCATGGGTATTGTACTGGCAACAGTGGAGTAAAGCAGCCTAACTCTGGCCCAGTCGCTGTCAGTAGTGCCCAGACGAGAAGAGATAAGAAGTGTCTCCAGCTCAGCTGCTCCGCCTGGCCCTGCCTACCTAACTGTGCCTTCCTGTAGGGAGGAGGCTGACTCCGGATGAGCCTTCGGGAACTACTGGAACTACTCTATGAGGCTCCAGCATTCCCAAAAAGGATCTGACACCATCTTCTCCCTTTATCCTGCCAACCCAAGGCCATCCCACCAGGCCTTGTATTGGGGGGAGGTATTTCTAGCGTTTCAGGTCTCTGTTCCAGTGTGGTTGTGGAATTTAGCAGTTTGGTATCTAGCAGTTATTTATCTTTTTTACCCCCTGCCTGTTGGTATTCTGTTTATTAATAAACTGTTATTTTTTTTCCACTTTAATTTATTAGTATTCACTCCTTGTTGGAAAAAATGGATTGTTGGAACCTTTAAAGGGAAATAACCTCATTCCAGAATATTCTCTGTAAATTGTCTCAAACCAAGACAATATCACAAGGCAAATTTCTTGACTGTATTGAAATTATTCCCTTGGGGTTTTGGTATTTCTGTAGCTGAGATGAACTGAAAAAAAAAAATTAGTCATAATTTTTAGATATACTAATCTCTTACAAGAGAAAGAAAATACATGTAAATATGAATCTAGTCTTGGATGATGATAATGTGCAGGAAAACACTAGTCTAGACTACATACTGTAGTTTTTAACTCCTCTGATGTCTGTTTGTTATGAACAAAAATTTGGTTAATTTTTTTTTGTGAGAAAAAGTTACAAAGAGGCAGCCAGATCACTGGCCCTGCCCAAGTTCTGCGTGTTTTGTTATTGTAATCACGGGTCGTTGTGGCTAATTGCTCCTTTTGTATTAGCAGAGCCTTGCCCAAGGCTAAGTTTTACCTTTCTCAGAAGAGGGAAGACACCTGAGAAGGTGGGGGGGGTTATGCAAAGTGACTCCCAAGACCAGAATGCTTTGTGGGACCCCCGACTCCAAACTCACGGAGAAACCCCAAAAACAACGAGCCACTTAAGAGTTGAGAGACTGGAGTGATGTCTGGATGTGAGGAGCGGAGTGCTGGGCCTGCAGAGATGCTGGAAACCTTCATCGTTCCTCACCCTGTCTTCAAGATCCCCCGGGCCAGGTCTGGGAGGGGAGCGAGACTCGGACCGAACTACCATCTGACAGGGACATCACGCCCTAAAGGCTCCCACGAGGACTGGATTCCCCCAGCCCTGCCCCTGGTGGACAGAGCTGTGCATATCCTCCTCCTCTGAGTCACCCTGAGAGATGACGGGACGCTGCAGACCCGTCAAGCCGCCCAATCCTGAGCTGATCACTTTTAATAAAGGCATTAAAAGGGAGAAGAAGTCTCCTGGCCCTGTTTATTTCAGCTGGAGGCTCTCGTCCGGAATAGCCACGCCGCAAGAGGACTCAGGACTGGCCATCTTGGATCTTCAGAGGACAGCTGGCTACCAGGACCAGAGAGATCGGCTCAGGAGCAGCGACGCAGAGGAGCACCGGAGCACCGGACTGGTGAGAAATCCAGTGGTGGGAGTGGGAGACGTGCGCATGTGTGTGTGAGTGAGACGCGGGCCGGCAGCCGGACCTTCGGAGTGAGAGTGGACCCCTCAGTACCGCGTTTACTGACTCCTGCGAAGGGGCAGGCCGGAAACAGGAGAAAGCGAGTGGAATTAGTGTGAGTGAAGTCGTCTCCCAAGGGGGAATAAAAGGCCCCCCCCTCCAGGCATGCAGAGTGAATTACTGTGTATGAATGGCACGCACCTAAAGTAAGTCCTGACAGAGGGAGGTCAGGCACTTTTGTAAGTCTCGAGAAGGATTCGAGTAAGATTTGTCAGTCCCAAGAAGGATTCAGGTGTTTCACAAGCCCTGCAGGCAAAGTAAGTCCTGACAGAGGGAGTCAGGCACAAACCCCAGCGAAGGAGGCTGTGGTTTGCTTTTAAGTCCTGACACGGTGAAGCCAAAAATTGGCGGGTTAGGCAAACTAAAAATCAGGCAGTTGTTTTTCCTGACTGAGGGAGTCAGGCACGACCCAGTTTCTTAAGGCCGAGGCTTCGTGTGTTCAAGTCCCGATAGATGTAAGACCTGACGTTGGGAAGTTGGGCAATCAAGAAATTGGGTAGTTGTTTCAGTATAAAGTCCTGAGCATCAGGCAGAAATTTGAAGTTCAGTGGAGGAGGCTGAAGCTCCTCAAACAAGGGGTTTTTTTAAATTCCCGGTCAGTAGAGGCACCTTTGGGTCTTTTTTTTATTGAGACCTGAAAAATGGGATGTTGTAATAGTAAAAAGACCAGCAAGAGACTGAGGTATATACATCCCAATAGTTCCTTAGGAGAACTGTTAGTAAAATGGGATTCTATAGAGGCCACGGAGGGATTGGATAAAGTGAAAATGATCCATTATTGTATGGAAGTGTGGCCAGAATTAGAGTTGCAAGGAGGATGGCCTTGGTGTGGGACAAAGGATAAGTGGATGTGCCAACAATTAAATAATTATTTGACAGCTCGAGGCGATACTGATCCTGAGCAATTACTCTATGTATCTTGCTGGGTAAAGAGCACTGTTGAGGATGAAGGGGTGCGAATTTGTAAGGTACAGAGGAAGAAAGAGGGGAATGAAGGAGGGGATGATAGAACTAGTAAAAGATGGGACCCCGTAGATTATTTGCCTCCTTCTGCCCCTCCACTTTATAATCCTCTTCTTCAAGCACCTCAAATGGCAGGTCCGGTTCCTCCCCCGGCTGCCATCTCATTACCACCTGCTCAAATTTCTCCTTTTACCTCTTCAGCTTCCACTATGATAAACCCAGTAGCTCCTCCAGTTCCTTCTGCATCACCACTAGTGCCTACTCCCCCTGCTGCATTCTCCACCCCTTCTCCAGCTCCGCTTAATATCCACTCAGGCTCTTCTCCCCCTCCTATTGCTGTCCCTTTACCTCCTCCTAGTTGGGACACAAATGCCTCCTCGCCCGATAAACAGCTATCAGCAAATACACCTGCTGATGGGCAGAAAGTTCAGGGTAACCCAGATGTCCCTCAAAGTAGTTTGGCATCTGAAGATGGGCCATACTGTAGCACCAGATCCAAGACCTCCAAGGCGGAGAGACTCTTTCCCCTCAGAGAGGTTCCTATGGGAGGAGTAGCGGGAGGTGTTGGCTTTGTGAATGCTCCCCTAACTGCTTCTGAGGTGAGAGGAGTCAAGAAAGAGTTGGGGCATTTAGTTGAGGACCCAGTGGGCATAGCCAACCAAGTGGATCAATTTCTAGGTCCAAATATCTACACTTGGGGGGAGATGAATTCCATCCTGAGTATATTATTTTCTCCAGAAGAGGTCCAGATGATAAGGGCGGCTGGCATAAAAATTTGGGAGAAAGATAACAGTCCAGGACCCCAGGTGCCAACAGGTGAACAGAAATTGCCACTAATGGAGCCCAACTGGAACCCTAATCAGGAGGAGGGGAGGAAGGCCATGAGGGAATATAGGTCTTTGATAATATGGGGGATCAAAGAGTCAGTTCCCAAAGGAACTAACACCCAATTGGCATTTGAGGGTACACAGGAGAAAGATGAAGCTCCTGCTGCCTGGCTTAATCGCCTAAGGTGGAATTTCCAGTTGTACTCTAAAATAGACTCAGACACCCCAGGAGGTCAAATGCTGCTAAAAGTCCAATTTGTTACCAAATCTTGGCCTGATATACGGAGAAAACTGGAAAAGATGGAAGATTGGCAAGAGGACATTAATGAGTTATTAAGAGAGGCATTGAAGGTGTATTTAAGGAGGGAGGAAGAAAAAGCAAAGGCCAAGGCTAAGGTCATGGTTGCTGTAGCTAGAGAAAGTGCAGAGTGGGTGGGTCCACCACCAGGAGGAGGCAAGGATAGGCCAGTACTGTCAGGTACAAGAGGGATGGAGAGACTTCAAGTCCCTCTGAGAGAACGGCATTGCTATTACTGTGGAAAGGCAGGACACGTCAGGAGGTTTTGTAGAAAGCTTCGTCTTGATGCGGCATTAGCCAGGGAACAAGATAATTTAGGGAAGATCCTTAAAGGTGACAATTAGAGGGTCAGGGGCTTTACACTATAGGGAACCCCATGTAACATCTAGGAGAGCCCTTGGTAAACTTTGAAGTGGGACCCTTAAATGAAGAATTAGAATTTTTGAGTAGATACAGGAGCAGATAAGTCCTGTCTCAACAAAGTACTAAGTATAGTATAGTATAGTATAGTATAGTATAGTATAGTATAGTATAGTATAGTATAGTATAGTGAAAAACATCTGAAGTTAGACAAAAACAGCTAGGTAGAAAGGATATCCAATAGCACCAAAACTGGCCAGTAAAACTAAACTTGTAATAAGTGATGTGAAAGTAAAAGGTACCTTATTGTTGTCTTGTTGTGTGTGTGAGAGTGAGTCACAAAGTCAGCCTCAACTTCCCGGGCAGGTGGGAAGGGGGCAGTGGAAGTGTGTGTATGTGTGACCTGCAAACCAGGCTTGTGTCCCCCAGGCGGGTGGGGGCTGTGACCAAAGAGTGTGTGTGTGTGTGTGTGTATGTGTGTGACCTGCAAACCAGACTAGTGCTCTCCAGATGTGTGAGGGAGCCGTAGCTGTGAGAGCGTGAGTGACATGATGTGCACCAGAGGCAGCCAGAGCCAGGGCCCTTCCAAGAGGCCCAGGGATACTCAGACCTGTGAGCCAACCCCAAGGTGAGGGGAGCCACAGTGATTTTCTAGCAATAATGATCCAATTTGTGTCTTGAGGGTGTGAAGGAATGTGTGAGAATGAATATAGACAAATAAGAATAGAAGTAATGTAGATTGTGCATTATAAGTTTTACCACATCTCCTTAGAGGGAAGTGTATTGTGTAGAAGAATGGCGTAAGAAAAAAAAAATAAAAAAAAATTTAAGTGTAAGGGTTTGAAAGAAGTATTTAAGCTGTAAGTGAAAGTAAGAAACAGAAGCAAGAGATAAATAGATAAGATCTTGAAAAATAGAACAGAAAACCAGTGAATTAAATACACAGAAAAATAGGGGAATAAAAGTACTTTGGGAGTGAAGTTAGCTGAGAAATACAACTCCTTGCAAAATACAGAGTATGTAGAAGTTGATGAGAGAAACATGAAAGCTATGGAAAAAAGAGAAATTAATCAATAAAATTAAACAGAGAAACTGAGTTTTGATAAAATCATTAAATAGCAGACCATTAATGCCTGTGTTTGAAAGCCCGTTTCAGGTACTCTTCATTACTAATTCAACTGCGCAGACCAAAAGAAAAAGGTTGGACTCACATCACTCTTCACCCCCTGGCATTGGACCAGGATTCAACATCAGGTTTTTTTTCCCTCTGGCATTCTGGCATTGGACCGGACTGCACCTCATTCTTCCTCTGGCATTGGACCGGACTCCACCCCTTTCTCCTTCTGGCATTGGGCCAGACTCCCAGTTTTTCCCTCTGGCATTGGGCCAGAGTCCACACCACTCTCACCTCCGGGCACTGGATAAGGATTCATCCACATCACAAGTTAATTCACCTGAGTATACTGTGGTAAAAGGACCAAAGGATTTAAAGTTGACTCTCAGAAGGAAGAGTCAAAAAGACTGAACTGTGTGGGAAAAAAATTGGTATCAAGAGTTCTAATATTGCTTAAAATGTTTCAAAACTGTTATGTGTAAACTATGTTGGTAAAAAGTTTAAGACTGTAAATAAGTCATTCTGGTTAAGTTCCTTAATTTAATTCTAAAGACTCCAGGTTAATCCTCTATAGAGCACTCCCCTGGGGGGAAACCAAAATTGGTAGGGAACAGACCAAGAGAGGTTTAACCAGAGAAGCAGGTAGAAGGGACTCTAAAGAGCTTGGAAGCTTCTCCTCAGTAAAATTCCCCAAGAGGCAAGGCCGGGTGGGCAGGCTGTGTGAGATGACCCATACCGGACTCTTGGGAAGGGTAGTGCTGATGGCTCTGATGGCTGGTGGTGCTCAGGGGAGCCCAGCTGAGCCGTGCAATGAATGCTACCAACCCCTCTATGAGGAGGAAGTGAGCTCCTTGTCGAGAGTCCACATCAGTTCTAACCCTGATTGTGTTAACCTCTCCCAATTGGTCCTTTATCAAAAAAATAAGAGAGTGTATTGGGCAGCATACAACACTGCCACTTTTAGGCAGCCACTCCTAGGAGAGTGCCCTATAGGGGAAGCCTGGTTGTGCTTTGAATGTGATGCTGCTGAATCAAGCTCAGCAGATCTAGTAAAAAGCAAAGAAATGGTGAAAATGGTAAGAAAAGTTGTTTGTTACAAGTATTTATATGAGTGTACTGGAAAAGAGATAAACCCCTTTAGAACACATTTCAGGGGAGCTCAACCCCTAGGTTTGATCTTGTCTGGCAGCTGCACCGCTAGAGTGATAAAACCAATTTTCTTATTACCCAAAGAAACTGGATCAAGTTTGGGAGTTCCTATATATAATGATTTGGGAGAAAATAAACAGAACCGGGAAAGTGAAATAGAAATTGAGAAAATCCAAAATTGTAAAAGCCAGATTCGGATCCCAATATCTATGTTAAACAAAGTTGTCTGGCTCCAGACAGTATTAAAAATAAAGAATTCAATTATTAGGAACATTTCAAACGAAATAAAAAGGTTAGCATGTGTAAATAATGAAGAACAAACTCCTACACTTGATCCCAGTGGGTGGGGGAACCTGGAGATTTTCAAAAAGGATGTATGGGAAAAAGTACTTTTTCTCGGTGTGTGTATACTTGGAGGATTGCTCTTTTTACTATGCTTATTTATCTGTTTTAGTAGAATAGTACTTGCCGTGCAGACCAACTTGAAGAAACCAAGGAAAGTAACAAGGTTAAGTAACCATGATTACCAAAGTGCACAAGAGATTTATCGTAGATTCAAAACAAAAAAATTGTGAGTTGATGCGAGCTTAGAATTTAAGCTTGATCAAAGAAAAAGAGGGGGGACTGTTATGAACAAAAATTTGGTTAATATTTTTTTGTGAGAAAAAGTTACAAAGAGGCAGCCAGATCACTGGCCCTGCCCAAGTTCTGCGTGTTTTGTTATTGTAATCACGGGTCGTTGTGGCTAATTGCTCCTTTTGTATTAGCAGAGCCTTGCCCAAGGCTAAGTTTTACCTTTCTCAGAAGAGGGAAGACACCTGAGAAGGTGGGGGGGGTTATGCAAAGTGACTCCCAAGACCAGAATGCTTTGTGGGACCCCCGACTCCAAACTCACGGAGAAACCCCAAAAACAACGAGCCACTTAAGAGTTGAGAGACTGGAGTGATGTCTGGATGTGAGGAGCGGAGTGCTGGGCCTGCAGAGATGCTGGAAACCTTCATCGTTCCTCACCCTGTCTTCGAGATCCCCCGGGCCAGGTCTGGGAGGGGAGCGAGACTCGGACCGAACTACCATCTGACAGGGACATCACGCCCTAAAGGCTCCCACGAGGACTGGATTCCCCCAGCCCTGCCCCTGGTGGACAGAGCTGTGCATATCCTCCTCCTCTGAGTCACCCTGAGAGATGACGGGACGCTGCAGACCCGTCAAGCCGCCCAATCCTGAGCTGATCACTTTTAATAAAGGCATTAAAAGGGAGAAGAAGTCTCCTGGCCCTGTTTATTTCATGTTAATTTTTTTCATTTCACTTATCAGAAAACTGAGTAGGTAGATAACAAGAAAGTCTCTTCCAAATGATGCAACCACACAAAAATAAGGCAGGGGGAAATGGTTTCAGAGAGCCTGCATTTTTCCTGTAGAGGCTAATTATATTAAGTTTATTCACCGCGAAATAGCAAGTGCTTCTCCACAGGCAAAGTGAAAGTTCATGTGTAACTTGAGACAGATAGAAAGTTCTACTGGGCTGCCAAGCTTAAGCCAGAATGATGAGCTCAGAAGTTCACTAAAAACTCATAAAAGGTTTAGTTTTTAAAATTCAGACTCATATATGACCCAAATATATGGAGACTGAGTTCTGAAGTTACACAACTGACCAGAGATCTTTTGTGAATGTGCAATTTCATCTCAAAATTTATGAGGCTTTTTGCATATTTCTTTTCTATTCTGTCTTGGGCTGCTTTAGATATAGAAAAATATCTTGTTCTCTATTTCTTGTGGTCTGCTTTTAGAGTCATTCAAGAAGTGAAAATAAAAAGTATAAAGGAATGCGTATATGTATCAGTCAAACTGAGTTTTAAAATTTCAGAGTTCTGATCATGTTTGGGGTGAGAGCAAGGATGAGGGTTTGTGTGCAATGCAAGCAATCTACCCAGCATTATCTTAGCACTTACATAATTTGTTTTCTATTTTACTTAACTGTTTTCTTTAAAGCAGTTCTCATACAGACTTTCATGGGGAATGTCTGACACATGTAGATAATTTCAGGTCCATTAGGATTCTTACAATTATGATCAGACAAGTGAAACTACACTGTCTCCAACTCTAGAATTTTCCTGCATATTATTTACTGTGATTGTTTCATGTCTAGTGCTCAGTAACTTACCAGAAAGAATCAAAATAGGAAACTGTTGTGGAAATTTATTGGTACCCCTTGAAGAAAATTACACACACATTTGTGCTGAAATATACAATTTTAATGAACATTGCATTGAGCATAGTCCTACTGCAATACACAGTTCTACACAGAGTCTCCAAAGATGTGTCACAAGTATATTTCCTATACACATTTGTACCAGCACCAATCCAGAGCGCAGTTGCATGGGACAAGTCAGCCCAGCCCTGGATTTATCCCTCGTCACAGACATCTTTTTATGAAAATCCTTTCCTTAAGATTTTCTCCTCCTGAGAAGCTGAGGCCTCAAGAACAAATGTAAACAATGATTATCTGCTGCTGTGGAATGCAACAAGTGCGTCTGTGATTAGTCTCATGTGCTTGTTTGTAATTAATGGCCAATCAGGGCACAGCTGGCTCAGAGAGAGAGTCTGAGAGAGCTGCCTTTGTTATTAATTCCTTTCTATTCTTAGCTTAGCTAGCCTTCTGAGATAAAACCTTTTCTTCTATTCTTTTAGTATAGTTTTCATGTAATATATATAATAAAATAATAAATCAAGCTTTCTGAAACACAGAGTCAGATCCTCGTCTCTTCCCTCAACCTGAGACCCCTGTGACCACCATCACAATTCCCCACTCCAATTCTATTGCTGTTTGCTTGGACCCTGAATGTTCAGATTCCAGGATGATCTACAAGACAATTCATGGAGGACAACCTCACTCTCTTGCAAGGCGTCTGTTATGTCTCTGGCATTCCTGCTTTCAGCCTCTTTAACTCCTTGCAACCGGGCCTCCTTGTCCTCCCTCTGTGCAAAATCATTCTTCTGTCACAAATTACCAGAGCTGAGCAGTCATAAATAGAATTTCTTTGTAAGAAGTAAATGCTAATTGAAGTATTATCCTGAACTGAATACCATGTGCACTTCTAGGCTGAAATCCATCTCTCTTTCTCTCTCTCTCCCCCATTTGTTCCCTATTTACCCAGTTTCCATCATCCCCCAGTGCCTCTAACCTAACGGGAATTTGCATTGATTTGCAAGTGTTTTACTTCCACCCATTTTCCACAAACAAGAGGTGGAAAAGTAAGTGAGCAAACCTCACTTTTAGCTGCATGCTTTCCACAAAAGGGGTTAATCTAATGTGCTTCGTATGTTTTTTCCACAGGAGGGTGTTCAAGTACTGAGAATAACACAGCTAAAACTTTCACAAATGTCTCAGTCTGAGTGCGATGGATCAAGTGCTACAATGTTCAATTCATGCCCAGACAGATGGTGAGTGGTGGCAGGTTTTTAGGCCACAGAAATGTTTTCCTTGGCAGTTAGCCCCACATTCCTAATTCCACCCAGCATGCTTTCATTGGGACAGAACAATAATACCTTGCAGCCAGTTAGCCATGAAAGGCTGGCATTTACTAGAAAAACAAAACAGCTTCATCACATAATCCTACTCCTAGGTCCAGAACAGAGGGGCAGGTGTTAGAAATCTTCCGGCTGTATTTTGTTGCCTAGATTTTTCTGACTAGAGAACTGACTCATTTGGCTCATTTGCAACAGGTATCTGGTAGAGTATAATCAGTTCTGTTTCCTTCCATCAGCACATGAACTCTGAAACATCAAGTCTGTCAAAGCAAGATGCCAAAGCAACATTCACTGTAGTGAGTCTGCCAAATACTAGCCAGATGCTGGAAAGGACCTAACTAGTATGATTGTCCAGTTTCTGTTGTGAAGGCAGTGTGCACATTCAAAATAAGTTATTAACATTTATCCAGTTATTGGATTCACCAAAATTAAAGTTGTCCTTTGGCTAAGTCCATGTACATTAATCTTACATGTGCTTAGAGTTGTGCTTTGAAATATATATCCTATAATCCACAGCTGGAACAGACTGTTTAATCACTGTCAGAGTCATCATTAAAGAATCACAGAATGGGTAAGGTAGGAAGGAACCACAGTGGGTCATCTAGTCCAATTTCCCTGCTCTGGTAGGGTCCCCTCGAACATGATATTCAAGATTGTGTCCAGCTGGTTTTTGAATATCCTCAGGGAAATGGACTTCACAACCTTTCTGGGCAACCTGTTCCAGTGCTTGGTCACCCTCACAGTAAAGACTTCCTCATGTTCAGATAAAACTTCCTGTGCATCAGCTTCTGCCCATTGTCTCTCACCCTTCTCAGCACTGCTGAGAACTGCCTGGCTCCATCCTCTTGACACCCTCCGTTCAAATATTTCAGATACTTATAGATACTGATAAGGTTCCCTCTCAGTCATCTATCCTCCAGGCTAAACAGGCCCAGTTCCTTCAGCCTTTCCTCATAAGTGAGGTGTTCCAGTGCCCTCATATTCTTCATTGACTTCCCCCGGACTTCCTCTGATGCCACAGGATCTCATTGTCTGTCTTGTACTGAAAAGCCCAGAACTAGACACAGCACTCCAGATATGGTCTCACATTCGACTTGCTGTCAATGCTCTTTCCAATGCACCCCAGGATACCATTGGCCTTCTTGGCCACAAGGGTACAAGCTGGCTCTTGTCAACCAGAACCCACAGGTCCTTCTCTGCAAAGCTGCTTTCCAGTAGGTCAGCCTGCAACCTGTATTGGTGCATGGGGTTATTCTTTCCCAGACGCGGGATACCACACTGGCCTTTGCTGCATTTCAGAATTCCACTATGCCCATCCCTCCATGATGTTGAGGTCCTTCTTAATGGCTGCCCAGTGCTCTGGGTATTGGCCAGTCCTCCAAGTTTTGTCATCAGCACATTTGCTGAGGAGGCTCTCTACCTCTTCAATCAAGCCTTTGATGAATAAATTAAACACTGGAGCCAGTAATGGACCCCTGAGGAGCTAGACACAGCACTCCAGATATGGTCTCACATTCGACTTGCTGTCAATGCTCTTTCCAATGCACCCCAGGATACCATTGGCCTTCTTGGCCACAAGGGTACAAGCTGGCTCTTGTCAACTAGAACCCACAGGTCCTTCTCTGCAAAGCTGCTTTCCAGTAGGTCAGCCTGCAACCTGTATTGGTGCATGGGGTTATTCTTTCCCAGACGCGGGATACCACACTGGCCTTTGCTGCATTTCAGAATTCCACTATGCCCATCCCTCCATGATGTTGAGGTCCTTCTTAATGGCTGCCCAGTGCTCTGGGTATTGGCCAGTCCTCCAAGTTTTGTCATCAGCACATTTGCTGAGGAGGCTCTCTACCTCTTCAATCAAGCCTTTGATGAATAAATTAAACACTGGAGCCAGTAATGGACCCCTGAGGAGCTAGACACAGCACTCCAGATATGGTCTCACATTCGACTTGCTGTCAATGCTCTTTCCAATGCACCCCAGGATACCATTGGCCTTCTTGGCCACAAGGGTACAAGCTGGCTCTTGTCAACTAGAACCCACAGGTCCTTCTCTGCAAAGCTGCTTTCCAGTAGGTCAGCCTGCAACCTGTATTGGTGCATGGGGTTATTCTTTCCCAGACGCGGGATACCACACTGGCCTTTGCTGCATTTCAGAATTCCACTATGCCCATCCCTCCATGATGTTGAGGTCCTTCTTAATGGCTGCCCAGTGCTCTGGGTATTGGCCAGTCCTCCAAGTTTTGTCATCAGCACATTTGCTTAGGAGGCTCTCTACCTGGTGCACTGTATGTTCATGTAGCACCCACTTCCCTTGAGGAGATCTTGAGAGACAGTCAATAGCCATGCTGAAATCCAGGTAGACAACAACCACTGCTCTCCCTCATTTATCCAGCCACTTGTCCCATTGTAGTAAGCAATCACGTTGGTTAGGCATTACTTCCCTTTGGCGAATCCATTCTGACTAATCAGCTTCTTGTCTTCCACATGCAGGGATTGAAGTGAGACTGACTAAATGTAGTTCCCTGGGTCCTCCTTCCTGCCATTTTTGAACATTGGAGTGACACTTGCTGTCCTCAAGTCCTCAGGTACCTCTTCAGACTGTCATGGCATTTCAAAGCTGATTGAGAGTGGCCTAGCAATGATGTCCACAAGTTCACTCAACACTGGTGGGTGTATGCCATCAAGGACCATTGACTTATGGATGTCAAGTTTGAGTAAATGGTTTCTAACCCAATTGACTTCAACCAAGGGAAAGTCTGCCTTCCTCTAGACCTTCTCCCTAGTCTTTTGGGTCAGGGTTTCTTAAGGGCTGGCCCTGGCAGTGAAGACTGAATCAAAGAAACTGTTCAGTATCTCAGCCTCACAACAGTGACATCCTTGCTAGTCTGCCAGTTAATCCTAATCCATAAATTCTAAAACTGCTCACCATCTTCCCCAAGGATAATCATCCTCCCCAAGAGTAATATCAAAATTTCCATTTCCTTGTCCTGCATTTAGTGGTATTGATGCCTTGAGATAGAACCTGAAACAGAGACTAGACAGAGCTAAGAGAATAAAGTAGGTACTTATTAAAAGGCCTTAAAAGGACACACCTTGGGCAGTACAAGAGCCTAGCCAGG
The DNA here is from genome assembly GCF_035770615.1 of Melospiza melodia melodia. Classification (NCBI taxonomy): domain Eukaryota; kingdom Metazoa; phylum Chordata; class Aves; order Passeriformes; family Passerellidae; genus Melospiza; species Melospiza melodia. The sequence continues at coordinate 58,284,034 of NC_086194.1, forward strand.
GCCACATCAAAGATGGACCCAAAATGGTCACAAAATGCACCACCAGTCACAAGGTTTCACACTTTTGCAAGTTTTGGTCTATTTGCATATTGGAGTTAATTGTCCAATTACAGATTTGGGTTATGAAGTCCCATCCTTCTTGTTTGCTCCCCTCAGTTCTTCCTTGTTTATGCTTTTAGATCTGAAGCTCATAATGGTTGTCCTTGGTCTCAAACTGGAAAAGGATTGTTTTGTCTAACTATCCCATGAAGAGAGCTTACTGACATTCAATATGAAGCTCAGAGCTGCACACCCAGGGAGAATCTGAGACATATGAAAGTTAAAACCTAAGGCATCTGCTTCCTTTTATGCTTGTGAGAAATTTTCCATTAAATTCACATTAACATGCAAATACTATGTCCCTCCTGCACACAATTGTTCCTCTAGATAAAACCCTGGGAACAGAATTGGAAACAAATACAATCCTGAAGTCTTATTATCAGTGTGAAGACTATGCAGCAGAGTCACCACCAAAGGTTGCTGAATGTAACATTCATGACAAAGGCATTGGCCCAATTGAAGGAAAAGACTTCTCTACTTTGCATGTAAGAAAGCAATTCAATTACTTGTTTTAGTTGCAAAAAGAGTATGCCTCACCTACTCACCCTCAAAAAGACATATTCATGATAGAATTACAGAAGAATTGGACAAGGCAGACATCATGTCTGAAATAAAAACACAGTTTCCATTCTGTGCTGTTGCCACAGCTGACAGCATGCATTAAGAAATTCATTAAGCCTGAAAGCTTTAATTGTATGCCAGGATGCAAAAAACAGCATTAAGTTTTGATAACGCTTTCCAAAAAAAACTTCAAAATTTTAGAATACTCATTCATAACAACTTTCTAGTGATAGAAAAGCAATTAAATTTAGAGTTTATGAGGTTTCTCAGTCATGCACAGCAGCATTTTCATTTACAAATTAAATTAAAATCAAAATGCTAAAGAACAAACTGCACTGTAACCTGTTATCTGTAATCTACAGGAAGAAAATAGAGTAAAAGTGTGGAGAGGAAATGCAAAAAGTCTTTCATGTTTAGCATGATTAGAGAGGAATTGAGGAATGAAATTAAGACTTGAATTAAGTCTTGAAAATCTATAAAACTGAAGAATGTGAACTGGTACTATTGTGTCTCTTAGACTTATGTCAAAAGATGCTGCCTCTCACTGGTCAAGCAATATTGATTTTACACTATCTAGTAAATTACAGTAGTGACCCAAATCTTCCTCTGTCACCTTTCATCCTACCAGAGTAGTGATATTTGCTAAAACCTTTCAAAGCCTGCATGTTTCATTCTTTCTTTTTCAAATTAGTGGCAGCACAGCTCCAGTTTGTTACTGTAGAGTGCTTTGTCCTGACATGGCTTTCATATAGACTTAATCTATTGAATTCTTTGCCTCACTTATGCAAAACATAGTTTACAACAGGATAAAACAGTACCTTCTAAGTATTGCAAAAACAATTGCCTCACAAGCAAGCATAGCATAACTGGCTGGCAATTAAAGTAACAGGCTGAATACATTTCACTCATAGGAGTCTTTTCCAATCCAAGCATCAATAAAAATGCCGGCTTCCCTTTCTTCTGTCCTCATTCCACTCCCCAAAAAATAATCTGAACAAATATAGACTAGAAAATCTAAATGTCCCATAAATGTACTGAGCCTATTATTATCACTGCTTTAATTGAAGGGATGGGACCACAGTGGGGCTAAAAATGATTTATTGCTCAAATAAACATCAGTCTCAAAGGCCATGAGATTTACGAGAGCAAGCAGTTGGCCATAGCTCAAAGTGGTGACAAGTTCTTCATTACAAGACAATATATAACTTTCTAATCCAATGGACAGTTGCCATAAAATTTATTTTGCTTTTCTAACCTATCACCTTTACTTACTTCTGCTGCAATGCAGATATTTTTATCCAATGGGCTACTATCCTACGTACACATGTATCCTTGTATCATAACATCTAAAATTTCAGCTAACTCTATACAATTACCCCCCTGCATTATAAACCTTTCACCATCTTAATACAGTTTCTTTCTTACTTAAGGCATATTCTTACTTACAACATTTTGAGATGCATGTGTGGGGGGGAAGGGGCAGGTCAGGCCTTGCCCTTGTGAGGCAGCTATCTGCCCCCTACATCCCCACCCCCAGAGCCTTATATCCCAGCCTGGCAGTGGCTGCCAGTCCCTGGCACACTGGAGGGTGTGCCAGGGGTCCATACCTGACTGTGGTGCCCCTGACCCAGCTTCTAAGTGGCCAAATGACCAGAATTCCCACCTGGAGGAAGGGGCCAAGAAGGCCAAGGGGTATTTAAGGCTGAACATGTGGTTAGCACATCTTGACCCTATGTCCTCTCAGAATTTCTATTGGCAGAACACCACTGGAACCATAAGTAGCTGTATTTGGGGGTTTTTATATTTTTCTGTCTTTTTGTCTTCCTTCTTCTTTTAATTGCCTCTTCCTGGAATTTTTGAGTAATTTAAAACCAATCAGACTTTGCATTTGCTATGTGGAATGGGCAAAGTTAACACTTTGAGAAGCGTTTTATGGTGGTTGAATGTTGCACTAAACCTTTTACCAAAGTTTCCTTGATTTTCTGTAGTTACTGCTAAAGTTTTTCTTGTTGTTTTGACTTTTTGAGAATATCTTGTGTTTCTTTCGTGGGTCTAACTCAGAGTACATGAACTGTAAGTGCTTTTAAAAGTCTCATCAAGTGAGTTTTTCAGGGCCTTACAGCCTATGAAGCCGGCAAATGTTTCTGAAATGTTGATGACTGAACAACCCAATCTGGATTGAAGGGCAATTTTATTTTTGTCTTGTACACAATTAGTATCCAGGTTAGGCTTCTCTGTAGCAAATGCCCATCTCCATGGTCATGCTAATACAGAAAAAAAGCACTTGGTGAGCAGCTCTGCAGCATTGTCTGCTTAATATAACACAACTTACTTCTTTTCATTTAAAAAGCCTTTTAGAAGAGGAACAGGGAGCGTACATAAAAAAGGTGTCTTTGGGAGGTTATACAGAATCATAGAATCATTTGGTTTGAATAAGACATATAAAAACCTCAAGTACCAACCATTAACTTAATACTGCCAAGTCAACACAAAACCATGTCCCTAAGTACCATATCTACCCTTTTCTTTATTACCTCTCGGAATGGTGACTCAACCACTTCCCTGAGCAACTTGTTCCAATGATTGATAACCTGTTATATGAAGAAATTTTTCATAATATATATTCTAAAATTCCCCTGGAGCAACTTGAAGTCATTTCCTTTTGTCCTGTCACTTGATACCTGGGAGAAGACACAGACTACCACCTGTCTACAACTTCCTTTCAGCCAGATGTAGAGAGAAATAAAGTCTGCCCTGAAACTCCTCCTCTCCAGGCTTAACAACCCCAAGCTCCCTCAGCCAGTCCTAATAACACTTGTGCTCCAAACCTTTCACCAGCTCCATTTCTTGTAGTGGTAGATCCAGAAATGAACACCAGATTCGAGGTGCATCCTCAAGTACAGGGGTACAATCACTGCCTTGGTCCTGCTGGCCACATAATTGTTGACATAGGCCAGGCTGCCATTGGCCTTCTTTGATACCTGGGCATATTCTGTTGCATGTTCAGCTGCTGTCAACCAGTGCCCCCCAAGTCATTTTCTGACATGCAGTTTTCCTGCCAGTCTGTAGTGTCCAAGCACAGGTCTTGTTGTGACCCAAGCTCAGGATCTGGATATTTTCTTATACATAGGTCACACCTTTCTTCATATACTATACACTACATACACTATATACAACTTAGCTTTCAGCTCAGTCCTGTATATTGTAAAAGTACAAGTCCAAATAATAGAATTTTGTAATGGGTGTAGTGCTGGCCAAATGCCAGTGCACTAGAATTATTTACTCATTTTCTGCTGTGAGATAAGGATGAGGAGGAGAGAAAGCAGGCTTAAAACTTTAAAAAGTACAAAGAAAACATTAATAACAGAACTAAAAGAAAAATAATAAAAGTCAGAACACTTCTCCTTCCCCCAACTCCTTTCTCTTTTCCCACTGACAACGTAAAGAGACAAAATTTGGTATTTTCAGTCCATTTACCACTTCTAAATTAATCTTTCTTCAGTTTACTTCAGGAGAGGAGTCTCTCCTGTCATGCCAGTTTACTTCAGGAGAGGAGTCTCTCCTGTCATGCCATGGAGACCTTTCCACAAGAAACAGTCCTCTCGTGGTTTTAATTTTCACGAATAGCAGCTGCCCAGAAATCTGCAATCATCAAGTCTCTCCCACGGTTTGGTAGTTTTCCCACAACTACTACTGTGGGTCATTTCAGCTTATTGGGATGCAATTTTAGGGACAAGTTGTTCTCGTATAGAAACAAAAGTTCTTCTATTTCTGTGAATAGTGGTTTTCTTCTTCCATCCTGGGGTAAGGTTTCTCATCTTTCTCATCTCTCTCTGTTCAAGCTTCTCATTGGATCACAGCTATTTCAACATTACCTTGCTTCAACATGGGTGTTGCTCATGGCTGTGGATAGAACATCCTCCCAGTGCATTCCATGAATTACGGGGAAAAAGAGTCTGATGTATCAATTATATCTTCACCATAGCCTTACAAGAGAATTTCAGCCCAAGACCAAGGCATCTCCTCATTCTTCTCCCATCTCCCATCCAAGGGTTTTACTCCTTCTTCACTGACCTTGGTGTCTCCATGTTTTTCTTCTTTAAGTGTCTTTATGTGCCCTTCGCTTTTCTCTTACTCAAGAGAAGATTGATGCCTGCAAATTTCATCTGTGCACTGAAAGTTAATATCTCGCCCAGGCCTGCAGATGGTCATGTGATCTCTGCCGGGCAGTGGCCAGTCTGGCTGCATGGCTGTTTTCTGGCCACTGCTACAGTCAATTCCAGTAGCAGGGCTGCTTTCTGCATGGGGCTGCAGGGCCGCGTCTGTTTTTAGCCTCATGTTTTTCCCCCAGCAGGATGGCTCGGCAGCCCATGGCCAGAGTGGGGCCCAGCTGGGCTACACCCAAAGCCAAGCAGAACTGGCCTGGCCCGCCAGCCATGGTTGGAAGTTGGCAGTGGCAGAATCTCATCTGAGCTGCACTGCAGGCTGACCTGGCCACGCAGCAGAGTGGGGCTTGGTGTGGCCATGTAGAGGAGTGGAGCCCAGCCTGGCCACGGGGCAGAGTGGGGGGCCAGTCCGGCCAGCACTGCAGCAGAGTGGGGCCCAGCCCATCCAGCCAGGCAGCGGAGTGGGGCCTGGCCCAGCCAGCATGCAGGTACCTATCCAAAAGACAGAAGCAAGAGAGCTTTCCCAGGGCTTGTTTGTCTTAAAATGTGATTTCACAGAGGCATATTCACCTCTCCTAACTGGTTTAACAGGGTGTCAATATTCAAAACTAGTCAGCTGATTGGTTCTGTCAGGTCCGAAGGAACCTTATGTGGAATCACTTCCAGAGCTGGTGGGGTTTTTTTTCCCTATCTAAAAACCAAACTAAGTTAAACCACAACAAATTTGCACCCAAATTTCACATTTTCTAATTTGCATCCAAGGATTTGAGACTACTTTTATCCAGAAAACTGTGACTTAATATGAAACCACTTTTCAGATTAACTAAAACATCCTAAATCACTATCACAGCAACTCCAGATGATTTTCAACCACTAAGAGCCAGAAAAAGTTTGAGGTCAGAAAGTTCTTGCAAGCAGCCACAAGGGGCAGACAAAAGTTCAAAACAGCTGAACGAAATAGGAAGGTTAGCTGATTGAGATTTTAAGACATTCAGCAAGACCAAATGGTTAAATTTAAGGCTCAAAATGCAAATAAATTATTTTCTATTGAAAAGACAAAGCTTGGAAGGAAACTTTATACAGACATGTGGGTTCTACTATATATTTTATTATTCGATATGTCATTCTAAGTTTCCACTACAGACAGTATTCATAATACAGACTATATCATGATTTCCAATAGCCTAACTAGTAAATTCTCCATATGACTCCTCTCAAACTTTTCTTCCAGAAACAGACATGAACCCCACTCTGCCCTACACAAAGTTTCCATCAAACAGCTTTTTTAAATCCAGGAAGAATATCAAAATTTTAAGACGTTCTTCCAGCCAATTGAACTCAAGGCAGCTGATTTCTCCTTCTGATTTTACTAAATCAGTCTTAAAAAGAAAAAAAATCATGATTATTATTCCTCTGAAAGCAGTAATTCTGCAATGAAATGTCAATGCCTGAAGATTAAGTGCTAGGAAGGCACCAGACAATTTTTATATGTTGGTAGAAAAAGCCCCATATTCTCTTCATCCCTCCTCAACCCAAAATGGGCAGTAAATGTTCTAAGAAAAATGACAAACAGAAAAGCAGCACAACAGCAGAGGCTGCTGAGCAGAGCTGATTCTTTTTTTTTTTTTTTTTTTTTTCAGAAAAAGAGTTTTGAATTGTCTTCTCTACTAAAGCAGAAAAAAAGAAACTTTAGTGTACTTTCACAAGAGATAAATGTATCTCTTAAATGTATCAAAGTGTTTTTGTTATGACAAAATATCATTCTTTGATTAAAGTTTATTTTGCTAGAAATGTTTTATTGGCTCAATATGAATCGGTATTTGCAGTAAGATAAAAAAATCCCAATCATTTTTCTTCACGAAGAAGCAAGGAGCAGGGCAGAACTTCACTATCTCAATCATAAAATTCACCTCTTGGGGTTTCTTCAGGGAACTGTAACTAATAGAGGAAATAAATAATCCATTTAATTCCACATATGCACAATTTATACATTATCCAAATGAAGACATTGTCATTTTATCATTAATGTCACGAATATTTACATTTGTAAGACTCTGGTCTCACAGGCACCTATGATTCTCACAGAGTGAATCAATGAGTAAATTTGGGTTATTGAACAGGTCAAAAATGTCAATTGAATTTGCAGTTACCTCCTCAAGTCTTAAAAAAAAACTTCCTTTCTTTTAGTGTTGGAATATACTATGATTTAACCCCAACGTGTAAAAATATCCTCTTAAAACAAAGAATAAGAACTATTCAGTCCTGATGATCAACTTGCATGTGCACACATCATTTTAAAATACAAATACATAAAGCAATAGAAATAGTATTTCACAAAAAATTATTTGTCATTTCAACTTGAAATAAACACAGTCACACCTGGTACTTTTTTACATAACTAAGTTTTCGCAGGTTTCAGTGAAAAATTACTGATACCCTGGGAGATTCTCCAATAATTTTCTATTTATTTCAATGTACATCTAAGGAAAGACAGAGATTGCCCCACATAAGGCAAAGATGTATAAGGACTACCAAATAATTTAGGAAAATACATTATTTCATAATTTAATAAGATTTACTTAGAATAAAGAAAAATTAACTCAAATGTAGCATCCTTACATTTTGTAAGAACTATTTTATATTAATTTAATTGCAACTAAGAAATAAAGTATTCCTACTGAAAAGTAGCAAGGCTACACAATTTACTCGCAATAGTTTCCTGAATAAAATGCAGGTTTTTATCCCCAAAGGTATCTATGAGCTCAAATAGTAACATGTCCTCATAAAGCTCCTAGACTTCATATGGGGAAAAAATGTCAAGAAATAATTCTATCATTCATAGTCAGGTAGCATGAGAGCTTGTATGTGACTACTTTTGCAGTAGGACATGCACTATCTACCTGTTAGCAAGCAGAATATACATCAGGAGTTTTTCTGATAATTTACAATGAACTAAGCACAGAAGAGTCCTAAATTCAATTGTAATGGAACTTTGTCAAGTATTCCCAAAGAAGATCAATTCATGTATCTGAGTTCTGCCTTTCAGTCACTTCAGCAGCTACTGCTGCATCTCCATTGTGATACCTTGAGTCTCCTCATGCACTATCTTGGCTGTAGTTTGTTGCCTAGTTGAGGAGCTTCAACCAACCACATCTTGTATACAGAGCCTCAGGAGCAGGAAAAGTTACAAATGTTTTCCTGTTGCCCTTAAATTCTTCTCTTTCTGGCATATGCAATTTGAAATTTTAGTCTTTGTGACAGGGAGGACCCTTCTAAACCTCTACCACTAGCAAACATTCTGTTGAAATTAAAAGATGCAGTTATTTCCAGTAGTAAACACAAGAATGCAGTGAATATAACTGAAGGTACAGAGTGGAGTAACAGGAAACTAAAACAACATAGAAACTAATCTGCTATTACTTAATAGATTTGTGCTTGCAAATTACCTTGGGCAAGAAATCTAAACTGAGTTAATAATATAAAAATGCACATGCTTCTATAAGATATTTTCAAATGTCCTTCAACAGATTATGTATATCATTTCCACTGAAATTAAGTGAATTGAATTCCTAACCTTGTTTGGTATTTCTGAATCCCATACTTGATTATCTAGTGCATACCACTTTCAAAAATATGAGCATGGAGAATAGTTTGAATACCCCTTTGACTCGTTAAGTCAACACCTACTTAATTAATCCTCTACTTAGCCTTTGCTTCAAAAAAGTACAACAAATCCAAGTGTCTTTAGTATTCTACATTTCCAGCTTCAAATTGGAAGAATGCACAAGAAGAAAAGCTTACTTAACGAATTTCTGGCACCTTTGCAATGATTATGGTACTTACTTCACATGTCTTTTTTTAGGGTACATGCAATTTTTTTTCCAGGAGAAAACTGTTCAAACATTTTTCCTTGAATGATAGCAGTAAGAGCCTGAGACGAGAGATGTGGGACTCCAGGCAGCTCTTCAAAATGCAGCTTATTGTATCCAAGATGTTACAGCAGTCCAGGGTCCTGGGTGACAGAGCCACACCTACAGCTGCCAGCTCTAGCTGTAGACAAGCCTGAAGACCCTTTAATTTTGGTTACAGTGCATTGTATATTTTTCTTTGCTGAGCATCTTAATACATAATCAGGCAATCAATACCTTTACTATTACCTACAGCCTATCATAAACTATTATTGTTACCATATTATGGTCAATACTATCCAATCACATGAGTTAGTATGTTACACTTTATGCTTAAAGTTGTTCAGTTTTGTTGCAGTGGAAAATTCTTAAAACCTTTTTTCTACTTGCCACATCAACATGTCTTGATTCCCTGTGGTATCTTTCTGCTTGGTAAAAACATCCTTTTTTTTTTTTGGTAAGCTTATCCTTTGCTCTAAGGTCATAAAATCTCTTTCCAACTCAACATAACCTTTGCTTTCTTAGTTGTCCAGTAAGACTGGTTCAGAAATCCTCAATTTGCACATCTATTATTCTTCAATATCCAAACTTGCTTCCATCTCTATTTCATTCTCAGGTTTTATATTCAGAGAGCTTTCTGCCAAGCATACATATCTGTGAAACTTTCTTATCAAACTTTCATCTTCCTCAACAGATAGGAAAAATATTTTATACTGGCTTTCTCATTAGCTTTAATTTTCTTGTTATGCAAAAGAAACACTCTGAAATTCTACTTTTAAATTCTTTTAATCAGTATTTGGTTTGGAAAGATATGCAATTAAGACTAAGCACTTCTTTACTATTTTTTCAGGGCCATTAAGCTAATTATTACTCAAATCTCAAATTGTGTTAAATTTACCCCAAATTCAATTTCAATTAGTACCAGAGTAATTATTCTTATTCATGGACTGTTTATTGAACAGTGAGTAGATATGAACATATCTTATGGGAAGTGGCTTCTTTTAAGGTTATGATGTTAATGTTTTGTTTGAAAGTGCAGTCATGGTCCATTTGGACCTCTCCAATTTATACTCTGTGCATATGTGTACTCTGTGATTTAAACTGTATTTCATGAAGTCTTTAAGAAACACAGGAACTAAACATGATAAACAGTGGCTCAATTTCCTTTTCTCAGAGCAGTATATCACATGAATTCACTTATTCACCATTTCAAGTCATAGGGTTTCATAACTTATAACCCATAACCCTTAAGATCATGTGGAAAAAAAAAAAAGGCATGATTTACCTAGCTGTGAAAATGTTCATGTATCTGAACATGAAGGGTGTTCATGAGAGAAGGGTGAGAATGTTCATCCTTCCATCCTCATCACAATGCAGATGTCCTCTGGATGACACCAGGAAGCACAAAAGCCTTAGTAGTCTAGCTGCTGTTAGATCCATTTCAAAAGCTTTCTGGGCTAGCTGGCATTTTACACCTTCCAGTTTAGAGGACTGGTATCTACCATTTCCATAAGTTAGTGGATTGTGATGACACTCTCAGGGAAAACATAAATTCCAGAGGAGACAACAATCTTGCAGGAGACAATTGCTGCATAACAGCCTTGTAACTCTTTCTGGCCATCTGTCCTGCTCCTACTTTGACCTAGTGGCACTGTTCCTGGTATCCACTGGGCAAGAGCTAGTTTAGCCAAAATCTAAGCAGCTGTTGAGCAAAAATGCACAAATGCCCAATAGGCCATTTCGGTGTTTAGGCCATTCAGTCATTGGAGGGGGGAGAGTAAGTCACCTAAAAATAACTTATAGTCAGACAGCAAATTTCTCACAAATAGGAACTGTGTTAAGAAAATGGTAGAGTAGAACTTAAAAGTTCTGTATCCTCCTTTGCCTTCTTATTGGGGTTAAAGGCTAAAAGGAACCTAATCCTTTACTAGGGGTAAGGAAGGAGTTAGAATGGTATTTAATCCATATTTTAAGTCATTGCTTTAGAAGCTATAATTCTTACAGATTCCAGAGAACCTTAAATGGATTTACTTTCAGATTTGCAGTTTTAATTTAGCAGTTTTGAAGTATAGATCAGTTTTTCTTGAAATTAGAAGTTGCAGTGGTTCTATCAAACAAAGAAAGTTTTAATGTCTAAAAATTATTTACTTTGACTTTCTCTGAAAGAGTAGGAATATTTTTAATATTTTTAGCAATATTAATTAGAATATGTACTACATTTAATGCTGTTCAGCAATTAAAATATATCACAAATCTCAGGATGGTCTAGCATCATATTGTCTCCAATACACTAAGAAAATGGCTGCAGCCCTTTCCTTTCCTACTTTACATGGGTCAGCATGACCCACAGGGCAAACATGAAGTAAGACCCCCCATTACAGAAGGTGGTATTCTAAATCGCTCAGAGGCACTCTGAACTATAAAATTAAGAGTGTCCTTACTATCTGTACACATTGTATAATAATCTAGCTGGGTTTTTTCTTGCCGATTAGTAATTAAAATATAATTCTGAAGTTTGCTAAGGGAAATTAAATAAACTTCAAAAAGCACATACTACATCTGCCTTCTCATGCTAGGAAGAAAAAAAACCAAAGCCACCTCGTGACATGAATCTAAGCATCCCACAAATTTTTAAAAATATTTTTGTGAGAATTTTCTATAATATCTTGTGTAGATTTAGTTTCTGTAAATTTCTGGTTGGTTCATAGTCCAAACACATTCAAAAATATAAAGCTTTATTTTCAATCAAAACAGGTAAGTGTGGCCTCTGGAATCAGACAAATACCAGCAAATAAGGGATATACTTTTTCCACTTGGCCTTTTCTTGATCTAGCCTGATTGGCATGCAGGGTTGGAGATTGAAATGTTGTGATTTATGACTTAAATATCTTCATGAAGGACTTTTGCCTATTATAGCAAAACTGTATAACAGAAGCTGAATACCACTAATCCCTGAGTAGGGCCTTACACTGTTCATTGATTAAGATAAAGTGACTCAGGTCTGGGATGGGGAAAGAGGGATCAAGCTTGGCACCCTCAAGGTGGAGAACACAGCCCCAGGGCTATCAGCTGCCAGACTTGAACAGACCCCTACACCAAAGGAGGGGGTGAGGAAAGGTTTTAGCTTTTCTTCATAGGCTTTACATTCTAGACCAGCTATCAGCTCCACTGCCCTTCTCTGGAAACACTCCAGCACCTCAGTGTGCTTTTTGCAATATGCACCCAAAACTGGACAGAGTACTCAAGGTGCTGCCTAACCAGTCTGAATACAGAAGAATCACTTCTTTGGACTTGCTGACACAGGTCAGGATGTCATCAATATTCTCAGCCACCTGGGCACACACTGGCTCACATTCAGCTGGCTGCCAACCAGAACCCCCATATCCTTTTATGATAGACATCTTTCCAGCTAATCTTCCCTAAGCCGGTAACACTCATGAAGTTGTTGTGGATAAAGTGTAGGACCTAGCACTTGTCTTGTTAAACTTCACATCATTGGTCTCAGCCCTTTAATCCAGCCTGTCCAGATGCCTCTGCAGAACCTTCCTACAGCAGATCAACACTCTCATCCAGTTTGGTGTCATCTGCAAATTTACTCAGTCCCCTTATTGTTGGGGGTGGGGGGGGAATCTATTGATCTGTTCAATAGATCATCAATATTGAACAGGACTGGAAGATATTCAACAGGACTGCAAAGTCACATACATTTCTGATTTCACAGTGAATACTGGATAGGAAAATTCTCAGTGTCTAAAGAAATCACACACACAAACACTAGTCAAAAAATATGAAGATAATAAATATAAGTCTTCAGTAAGTGAAATTTCCTTGAGGAAAGGGAAGTAGTAGTAGTAGTAGTAGTATTAGGACCAAAAATCAATACTATAAACACTTAACTTTAATAAACCATCTTTGCTTTGCTAGATCTTCAGTAAAGTAAGGCATCGTTTTTTAAAAAATGTGCCAGAACAATTTCAATTGATTTTGACACTTGAAAGTTATTTACTGAAATCCCTTAGATGCTTTTGAAATCCATACCTACAAGTCACCATACTCTTGTTTCTTCTGTCCTCCCTTCCCTTAGTACCTCTAACAAAGCCAAAACTATCTTTCCACCAAAGCTAAAATGAATTTACATCTGATGTACTGCAATATTGGAATATGGCTCTCAATATTACCAGTTAGATTGTGCCTGGGCCAGGCTGACCCTTGCTTCTGGGCCAAAGGCAGCAACTGCGGTGTATCACCCCAGAGATACCTTGGCTTGCTGGTGGTTGCAGCTGGGCACTGAACAAGTCCAGGCTTGTTGGGAACCCCGTTTTCCTCAGGAGGAATAGCTTCAGGCGATGGTGAAGAGAAAAAGGAGAGGATTCTGCTGGAGGGTTTAATGTCCAGAGGTTTATTCCATGGTTACAGAGGTCTGAACGTGAGCAACTGCTCCAACAGAACAAAGCCGCATGCTCTGATCACCTTTTTAAGCTCAGGGACAGGGGGAGGGGAGGTACAGGTGAGCCACCAACCAGGTGAGAGGGGCAGGGTCTCAGGGGAAGATGACACCCAGAAAGGCCAGTGACCTCTGGGCATAGGGGCATCCTTTGAACTTGACTAACCACACGACGCCTTGCTGGAATGTTAAGCCTGATTGACAGGACTCACTCAGCATGGGGGCAAGGGGGAAGGGAGAGAGGCATAGGCACACCTGGGGGAATGACCTGGAAGGCCAAAATGGCACACCACAACATCTCCCCCTAGTTTTGTTTAAAAAGAAGAGGACTGTGTTTGTGGTGCAGAATGATTGCCAAACCATGGTTGGTAAATCAGTTCTTCCTCTACAGGAGGGTCAGTGTTTTCCACTGAGGCTTCCAGGTCATCCATTGGAGCACTAAGGGCTTCTAAATGGTAGACTTCAGGAGGGGGAGATGAGCTTGAAATTAACTTGAGCACCATGCATTTGATTAGTCCAAAAACAATGCTAAAAACTACAATAACTAAAATAAACAGCACTAAAAACACAGTTTTCAAAATAGATCCCAACCAGCCCGAGAGTCCCCAGCCTTTGAACAGTCCATTCAGCCAGTTGTCAGTTTCTCTGTTGATGTCCAAGAGCTTTTGCCAAGGTAGTCCATATGTGGTTTGGGCTGCGGCACTATGCAGGAGGTCACAGGTGGGATGATCACGAGTAGGACGAGAAGCAGGCTCGGTCTCATGGCGTCTTGAGGCTACACACGAACAGTGGGATCTAAACTGGTACAAAAACTTGAAACAAACATATATTATAAACTATTCCAGATAGGAGGTTTAAGTGGAAATTCCTCCAGAGAACGCGTGCGGCGTTTTCTTCTCCAGGCAGCATGAGCAACCTGGGGTGCTTCTGTAGATTTCTCTGAGACCTTGGGAACATAGGGCTTTACCCATTTGGAAGGAACCCACCTTAAACCAGAGGGGGTGGACACACAGGCATATCCACATCCCCAAGTAACCAATTTGTAGGGTCCCACCATTTTCCAAGTCTCAGGGTCCTTTACTAAAACTGGAGGTTTTTTTTTCATTAACCTATGATTGCTCCCCCCAAAGTGGTGTAGGATGGGTGGGTTCAGGCTGTCAAAAGAACAATTCAGAAAATTGATTGTGAATAGCGCCCTGGATAACCGGATGTGGGGAGGTTCCACCTTCAGAACCTGTTGTTGCTGGTCCAGGACCCTTTTAATATCACGGTGAGTTCTTTCTACAATGGCTTGACCTGTAGGGGAGTAGGGGATGCCAGTTTTGTGCTCTACTCCCCATTGCTGCAGGAAGCTCCCGAATTCCTTGGATTTGTAAGCAGGCCCATTATCAGTTTTCAGCTCCTTGGGGATGCCCATGAAAGAAAAAGCATGTAAGAGGTGCTTAATAGCATCAATAGATGATTCTCCTGTGTGGGCAGAAGCATAGACCGCTCCAAAAAGGTATCTACACTAACATGAACACATTTCTGCCGTCCAAAAGACTGTATGTGTTACATCTGTTTGCCACAGTTCACAACTGTTCAGTCCCCTTGGGTTTACTCCCGTACTCACTGTAGGGAGTGCATGTTGTTGGCAATTTGGGCATGTGGCCACAATCGCTTTGGCCTGTTCTCGAGTGATGTTAAACTGACAAACCAGGCCAGGTGCATTTTGGTGGAAAATCTGGTGGCTGATTTTTGCCTGTTCAAAAACATTTGGGAGAGTGGCCATCACTGCAGGTGCAGCAAGAGCATCTGCCCTTCTGTTGCCTTCAGCAATAAACCCTGGCAAGTCAGTGTGTGACCTGACATGCATCACATAAAATGGTTGCTCTCGGTGAGTGATTAACTTTACCAGTTTCATAGTATTTTGACCTGATTTTAACTCAACTGCAACGTGAATGCACTTAAAATCACATCCTGCTAACTCCCTGATCCGGGTCCTTGCTTTTCGGATCAGTTCTGCTACCAGCTCCTGAGGCTTTGTCAGTCTCTTGGACCTTTAGTGACTGAGGAAAACCCATTCTATGATCAAGAGAGGGTCCCTCTGGTCCCGGT
Source organism: Melospiza melodia melodia (assembly GCF_035770615.1). NCBI lineage: Eukaryota > Metazoa > Chordata > Aves > Passeriformes > Passerellidae > Melospiza > Melospiza melodia. The sequence goes on from NC_086194.1 coordinate 58,299,309, forward strand.
CCTTTTTTGGTGTGTTCTTTGCCTTAGGTGTTTGTTTTTCCTCCCACTGGAAAATAATTCCATGGAGGTGTGGCAACTTACCTAGGATGATAAATTTGAATAGCAGGTCAGGCCGGCATCGATTGGCCTGTCTTGTGGACATTGCAATCTGAACCTTTTCTAGAGCTTTCCGTGCCTCTGGGGTAATAGACCTAGGAGCACCTGGGTCCTCTCCCCCTTTCAATAAATTGAAAAGAGGGGCAAGGTCTTCGTTAGTCAGACCGAGCCATGGTCTTACCCAATTCAAAGACCCACACAACTTGTGGACATCCACAAGGGTCTTGATCCTTGGATTGATTTCTAATTTTTGAGGAACAATGGTCCTATTTCCAATTTCTAAGCCCAAATACTTCAAAGGTGGCATCTTTTGAATTTTCTTTTCCTGGAGCTCAAACCCTGCAACAATCAATGCATCGATCGTTAGGTCAAGCGCATGCGTGAGTAAATCATCATTGGGGGCACACACAAGGATATCATCCATATAATGATAGATGATGGCCTTCTCTGCGGCTGCACGTACTGGGGAAAGCAGGGAAGAGACATACCACTGGCAGATAGCTGGAGATACCTTTAATCCCTGAGGAAGAACGGTCCAATGGTACCTTTTCATAGGGGATTCCATATTAATAGAAGGAACTGAGAATGCAAAACGCGGTGCATCATCAGGGTGCAAGGGGATTTAGAAAAAACAATCTTTAATATCAATAACAGCTAATTTCTAATCTTGGGGAAGCATTGTTGGGGATGGCATACCAGGTTGGGGAGAACCCATATCTTCAATTACATTATTAATTTGTCGGAGGTCGCAGAGGAGCCGCCATCTCTTTTTGTCAGCTTTTTGGATGACAAACACTGGAGAGTTCCATGGGGACATGGTCTCCACAATGTGACCCTTTTTTAGTTGCTCTTCTACTGGTTCTTCAAGCACCTTTATTTTTTGTTTACTGAGCGGCCACTGTTTCACCTGAACTGGTTTGTCTGTTATCCACTTCAGTTTTTGGGTGGGGCGCTGTTGTTCAATGACTGCTGTACAAATATGCTGTGGAGAGTCTGGAATATCAATTGTGACACCCCACTGGGCCATCAAATCTCTCCCTAACAAAGGTTCTGAATAATCCAACATGAATGGATGGATATTTGCCAATTGTCCATTTGGTCCCTCAAATTGAATAATGCTTTTGGATTGTCTTGCCAATTGCAGACCTCCTACACCTTGAAGGTGACCGGCAACATCTTGCAAAGGCCAATGTGATGGCCAGTCTTGTACTGGAATCACTGTGCAGTCTGTACCTGTGTCTACAAGCATCTCAATGCGTTTAGACTCCCCACCCCCACTGACATTACACCATAATTTGGGTTTGTCTTTCCCAATAACTTGGACCCGGGCGACTGTGGGCCCTTGTTTTTCAGTACTTTCAGGTAATGATGGCACAGGGATAGCTTGTGCAACAATTTGTCCCTTGAGAAGAAACAGGGGTGGGTGGAAACAATGCAGGCCGAGAACAAATTGCTCAGGATCTGATGTTGTCATTCCTGGAGCAATTTCGATCTCTTGTGGTGTGTGTTTGGTGTCCCCAATGACGATGTACTTACAACGAATCCGGTTCCAAGTACCTTTCTGTTCAGGATTTACAGACACAAAATGCCAATCAGTGTCCTCCAGATGGAGTGACTCAGTCAGCTGCAACCTGTAAGGCTCATTGACAGAAGACATGGTTAACACAGGATCACTTAAATCAAACACAGTCTTTGAAGCACCTGCTTCACTTACATAAATATTAATATTATCGCGCGCTTGATTTGTTTTGCTACCTTTATTCCCTTGGCCTGCTCTTTTTGTGTCTGCACGCCTGGCAGGCCGGCGCTCCCTTTTCAGTTTTTTTGTTGTTGTTGACCCCCAGGGAGGGCTTGTAGTTCTCCTCCCCTGCCATTTCTAAATTCATCAAATTCCCTTTTCAGGGGGCACTGGTTACTCCAGTGCCCTAGGTTGTTACAAAGCAGGCATGGCTTTGTGGGCTCAGCCATTGCTGGTCTCCGCTGCTGCCCAGAGTACTGATGTGCTGAGGGGAAAGGCGCAGGGCTGGCAACGGCGACACGCTGAGGTGGTCTTGGCAGCAGCCTTGGTCTGGTGTCTTCAGCCACACTCATCAGAGGCACTTTCCTGTTACAGACTGGAAGCATGTCTTTTATGGTTGGAGAAGGTTCTATAGGAAGGCTGAGGATTGCCGCTTGACACTGTTCATTTGCATTTGTAAATGCCATTTCCTCTAAAATTGCTTCCCTAGCATTCTCTTTTTTAACTTGTATTTCAATGGCTCTAGTTAACCTTTCTACAAATTTCAAGAAAGGCTCTGATGATAGCTGTTTAATTTTACTATAGGGTTCAAAAGGCCCCTCAGCTTGTAGGGAAAAGAACGCCTTTTCAGCTGCTTCTTTTACTTTCTTGAGTGTTTCTGCAGGAATTGCAGTAGCTTGGATTGAGGGAGAAGACCATTGGCCCTCACCACAGAGGTGCTCAATGGTGATAGGGTTACCACTGTTGTCTTTGGCTGTGTTTGGATCAGCATGCAAGCCTGGGAGAGCATCTTTTAGCATTTGTTTCCATGCTATTTCCCATAATTTGAATTCCGTGGAGGTCATGAGACAGGAAAAAAGCTGTTTTAAATCATGTGGAATCACCACAGTCCTACTCAGTTCAGAATTTAAAAGGCCACGGAAATATGGACTGTGTGGACCATATTCTTTATGAGATTTACAGATCTCTTTAATCAATTGTCGTCCAAAAGAACTCCAATTAGCAGTTGGGGCTGCTCCCCCCTGAGCTGCGGGCTGAAAGGTAACAGGAGCCAGTGACAACATGGGACTATGCATTGAATCTGCTGTTCCCTGCTCTGTATCCCTTGAATTGGAAGCACTGGGATCACAGATACAGGTTTGAGGACAGACTGTGGGTGTGTCCCCGCCGTGGGAACCCGGGGAGGGGGCGGGGACGCAACGGGTACAGAGGGTGGGGACAGGGGGCCGGCAAGGGGCGGGGAAACCGTGGGAACAGGGGGCGGGGTCGGGGGGCAAGCAGGGGGCGGGGACACCGTGTGAACAAGGGGCGGGGATGCCTGGTGACATCACGTCAGCAGATGCCCCCTGGGAGGAGTAGAGGGGTGGAGCTGAGGGTATTGCAGGAAAGGGAGGGGGAGGGGGAAAGGTATCACGAGGAACAGGAGGAGAGGGGGATGGGGCTGGAGTTTCGGGATGCTTAAGAGGATTTTGGGAAGAAGAAGACCAGGTTTGGGAAGATGCCACGTGGCATCCACCATCTTGTGGACCCCCTAGGGACTGGGGGCCATTTTGGGCATCACTGCTCTCTGGAAAGCTGACACGTGCTGTAGGTCTCAGAGGATGGGACACAGGGGATTGGGAAAGGTTCCACGCAGCCTGGCCAGGGCCTTGTGGACAGGGCAACTCAGGCATTTTAGCAGACTCTGGGAGTCGACTTCCCAATGAGTTTGTGCTGTTTAAAATACCAAGTTTTGGGGAAAGAGGTTTAGGGGTTTTAGAGCTAGGAGAGCGAGAAACAGGGAGAGCAGAGGTACATGGCTTTAAATTTGGCTTTTTCTCCATTTCCTTTTGTTTGAGCAATGCTGTTTGAATTTGTAAACTCCAAAACAGAGATTTAGCTGAGGGTGCATTGCCAGATTGTCCTAAGGTTATCAATTCATTCCCAACTTTATCCCAGAATTGAATATTGTGGATTTCTTCAGGGGAGATTTGTGGGAAGTGGAGGAAAAGCCATCTTATAAACTGTTTCAATTTTCCCTTTAAGAACTTCACATTACCACTGTCTAAAATGCTAACAATATTATAACACACTCCTTTTTGTACAATGCTGAGTTTCAAACCCATGTTAGATGTAAAAAGCAAAGTACTAGATCCCACCTGACCAAAAACAAAGCTAAAATCAGCTACCGATTTCTAAAAAAAAAAACACAGACAGGAAAGTGATAACGAGCGGACAAAAGCTTCACAATGCAGCTGTATATACTGCTTTTAAAATTCCAGGCAGCAGCAGCAGGGCACGCCCTGCCCAGCTGAGGCAGAAACAAAGCCTCCCCCGCCATGGAATGCAGCCCCCCCCGCGGAGCAGAGAGAGCAGCCACGCCACGTGGCAAGCCGAAACCGGGGCCCTCCCGCGCCGCGTGTGCAGAGAACCCCCCTCCCCCACAGAGAGCTGAGAAAGAGAGCCCCCCGCGGCAAGAGAGCCGAGAGCCTCCCCACACAGAGAGAGAGAGAGAGAAGGATCTCCCGACCACGTGGAGAGACCCGAGCAAGCTGCGCTGCAGAGCCAGGGGGAAGGGCAGAGAGCTCCCGCGCGAATTCCAAAAGACAGTAACACACGCAGCAGAAAGCTAAAAGCTAGAACGCAATGAATTCCCATCTGTGGGGCTGCGCAGCCAAAAATGCAAAGGCAAAAAGGACCAGAACTCATGGCAGAGTCTGTTTTTGAGCTCCTGCTCTACCGAGAGCAGAGATACTCACCCGAAATGGAAGCTGTAGCTGGCTGGGTACAGGCAGGTCTCTTCACCAGAACAGGACCTCTCTGTGGGCAAGAGAGGCTCCCCTGTCCTCCCTCTGGAAAATATGCTCACCAGAAAGGAGCTGGGCTTTCCACAGTTGCCGAACAGTCCACGAAACTTCTTCTGGGAATATTCCCAAAGTCTCTAGCCGAGGGCGATGCAACCAAAGCCCTTTTCAGCTGGATGCACGGCTGCCAGAAGCTTCTCCGAGGTACTGCAGGTCCGTCTCAGGCTGCAGAGTCGCTTGGCCCACCCAGGGACGCCAAATATTGGAATACTGGTTCCAATATTACCAGTTAGATTGTGCCTGGGCCAGGCTGACCCTTGCTGCTGGGCCAAAGGCAGCAACTGCGGTGTATCACCCCAGAGATACCTTGGCTTGCTGGTAGTTGCAGCTGGGCACTGAACAAGTCCAGGCTTGTTAGGAACCCCGTTTACCTCAGGAGGAGAACTTCAGGCGATGGTGAAGAGAAAAAGGAGAGGATTCTGCTGGAGGGTTTAATGTCCAGAGGTTTATTCCATGGTTACAGAGGTCTGAACGTGAGCAACTGCTCCAACAGAACAAAGCCGCATGCTCTGATCACCTTTTTAAGCTCAGGGACAGGGGGAGGGGAGGTACAGGTGAGCCACCAACCAGGTGAGAGGGGCAGGGTCTCAGGGGAAGATGACACCCAGAAAGGCCAATGACCTCTGGGCATAGGGGCATCCTTTGAACTTGACCAACCACACGACGCCTTGCTGGAATGTTAAGCCTGATTGACAGGACTCACTCAGCATGGGGGCAAGGGGGAAGGGAGAGAGGCATAGGCACACCTGGGGGAATGACCTGGAAGGCCAAAATGGGACATTACAGCACACCACAACACTGCAATTAGTGGCAGACATTCTAATACAAATGAATGCCAAAGCTTTTACTTTATTCCATCACTTTAAAGAGTTTTCTTTAATATATAGGTATATAAATTTATCGCTGTCAAGACAGTCATAACAAACTGAAGAACAAACTGTATTTGAGAAGGCTTCTTTATATTTATTTTACAGCATATTGTCTTTTTATACTCTTTCATAAAGTTTATAATTATTCATTGGTCAGAGTAAATCAGCATAGTATTCATTGGAGCAAGGTGGCTTGCCCCTTGTTTATCTCTCTCTCCTTCATTTCCATGCTGACAGCCTTGGTAAAGCTCCTTTCAGGAGCAAAGGTGACTCTTATCAGCTCCTCTCTTTCACTAACTCTTTCTGACTCAGAGAACAGCTGTGAGTGCCTTCCACATAAATTTATTTTTAAACATATCACTTTTCCATCACAGTAGATATATGAATGACACACACACAAGAAAAAAATAAGTACTAGTAATTCTTCTGTAAGAAACAGTACTATGGGATGAGATGTCTACCACCTACAGAAGCTGCTATCATAATTTTCATGTCACTTGATGCAAGCTTTCAGCAAGTTAAAAATTACGTATTTTTAAGGTGTGTCTGTCTTCAGCAGCAAATGTAAATGCAGACTAAATCCACCAGTCTTTTCAAGCTTTCCATTCACTTATTGGTGCTAAATGCTATTTTTTCTTTCTTATTATTTTAACTTGATTTCTCTTATTACGAATACCTGATTATAGGTGAATGTAGAAGTTAATCACCACCACAAATTTGGCCAATTTTCTAATCAAGATATATTCAACTGGTAATTTACACCTTTGCGTATGTCTATACTTAGACAAGTGAGAGCAGACATTGCCATAGGTTGAAAGTGGCTCAAAATCACAAGATATTACTTGGGGAGGCAGCAGATGGGCATTAGATATAAAAAACAGCCATGTTCTTAAAGCATTGACTTAAATCTCAGGAATTCCAGGCTTCTGTCACAGATACCATATGAAGTATTGGGAAGTTCACATGATGTCTCTTGAATTTTCTTTTGAGATCAAATGGAATAGTCTTGAACCTTCCCCTTTCTCCCAAATCATTAAAAAAATCAACTAGAAGCTGAGGACAATGAAACTGGAGTTACCCTACAAAAAACTTTTTCAGTTCAGAGTTTCAAAATTTCTTAGAGTTTTGTAGGTTTTTTTGTTGTTGTTGTTGTTTGATTCGGTTTGGTTTTATTTTTTTTAATTTCAAATAGCATATTTTAGATTTTCTATTTCAGACAGAAAACAATGCCTTAATACTACAAAAAAGGCTATCCTTGTGTAAGTTCCCAACTCAATCAAATCTAGGGGATACTGACAAGCTCATGACATACCTTTTTCTTGATAAATTTCTTACCCAATTTCCATATCAACGAAATTCTATTGAGTTTGCTATAACTTGGAATGAATAACCTAACTCTAAAGGCATCCACAAACCTCCAGACAATTCAAATAAACCAGAGTTCACAAGGTAAACTTCATATTCTCATTACCAGGTAATTAACTTCCCACACATCATTGTTGGACATTGCCGTCACACAGATACTTTTTTTTTTTAATACAAAGATTTCAGAAGTTAGCATTCTGTCTTATTCCCAATAACAAACTTTGGGAAGTCTTCAAACTAATGTGCTGTTTCCTCTTTCTTTAAATATTTACCAAGGTGTCATGATCTGGTTTAAGCCCAGAAGAGTAAAGAAAATTAAGTCTCTGTGTATAAAATGGTAAGAACTTTGAAGGTTCAAAATATACCCAAAAATGAGATTCAAACCAAACGAGGTTAGATGTTGGTGCCAAAAAATTGATGTATTTCATAGCAAAAGAGGCAAAGGGAGGGAGGGAGGGAGGTGGGGGGCACATGTCAGAGACTGAAATAGTTCATGCCTCAAGCACTGATATAAAGTTTTGCTCATTATAACAAAAACTCTATAAAGAAGCTACAACTACAGAAGAGTCCCTGAAGATGCCTGACTGGAACTTTGGACTGCAAGTCAAATTAGATAAAGGGAAAACCCATTATTCAGTCACCTGAAACAAACAAGTAAATAAGGAAAAGCATGGGCCAAACCCAGCAGCCCTGCTAAGAATATTTAGCTCGCTTTGGTGTGGGGGGGGCCATAGGTCACAGACCCATTTGCTGGGAGCAAGTTTGCAGATTTCTCCCCCAGCTGAGGTGGGGGGAGGAAATTTTGCAGCATTGTAACCTGTGAAGCCATCCCTCCCTAAAATAACTGGCTGTGGGACCCCCAATACCAGGAAGGCCACATCCACATGACATTCAGGTGAGAGGCAGCTGAGTGGGTGCCTTAATCCATCAAAGGTGCCCCAAAGTGCTCCCCAGAGTCATTCCTAAAACCTTGCACCACAGGACTGCACATGATGCAACTAACCCAGAATCTGTTGTAAGAAACAATCATCAGCTGCTTCCTCAAATTACCATGCTTTATGAATGAAAGTTATGTGGTAATTCCCACAGGAGTTACTGGAATATCATGAAAGTACAAGAATTTTTTATTATAGGTAAAGATAGAAGCAGAGGTGCCTGGATTTTCCTACCTGACCTGAGCATATATTAACCCATCAGATTCTATGCTTTTCAAGGTGACCTTCACCACCAAGAAGATCAGCTGGAGAGGATCAATGGAACATCATTGGGATCCATGGAGTAGATCCATTGTCCTTATTCTGTCCCTGTTACTCTCTTTCTGTCTACCCCCCCCCACACCTATTTTCTCTTTCTTTCTCTCTCACTCTCTCTACCATATTTAATAAAATCCATACGATTGTCTTTTGCTTTGGTAAATTATTTTGATGTAGTACAGTTTGTAATCTCTTTTGATATAGTATCATTTGTCAGCCTCTTATGGTTAATACCCTAATCCCTGTGTAGATTGTATATCTTAGTGTCATAAATATATATTATAGTTTAGGCTTTCACAAAATATTAAAATAGAGGATGTGTACTGTCTACTATAACATTGACTTTTACAGAAGTAATGGCAGTTGTGGAATAATAACTAATGCCTTTATTTTTGTAACCATCTGACAATAGTGAAATAGCTAATGTTGATTGAAAGTACTTGTAAAAATGGCTAGAACATCTGTATGATAAGATAACATTGAAAAGAACCAGAGAAATAACATTGAAAGCACAAGAAAGAATCTACTACTGACCCTTCGGCTATCAATAACTGTCAAACCACAGACCAGGGGCCCTTGTGAGGAAATAAAATACAAGACTCTCAGAATCACATCTGCATTGTGGCACATATTCTAAGATGAAGTCAGGGGGGTCTAATGAAGATAAAAATTCTCAGAACATGTAAACTCAAAGGAATGTCTGAATATGTATAATCTTCATTAATACACATTTGACCCATGCAATAAGAAAGCATATATGAAGAGTTGTTGTAGTTAATGGTATGCTTCTGGCAGTTTGCCAGGCACCACAGTGCTGGATACTGTTTCTTTTATCCTTTGTTAAACTTAAAAATTCTAAAGAGTGAGCTTTGTTTCTCACAGGGCTGATAGTATTGCCTATTTATAGCACTTAGCATACATTTCTTTAATTCCTGTAATTTTCTTATGTTATGTATCACTAACAAAGCGTTCCTCAATGAGCTAAGAAGGCAAAAGGGCAACAGATTGGAAGAGTAACCAGATATCCAGTCACGCTCTGCATTCAAAGCTGGAGGGGGAAAAAAGGATGGAAGATACTGGGAGTTATGGACTTTGTCTTCCCAAGTAACTGCTATGCGTGATGAAGTCTTAATTTGCAAGCAAAGGCTAAATGTATGTCTGTTGATGGGAAGCACGGAACTAAATTTTTTGTTCTGCTTTAGCACACAGCTTTTGCTTTACCTATTAAAACATCCAATATCAAGCCATGAGCTTTCCTACTTTTATACTCTCACTGTGGGGGAGTGAGTGAGTGTCTGTATGGGGCTCAACTGTGTGTCAGAGTTAACCCATAACAGCTGGGCTAGCAATGTGGTGCTCCTAGATAAATGTATGTTGCAGTCCTTAAACAATTTACATTGTCTCTACTTTGGACTACACTACCTTCCATAAATCTAAATGTGCTTTATGAGAAGAAATAAAATCATGAAGATGTAGATTTGTTCAGTCTCACGTGCATAACACATCTTGATGCTTTATTTTCAGGCTTAACCCTCATTTGAAAGGTTTGGATCTGGGCCTGGAGAATCATGAGCTGTCAATGATGTCAAAAAAGGCTCAACTGAGGTATGCTGGGGAAAAATAGTTTAAAATTTATACTATTTCTTTTACTGTATGGTAGTAGAGACAGATTTTTATTTTTACAGCTATAATCAGCTATAAATCAGCTTTCATGGTCACTGACCTCCCTAAAAATAAAACTGTGAATAGATCATCTTTCTTTGTTTCTATTCTTCTCAAATATTCAAAGCAGAGAATACTGTGTGGAACCAGTACATAAACATTAATGACAAACTACCAAAGAGAATAACTGTAAGTTAAAAAGATAAGGATAAACTCTTTCTTCTCCTTCTGTTAGTTATTCTGCAGGAATGCTAAGTCATACTTCCTACCAGATACCTCAAATTTAAATAGTCTCACAGTAAATTATTCCCCTCCCAAATATACAGTATACATGGTCTGTGTGAGAAGTCCCTTGGCAGTGATGACATTCTGTAAAATTACAACACAGACCAAGCCTTTCCATGTATGACTTAAGGCATCATTTTAGTGCATTTCATTTTTGTGCATTTTGTGCTGTAAAACAAGTCCTAATATATAGAATTGTATAAAAATATAATATAATATAATATAATATAATATAATATAATATAATATAATATAATATAATATAATATAATATAATATAATATAATATAATATAATATAATATAATATAATATAATATAATATAATATAATGGTATTTTAATCTCAAATTTAGACTCCAATAATGGTTCAGCATAAAGAAGCATTCTTGTTTCCTGGTCAAAATTTCCTGCTCACTTTCTAAGAAATTTCATATTGTCTAAGGTTCTTATGGTCACATGCCATTAACATAACTTCTCACCTCATCCTAATATAAGTGAAATATCCAAAGGCAGGCAAAGCAGAAACAGAGTTCAGTAAAGATACTGCATAATTTTTTTTTATTCTATTCTATCTTTATAATTTTTAAAGAAATCTGTATACAGTAATTCAATACAATAATCTTTTTATGCTTCCTTCCTACCTACTGGCTGATAGGCACCACACTCCTATTCTGTGGGTCAGAATAAACAAGTCAGTCAAGATTTATCAATTTTGTCAATTTTGCCTTGTCAGTCACTCTACAGGCTTTCAAATAGACAAAACTGTCTTTGGAGTAGGTGCAAGATGTTGGTTACAGGAGAACTGCAACGGCGGAGAGGTACTGTGCTGGCTTGGGCAAGTTACAGCAAGCTTCAGTGAGACCCATCACAGACCAGCGAAGATTCTACCCGTAACATTTGAGATGCATTTGTGAAAATGTATGTAAGAAAAGACAGAAAACATCAGAGGGAGAGAAAGAGGAAGAGGGGACCCAAAAACAAAAAAAAAAAAAGAGAAACAAGAGAGAATATCAGGGTCAGAGAAAGAGGAGAGGGTGGAAGAGATGCTTCAGGCAACAGAGTAACTATTCCCTACAGTCCATGGCATGAAGACCTGCACTGGTGCAGATAGTCACTGCCATCCATGGACAACATCCTGCTGGAGCAAATGGATATTACTGCAGGAACTACAGCCAGCACAGAACTCATATCACAGCATATTTTCTTGACAGGAACTGCAGCCTAAAGGAACCCTCTCAGTGTTGCAGGGGTAAAGTGTAAGGAGGAAGGAGTAAGACTGCAGCACACCATTTCTCATCTGCCTGCACCACTTGAAGAGGGGCAAGTGGTCTAGCATAAAACTAGAGTGAAGAAGGGGGGTAAGAAAAGGTGTTATTTTAAAGTTTGTCCTTATTTCCCATTACTCCAACTAGTGATTATGTTTTTATTTTAATTGGCAATTCATTAAGTTATTTTACTCACAATAAGTCTTTTTTGCCCACATAACTGACTGGTAAGCAATCTCTCTGTCTTTATACATGCCCTCAAGTTTTCTTATATCTGCTTTTTTTATTTTCTGCCCCATCCTGGGGAAGAGACAGGGGATCAGCAAACAGCTGGCTAGAATTTTGCCCATTAGCTGAGGCTAAGCCACAATATGAAGTCATAAGAATGTTTTGCTTCACTTAGATGTTTGCAAAATATTTTTTCTGCTCTTAATAAGAGGAAATCATACTGGGCTACTCTGTAGATTAAAACTTCAGTCCTTGTTATCACTATAGTCACTCCTCTGAAATATAATAACTAAATAAATAAACATACTGTTACCAAAAATTCATATTTCTATAAAAAGGGCCCCTGGGAAAAATGTTTGGAATTAAACAAAGAAGGGTGATTAATTCCATGAAACAGATAGCAGTTAACAAGAAAACTCTGGGTGATATCCATGTGTTAGAAAAAATGTTTAGGGTCTGTCATGCTTCGGTGCTCTCAGACCTGGGATGGGAAATAGGAAAAACACAAATCACCTGTATTTTCACCCCACGTGGTCCTGCTACAATGCATTTTTCACAGTTCTAATTCTCTAAAATATCTGGTCTTTTTGCACGGCCATATTTTGAAACTTGCTGAAACTTGTTTCTAGTTCAATCTCTCCCTCAACAATGTCATCTCTATTCCATGGTCTTCCTAAGTCAGCACACCTTATTGCAGTGTTTGCGTACAGGCGTACAAGACTATGTGAACTTTCTGATAGGTTCTGAGAATTCCTTACAAGTCCATTTCTCACATCACATAACTTGTTCGCCAATGAACACTAATTCCTTTGTTTGCTAAAATCTATAAATAGTTAAAAGCTTTGGTAACTGATGTACGTAATTTGTGGAGGGATCCCCATATAGCTCAACACTGAATAAAATTGACTTTCTACCCTAACAAACTAGTTAGAGAGTTTATTTCCTGATTTTCAACAATATCACATTCTACCCAGCCTGAACTTGAGGTTCCTTTGTATGCACTGGATGATGCTAATGTTGAAGAAACTTTTTTGTCTGACCATCCAGGAGTCACTCTGGCAGTCACACTTACATCACCTAAGACTGTTACCACTGGGACCAAAGCCCCATCGCAACACATGGCTCCACTGAGTCAATGGGTGCTCTTGCACATTCCCTACACATTCCACTCGCACATACAGACAGGTTTCCTTTACTGGCTCAGCCTCAGGTTCCATGTAGCAGTCACAGATGTCTGGTTCCCATAAGTTATGATCAAGCCTTTTATCGTGGTGCAGCAGCACAACAACAGCTTGTGCTGGTGCTGCCCAGGAGGGACCCCAAACAAAGAAATCCCTGGGCTTTTGTTTCCTTACAGTCTGTGTACCTGTTCCAGTGGTGATTTTGGGTCTGGAGTCTTCTTGTTTTTCATTTGTTGCCACAGAGTCCCTGAATGACAGACCAGCCTGCCTCCAAAGTTCCCATACCTTCAGCTGCGCAAAGGGTTGGTGACAGGACATGGCTCATTGCTGGGGCTCCAGCCATTTACCTCCATCTAGGGTACAACCTGCAACTTTCACTGCAGCTGTTCACTGAGCTGCTTGCACTGGGTATAGTCCTCAACTCTATGCAGATACAATGGGTCACAATCTTAGACATAAGAACTGCTAGCTAAAACCACAGAAAGATGTTTTTCCTCCTCTCAGTTCATCAGCTTAAAATCTAATACCTTCCCCACTAAGATGTGTAAAACTTCTAAAATTATTTTACCCAAATACACTCTGCAATTCTACTCTTTTTTGTTCTTAATTCTTTTCATGGCATCACAGTCTTTGCATTTAGGAAGAAGTACAGCACAATAAACACAGCTTTGTACAGCACCTAGCGCTGAGGACTTAATGTTCACAACACATGCAGTTGGGGCTCTGTTTTGGAGTAGCTTTATTCTGACCACCTAGACTGAGCACCTGTTAGTGATTAAAGTGCATTAGGTGTACTTTTGGAGCACATCTTCTGATATAGCTTGAGGGGGCAGGGGGATGGAGCAGGAGGGAGGGAGGAAAGAGAAAGAAATAGTTCCTGCACTCCAAGACTGTTTCAGGATACGAACCAAAATATTTTATGTGGTAGCAGTTGGGAGATAAAGTGCATTTTTGATTCAGCCTTAAACACTACTATGTGTGTTAGTTATTCCAAGAAAAAGAAAAGAATTTCAAGAAAAAAATATCTGTAGCAAAATAAGAATGTTGTTTCATTTCTATTTCTTCATATGCAATTTCACCAAAGTTTACTTTATTAAGTATGTCAGATAAGGCATGGTAAAAAATCCTTTCCCTTTTATTCTGTATGCCATCTAATATTTGATGCTTAAAGTCACAAAGCCCAGTATAGTTGGTAGATTGGATCCCTCATCCCAAGCTTCCTAATGAAATAGGTATATGACATGATGTCAAAAAAGAACTATTTTTCTACAATAGGAAATTGAAGAAATTACTACAATATAATGCCGATTATTTAAATAATTGTTTTATACCTTAACAGACATATAAGTTTCTGGATGGCTTATTCCTCCTATAACCTGGTACTACTGATTTCATCAAATATTTTCCAACTAACCACAGTCTTTCAGGCAAAGAACAAATAAATACTTATATTGTGCAGCAAGATGAAATAATGGACATTCTGAACTCAAAGTAGACACTTAGGACCATGGCTATTTCTTCTTTCTTAAAAGGTTACCACTTCATTGGTCACAGAAGATTAGTATAGTCATTGTACACCAACATATACTATAGTATCCATCATTTGTATGTCAACAGATATGTTACACAAAAGCCTGCTAAGGTAATTATTCTATTTTCAAAAATATCTTACCTTGGAATCACTGGCAGGCCTAGAAACCATAGATTTAAACAAATGTGAACTACATTTATGAAGTTGAAAAAACAAATTGGTTTATTTTTGGCTTTTGCAGCATCGCCACCAAGCAATATTTAGCATCTGTAAATGGCTCTGTGTCCAAGTGAATGGACTCAAGTCTTAACTTGAGGAGAGCTTTATAGCTGGCCCCCCTCCAGAGTCTGAGGCTTCAGGGTACATTCCTAGGGATTAGCTGTACAAGGACTCTTTTTTGCTGTGACTAGGTAGGTCTCTGTTAGAAGTCATGGCAGAAAATCAATGTCCTTTTCATATTACTTGTTGTGTTTTCTTAACCTCTCAGAGCTCAAAACCCAGATAGGCCATATTTCATTCCAGCTATATATCATACTGGCAATTTCCTGTTGATTAACAAAAATGCTATTAATGTTTACTAGTGGTCCTACCCTAATCCTCATGTGCATTCACCACTTCCTGACTGGCAGAGATAGCAGTGTGATCTGTCCAGGGAGTAGACCAGATGTGTTCCTGGGTCAGCTAACTTGGCAACTGTGAGACATAAATACAAGATAAAAATATCATCATGTTGGGAAAACACTAAGAAAAATATTCTAACACCTTCTTTAGGAACTAGTAGTAGAAAAGAAAAGATGAGGGTAGGGGAACTGTGATCCTTTCTTTTTTTTCCTCCTCTGGCCTTTGACTAGAAAACAAGATGGCGATGGCAACTACAAATTCAGTAAGACAGTGGTGGTGGTACCACACCTACATTTTGTCCTCCAAAATGACTCATACAAATGTGTGACTCAACCCTCTGAACAACAAGCTATTACTGTTGGCAATGCTCCTTGATGTTTGGTTAGGTAAGGGTACACTTGGAAAGTGTTAGGACCTGATTCTAATGAGTTCTTTACAAACCCTCTATGCCTTGTCTTACAGCAGTGAGGTAAACATGATCCTTGCAATCCCAGTTCCCAGCACTTTTTGCTCCAGCAGTCACAGTTCCCAGCAGTTCAACCAAGGTGTCAGCCATGAACACTCATCTCTCTAAGCACTCATGCACTATTACCTAGAATATAAAGATCACTGAAGAATTGAGGGTTTATATTGCTGTTGTGGTTTAATCCCAGCTAGAAACTGTGCACCATGCAGCTGCTCACACTCCCCCTTGGAAAGAGAATCCAAGGGAAAAGAAATGTAAACTTCATGGGTTGAGATAAGAACAGTGAAAGAACAACATCAACAAGAATGAGAAGGAGGAGGAGAAGGAGAGAAGAAAGGACAGGACAGCTACCTGTGGAATTAAAATATGAAGCCACAAAGCAACTCTTAAACCTTTAAAACTAACTAAAAGCATGAAAAGAATGGCAGAGTCAAAAAAATAACAACAAAATAAGCATTTAGGCCATGATTCAGGATGGCTTCCTGAAATTATGAGGAAAATGTAACTAAAATATTGATGGCTTCTTTTCCAATAAAAGGGGTAGTAGAAAAGTAAAATCTGAAGCATATAGTACACAACTGTGATCTGCCATTCAGAACAGCAATTTTTTGAGGACATTTTTCAATGCTAGATAAGGAATTTCAGGTGTTTTCTGTTGTTCTAGTTATTTTGCCTTCCCCAGATCACTAAGACATTGACTTGGATTGCTGTGCTATAAAAATAGCTAAAGGGAGAACAGATGGTTACCCCAATGGTTTTATGAGGCCTTTGTAATGAGCTGCTCAATAAGGCTACAAGAGACAGAACTTCTCAAAGACCATTTTCTTTGGTGTCCAAACTCACTGATTGTTTTTTCTGTTGTGCCTAGCTGCTGTAGTGTGGCTTGCCAATATATGAAGTACAGTCACTTTTCCTAATTTCCTGGTTATTACTGAATGGGGAAAGGAGGTGCACATGGTGCAGTTTCCAGACCAGAGCAAAAAGACCTCCTTCTTCACTTTCTGTGTTAGAAATACAGACTTGTGTGTCAGCCTCCAGAACACTGTCACTATTTATTCCATTTTTGCCACATATTCTTTTCCCCAATGCATGGATTAAAGTAAAACCTGAGCAGATCTCTTGATTACTTTCTAATAGGGTTCCCTGTCCATAACAAGTTAGCTACATCTAGATACCCAGAAGCAAATGCTGAAGTATCATTGCAGTTTGTTGTCCATGTGGTTAATTAAGACCTGTTATTGATTTGAGGTTATTTGAATCAAGCAGATGTAGCTCAAGACAATTAATATTCTTTAACTACAATTAAAATATATTATTCAAACATTCCTATTCTTCTAAAAGTATTCCTACAAACCATAGCTTCCCACATATCCTAGACCCTTCCTAGCTCAATCCAGTAATCATGGCATTTACAGTTCATTCATGCTGTTGCAGTTCTTTTTCCTGATCCCTGCACTTATAGTTAAAATGCATAGCTTTTAAGTTTTAATTTTATAAAGGAAAAAAACAGTTGTGAAGGCAGCTGGGTTCCCTTTAGCAAGCGCAATTACTTCTTCCATCCTAAAAACATTAGATTTTGCCAGAAACACAGCTGCCAATAGTGAGCCAAAGATATAGTGCCTCTGTTTCTTACACCATCAAGCCTTTGCCTAATTTCTCCAGCACTACTTGGAAATGTTAAAGCTGGCTGAGGTAAAAAAGAAATAATAGTCCTTCAATAAGACACTGAGAAATAAGGCTTTGTTTGAAAAACAGGGCTTACAGTTGCTCATGTAAAAACTTACTTCTAAAGCTGTTGCCAGGTGATCACTCATCAGAGAAGCTTTGCTCAAACTGCATCAGAATTACCTAACAGCTGTGAATCACCACGCCAGTTCCCCTGCCTTTTCTTGCTACAATGCTTCCCACTGTTTTTGTTCAGACTGAACTAGAGTCAGAATAGGAGCTGCTTCTTGCAAAAATTCCTTAATTTCAAAGTCCAGTAATATACAGTATTGTAATTTGTACCTTATTTTAAATGGGCAAATTATAAGGCAGGTAACTGGTTTTGAAGCTTTTCTCTTCATTTATCTACAGTCTGGCAGTGGAAAAATCCTTTTAAGATTCTTTATGAATGAGGGACACCTACTGGACAAAATACACCATAAAAAAATTCACATTTCTCTGGAGTTCCATAACCTTTATACTCCAGAAAACTGAACATAAATCAACCACAGCTTTGTTTAAAAGAAGGGCGGGGAAAAAAGGCAAGTGAGACATTGTTTTTGCCTTCTAAGTCCTCAGTTTAATCAAAGAGAAGTTTGTACTGGAAACAAGTAAGCTATCAGAAAATTAATCTCATTTTCCTGTCTGAAGTAGTCAACAGAGAATTGAGCAAAGACAGGAATTACTTTTCATGGAGGTGTTCAAAGTATTCAAATACAATTTAATTTCGTTTTTAGATTTACTGTATTCAAAGCTCTCTCTGAAACAGAAAGGAGCTTCATCTCCAGGGTTCATGTTGGTATGGGGTTGTAAAGCCTCATCAAGTTGTAAAACTTAGTTGACAAGATTTTTAACAGGGCTTACAGTTATTCATGCACTCTGTGTTAGATGCCTGGTAGAAATACTGACAAGATATTCTCACGAGTTCAAAGCAACAAAAAAGAACTTTATCAGCAACTTTAGAAAATCAAGGAAACTTTGACAAAAGGTTTAGTGCAATATTCAATCTATTTAAAAGACCTCTCAAAGTGTTAATTTAGCCCATTTAAGCTAGCAAATTTAAGCCTGTTCAATTACAATTTAATCAAGAATTCCAAAAAGAGGGAATTGAAGAAGAAGAAAAAGAAAGAGAGGACAGAAAATATACAGAAAAGCACACATATAGCTACCACCTCCTGTTTTCCCATAATGATAGAAACTCCAAAATGAGATAGGGTCTAGACAAAGTGATGGTCTCATGTTTGGCCTTAAATACCCCTTCGCCTTCCTGGGCCCTTCCCCCAGGTGGGAATTCTGGTCATTTAGCCACTTAGAAACTGGGTTAGGAGAGTGTGGGCCATAGTCTCTGGTGTTCTATGATTGGCAGCCACTGCCAGGCTGGGATATAGGCTCTAGGGGTGGGGGTGTAGAGGGCAGATAGCTGCCTCATGAGTGCAAGGCCTGACCTGCCCCTTCCCCTCCACACATATGAATGCCAAAATGTCCCAAGACATCGATCTTTCCAGGCTCTTACACAAGGTTGGAAGGCATATCTGGAGGTCATCTAGTCAAATTCACGTCCTGCTCAAAGCAGGTTGCTCAGGGCCCTGTTCTAATGATTTATGATTACTACAACCTAACTGAGCAAACTACTGTGGTGTTTGACAACCATCATGGCGATTTTTTTTCTCTCTAACTGGAATTTTCCATGTTGCAACATGCATCTACTGCTTCTTGTACTATCAACACCCTAAGAATAATCAGCCTTTTTATCTTTTTTGCAGGTAGGTATAGACACGATAAACACCAATAAGACATGTCTTTAGCCTTCTCTTCCTAAGGCTGAAGGGATTCTGATATCTTGAGCTCTCATCTTGGACCCCTTTACCATATGCTGGCAGGCATCCACTTCCATTTGCTCCAGTTTTTCCCTGTCGTTTGACCTGTTTTTGTGCACAGCACTCCACATACAATCTCACAAATATCACAGAGAGGCAAAACCACTTCCCTCAATCAAGAACACATTACTGACTTATGTTCAGTATGTGTTCCATCAGTACTCCCGATTCTGCAAAGCCTCTTTCCAGCAGTCTGGCCTGTAGTAGTGCATAGGGTTATTCCATCCTAGACAAAAGATTTTGCAGCCTCCTTTATTGAACAAACTGAAATCTGTCTTACCTGCCTCGACTACACATAAGTAGTATCCTTATTGAGATGAACTGAGCTGTTTCTTATTTATGCCTCAACATATATGACACATAACGGTGAAAGATTCTTGTAAGACTGTGCCAGTATCCCTGTCCCTGGAGAGGCTTCACCTGGCAACCAATCAGGGCAGAGAAAGCCTCCACGATGGGGCAAATACCTGGATGCCTGCAAAGAATGATGGGATGCCTGGGAAACCAAGCTGTGGAGAACATTAGCACATAAAAGCAGCTAAATACGACACAACGGAAGTGGTTTTGCTTTGGGTGTCTTTGAGCGAAGGGGGCTCGCTTGTAGGGTCTGCTTGGCCTCCCCACCACCCTCACCTTGCATTTTCCTCCCTGTGGTCCTGCTTCATCCTTCCTGTAAACCAACTTATCATCGTGACAACCTCATGCTTCGCTGCCTCCCCGATGGAGCGGGTGTCACTGCAGCCCCCTGCCCCCGCAGTACTTCCCAGGCACAGCTGCCACTGCCAGCCTGCACGCAGCCAGGTCCACTTGCCACCCACAATGCAACTGCTGCTGCCATTGCTGTGTTTAGTGCGCTGCCCGCCGCACCAACCTACTGTAGCAATAGCCCACAGCGAGCAGCCTGACGCCGCCACCTGTACTCGATCGTGCCTGCAGTCGCCGCGCCTCAACCATAGGATCCTGCAGCTGCTCCAGGACTGCGCCTGCAGCCACGGCAGCCTGTTCCCCGCCAACGGAAGGAACATGCAGCCTGCTACTGTTTGGAAATCGCACCCTGCCATGGGAGTTACGCAAATGCACTGTGGTTCACAGCACACACGCTCTGCCTGCTAAGCCGACAAAGAGCTGAGGTTCTTGTGGTAATGCAGTTCTGTCTTCTATTTCTTTCCCCCACTCTCTCTGCTCCTTTTCCTATCCCTCTTTGATAGGAACACTTACCCTTTTGTTTTATTAATAAACGGTTCTCAGATAAAGTATTTCTGCGTTTGCGCTTTATTTTCATCCAAGAAATCTATCAAAAGAATCCTTCTTGTAATATATGGTAGGAATAATTCATGCTAATAAACAATGTATGTTATAAAAGATTGTAAAAATTCAAACACATGTCTCTGACCACCCCAGCCCGAGAGCAGATGTCTATTCAGATTAAAACGAATTCCCAGACACAGCTAAGATAATGATCGATGCTTTAGCCTAAGAGTAGATGCTTCCAGGGCGATGATAACCTGTATCTCGAGTTGTGGAAAACTGCCTAAGAGCGATCATCGCCTTGCCGATTGCATCCATCAAGACAGTCAGCGACGACGCCAAACTTATACATCTGAATACATGGGTTCCCCAGAGCCCATCAGCGCTGACTACACACCTAGAGCCGATCTTTGTCCAGCTCTGCACATTGAAGAGAACAACGATGAATGTGAAGAATTACAAAAGAAATTGGGACACCTTTGCCTCGGGCACAATAAACTGTATAAAACCTCACTGCAAGAAGCAGCATTCGTGAACAGGGAGACTCTGGCACTCTAGGGGTCGGGTCCAGGTTCACCCAGCGCCGATCCCGGGCTTGACGCTGCCTCTTTGGCTGCGGTGGTTTCAGAGACCGAAATTTGGTCGCGCAGAAAGATTAATAGATCTTTTTGAAATTTTTGGTAATTTGGCTCACGATTTATCATTTATAATATCCCCGACTCCCGCTTTTATGGCGTCACCTGACCCTTGTTCATTTTATATCATCATAGTGACACAATTGCTGTTCTTATAAAGCATGTTTTGCTGTCCTAGCTTCTTTAGTGAACTTAGACCTCCTTAAATAAGACAAAAAATATATTTCAATCATTCTTCAGAAAATCTTTAACTAGCATTTTGTTAAAGATTCTGGGAATAGAGTATGTCACTGCCCAACACCCATATGTGTCAATACATGTGAAAAGACAAACCTGTAATGAGAAGTTGTGTTTATTTCCTATCACTGCAGTTAAATGCAGTGCAACAGTTAAAAACCACAAGCCCAGTCACAAAGCAATTGTTCATATAACAGACAACAAACCCTTTCCTAGATGTACTGGTCTATAGCCATGAGTATTTCTTTGCCAACCAACTGGACTGAATTCCGTCAAAAATCCAAGCAAGTAAACCCCTCACGCACCACATATTACATGAAGGCAAGAACTTATGAGGCATAAGCCAACATGCCCTTTCAAGACCATCTACGCTATGAGTGAGAATATATTCATCATACAATGCAGAGAGAGAAAGAAACAAACTTGCAATATTTTTGTATTCAGGTCCAAAGTAAATAACTAAGATACAAAAGGGGAACATCTGGAAAAACTTTGCTACTAAGTGGCAGCATCTATTTTGATTGATCCATCTCCCATATTGGTGCACTTGGGAAGTCTGTTCCTGAAATTATATATAATGTGGCAGTAATCTAACTACTAGCTTTACCTTTACAGCTGGGAGCATATCTAGCAAAGTACTGTACAGGGATGCAGTTCTCATTAAGAGACAAACAGCAAATTATATTGAAGATGCTGATTGTAATTCTAAAAAAAAAGAAAATTATTCTCTTATTAATTTAAAATGTAAAGCTATATAAGGTTTTCTTTCTCAGTACTTTGCATTTCTCAGTAGAAAGCTGTGCTGGAACTATATTCATGTACAATCATGGAACAGTTTTCTTCTAAAGAGGATCAACTCAGTCTTATTCGTACCTTAAGCCAGCTTATACAGACATTTAGAAATGCTATCAGTTACAGTGTTTGTTTCTTTTTCTTATAGAAGAAAATAGTGGTTTTAACTTATAATGAGAGAGCGTCCAATACTCTGATTTTATAAAAAGCAAAGGAGATACTTAAATAATAGCCTTCTTTAAGGCCTTTGATATGGTTCTCTACAACATTTTTCTTTCTAAATTGCTGAGAGATGGACTTAATGGGTGGACTCTAGTGAATGAGGAATTGGTTGGATGATCAAATCCAAAAGAAAGGCCTCGATGCTATGCAAGTACTGCTCAACAATAGGTGGGCAAAATGCAAAAGCAGCTAAGGCACCACAGGCATGACCCACCAGAACACCCAGTGACAATGGAGCACAAGAGGGAGTGGTTGGGGGAGTAGGTGCCACATCAAGTTCATAGGTGAAAAGGATGGATGTGAAACTAGAAGGAGAGTTGCATTTATCCAAGTCTCCTATCCCTCCTATCTCCTATCCCTGCAACACCACTTGCACCACACCTTGTCCTATACCCTCAGTTTCCACAAACCCATTCTATCCTCCTCTGTCTGCAGATGACTGATGGCAAACTCATGCCAACAGCCCCATCACTGCTTGATATGCCTATTCACAGCCTCGGCACGGAAATGGAAGCCAGGAGCCAAGCAGCATTCAGTGCTGAGGGTTCTGGTGTGGAGCTGCGAGCACCTGGGATCGCAATGCACCACATCCCACCACATCCACAGCCAAAGCCTGAGAGGTGCAAGGAAATACAGGATTCAACGTGACCCCTGTGGCAGGGAGAAATGATGAGGAGGACTCCATGGAATCAGAAGGCTAATTAATTACTTTGTTATAATATATTATTCTATACTATATTACACTATATCTAAATTGAATCTGCACAAGCATCCAACTCAACTCAACTGCACAGAATCTCATAACTATCAGCCGACAGTCCCAACACACACACATGGATTCAATTGATCAGTGAATCAAAACACTCTCACCAGAATCCAATTACCAATTTCCTTCAGGTAAACAACCTTCCACAATGCGTTCCTCTTGTGAACAACACAGGAGCAGTAAATGAGAGAAGAATTGTTTTGATCATTCATTTCTCTGCTTCTCTCACTGCTTATCTCAGGTTCAGAGAATGTGAATCCCACAAGGAAATCACCTCTATTAACAGATTTATGGGATCCTAACAGAGGGGCCCAAGTTGTCGCCCCCGTGCTGGCCCTCAAGAGGATGTTTTTACCATGCAATTGGTATCAATTACTGTCTCAGCATACAATGAGGTTAGCTTTTGGAAACATATGAAATTAATGGCAGTTGCTAGTGGAGATCTTGAAGGCACTGAAGGAATTTCTGTACCTATGCCCCCA
Source organism: Melospiza melodia melodia (assembly GCF_035770615.1). Classification (NCBI taxonomy): domain Eukaryota; kingdom Metazoa; phylum Chordata; class Aves; order Passeriformes; family Passerellidae; genus Melospiza; species Melospiza melodia. The sequence continues at coordinate 58,322,676 of NC_086194.1, forward strand.
CTGTCCCTGGGTGGCCAAGAGCCTGCAAGTGGGATGACTGGGGAATTTCCAGTGCTGCAAAACAACAGGACTGCACACGATATACATGTCCTGTTTAAATGGCAAATTCTCTCCAAGTTATGCCAGATAGCCGCCAAATATGGACTAGGGTCTCCAGCTGTAGCAAACATGTTACAAGTTCTAGTGACCAATGAAATTACACCCTTTGATATCAAGCAAATAGCCAAGTTGCTCTGTACCCTGATTCAATACATGATGTTTGAGTCCACCTGACAGCAATTTGCGGAATAGCAAGGGCTGCATAATTTAGAGGTGTCACAGCAAAATCCACGTGTTTAAATAGGGGTACCTCAACTTCTGGGATTGCCTCCCATAGATAACCCAGTTGCAAGCATGCCTAAATCCCTTGATATTGGCACAGGCAAGAGACTTAGGAATGCAAGCCCTGATGAAAGCTACAAACATGGCAACACCAACTCAGAGATATGCAACAATTAGGCAGGGCCCCAAAGAGCCTTATATGCAATTCACAGAATGATAACAAGATGCAAATAGCAAATAACAATGCAAAAAATCAGCTGATATTGCAATTGGCACGAGACAATGCAAATGAAGACTGCAAGAAAACTATGGACCTATTACCAAGAGAAAATCCATTCTTAGATTAAATGAATTATGCATGTGCTAAATTTGGAACTGAATCCTATAACTTTGGCTTTGTTAGCTAATTCCTTTGCAGCTGCTGTGAGATTGTCATGCCAATGCTATGGATGCAGGCAACAAGGCAATATGAAAGCAAATTGTCCCCATAAGTCCAACTCACTGGGGACACATTGGAAACAGAGAGCTGTGCCTATAGTGGGAAACTGTTACCAATGCAGAAAACCCAATGCATTTTGCCAAGCAATGCAAGTCATGCTAACAGACAATCTCTTAGTGGACAGAGAAACGAGAACAAGAGCGCGAAGGGAATTGCACACAGAAACAAGCACCTTCCCATCCCCTTTGTGCAGGCCTAGGCAACTGGTTCACAGGGAAAACAAGAGGATCAGCTGGCATGCATGTTTCTACTGCTCACACAATAACTATAGACTCATTAAAGGTACATAAAATCCTCCTTGAGGTCCATGGGCCTACTGGGAAAGGATAAAGTACATTACTATCAGGACTATCAAGTGCAATGTTACAGGACATTTTTGTCCACTCTGGAGTTACAGCTGCAGACTATACTGGACAAATATGTGCTGTAGTATCAATACCTACTCCTCCTGTAAATATTCCAGCTAAAAGTCATATTGCTCAACCTGTACCTTTCAAATCTTTTGTTCCTACAACAGACTCAAAGCTGCGAGGAAACTGAGGCTTCAGGTTGACGGGGGAACCTCAATTATACTGGACTCAGGTTGTATCAGATCAAAGACTAAACATTGTTTGTATTCTTACAAATCCATCCCACATCAAGGTTAGTGGGTTGATAGATACTGGAGCAGATGTTAGTATCATATCTGCTAACACATGGCCTCAATCATGGCCCACCACAGCTGTAGGATCTGTTGTTGCTGGCCTTGGAGGTACCACAAAGTTACTTGAGTAGTAAGCCTGTGTCAGTTAAAAATCCAGTAGGACAGACAGCCATAATCCATCCCTATGTTACTGTTGCACCACTCAGCCTACGGGGAAGAAATGTCTTGTCAGCATAGGGGATTCGGCTGGGAACAGATTTTTAACAGGGGCCACTGTGCTGAAGGGCGCAAAGCATCCTACATTAGCCTTAAAGTGGCTTACTTAATGACTTATGTGCCTCTTGAAAAAGAAGAACTAAACACCCTTAAATTGTTAGTTCTAGAATAATTAAATCAAGGGCATATTGAGACATCCATGAGTCCATGGAACACTCCTGTGTTTGTGATTAAAAAGAAATCAGGTAAATGGTGTTTACTCCATGACTTTAGAAAAATTAATGCAGTTATGGAAAGTATGGGTGCTTTACAGCCTGTGATGCTATCCCCAGCTATGATACCTGCTACTTGGGACATTTTGATTGTCGATTTAAAAGGCTGTTTCTTTACTACTCTTTTAAATCCTGATGACATCCCAATGTTTGCATTTACAGTGCCCTCTATCAATCATGCAGCACCACACAAACGATAAAGTGAAAAGTGCTGCATATGGTATGAAAAATAGTCCAACAATTGGCCAGTAGTATGTTGCACAGGCATTATTGACAGTAAGAGTACAAGTCCTGGGAGCTTATTGTTATCATTACATGGATGACATTTTAATAGCAACTTCAACCAAAGAAGGCCTTTTACAGATTCAGCCAAAATTGATGCAAGCACTGCAAGAGTTAGGGTTGCAAATTGCACCAGAAAAGGTGCAACAACAACTCCAATTTAAATACTTAGGAGTTAAAATATCAGACCAAACAATACAACCACAAACAATTCAATTTTCAGCCAAGACACAAACATTAAATGATGCACAAAAAATTTTGGGTGTCATCAACTGGGTACGACCCCATTTTGGTTTGATTACCCCATAATTATCACTCTTGTTTAATATTCTTAAGGCTACCCTGAGTTAACTTCTGCAAGAAAATTAACTCCAGAAGCAAAAACCACACTCGAAACAATAGACTGGGCCATAGCAAACAGACAAGTTTACTGACTATGCCCTGAGGTTTCTATTACAATAGTCATTGTTATTACTGTTTTACATGCTACAGGTATTATTAGTCAATGGGACACTCAGTGGTCTTACCCACTACACATTTTGGAAATGGGTCTTTTAATTACCTATCACCTACTGTGAGAGTCTTTCCAAATTTTCCCTCATCTGCCTCACGATTGTCATTGGGGGACCACTGAAGAGAAGACCCCCCCTGTCTAGAATCTCTGGCTCTGAAGGAGAAAGTCACACGCCACAGGTCCTGAGACCTGAAAGCACAGTGTTATTTGTTTCCACAGGTGTGTTTGCTGTATGCTACACTGAGAAGAAGAAGGGGCACTGGGCCCTTTTTGCAACAATGGCTTTTGGAAGCTGGCCCACCTCTCGGCCTGGCTGGACTTCTCCTGAGTTTCAGGTGGTCTCCCACAGAAGACCCTCACCTGTTTTACAACCACCATGACAGACAGACTGAGATGTAAGAAGCCTCTCCATCAAGGACTGAGACATGATGTGAAAAGGCCCCTCACCTCCTTCCAAGGACTGGGACTGAAACTTCCAAGCTGGGGGAGGTGTGTGGGGGAGGCAAGCTGACCAAAGCGAGATGTTTGCCTGCAGTTGTGACCACTGAACCATGAAAACAATGGCTCTCGTTTACTGCTGAGAACATAGACTACCTGTTACATCTATTCCCTATTGTATCTGTCCCACCACCCCCACCTCCCTCACAATTTTCAATAATAAAAACCTCTGAGTTAGCTAGAGATTTTGAGATGTCCCCAGACATGGCCTGGTGAGCTTTCAATGGCTGGACCTTGAAGGATAAAAGCAGCATCACGTTTCGGTAGCTATATCCATCCCCCCTCTTCTCCTTCCCCTTTTCCTTATCTTCTCATTTTTTTCCCCAATTCCCCTCACCAATGCATTTCTGTTGTGGTTATTTCAATAAAACTGCATTTGTTGATTTGTTACTGCAAATCTCCTGTGCCTTTGTTGGTTATTTTGCACCTTAAAATCACCGTGTCACCCGTTCACTGGGACGGATCGCAACACCTATCCAGTCACAAACCATTGCAACTGAGCGGTACCAGAAAACACTGTGTTGTCTTTGAAACTGATAAACAATTGCACACCCTTGAAGGGTCTCACTGTTTTTACTGATAAGTGTGGGAAAACAGGAAAAGCCATTGTGACCAGGAAAGATGACAATGAATGGCAAACAGTAGAGGATCACGATAGCAAATCACCTCAGTTAGTGGAATTATGTGAAGAGGGTCCGGCAGAGAGCCAGCCAAGTAACAATTACACTGATACAGTTACATATCGTTCTCCCTTTATTGCCTGAACAATGCTCTTTTTATACACATTTCCCTTGTGCATGCAGCAGCCAACTATCTACGATTGGTAGCACAACCTCAATCATTTCTACTCTATTTCATTGGTAAGCGTCAAGGCATCAGATGATTTGGTACGGCCATTTTTGTGGTTAAAGCATCTGGTCTAACATCCATCTTAGCTCTTGCAACATCACAACATTTCCTCTCTCTGGGCCTTCAAGGTGACCCCAAGGACATCACTCCCTTGTTAGGTTAAGGCTGGGTTGTCCAATGCCTCTACGGACAACCCATATCCCTGATCAATGAGGAATTCCTCTACAATTATGTGCTGTAGCCATGGCTTTTCTATGTTTCCCTCATGTTCCCTTAAACTTTGTAACTGATTCTGTTTATGTTGCAGACATCACACAATGATTGAACTGATCACTGTTAAAAGAAATTGATAATGCTGCATTATTTGAATTGTTAAAAACTTTGTGGCATGCAATGCAAGGCAGAACTTGTTCCTGTTATGTGTTGCATGTTTGGAATCATACAAATTTTCCTGGCTTTATAGTAGAAGGTAATGTACAAGCTGATTGGTTAGTCAGCCCTGCCTGGACAGCACCACAGACAGACATGCTGAAACAAGCGAGAGCATCACATGCCTTTTTTCACCAAGGTGTTAGGCCTTACAAAAACAGTTTTTGTTAACAAATATCGAGGCCCGCAATGTTGTTAATACCTGTGCTGATCATCAAGGCCACACTGCATCAGTGCACACCCCTGTAGTTTGTGAGACTTACAAATTTCGCAGACAGATGTTACACATATTTGTAGCATTGTATGTTTTATATATGGGTTTATTGTAAAGTTGGTTAATTTTATAAGTTAAGAATTTGGTTTGACCCTCCGTTCCCCCCATGTTCTCCCTCTTAATGGTTTGTTCCTCCAACCAGTTACCTGTCAAACATTGTAACTGCCCCCCTTTCATTTAGAGAAATTTCTGTGTCAGTCTTCCCTTACCTAACATATGATTTGTCCCCTGAGCCTTTTCCCTCCCCTGGGCCCTTCCAATTGGTTCAGTGCGTCCCTCATCCCCCCCCTCCCCCAGGTTTTGTTCATTGGTCCCTCGTGTCCCTGTCCGTTACACCTTTCCCCTTTATCAGTGCCTCCCTAACAGTTTTTACCTGACACCGTCACTGGCCCGGCCTGGGTCAAATAAAGCGCCTTGGCATCCAAACACGTGTCCACTCCTTCCTTCCTTTGCCTCGGCACTTCGCAGTCCTGCTCTCGCCTGCATCACCACACAGCAGACAGAGCCACTACTCAGGGGTTCTCACTGAGAACCTGGGAGTGGCGGAATTCGTAGTCTCCATTGGTCACTCCGGGAATGGCTAGCTGGACCCGCCAGCTCCAGTGGCCGCGTAAGCGAGACTGCACATATTTCTGATTTTGTGCAGCTGAAGTATGCACATGTTTCAGTAGGCATCTCTTCATCCACTATATGGGCTTCAGTTGATGCTGGAAAAAAAAGCCATGATGATATTGCACATTAGCAGCTAACCTTTGTTGTCCTAGGCATTCTCCACACCATTAAATCTGATAATGGCCTTGCCTATATGTCACAGAAAACTCATCAATTCTTGCAATTATGGGGTGTGTCACATCTCACACCCCTAATTCTTTCCGTTCCTCATTCCCCTATAGGCCAAGCCACTGTTGAGCACGCCCATGGCACTTTGAAGCTCATCCTAGAAAAACAAAATGGGGAATGTCTGGTGAAACCCCACAAAGTAGGGGCATAGTCAGTAAATTTGTCTGTTTGCTACGGCCCACTCTATTGTTTCGAGTGTGGCTTTTGCTTCTGGAGTTAATTTCCTTGCAGAAGTTAACTCAATCTGGATGAAGCATCTTGTTCAAACTGGGTTTATAATTTTTTGTATTATCATAATTATTTCACTTATTGTGTTTGTTATCCTGTCTGCAAAGGGTCCTGCGAGGATGATAAAAATTGCCTTTGTAGTCAGAAAACAAAAAGCGAGAACTGTGATGGCTAACAGCTGGCCTGAAGACGTCACAGACACAAGTAATCTTGACCTTGACTTGATCAGCCTGTACCCATGAGAAAAGGAATAAACATCTTTAAGGATGAAAGCACTGAAAAGCAGAAGGACTTAACTGCAAGGAACAGATTCTGGCCAATCTTTGGCAAGCATGCACGCAGGCAACTATTGGTCCATGAATTGGGTGGCAACAAGTTACTAGCCAATGGGGATTGAGCATGCCGTTTTTGAAAACCATATAAATATGAGCTGTGAACAATATAGATCATTATTGCTACTTGAACCTTGTTGTGTCATGTCCATCTCTACTGCAACATTAGCTCAGTCCATTAGATACACATGTTTGAATAAGAGGGAAACAGATTTGTGTTTGCTTGTCTAAAAATCTTTTAAATGCTTTTACTAAGGAATAATTTTGGCCAAGCATTACGGTTTGACAAAGTTACTACATCAAGTTTCTTCATACATTTTTAAACAGCATGAATGTGAATTATAGCTACATAGTAGCACAAGGTAGCTCAAATTCAGCTTGAATTTCAGTTTCAGAACTCAAAAAGAAGCTTGCTCTCCACAAAACTCCTGGCAATCTTGACATTCATATAGCACTCCATACCCCAATATTCATCACTTCTCTGTGATACCCCACAGGGATCCTCCTTTCCATTCTTCCACATAGGGGATAGACGCTAACAGATATTATTGTATAATGTACTAGGCAAGCACGGCATATAGAAGTTTTGAGATTTGCTCTTCTCCTTACTAAAAAGAGAAAAAAAGCCAGAGATACAGCGCTCATCTGCGCAATGACTACCTTATTAATGACACCAGTAACATGTGATAGACCTCCAAATCAGCTAGACCTTCAAGGCAATTCTGCCCAGGCTTAAAAAATAATAATAATAAAAAAAGACACTGTAAAATACCAAGAAATTTATACATCATTTGGATATCAAATATATTCTTTTGGTCCAAATGAGGAAGAAGAAAAACACAGTGGTTACAATAATAAGATGTATGAAAGTTTTAAACATAGCTTCCTAAGCACAGTACAATCTGACCCCTAGAAAGGTACTTCTAGGTACAAGTCCTGACTTTTCATTCTCTGTGCTTCCCAGCACACTGCCCATGCTTCTGCATATGTAAGGGGGTTTTGTGCTCCTGTAAACCTTAAGCACCCTATATTGTGCAGGTTTGTGAGCTTCCTTTCACATTCCTCTTACAGTACATTCTCCCAAGGCAGATTAATGATCAACCTTTTCCTCCAGGAAGGTCCACCTAACCTCTTTCTTCCACAGTAGTACAGTCCAAAAAAAAAAAAAAAAAAAGCCAAGGAAAGAGAATGTACAGATGTACAGTTCACAGAACTACATTTTACCATGCTTCATGATCCAAATGGCTAGACAACTGAAATATCAGAATGCCATTGCAGGCTTCTGTGTCTTATTTCATAAGAAAGAACATTTTATAGTCAGGTATTGCAGGGAACACAATTATAAAAACCCCATTTAGGAACTGAGTAAAATCCATGTCAGAGATTCCCAAATGATGTTTGTTTCACAATGAAGTATTCAAGGCAGTAATTGTGTTTCTTATCTTTGTCTTAGACCTCTCATGTTGTAACAAAATGTATACAATTGTTTTCCTATATTTAACATAACTATAACAAAGAAATCCTACTCCTTACACGGTGAATGTTTTCTGGTTAAAAAAAAAAGGAACAGTTGTTTCCTTATATTTATAAACAACTAGAATTTTCCTGTATTGGTCAGTTGGTAAGAACTGTATTTAAAATTCAGAGAAATAGATTTATCTGTGAAATGCAAATACTCATACAGAAAATATTTTAGGGAAAACAGTAACTATTTAGGAACTAAGCAAACTGTCTTGGTTTAGAGATAAGTTTTGGAGAAAACACTCTGGAATTAGTGTTTACTCTAAAGAAAAGAGTTTCGGCAATCCCTTCTGCTGATAAGAAATGAGTATTAGTGTGTGAAAGTGAAAATACCCACAATTGTTTATTGATAAACAATAATGGCGCACAAAAAAGAAGAATAAATGCTAGATATTAAATGTCATAACCTTATTCCCCCAACACACACAGAGAAACAACCTAAAAAAAGAACCAAAATGCCAGGGGAAGAAAAACTGGCTGGCCACCTAGCAGGAAGGAACAAAATGGCACCAGCAGGAAAGTTCATGCAGCAGCTCCATAAAAAAGAAAAGAAAGATGGGAACCTGCTGAATCTCCAGTGTTGGTCTCCTCCTCTCAGAAGACAAAGTTAGTGGATTCAGGGTCCTTTCTTTTTGCTGCATTGGCTTTTTCCGAGGTCTGGGGCTAGGACAGAGCAGCTCCTCACAGCTCTCCGCAGATCCCTGGCTGATCACCTCTCTGATCTTGGACTAAAATCAAGCCAAACAGTTCAAGAAAAAAACAAAAGCTGACAAAGCATTGTAGTCTCCAAGGCCAGGAAAAAGGGGAAGAAACTTCTTGCTTAAGCTAACAAAAACCAAGCTACCTAAGCAACAAAGTAATGCCAGTCCAAATGGCACCAAGCATGTCCGAGAGTGAGGCTTGGAACAAAGCCTGGGCAAGAGCACCCAAGGCTCCCACACCTCTCCAGGACCCACCTCAAAACTACAGCAACCATTTCTGGGCATAAAGCAGAAGATTAGGGGATGGAGTATCATCATAAAATCATCCCAAGACACAAACAAACAGGTATTTAGTCTATCTTGACTCTTTATGAGATGTGTGCACAGCCTTTGGTTTAATTTAAAATGTAGAATAATATGGACCTATTTTACTTGTGGTAAGGAAAATTAAAAGCCGTGAAAAAAAGTTTAGATAACAGAAGAAAAGAAAGCAGGGAAAAAGCCCATGTAGTTCTAGACACAAAAATGAGAACACAATTAGCAAGCGTAGAAATATTATTGACTTGCCACAATGCAGGGGCTTTTCAACTAGATGAAGTCTTTCAACAGTCAGTCAGCAGGTAGCAACTGAAATACTAACAGGCACCCTGAATGTTATTTACAAAGAGAAATGTTTATTTCAGAAGATACTACTTGATGCTGGGAAAAAAGAAATGCCCAGAATATAAATGGGATAACTGCTTGGCTATAGCTCCAGCACTGGTTCTGGATAAATCATTTTAATATCTCCCTGGGAGTGAGAAAAAAGCTATTAATATACACATTGCAAGAATTCTGGGCCCGACACTAAGGATAGGGGTTGCATGGCCATGTTTTAGTAGCAGGGGTGGGGCTCCAGAGGTGGCTGCTGTGAGAAGTTGCTAGAAGTTTCCTCCATGTCCAGCACATCCAATGCCAGCTGGCTGCAAAACACACCCACCAGGGGCCAAAGCTGGGCCAATCAGAAATGGTAGCAATGCCTCTGTTGTAGCATAATAAGTGTGATAAATAGGTATGATTCATGCTGATAAAAATTGAAACAGTAATCAATATTGATACAGTAATTAATATTTGAGAATAATAAAATAGTTAATAGTTAAAAGTTGTACTGCCAAGGAGGAGAGGGAGAGGACGGGCTCCAACCCCCCACCCCCCCTCCCCCCTTCTCAGCAGATGTTCTCAAGGACCACAGGAAAGAAGCTGAAGATACAGTTGCTAAACATGAGCCAGAACCCGGTTGGGTCCCAAGAAAATGCTAATAATAAGGGATTTATTGCTTTGGTATGTAGATGCAGTGACATGTTAGTCTTGGCTTACATTGTACTGGCTTGATGCGCATGTGTAACCCAAAGGTGAATTAAAGGACAAGGAAGAAGACTACAGGGCCTTCATCAGTGACGACCCCCAAAGACTTGTGCGACCACCAAAGTGAGTGGTGGCGCATGCGTGATAAGGGTGGTAATGAAGGTGGAGACAGAAATGTGACGAACCAAAAATAGGAGGAGATGGCATTGAGACATGGCATATAAGGGATGATTTTCACTTGGCAAGCTTGTACGTGCAGTGGCAAGGGTCATTGAACTCTGCACTCCGTACCCCGCGGTATCTCTTGCTTATGAGCTATTATTTGAACCAAATTATCCCTTATTTATATATTTTCTAAACTATTCAATTAAAATTACTGCTACCTTAAATATTGTTTTGTTGGTTTTTTTTGATGATGAGATATTTGGGCAAACATAACAATAAGGAAGAAGAAAAAAATTATTGTGGGGGTATAATTGAAGACAGATAAGAGAAGAGTGAGAATATATGAGGGACAACTCTAGAGACACCCAGGTCCTTGGAGAAGGAGGGGGAGGAAGTGCTTCAAGTGCTGGAATTGAGATTCCTCTGCAGCCCATGGTAAAGACCATGGTGAAGCAGCTGTGCTCTGCAGCCCATGGAGATCAATGGGAGTGCAGGGATCCACCTGCAGCCCATGGAGGAGACCCATGCTGGAGCAGGTAGATGATCAAAAGAGGGTGTGAACCCATGGGAGTCCTGTGCTAGAGCAGGCTCCTGGCAGGGACCTGCAGACCTGTGGAGAGAGGAGCTCACACTACAGCTCACACTAGAGCAGGTTTCCTGGTAAAACCTGTGACCCTGTGGGGGCCTCATGCTAGAGCAGGCTGTGCCTGAAGGACCTCATGGAAAAGTGACCCATGCTGGAGCAGTTCGTGAAGCACTGCTGCCCATGCGATGGATTCACATTGGAGAAGTTCAAGGAGAACTGTCTCCTGTGAAAGGGATCCCATGCTAGAGCATGCTCTTTTCCCTGAGTAGCAGCAGAAACAACTGTGATGAGATGAGAATAATCTCAATTTTCCATCTTCCTATGCCACCAAGGAGGAGGAGGCAGGAGGAGGAGGGAGAGTCTGTTAAGGAGGGAGGGATAGGGGAAAGGTAGTTTTAAGATTTATTTTACTTCTCATTATCTGCTCTGATTTTGTTGGGAATAAATTCAATCAGTATTCTCACATTGTCTCTTTTGCCCATGGTACTTGGTGAGTGATCTCTCCCTGTCCTTATCTCAACACATGAACCTTCTGCACTATTTTCTCTCGCCTGTCTAGTTGTGGAGGGAAGTGATAGTGCAGCTTTGATGGATGCCTAGTATCCAGTCAGGATCAACCTTGAAGGGTGGAAACTCACCTGGATTATTGCTTTTAATACCATCAATGTTCAGTGGGATTTGATTTTTCAGTATATTTGCAGACATTTTTAATAGGCATCTAATGTGACACATCATTAACTAAGGTAAAGTAACCATGGTTTTCTTCCTTCTTCTGTATCCAAACAACCTGAAAATATGTATGAGAAAGAATACAAGTATACTTACAAATTATGATAGTTATTGTGTCCCATGGTGACTGTATTTTTACAGTGCAAAGACATCGTCTCTGCTGCTGTGTAGTTTTGTACAATGATAGCAACTTTTTCCACTTCCTAGATAAATAGGATTCTCACACTTGTGTGATACTGCCTTCACAATTTTACAATTATTTGTGAAAACATTTAATTGTAGACATGTAAATCTCATTCCATGACCTTTGATTTGACCCAGTCATTTGGCCCCATTTGTGATACTGTAATTTGATGCCAAGACTTTTGTAAACACTTCCATCAACTAATAAATGAGCCAGAGGAGATAGAGGAAAAAATTATTCAATTGGAGATTATTCTCTTTTGAAGATACTGTTACACTATGTAGACATATTTGCTCTCAGAAATAGAAAAAAAATTAAGCTTGAAGTAACCAAAATTCTCGGTCCTCTTTCCTCTGCAGAAAGTGGCATGCTTCTCAAAAATTGTGCAGTCATATATAGACTCTTAGAAATATTTAGGTCAGAAAAGACCCATAAAATCATCAAGTCCATCTTTAACCTACCACTGCCAAATACATCACTAAACTATTCCCTAAGTGTCATATCTACTCATCTTATAAATATCCCCAGGGATGGTGATTCAACCCCTTGCCTAGAGTCTGTTCTGATGCATGGCATTCCCAGTAGCCTCTTATCATACAAAATGATTTGACAAATAATACCCATTATGATAAAGTATTTTTAAGTGCAGCAAAATATCCCAATTCCTTGCTATTGTACAACGTCTCTTCTCTGTAGCAACACAGCTGCAAAGATATTAAGTCTTAAAAAATGTAGGAGAGAACATTACACCATTCTGGAATTTCCAAGTTAATGACAATTAAGTTCATCATTAAAATCAAGGCTAATAAGCCCAATAATATATCATGTTGACATGTTTATTTAGCTACTTAAGTCAAGTTGCTATCTTTTCCTTGCACTGTGCACTGTACCAGACATATCAGGGGTTTTGGCACCTTCACTATCATACCAATCACAGAAATGTAACACATAGCTGTAGATAAAGGCTGTATGGGTTAAAGATGGGCAAGATTTCCAGAGACAGTGGAAGGAAAGATAAAACTACAACTTCCATGGACATAGGCAGAACAAGCTCCTGCAAAAATGCTATAACTTCAATCTTTTTCAAAACTAGGCTGTTGCTATTACAGAAATCCAAGGTACAATCCACAGACTGGCTCTGCCATTAGGTCCTGTAGCAGGTTGTTCCTGCCAGATGTGTTCCTGCTGCAGCAGAAGCACAAGTAGAGGAAAAATATAAGATTATAAGGAAATTGGTGAGGAAGAAAGAGAGAGGTATAATTCTTTTATATAAGAATTATATCTTATATAATGTCTGTATAAGTCTGGAGACAGGGAAATTATACAGGTGTCAGGACCTGGAGGGAAAAACCATTCAGAAAAAAAGTGCAATTGCTCTTTAGTTGACAAAAAGTGCAAGGGAGTCTGAAGAGGCAAGTGCTTGAAAAGGAAAATTACTTAAAGCAATTACATATATATTATTCCCAGTTCTTTAAAATTAGATTACCTGTCCTTCTATTTGAAAAATATGCATGTGTAGAGGATGGGATTTGACTATATTTCAGAAATTATTTCCATAAGTTTATAAATATTTCTGGTGTTCTTACAGCGGAAGAGACATGGAATAGGGAGGATGTACTGTAGAAGAAAGTAGAGATGTCTTATTCTAAAGGTACTTTTCCCTTTATTTATTGGCAAATAAAAAAAAGCTAAAAATAGAAAGGAGGGAAATGAATAGAGAACTAAAAATAGAAAGGAAACCGTAAGGCAATAAAGACTGGTGGTTATCCCCACTTAGAAGACAGAGGAGAATACCTAGCAATTGTGCTTCAGCAGTAATGGAAAGGCATATCAAGAGCAAATTTTTCAACCTGAGCTTCTTGCAGATATTTTGAGAAAAGAAATAATGGAATTTTATGTTACATTATAAATCTTAGTGCAGTTTACTGCTCAACTGTCATTTCCATTTTCAAGTTTTCCCAGATACTTAATTGAATCTTCCTTACTGTAATTATATTCTTTTAGAGGTAGTTCCAATTCACCAGGGTGTTAAAATTTCCTTCTCTTTGCACAAAGTCTTGGTATATATTAAAGTTATTTTTCACTCCTTCTGTGAATGCCTGAATAAACCTGTGGTCTTGGTCTTCTCAGAAATGTTACAAACAGGGTAAGGCTACAGCCTTCTTGAAACATGGGAGGTCAAAGCAAAAATAAACCAAAGCCAAGAGATAGGAATGATGCCTTAATTATAAAGAGATTTTTAATTTTTCTGTGGGGGGTAGGGATGAATATTTTCTGTGGTTACTTGTAGTAGCTCTGAGGGTTAGATTTTTGTTACAGGTTTTTAATTACAAATTTAACTAGATTAATCCTCATTTCACCAATAGTGGCCTCAGCAAAATTGTAGACTTCTGTCCTTTTAGCTCTAACACTGGCTTAAAAAGAGGTATTCACTGAGGGAAAAAATACTTCTGTTTGTTTTACTTTTCACATGGCTCCCTAAAAGTCTGTTACATCTAAGCATGATTTGCTAAACCGGTACCAATTTTAATTCTTATGGAGTACAAAAACTTTCCAGTTCTAGACTTCAAATTTTAACAAGTGGGAAGGTTGCTATCAAAAGTCACCTGGTCTAGTATTAATTCTTGTAGTACAGTCCACAAAGAGAATAAGCCAAAGGAATTATATAAATATGCATAAGCCAGAAAGACTGGAAACATATAAAACAATTATTTAACAATCATGAGTAAATTGCTCCCAACACACAGTGATTTCTTTGCTGCTTCATTTTAACTGTTGCCAAGTACAGATGGCAACACTAGGCATAGCTTTCTCACAGTTATTCCCAGGAAATGTCTTTCTGTCCTTTTTTTCACTACCCCAACACAAAGAAAATAATATTTCCTGGTCTTACTGTGCATCAATATTCTCATTTCTTACAAAATACTTAATTTTATGACAATTTTTTCAGATTATGTAAAATCTGGTCTCCTGGCTAGTAAGTGTTTATAATAACTATAGAATATAAATGGCAGCTCTTCATGTCTTCAACACATTTTGATTGCTTAATCATGTTGAATCTTAATGTCAGAGTTTGACTATGTGAGTACAATCAAGTGCTAACTGGGAAGCGTTTACTCAGGCCCATCTTTATCTCAACTAGTAGTGTTATTGATACCTCTGTGTATCTCTTTACATAAACAGGCTTACAGAACATACAGCTGCAAAAGTACCTAAAATAAAAGACTCAATTTAAACTGGAACACAAGTTCTAAATGTTATTCTTGTAGAAATACTATTATAAGGTATATGAATACCCAAAGCCTCCAATCCATTATGCACGTGCCATTAGGATAGACAAGGTAAAAAATGATAGACAATTTGGTGGATTTATTATTTGAATATATAAGGACAGTAAAGAATGAGAAGTCAAATGACTGAAGTTATAAAAAAGATCAACAACGTTGCCAGAAATAAAAATCAGACTCCTATCCACACTGTAACCTGCACTGAACCCTTTAAAAACTATACTAATTGTCATGAGGTGGGATTTGATAAAAGATTAAGTCTTGAGATCTAATAGCATTTCTAGTAGCTCATAATAATAAAAACAACTTTATATCAACATGTACTCACTGGAAAACATAAATATTTTTTCCAGTGTTCTGAAAAATCATTCATTTTAGTCTAATATTTCTTGATTGTATATCTCTCAGAATCTTGACCCAGTCCAAGAATTTGAGTCACATCAAAGGTCATAATCCTGGACCTCATCATGTCTCATTTTAAATATGAAAAACATCTTGTGCCAAGCAAAATTGTGCCAATGTCAATAAAATAACTATGTGAAAATAGATTTTTGTTGGAAGTCCACTAGTGGCTGTGTAAAAGTAACCAACTTGTGAAGAAGAGCAGAAGAAAAGCAATGGAGGCACAGAGATTTTTTCATTGGCTAGAAAGTCAATCCAGACCTGTATAGAAATGATGGGTGAATTTTTCCATCTCCTTTCAGCAGGATTAATGTTCCACTATCTGCCTCATGACTTGCAATTCTACTGAATAGTGTTGCTTCTTTGAAGAAAGGAATACATATGCACAGAACAGAGGAATACACACAGAACAGAAACAGAGGTCCAAAACTTATTTTTCTGAATGCCTTACGCTAGTATGCAATTATTAACTTCCACGATACTATAAGATTAATTGATCATTACCACTATAATAATAGTTGCTTTGTAGTAGAACATCTGTTGAAGCAAGCACCTGCAAAATGACCATGCAGTTTTAGGAAACTTTTTTCTTTTTTCCACCTTGGCTTTCTAATTTTATTTTGTACATTCCAATATAGGTTTCAACTAAGATTTGAAATGCAAGAGACAGGACCTGATAGCTTGAATGAGATTCTCATGTACTAGATTTATCTCAATGGCTACATGCCAACTCTCTTCTGATGTGACCAAAATGTTTTTCTTTTTCAGCCATAGTTACCTTGCTTTGCAAACTCCCCACTGCCTGCTCCTCATCAGATTACCAGCAAAAGATGGAAGTATCTCCAGGTTCCATAAGTGCCTCTAGTCATGCTTAGTATTGCACTTGAACTCCAGGGCACAAAGTGTACAACATTTCACAGAGACTTACAGAAAAAATAAAAGAATTGCAGACTAAATCTAACAACGATATTAATCTACATTTCAGCATTTTCCCTGACCTTCAAAGCCTGTTAATGACAATGTTGCTTTCTTCTGTCAGGTAGAGCTGGGCTTTCATAACTTTGCAGTGAAGAGTGTGTTGCTGCAGAACAAGTTTTAAATATGTGACATTGTTGTGTCTATAAAGCTGCAATCATGGGGAAATATTCTTTTTTCTCCAGACATCCATAGTTTTTGCAGTCAGAGTCATCAGCATGCCCCAGGGAAACACAGTGGATATCTATCTACTGTAAGTAGGAACTTAAGTAGTTCTTTGGCATTACTGAAGCCATGTGCTATGAGTCTGTTTATTATAAAACAGATATTTATCCATGGGTAAAAGGAAACTAAAAATAACATAGAAAATCTTTTCAATAGCAAGCAAGAAACATGTACTTCATTAATCTGTGGCTTCATGAAGGAATAAGTACTTCAATCTACTTAACCTGGCCTTCAAATGCAGCCTGATGTCTAGCTCCTCTTCAAGTCAAGATGGAGCTCTAAGGCCCAGCTTCCTTTAACATCTTTGTCTATACTATTACTGCATGTCTCTTATTTTAGCATCCTGTCAAGATTTCACAGTAAGAAAGAAAATAATCAGACACAATACTTATTATGTGATTCTGTACTCACTGTCTCCGTGAGTCAAAAATAGGTCTGTACTGAGGACAATATGAAGTAACCAGTGCAACTTTAGAGAAGTCATCATGAATACCAATGCTAATTCACCTCACTTTAGAGAAGTTAGCATGACTATCAGTGCTAACTCACATCACATATAAGTTAATTTTCCACAGTCAGGCTTTTCTTAACATTTAGAGTTAGCCCGGATTGAGCTAAGTCAGATAATATCCATGCTAAGCTGTCATTTACATTACAAATATATACTCAGTTCCACTTTGTACTGTTTAAGAGGAAACAGACACACAAATCTGCTGGTGGTATTTACCATGTGCAAGTGCCCAGGCATGCTGACTGGAAGAGGAGAGGCTACCCCAGGCCAAACACAACTGGTTCCAGATAGCTCCAGCAGCCCCAATGCCTCTCAGCTCTCTAGCCTTGAGCTCCACAGGAGAAGCACAACTGAGAATGGGCAGAGCACTGCCCCAGCGGGGGGGCAGGGGGGTAGTGAGGGAAGAAGGAAGACACAGGTTGAATTAAATTTCCCCAAGTCAAGTCTGTTTTGCCTGTGATGGTAATTAGAATGTGACCTTCTTATCTTTGCCTTGACCTGCAATATTTTTTTTGTCATTTTGACCCCCTGTCCAGTTGAAGAAGATGCACAAAAAAGAATAGCTGGGTGAGGATTTGGCCGCCAGGCAAAAAAAACATATCTGTTGGAAGGCTTGATTATCTAACAAAATGATTCTTTATAAAAAAGCCAGTGCTACAATACATGTACACATAGACACAGATCAACAGGTATTTGCCAGGGTTGCTAAAATAACAATTTTGTTTTTAATTTAGGGGGAAAAGAAAATTCAATACTCAAAGAATAGGAAAAGGATGAAAGTATTGAAGTAAAAGGAAAGGGAAACACTCTACCAGATTTTAAATTAAGAGGAGGACTGACGTCAACAATTATCAAACCATAAGCCTAACTGGAGAATTGATACTGGAGAGGAAAGCCATTATTTTGTACTCATGCTCTGCAGAGCCACGTATGCAATTATATTCATGCTTAGTCAGAACAAAAGAAGAATGTCTCATGTGATGCTAATGTCTTCCAGGTTTCTGACAACACAGTTACTAGGTCCATACTTCAAGAACAATGATCAGCAAGTATAGATCTGTAAGATTAGAGAAAAAAGGTAATATATCAAAGAATGGCTGATTTTCTCTTAAAATTAAGTATCTGAGGCAAGCTTACACTGTGTAACTTGCATAACAAATTCAGATTGGCATGGCTCTAACTACTAAGTATCGAACACACCATAAATTAATTGAAGGAAAGACAAGAAAGCTCCCAATGTGTAGAAAGAAGTACATTATACAATTAGCTGCTAGACATCCTTATAGCTCTTTTTCTGTAACAAACAGGATGAAGAATTAACTATTATATTCTTAAATGAAGCTGCTGTGCATAAGTGTCTGGTCAAAAGTGGCAAATGGACCGTCCTAGGCATTATGCAGATCAGTAGAGACGCACAAATCCCAGACTCAGAAAGTTTGCAATTGCCTTAAACAAAGAAAGGCAATTTGGGAAAACAAGGGTAAAACAAGTGTTTGGCATAAAACAAGTGTTTGGCATAAAAGCAGGTGTGTTAGATGTATTTGGTAGAGAAGATGTGAAGCCCTTGCAATAAAGAAAGTCTCCATTTTGGGGATGCCCACTCTACTTCAGGTCATAGAACAAGACAGCAGAGTGTCTCGTATATTTCATCTAAAAATGTAATTTGTGGAACAATTGGAAAGGGAGAGTAAAACTCAATAGCTAAAACTCTTTCACTTCCTAGTGTTTGGGAAGGAAACAATAAACATTCCCTTGCTTGAGATTTACAGCAAGACATTTCATATACTATTTAAAAACATCATTCTTCACTGGCAACAGGATAGATGTGAAGTCATATAGCAATTTATACTAACTGTATTGCATATTTTCACTTATTTAGAGTGGAAATTATGTCCACTAATTATATATTTTTTCTCTTCTACTAGTGATTTTTAGTTTACTATTTTACTGTAAGTAATTGTACAACAAATTAAAGATGGAAAACACATTACTTTCTTCATAGTTTAAAGTTTTCCCCCTGCTTTGAAAAACGGCAGAAATTTCTTCAGTTTTTCTGATCACTCTCAATGATGTGTCAGCACTTGCTGTTTTAATCACCATATAAATGAGGTTGCAAGGGTTCAATCACAGAGAACATTAGCCTGTATATGTGCAGCTACTCACCCTTCAATGCAAGGCCAAGTCTCAGACTCGTGAATCAAAAACAAGCCGGTGCTGGCCTAGTCTGACCCTTATTTTTGCAATGGGAGGTCATGGACTTCTGACTCATTTATCAGCTGATGATGATTTGTTTGTTTGTTTTTCCTTTTTATGTACCAAATGTTTCTTAGATGTCTGTAAACTTTGTTTTCATTTTGTTTATGTTTTTCTGGAAGTGTGTTTTCCCACAGAGGTTTCTGAAGCAGTCATTATCTCTTCTTTCCCAGATCTATGTGTTTTGGGACACAAAACTCAAGTAGCAACCTGTCTGCTACCAGATGTTGGATATCACATCATGTGTAACACAAGGCAAAATATGTCCAGAACCACAGATTTCTAAGAACTTTAGTCACTTATTCCAGGAATAGTATTCCTGGTGTACACCATTCTGAAGCAATGGCCACTGGATGCTGTGTTTGTTCACATATGTTTGCAGCATGGATCACAGTACCTCAAGCTGTGCATTATTAGATCCAGCCAGTTTATTCACTTACTGAGTAATATTTTCTGTTTTGTGTCTGGCATAACTACTCCTTGAAAAGCCAGTGTCCTACATTTGTTTCATGTCTGAAATTAACCAGACCTATAAGCAGTTTGCTTTCTGTGACATCCATTATGCCAACCAGTACTGCTAACAAAAGTTTAAGGCATTTAACCAAATTTCTATGGGAAGAAAAGAATGGTGGTTCAGTGATTAAAAAAAAGACAGAAATAGACAAAACATAAAGCACATGCTTAGTGTCACAAAATCCGTGTCTGAAAAACAATTAACTCATAAATCAACAGTGTTACCATGCAACAGTGTCAAATACTTAATGGATTAATTCAAAATTAATCCAATCCCAAAGATGAGGGCAGCTAGAATCAATTCTTTCTAGTTTGTAAACCTTGCTCCTCCCAACTATGCCTTATATTCTGGTAACATCTGTATGATATGTGTAGGTTTTTTCAAGAGCTAAATAATATGGGATCAATTTTATCTCACTTAGGCTGAGCTTTGTGACTACCATTTCAAAGTTATGTGGTGTCTGATGTTACTGTATCTAATAACAAAGTCCTTTGAATAAAGCAGTGGTCTTCTTTTCATAATACTCTTTTAAAAGAAACAAAATCTGATTATTTCTTACATACAAGGTAAGGGGAAAGAAACCCAAAGGAAACACTGTTTCATTCAGGAACTTTATGGTAGACTTAAAAGCTTAAACCCAGTTTTCTGCCAAGCCACTGTATTGAGCCTGAACATCACAGACATCATTTCAACTTCCCATTTATAGTCAAAAATTTAGTCTATTAACATACTTAGCATTTATAATAGTTGAGTTTGAGCCCAGCCACAGCTCTACCCCCACTTCCTCCATGCTGCCGTGACCACACAAACAGGGACAAAATGTTTCCTTCAGACTAAATCAAATTAAGGAATTCTTAAGCATAAATGACCATGTTTCTGACTACATCTACTCTAATTGGCTTTGGCAAATAAACTCCTCCCCTCACATTTTTGAAGAAGCAAAAGGTTATGTGTACCCATCAGATACACTTTTGCTCTGATGCAAAATTGTGCAATTAGAGATTTATTTTTAAAAAATTGACATGGTTCTTTTCCTGTCTTGCTCATTTATTCACACACAGTTGTAGATAATTCCTGTGGTAGAGCATTTTTCAAACACTAATTTAAAGTAGCAGCATCCAGTTCTTTACAGCTACCTGAGGTTTGAATAGGCAAAAAAAAAAAGAAAAAAAAAAAAGAAAAAAAAAAGAAAAAGAATGGAGTAGTATTTACTAAAGAAAATAAGACAAAAAGGACAAGTGATTCAGGACTGAAATTTATACAAGTAAAGCACAGCTGTGTAGCAATCTGCACCAAGAACAGTGAACAAGATCACGTGGGAGTCAAAACTATGCATTGCCATATGGTAGATTGAGAGAACCTAACTGACAAATACCTGGAGTTTTCTACTTTTCATCACTTTAAGAATATTTCTATAAATGATGATAAATGACACCCAAGGAATAAAAAATGTTACTTCTCTCTCTGAAACTGGGACCTTGCCCCCACGTTATATGAATAAATTTGGAAAGAAGAAGTGAACTATGAGAAAGTTTTCTGATAATACAAGTAAAAGTCCTCATTTCAAAACTGCCTTTCCCTTGTGATCAAATTCCACACAAAGGCTGTCATAGGAATAACATGACAGACAATTGCTCAGGTGCAAGAATTCTTCAGGACTCAAAAGCTCTCCTGTCTTTCATCTACCACCATGGCTTTGATTAGCTGTTCTTTTAATCACAAATTCTGATGGTATCAAATTCATGGAAGCAGGTATTAAGAAAGGCATGGGGTTGTGGGAAGAGGGTTGCTTGCTTGGGTTAATTTACAATGTTCTTTGTTGACTTCAAAATATTTTTATAATGGTAACTTGCTAGGAAATTGCTTGTAAAAAAAAATTTCTGCTGCTTTCTAAGTGCTTCAGACTGCTGACTGCCAAAAATGTGGAGGTGGAATGGGAGGAGTTCAGCTGGCCAAAATATGTTTCATGGAAAAAAATACCTTCATTAAAACTTTAATTTTTTTCCCTAGTTTAGTTCACTTTTTAACTTCTGGGAAAGTAGTCAGTGCTACTTTTCATTATCTGATCCATTTGTAATGTCTGGGAAAGATCTCTTCTCTGTGTGTTGGAGGTCAGGATTTTTTCTTTTTTTTCCTTTCCTCAGGGCATTTTCTCCCATGAAAGAGATGAAAACTGCAACACTTAAGAGACAAGATGTGGCAGCGAGGAGACGGAGGGGAAGGGAGGAAGGGTGCTGTTTGCTACCATGTCTTAACTAGGCAGCTTTCTCTTGGGAAGTGCAAAGATACCACAAGATTTTAGCTGCAGGGTGAGGGGCTGGGCTTGACCCTCACTTGCTCTCTTGCTCTTGGGATGGGACTGGGCAGGTGGGGTTTTGGTGCTGGACCAGAGGATTTTGGTGCTGCCCAGAGAATTTGCTGCCAATGTGGAGTTTTTGTCCTGCACAGAGCTCTCGAGCCCTCTGTACCATGGGTGAGCCCTTGCTCCTAAGAGTGGCCATTGAACTGGGACCTGTTCAAAACCCGATCTCACTGGAAAGGACCCTCACCATCTACTCAGGTGCCTCATGGCAAAACCCAGGTCCCTGACCCCTGACCCCCTCCAGAGGGAAAGTCTCTTGTCTGCCTGTGGGAGCTGGGCCACCACTGCCCTGCCTTGCTGTTTTCAGCCACTGCTTCAGGCTTTTTTGCTATAATTTAACCCAACATCCAATGTCCCGTCACAGCTCCTGGCACAGCTTCAGAGTTTTTGCTGCACTTTTTTCGATTCCAGATGTGCTCACTACTGCTGTTCCAGCATTCTACAACCCATTTCACAATCTGGAGGAGCACTGAGACTGGTTGTTTCCTGTGAGTTCACGAACGAAGCCCCTTTCTATCTCTCCCACTAGCTGAGCTGCCATTAACCAGTGGAGACGCAGCTGAGCTCGCACCACAGTGCTCGTGGCAGTCGCGGGTGAATCATCACACCTGCTCTGCCCAGCCAGGAGTCACCAGCAACACTGCTGGCTGCGATCATAACTACATCAACTACATCAAAGAGGAACGTGCTTGACAGCTGAAAGAAGGCTATTAATGGGTTTTAGTCCAAAGCAGGGCTAATCAGTTCCAGGAAAAAGAAAAGCCACAGTCTGGAGAACTCCTCTGCCTCAGCTAGATTAAAAAAAAAAAAAAAAACAAACCAAAAAAAAACCACTAAAAGCAAAAGAGAGTTCTTTCATTCCCTGTCCATGCTGCAGACAACATGCACCAAGAGAAAAGGAATGCCAGGGGAGTGAAAATGAAGCTTCTGCACACACAAACTGCCTGCCACCACTTCCCCCTCCCTTCACTCTCAGATCTAATTTTAAAGGTGCAGAACTTATTTTTGGGGTAAACAGAACCGACAATTGATACAAGCATCATAAAGTTACCCTAAGACACAGTCAGCTGAGGCAAGGAAAGGATAGGCAGGTGGGATTAGGCTGAAGGCATTTTCATTAACAATGGAGCCAGCATTCTCCATCACAAAAGAGAAATATATATCATTCTACTCATGGAGTAACAAGGCCAACTAGGAAGGAGACTCACTGTTGTTATCGCATCAGTTCAACTTTCAGCACATATCAGATGTGGGTATATGTAAACTTGAAGAAGTTGAAGAAGAAGTTCATGCCATTTTGTTTCAGCTGGACTACCTATCTCAAGAAACACTAGTGGGTCTTTAGTTTTTATACGTAAAGCATAAAAAGACTAACAAGGCTGAGATTTTTAAAAGTCCATGACTACATGGGTCTCTCAAATAGGAAAATTTCTATTTCTATTGAAATTGTAGGGCTCTAAGATTTGATTCACCTTCAGCACTGCAACTGAAAATCTCTCCCATTATACAGTAGCAATGGGTGGTAAATACAATGGTGAAAGCTAGAGGCATGCATGGAGGACAAAAGCTGATATTAAGAAAACAATGCATAAAAATAAAATATAGTTTGGCTCACTAAATTGAAGCAAAGCTTCAGAAATTAAAGCTCTTGTAGAAATCAAAGGCACAGCCCCAACCACATATCGGTTTATCACAAGAGAGGTCTTGTTCAGCCTTTGATATAAAAGTAAATACATCAATTCCACCAGGACTGCAGCCAACTCTGAGGAACTGGTGACTATTTTTCAACCAAAATCATTACCTTTTGGAAGTGATCCATATCCCAGACTTGCGCATGACACATCCTGAATCAGCAGAAGGACCTGTATGAGACCACAGTCATTTGGATCTGGTATCTCAACTGATTTTCACGTCAACTCTCCATAAATTACTTCACCTCCTTCTTGATATTTACTGTGCAGTTTGAACACAGGTTTCAGAAACTGTTGGCTTTATTGTCTTGCTTTAATATATATCTCTAAAATAGTCATTCAAACAGGCCCTGCTAAAACCAAATATTTTTCAACATACAGCTAAGAATAAATTTTATCTTTCACAGGCCATTGAAGAAGAAACAATGAAAGTGACATTTTTTCCCTAGCAAGCCTAATTAATTTATTACAATGACATGCAAGTTCTTCTTTAATTACAACATGCTATCCCTGTGCTGATGTATACTGTCCAATTCTTTATGCAAATAAGAAGATGGATAAAGAATTAATCACAATAATGAATTCTGAGAATAGTACTTCCAAAAAGATGAAGCGGTTACCTTGTAAATAGGAAAAATGTCTTGGGTTTGCTATATGACGCTGTATCCCCAATCATCTGTTCTGTTTATGCTGGATAATAAGTTTTGCACCTTTAAGACTGGTTCTGAGAGTGAAGGGAGGGGAGAGAAGAAGTTTGGAGTTTGTTTTCAGAAACTGCACTCACTCCTCCACATTCCTGCTCCTGGACTGTGTTGGAAAGAAAGGTGGTGGTGGGGCAGGGAATACATTTTAAAAGTTTGTCAGATAAGGGCAACTTAATTAAATTCCTTTTATTGACTTCCCTGTGGTAAAACCAGTAGTCTTGGGCTGGTCTCCACCCTAGCTGAACTGTATTTGTTTCTAATGGGGTACTTATATATTAGAGTCCCTGTTCTTACAGTTGCTTTCAAATGAACTTGGAAGGAGGTGGAGAGTCCTATTGTCACTATACATATAGCATCTGGGGCACATTATTCTTGCAAAAACAACATTCATCTTTAAAAAAAATATTATAATGAAATTTTATTATGGCCTACTTAATCAGCCTCAAGAGTAGTAGAGCGGTGGAGAGGATTGGCATTGAAAAGGATTATAATAGGGAAAACATGTGATGTGATTTGATTTGGGGTCATTGTTTTCTTGTTTGTACTTTGCTTTTATGGTAATCAGTTCATTTGTTCTAATCTCTAATGAATTCCATCGAATATGCAATCCTGGGGAAGGGCACTCTTTGAAGAACACATTTGGCATTCCTTTAGCTTCACCAAATGCTCTGGGTCAAACCTGCATGCTGGCAGATCTTCAGTGGACCTTAGTCAGTTTATATTCAGCTGAGGATTTGACCCAGTTAAATGTTTGATTAATACCATATTCAGTGTTCTTATCCCAATGCAAAGCACATTTGCACAGAACTATCACTTGTAGTAAAACAGTTATTCTGGGGGAAAGAAAGGATGTGAGTGAATTAATTTTAAGAAGTCAGTAGGCATGATATCTTCTGTTTACAAGTAAACAGCGAGACCAACTGCTACTTACAATAAAGAAGCATTTTGCAATAATAATTGCCATAGACAACCCTGACCCAATTTATACTTAAAGCTTAATGCTGCTATCCCCCACAATTGCATTCTACTCACTATTGTATAACTGAAGAATCTTCTCACAGTAAATTTTTTGTCCTTTAGATGCTGCACTTTTTCATAGAGTTCTTTCCTTTATATAAAAGGGGATATTTAAGCATAAAAGCAAAAAATTATAAAGTATCACTTGTGCAATATTTTATAATATAAACCCACTTATTATCAAAGTATCATTTTGAATTACACTAGCTGTCCTCTTGTTTAGAGCTTTTCTTCTCTTACACCTCAGTCATTTCTTTGGAAAATAAAAGCAAGGGCAAGATTTTGATGCCCATTGTCATCTCACTGCTTTTTTATTGAAATTCCTTCGCTTCTGCTATATCCCTTTGAAAATAAAATGTCCAGTTCTGCATTTAGGATGGAATAGCCAACTCTCTAATTCCATAAGGGATCTATAATTCCTTCATTCATTGCACTTCTCTGCAAACTGTCATTTCTGATTGCTCTTGCACATTGACCAGCCCTTTCCACTAACCTACCTACAGCATCCCACAATGGAGAGCAGTCAGATAACATTTACAGCTATCCAAAAGTGGAGAGTTGAAACCTTCCTCTGGAGGTTATAACAACTTCACTGAATTTAAAGTATGACTGGACAAAATACTGTAGTCTAATGGCTATAGCACCATTCTTCCATTAGACATATATGAAAAGTAAATATGATAATTTTCAGCGATTTTCTTTGCTGGTGGGTTTTAACTAATTTTACCAAATGAAGAGTATTTACCTAAATCCTTAATATTTTCCAAATTTTTTGTACAAATGAAGTAATACATTTTCATGTGACTTTCAATATGTTTGTCTTCCCTTTTAAGATAAAGAGTTTAATAAAATTATACTCACAAATTGATATCTCTTTTAAGCTGAAATAAACAGTTTGTTTTGAGATTATTAAATTTTGAATTTTAGGCAGAATAGAAAGAAAATCATTCTATTACCTGTAAGGACCAGTTCAGGCTGCTTGATGCAGCTTGTAATTTTTATGTCAAGTCTTCACAAAGAAATCCCCATATTTCTGGAAAAACAGTTGTTTAATAACTTTAAAGACATATTTTTTAAAAACTTATTTCCTTAGTTATCAAGAAAAAGAACTATTATGTCTAACTTAGTGCATAGTTTTCTTCATCTTCAAAAGAGACTGTAAATATACATGTCCCAAAAGGTGGCACATTAGATAGACAGGTGTCACACCACTACCTTATAGAGAAGCAAGCCACATAAAAGAATTTGCTCAATGCACCTGAGAGAAGAGTAAATCTCAGTAACAATGTTAGAAACCTTTCATATTGAAACTTTCATGCAAATGCAAATGAAAAAAAGATCTTTTGCTGTAGCCTTTTCATTATTCATTAAGGTCTCATTCATTCTTTTATGGAGAGAGTGGAAATACTTCCTCTGCACTTATAACTGCAAGGCAGATTGGGAAAAGCACCTGCAGCCACACTCAATGGAAAAACCTGAAAGAGTCCCAGGAGCAGTAGCTTGCAGCCTGGTTGCCAAAGAAACATCCACTAATTTTACCACTACCAGGCAAGTTTATAGGGACAGAAACAAGAGTGCTATTCAATTAAGAGTACTTCTGCAGACATAGCTAGATGAGAAGGGATAAAAATCTCTAAGCTGGCAGCTTGCCAAATTACCTTTTTAAGGTAAGGTGTTTTGACTAACACTTGTTCCTGTGTTTCCTCTGGAAGAAAAAGCAAGGCATTTAGAGGTGGACCTGCGTGGAATACAAAGACGCTTCAATTCACTATCTAGAGCAAACATTAGAATTGTGCATTTGATCCTCAAGAGTATAAATATCTGCAAAATTGTCCATTGGTAGGTAAATATCCTTTCCTGGTCTGTAAGGCTGAACTGCAGAGGAAAAGCATTTCAAGCAAGAGGTTGAAAGCATAGCATCAGCAGACTTCCACCAATCAGTTGAGTAGCTGCAGACCAGAAGACGACACCTATTGGGTTTTAAGCTCTACTGATCTCCATTTTAGAACAAATCCAAGTCAGTCAAAGTTACCTCGTAGGAACACCAGCTATAATATCTCATCTGAACAACTGGATGACCATCTATAGCTCTGTGGTTTTTAAATAAAGCTTTCTTGGCATAGACTTCTACTAATAGTAATTTGGCTCGTCCAGTTTTGAAAATTATTTATTAAAGTATTCTAAAAGTTTTACAAAATACTATTCTAATTCTTTGTAGATGTTGATGTCATGACTCGGCTTCTGTGCATGGCTGAATGATGCAACTATAGGAGAAAGTGATCTGACTTCATGGAGATTCCTGGCAGATGAGTAACTCATCAAGCAAACAACCGTAATTCTCCTCCAATTTGGAACTCAATACAGTACAAAGAAAACGAACTTAAAGTCCAGGAGAGGATTAGGAAAATATCTACCAAAGACATTGCCATGGATTTAACAGAAAAGGAGTGTTGCCTTCTGGAGCAAGGCAGGCGACCTGGTTCTGAGGTACAGCACGACGGCCCACTCTCCAGGGCCGTTCGGGCCAATGACACACACAGACACCAATATGGTGGACGGTCAAAAGGCGTTTATTACTTCTTCTCATGGGGTCTTATAGTCTAAGGGGTCTCTACGTCAAAAGGGGGTTTGTCCTTCTTATCTATGGTTAGTAAGGTATGGAAAAGTACTGGGTAAGGAATGGAAAGTTACTGGCATTACTGTTAGTGGGGCAACATTCCTACTGTTAGTGGGGCCACATTCCTAGGGTAATCTCTTATCTTAGAGGAACAAAGGGTCCTGGCTTTCCGTGACATCGCGTGATCTTCCGCAGCGCCTTTTCCCTATCTACCACATCTCCCCCACCCTTTTCACAAATGAATGAGGTAGTCATATACATAGGTACTAAAATGAGGTATAAGGTTGTAACTTGACAAGGGAAAGGGGTTTTGGGAAACCTGAGTAAGCTTTTGCCAGACAAGTTCAGAAAATCTTGTGACTGGCAGTGTTCCCTGGTTGAATTCACAGCAATTGTCGTCGGCCTACAAACAGGATGTTGGTCCGTTCCAGGCGGCTCTGAACGAACGAGACCAGGCGTGGTCCGAAGGTAACTGTTAGAAACAGCATCGCCAATGGACCTATCAGGGCAGAAATCAGAGTGGTTAGCCAAGGTGATTGATTGAACCAGGACTCGTACCAGCCCTGTTGGGCTTCCCTGTCTTTCTGTCTCTGAGCCAGTCAGTTCCGGAGTTCTGCCATGGAGTCTCTCACGACCCCCGTGTGGTCTGCATAGAAACAACACTCCTCTTTCAAGGCGGCACACAGGCCCCCTTGCTGCATGAACAGGAGGTCCAGGCCTCGCCTGTTCTGCAAGACCACTTCTGAGAGTGAGGAGACTGACTTCTCTAGAAAGGAGATGGATTTCTCAATCCTTTGCAGGTCCTCGTCAATCGTTGCCTGCAGCTGTGACAGTCCTTGGTGCTGGGTCACTAGGGCTGAGACACCCGTGGCCGTTCCGGCTGCTCCCAGGCCGAGCAGCATTGCAATAGTTATACCTGTCATTATTTCTCTTTTGTGGATCCAGCTGGGTCCCTCAAGAAGATGGTACATCTCTTTGTCTGAGTGGTACAGGACCCTAGGAACAATCAGAACTTGGACACAGAAGTCGTTAGAGTCATTGAATTTGGGAAGGAACACACAAGGACTCACTCCGGATCTCTGGCAAACCCACATCCCAGATGCGGATGGGACTGCCCACTTATTGTTTTTCCTGTTAGGCTTGACAATTTTGGTGCAGACATTGCCTTTCTGCCTAGCTAGGGTGGCATTGCCAAAGCATCTGCCTCGGCCTGTGACTTGACTCAGGGTGATTCCTTTGCGAGGGGTATCCCATCTGCACTGGTGAGGGGCATCAGCTGAGGAATAACTGAAGGGAGTGTTTAAAGCGACTCCTTCGTAAAAGGGGGGTTTGACATCGTAACAAAGCCAGCAGGATTCAGTTAGATTAGGGTTGGATTTGTTCAGGGATACAAAGGTAGCTTCTAACATACGAAGGATTGGGTCTGAGTCTGACTCGGTTAAGCGGCTCATCTGAAAGGTTTCCGCTTGACCGGTCAGGACATTGCTGACCCCTGTGGGTAAGGTTTTGGGGTAGGTTACGTTTCTCCCTTTCAGCATGCTTTTAATTGCTTTGTTGGGTCCGACCGCTCAGGGTGCCGACGGTTGGAGCCTGATAATTTGCACGTTCACCCTCTCTTTTGACCCTTGAAGGACCACTGTCCACGTCTTGCCTGTGGCCCAGCTAGGGTGATGTGGCTGCAAGACCGTCATGTTGTAATCAGTGCATGCCCGAAATCTAGGGATTTTATGTTGATTTCGATGGAAGTTTCCATGAGAGAAGAAGGGTGTTTTGCAGCTGATGGGTGCCCAGGTGAACTGTAAGAATTTGTCTGGCTCTTGTGGATCCCACCCAGGCCCCAACGGTCTGGCATCTGTAACTATGGTTTCGCAGCCCCAGTGCCCACAATATCCCCACCCTGGGTGATTGCAGTAGCTTTTCCCAGGGTTTGAAGCTGGGCACCAGTAGGATAGGTACAAGTGTGTGGTGTGTGGAGAATAGGGATTTACCCTTGGCTGTCCTGGAAACAGGTCGGTGATGCGGAGCACAAAGGATGGGGTGTTTGGTGTGGTGATTTCTCTGAGTACTTTGCCACTACTAAGGTGTCGCATGACCCACCTGAATGGCCAATGGGGGTAGTGATCTGGGCTGGCTTGCCCTCTGGCGACAAGCCCCAACAGCAAAATCACACAGAAACACCCTTGGTGCTTGGGTCTCACCCGTGCGGGTCTCTCGGGTGCTGCCTGACGGCTTGGTGGTCTGTCACTTTCATCTGGAACCGGGATGTACGCGTCACGAGGACGTCCCACGAGCAGGTCCTGTAAACAAAGACTCGCAATTCTCGTCAGTCTCATTCTGCTCGCTATGAAGGTCCGGTTTAATCGACTTAAGTGGACACCACCTGATTTTGCCGTCCTTTTTGACAGCTGTGTACCCTCGCCCCGTGAGCATCAGCCTCCAACCCCGTTCGCCTGGCTCGTTTCTAATTACCACCTGTGGGCCCTCTTCTAGCGTTTGAGTGGCCCAGTGTTTTTGGATGGGACTGTTTGTTTCATCTCCCTTAGGGAATTGATTCAGTGCCAGCAAAGCGGTTGCCAGCATACGTGCCTGATCTCCTGGGGGAATGGCATTGGCAAAGCCCTCTGCTTTTGCCAACACTTCTATCTTGGTTTTCAGGGTCTGGTTCGCTCTCTCAACTATGGCCTGTCCGGTACTGTTATATGGGATGCCTTGCACTAACGTGATGCCCCATTTCGAGGCGAATTCCTGTACTGGTTTGGAGGTGAAATTGGAGCCATTGTCCGTTTTGATCTGCTTGGGGATACCAAGTCAAGCCATGGCTGTCAGCCAGTGCTGAATTGTGGTTTTGGAGTTAGTTTTGGGGTGCTGTGTGGCTATGAGCGTTCCGCTATAAGTGTCCACTGTCACTGTAAGCCATGCTTGGGGCTTCAGCAGTTCGCACCAGGTGAAGTCCGACTGCCAGATTTCTGAGGGCTTGAGACCTCTCGGGTTGACCCCGTAGGTCCAAAGGGGTGACTTCTGGCAATAAGGGCAGGTGGCTACCACATGTTTCACGTCCGCCGTCCGGATTCCGCATCTCTTCGCCAGTGCTTTGACTCCGATGTGGAGCGACTCGTGCAGTTGATGAGCTCTTTGCAAGGTCCAAACGCCTTTTGCTGCGGCGTCCGCTTTGTCGTTGCCGATCTGAAAGTAACCTTTGACTGGGTCATGGCTGTTGATGGGGATGACTGACACGGTGCCCTGTCGCGAGGAGAGTGCTTCTTCCAGCATTAGGGCTGCTGCTGATGTTGACACTCCTGGTCCTGCCATGGCTAGGCAGAGCCTTGCCACGAATATGGAGTCCGTTACGATGTTGAGGTGTTCGTCTTGGAAGAGTCCGCACGCCAAAACCACTGCTGCTGCCTCCAGTTGTTGCACTGACAGTGTGGGGTCACACGCTTTGATGCAGTGCCATTGCTCTCCTGCCTGTCACACTGCTGCTGCGGTTGAAGTCTTGGAGGAAGCGTCTGTGAAGACCATTGGTCCCGGCTGCGGTCTGTCCTTGACCTTCGGTGGCATGTCCATGTCGACTACGGTCAGCAGCTTCGTCCAGGGTGGCTTGGAGGAGTAGGAGACTTCTCCTCCAAAGCCGGAGAGAGCAAGGGCCAGGTACTCCGATATTGTGGCTGACTCCGAGGTCGGCTGCTTGCGAAACGGAAGGTGGATGCTTGTCGGCTTGGTCCCTAGGTGTTTCAAGGCGAGTCTCCTGCCTTTCATGATGAGGCTGGCGATGCATTCGATTCCTGGGGAAAATGCACTAGCGGGTCTTCCGAGGACCACCCATTGGATCAGTCGGGCCTTTTCAGCAGGTCCTTGGGCCAGTGCTCCCACTCCCCCCTTCGGTGTAAAGTGGACGTACAAGTCCAGTGGCATGGCTGGGTTCCACCTGGCAAGCGTGCCAGTGGACATCTGGTTTTCGATGAAGTTGAGGGAGCTCGTTGCTTGCGGCGTCAGCTCCTTGAGTTCCCAGGGGTTCTTTCCTTTCAGGAGGTCGTACAGAGGGTCCATGACCTCGGGAGGAATCAGGACGATGTTGCGAAGCCACTGCAGCGATCCCACCAGGCATTGCACGTCGTGGAGCGTCTTGACGTCTCGGTTGACCTTCATTTCGGGGGGTGTCACGTAGGAGCTTGTAATTCCTACTCCCAGGAAGGTCACACAGGGTCCTCTCTTGATCTTTGCGCTCGCGATCTCGAAGCCGTTGGCCTGAAGGGTCTCTGTGATTGTGGACACCAGGTGATCTACTTGGCTTGCTGATGGTGCTGCGACCAGGATGTCGTCCATGTACTGGATGATGGTTGTGGTGGGATTGGAGTGTCGGACTGGCATCAGTGCTTTGTCCACGGTGATTTGGCATATGGTCAGGCTGTCGACCAGGCCTCGTGGAAGCACTCTCCATTGGAAGCGAAGGTTGGGCCGCTCGCCGTTCCAAAACGCCACGGAAAAGGCGAATCATTCTCTGTCCTCAGGGTGCAGGGGTATTGAAAAGAAACAGTCCTTGATGTCCAGCACTGCCCTGCGGGGATGGCTGAGTCCGCGGGTAGCAGTGTCTGGACTGGACCCATGGGTCGGATCGTCTTGTTCACTTCTCTCAGGTCGTGGACGAGACGATAGCCTTGTCCGGACCTTTTGGGGATCACGAATACAGGGGTGTTCCATGGGCTGGTGGAGGGTTCTATGTGACCCTTTTGCAGTTCGCGGTCGACCAGTTCCAGCAAGGCTGCCATTCGAGGCTCTGTCAGGGGCCACTGCTCAACCCACACAGGGTCTGATGACTTCCAAGTCAATTTGATTGGCAGCGGAGGGTGTACGGCAGTGGCCCTCAGGATAAATTTGTAATCCAAAATCCGAGCATGGAAAGGACGTCCCTTCCTAACAGGGGTAGAGAATTTTGCAAAATGTAGGGGTAGATTGCTACTGTCTGTTCTGGTCCCATTTTCGTGTGAAGTATTATAGCCACCAGCTGGGTGCTTTTCCATGCCCGGGACTGCCCCCCCACTTCGTTCACTGGAGGGACTTCTTTGAATTGCCAATGTCCGGGCCAATGTGCTTGGGGAAAAATCGTGCAGTCTGATCCCGTGTCCGCCCAAAACTGAAACCCTGTGACGTGGGGATCCTGGCTGCCGTAAAGGCGGCATGTCCCCCATACCATCAGGGGCTCCTTCCCTATTTTCATGACCAAGGCCACCCAGGGATCCCACTCTGGGGCGTCCCCTGCTGTTCCTGTGACTCCAGCGCGGCTTGTGGCGGTGGGGGGTGCGAAGGTATTGAGGGTGCTGCACAACTCTGCCATTGTATTGCTGGGGGGGATGCAAAGGTGACTGCTCCCTGTGGGGGCATAGGGTATGAGGGTCCCCTGCCCCACTGGGGGTTGCTGTAGCTGGGCCGCTGCATATTCCAGGTGGGAGGGGGCTGGCTGCGGCCCAGGTGCCCCCTCCCTCTCCCGTTTCCCTGGGGCCTGGATCTGCATTCCTTAGCTAAATGCCCCTTCCTTCCACACGCCCAGCACGGCCCCCTACCTCCCCCTTGGCGTGGTGGAGCAGCTGCTGATAGGCGCCTTGGCTGGGGGCAGTTTACTGCCAAGTGGCTCGCCTGGCCACACTTGAAGCATGCCATCACACTGGTTATTGCAGTGTGAACTGCTGCTTGAATGGGAGCTAGATTGTTCCTCCATTGCAACGTGTCTGATCATGGCAGCTATATTAGACCCCTGTGGCAGTGACCTTAAAATGTCCTTGGTGGCTGAGTTGCATTGCTGGCGTAGGCACTCTGCCAGCACGGGACCCTTCGCCTCTGAGGGTAACGCAGAGGAATCTAATGCGGCCTGAAGTTTGTCCACAAACTGAGTGAAGCTCTCGCTCTCACCCTGTTTTATGGAAGACCATGGAGATGGTTTGGCTACCACTTTAGAAGCGTCACGGATGGCTTCTCGGGCAGCACGAGTTGTTGTCATAACCTCATGGGCACGCAAGCCCTCAGCCTGTTGCTGGGGGGTGATCATAGTGGGGTCTGTGCCCATTAGCTAGCCTCTGTATGCTGGAGCCGTGCAGTGGATGGTCTGCCCCTGTTACCAAGGCTAGCTGTTTGATGCAATTATCCTCCCATTCTTTAAAAACGATCATCCCTGCACCATCAAATATCATTCTACACGTCTGCTTAATATCAAAGGGAAGCATATCGTCCCCATCAAAAAGGCCGTCAATGAGTGTGCAAACCATGGCAGAATTAATTCCCTTATCCGCAATCGCTTTAACAATTGCCTGCACACCTTTCGGATTGACTGGTGAATAAGTCCTTTGGTTTCTGCCTGCCCCCCCCACACGAACCAGGAACACCAGAGTGGCAGACGGAGCCCATTCCGCGCAAGCCATTTTTATTTTCCACCAGTTTGTAAGCGGGGTTCGGTTTTTCTCTGGTAACCCCTTCACCCATGCGGGAGCACTGTGGCTAGTGACCTTACGTGCCGCTGCTCTCTCTCTGTTAAAGCTAGAATCTGAGTCGGAATCCTCCGACCCTGTCTCGGGCTCAGAGCTTGAGTCCGAGGCTGAGCCGGAAGTCGAGTAACTAGATGCTTCCGGGCTGCTCTGCCTTTTCCTCGGGCTCCTTTTCCCTATCTACCACAAAGGAGAACAAGATTAGGCAGCCTTGGTGTCCACTACAAAGATTAATAGATGCTGAGCTACATTAACGTAAAACATGTGTATGGCAATGTAGATGTATATAAATGAAGCCAGCTTATGATGCACTGTTAGACAGCTGCAAGCAAGGGTAATTTTTTGATGTGCACAGTGCAGTTATATTTTCACTAAGCAGAGTAAATTCTCCCCTGAGGCAACTCTCTACTATTGCTGTTTGGGTGAAGTGGAATAATGACTATGCATCTAACACACACTGGTCCACAGCGTATGAGTACAGACAAAATTAAAGACGTGCCTGTAACCAGGATATTTGATCATTTTTTCAGTGTTACTAATCATTCTGACTATGAAATCCGATTATCTTCTGGGCTTCATCATGGACTTGCAGCATCAGCGCAAGCACTCCTTGAAAGGCTCAGTAAGAAACATTATGTAGTAACTGCACCATTTTTCTTCTTAATTTAACCACAGATTACAGACATCTTCTGTGAGAGAGCCATAGAAATTGTAGGGATGTAGCTCAGATTACAGTTCTCCGCTACAGTTTTTTAGATGTGAGAAAGCTGGAAAAGTTCCACTCATGCATCTGCATTTACACCCTGTATCTATCTTCACGGATGAGAGGAGTCAGTGAACAGTAATTTCAATTATTTCAGTTCACTGTTTAGAAAGCTCACTATTTCTCTATTCCTTTCAAGAGAACCAATAGGGCACAGGTAAGGAAGAAAAATATCTATGCTAACCATGAGCAATTTTTTATATTTGTAATGACATACTTAATACAAAGCACCTCAAAATATTTGCAAAGTCAAATCAAAATATTTACTCTGAACCGTATAGATGGCAAATATAAACATTAGTAGGGAGCAATCCAACCTAAAAAACCTTTGACTAAATATCAGCATTTCAATTTTCCCGCAGATTTCCATAATTGTCATTTAGATACCATTACTGTAAAGTCATTAGAAATGTAAATTATAAAAAAAAACAAGCCTTATGTAAGGATATTCAAACTTCCCAATCTCAAGTTTAAGAAGAGACTGTTCTTACTACATGAGAATTCAAAGATGTGGTTATAAAGGTACAATTGGGAGCAGGTGTTGAATTTCTTCATTTCAGCATCACTGTACTAAGATACTTATGAAGATTTCTCTTTATAATCCAAATCCATTATCATTTCTGGATATTCTCATAGGAAAAAACAAACAAACAAAACAAAACAAAACAAAACAAAAAACCACAACACCCAGCCAAAAAAAAAAAAAAAACCACAAACACTTAAACCCACCCAAACATCCCAACCCACAAAACATGCAAAGTAACCCAAACAAGTGCACCACAAAATCCTTACCAGACAAAGCAAAAAAGCTTGTCTAGGGAACACCCATTAGCAGGAGATTTGAGTTGATTTCATCTAAGCCTTAAGACACTAGAACCACATCATGCTTTTGCAACGCTAACTAGGCAAGGAATATGCAAGTTCATCATTGGTTTCTAATTGCACAAAAGAATACAATCATTTTACAATGACATTATGTATAAATTTTGCTAGCAATTCATTAACAATGTGTTATTTTAGATAACTGTAAAATTTATTCATGAATGAGCTATACTGATGTTTTAAAGGAAAGAAATGTCTGTGTCAGGGTATGCTGATTAGTACAGGATAGAGATTAGTGATACAGCAGGAAAGGGTGATATACTGTCTCACTCACAATTCTTCATGTTTCCCTCTGGAGACTTCTAAGTTTAATGCTGAGTAGCAGGAAAGAGGTATAGTGAGCTATCACTGGGGCCGTGGTAGGGATGTGGTGGTACAATTCCCAAGAGAGGAGCACCAAGAGGTCAGCATTCTCCCTGGTAGGTTTCTACACCCTGTTCAGATACTCTTCATTGCCCACATTCACCAAAATTACCTCTATAATTTCCTGCATTTTAGAAACAAAGTAGCACCATTCAGTTTAAACAGAATGGCTTCAACTTTAGAAGAAAACAAAGATGAACAACCTACAATTTACACTGTTCAAAAGAACCGTCTTCTCCAAGGATACTGACGGACACAATATGGTCCTTCTTTTCTGAGGAGCAAAAAGTGTACATATCACTGTGCAAGCACTCTGTGTAATCTTAACAGCATGAAGGAATGTTCAAAATCAGAGAATTAGTTTTATATGCTCAAGCAGGTCTCAGGCACTGTACAAATGCGCCATCTGCTGGGCAGAAATTTTCAGCTATCAGCAAAAACATCAGAGGAACCTGGGCATTTTGGGAAACATTCAACTACCACTGCTTAAAAAGAGTTGAAAGGGCTGGGAGGTAAGGGAATACCAGTTAATCAGCCTGACTCCACCATGGAGAATTTCTTCATGGCGGTTCAATTCCAAAGGCCTTTAAGCAAGAAGCAATGTCTTTAAAACTATTAAGCACAATTCCAAGCACTGTCGAGCATAAATAGTAAATTAAATTAAAAAAAAAAAATCCCAAGAAAGAGCTCAATTTCAATCCCAACCACTCTCCCAACTCTGTTCTCTAAACAATAATAAAGGCAGATGCTCCCAAGGAAATGAGCCAAAATAAACTTGAGCACAGTGGTAATATTATGGCAATTGGGACTGTCAAGAGTTCTGAAATTAACTTTGCTTTTGCTTCTGTCATCACCTTGCATTGCCAGACTTCTTAAATTTTCCAGGCTTTCACTGTCCTCCATTTCAGCCTATACAGTACACATATATGAGTATATAAAAACATAACACAGTAAACCCATTCATGATAGCTTTGATTCTGGAAATCTTTGGTTAGTATTTTGGTTACATAAGGAAAATTTAATTCTGTATAAAAGCTAGGGAAAATTACTTCCACTCTCCTCACAGATCTAATTAAATGCTGCCAAGATTTTACCCATGTTTAGAACTCATCATGTCAGTCATTAAGAAACCAGCAGGAGGTAAGAGCACCCATTGTCTTTCTATTCTCCTGAACCACCTGGCTGTTGACACTTTACCCAGACTACCACTGACCAGACCAGCATCCAGCACTTAAATCCATATTTTGCTTGCTTTAAAATGCACTACTTCTGAAATTCAGAGTTCCTGTGAGTTAGTATGATTTCTGTAAGAGCAGATATCCTTCTCAGAGATCCCCCTTATGATCAATTCTAAGAAAAAGAAAGAGTATGTAAAACTTCATAAACTGAGCTGGATTATCAAATACAGATGTGTTCTTCTTGTCTGTGAGAATGCAGGAGAACAAGTTAATCATGTTGTCTAACACCTCTTCTTTACAAAAAAGTTTTCTGTCTACATCACAAGTCCCTGATACAGTAGCCCCTCTCTGTTCTCACCTTTTTTCTACAAACAAACTGTCCAAGCTGGAAAAAAAATTCTCCATTCCTCTAGGCAACTTACAGCTGTCACACAATAGTTGTGTTGTCAGTGTCACATCATTAAGTATTGATGAGCATGACGCTGATGGAGTGTCTAAAGTATAATCAGCTGCTAATTACAGCAAAGAGGTCTTTAAGTTTTGAGCGTAGTTTTTAATGAGATATTGTAATCTATGCCCACAGCAGAAATATGTGTCACATACACAGTCCAGTAAACTGAAAAGGTACACATACAGACATATGTATATAAATTACATAATAATATATGCATGTATATTGATATGGCAGCAAAATAATATATTAAAATGAGTTATATTTGGCATAGTGAAATTTATATAAAATATATATACAAATATACATACATACATACACATGTACATATAAATAAGACATGTATCTGCATGTGTATTAAAGCTGTTCAGATAACTTTCCCTGATATATTCAAGCAAGTCATCAGTTAAGCCAACAGTCATATCTTACTGCACAAATGCTCCTTTTAGGGTTATGTGCATGCCTCATGCAGGGAACATTGAATTGGCAAGAACAGATACTGAGGATGGCACCAAAGATGACTGCATCATGCCTTCAAATAGCTGGCAATCAGACAAGTAGACATAATCAGATTTAATAATAGCAATTAAAAGCATTCTACATTCTATTTCCTGGTTTGTATATATATGTGTGTCAGCTTTCTTGCTCCACAATAAAAGCATCACAGAGATTACTACAAACCTACGGAAGTATTTAAGATCACACCTTTGCTTAGGCCAATTCAGCCCTGCAAGGAAGACACAAGTGGGCTTTAGAGTTTTAAAATATGGAATCTTAGAACAGACCAGGCTGGAAGGTCATCTGGCCCAACTTTTTTCATGGGAAAGAGCTATGATGAGATTATCTAGAATCCTGTTCAATCCATCTTAAAACTCTCTACCACATCCCTGGGAAGGTTGTTCTGGTTTACTCCCTTCTTAGACGTGAATAAGAAAAACACAGGAAGAAAAAATTAGCCATGTGTCTGTGCCAGCCTACTGATGCCTAAAGCACCACCATCTCATCCACAACTACAGAAATCCTACAGGATCTAGCTTCAGGACCAGAGTTCACATTATGCAGCAAATCTCCAGACACAAACAAGAACCATACAGTTTTGTGAACCGCTTCTTAATTTTTATGTTTTTCTAAACTGCATATCATTCAAAAGTAATCTTTTTCCCGGTTCACATAGCCTCCTGAGTGCCATAACAAGCTAATGCAAGCTTCTTAGGATGGGGGGAAAAAATGAAAACCATACATTAATTCCTTCATTTACTCTCTTTCCTTTTTTTTTTGCAGGGAATTGGATAAGTTGAGACATTCATGTCTGACCAATCTGATGTCACTCTAGCAGTCACACTTGCACCACCCCAGATTTTAACTACTGGGACTGAAGCTCCTTTGCAGCAGATGGTTTCAGCAAGTCAAAAGGTGTTCTACTTGACTCCCTATACACACCTCTCTCACACAGTCAGACAGGTTTCCCTCACCACTTAAGCCCTAGGTTGCCTGGAGTAGAGTCCCAGAAGTCTGGTTCCTTTAAGGCATTTAGTTGAGGTGCAGCAGCAACACAACAGCTCAAGCTGATGGCTCTGGGGAGGGACCCCAAACAAAGGGATCTTTGGGCATCTGTATCCATATGGTCTGTGGACATGTTCCTCACACACACTTCATGCCCCTTACATGTGCCTCTTGGCCATAATAATTGATCTGGAGTTCCCTTTTTGTTTGTTTGGGTTCTACAGAGTCCCTTAGTGACCACCACAAACACCATACACCTCTCCTCTGCCTAGTGCCACAGGTCTCCATGCCCTTTGTGAGGCAAACAGCCACTGCCAGGTTAGAGCTGGTGGCCAGGGTCCATTTCCCCCCACCAATGGTACAAGCCACAGTTTGCACTGCAGCTGCTCATTGAGCTGCCTTGCACCAGGAGTATTCCTCAACTCTGCAGTTGCCTTATTTTTTTTTACTCTCCTGTCTTCCTGGATATCTTTGCCTTCAAAAAAGGACTGAAGTGCTTATGATGCAAGGTTATGCTTTGGGGACTGCTACCCACTCTGTGGTTGCCCAGCATGCAGTATGCCTGCATTGGTCAAGTGTTTGCATGATTCTTGCTGTTGAGAGACGCCTGTCCAGCTTCCCCTCACCTTTGCTGCCTCCTCTAGTCCTTGCAGGGTCTTTGCCTAAATAGCAAACATGACTGCTAGAATTCAAAAGTAAATGCTAACAAATGTCCAAGGCCAGAGCCAACAGTCCCCAGATGATCTCAGAAACACACATTGTCACACGTAGATCCCAGAGTGACTCAGATATTGTATTCATCCAAACTATCCAAAACGTATAAGTATTCCAAGATTTGTTTTCTGTTTTTAAACATTAAGATACACAGCTATGCATGACACATTTCATCATAATACATATCCAGACTTTGATATAATCTCATATCTTAATAAAGACCTCATTTTTCTGTGCCTGTAACAATTAGACTTGGAAAGAATATGTAGCAGCAGATATTGTTTTTCCTAAATAGTTTTTTGAAATTCACAGTTTCATGGCATGTGCAGCATTTATAAATTATTATCAAGATTCAAATACTGAGGCTTTTCACTGAAAATTGGAAAGCTATGACCTGTCTTTTGAATAAGGAAAAAAAGGAAGCCACTAACTTGATTCCAGGTCTTGAAGCCTTAAAAAAACCACAACCAACCACTGAAGGCCAACTCTTCAGAGAAGTCCAAGAGGCTCCGCAGTACTGATGGCTTCACTGTAAAGAAACTCGAGTTTTCAGTGGCAAATAGCATCTGTATCATTTACCTGTGGCAAACAGGGTTTAGCCCATTTTAACAGTACATTGGTGGCAAAGTACTTTACAAGATAGACTGGATGTTTCACTAGGATTTAGGGTCTGGGGGGATCGGCGTGGAAGGAAGGGTTGACTGTTTTTTTATTGGTTAGTTAGGCTAAGAAAAATATAACAACTTACTGGATTGTGAGCACAATAGTTGTTGTATTAAAACAACACTAACTCCTAAAATATACAGCAACTCAGTAACCAGCTACATGCTATATTTTAGGCTCATCAACAGGTGGAAGTGAAGTTCATCTTGGATCATTGCTTATAGTGAAACTCAAATGAGAACTGAAAGATCTTGTATCTTTCAGTTCTCATTTCTGTAGCAAAGTGAAGGGGAAAATTCTTCACATCATGATGGGAAATGCTCTGAATGAGAAAATGTCACTTCAACAAAAATGTGTACAAAAATGAACGGTGAGGGCATCAAAACACTTCTAGCCACAATTTTTATGAGGAACAAGAAGACAATATTTAATCCTGCTAAGGTGAAATGCAGCAGCATGGCATTTAGGTGGTGGATGCTGCTACCTATACTTATTCCCCAATAAGCATCTGCTGTGGAAAAGCTGCTTGGGTAAGCATTCAGGCAAAGCAGTCAAGTCCATATACCACACTCACCACAGCTAGCTCAGTGAAGAGAGGCAGAAGGGCCATTTGTATAATCCTGTTC
This sequence comes from Melospiza melodia melodia, assembly GCF_035770615.1. Lineage (NCBI taxonomy): Eukaryota > Metazoa > Chordata > Aves > Passeriformes > Passerellidae > Melospiza > Melospiza melodia. The sequence continues at coordinate 58,364,277 of NC_086194.1, forward strand.
CAGCAAAGGTTTATTGTGGCACACTGAAGGGGAATCAGGACAAAGGCCATTGGCCTACAGGGAAGAGGGGGCCGGCCACCAGGGATACCACAACCAAGGAGGAAACAGGGAAAGGAAAAACCACTAGAATTTGGAACATATGGGAAAAGGAACTGGAGTGTTTCATGGTCTTGTGCAAGACTCCACGAGGAAGTATTTTCTATCCGACTAACTGGGGGAAACTATGGTAAATTCTTCCAAGGCAATGCCCTGGGGACTTCCCTGAGGGGGAAGGATACAGAGGATTCCACAGTGAAATCTGATCATGTTCCAGTTTCTTATTTGCGTCTTTCATGCGCATATGGGAATAAAATACACTATCTCAGTTGGCTGATCATCCAGTCCATCTGCCTGACCACTTCATGGCTGACCAAAGGTTAAAGCATGTTGTCAAAGGCAGTGTCCAAATGACTCTTAAATGCTGAAAGGCAAGGTCAAGCATGACCAGCTCTCCAGGAAGACTGTTCCACAGGGTTTGGTCTTGATAAAGAAATGTTTCATTATGTCAGGTCAGAACCTTACTGACTGACACAGCTTTCAGCCATTCCCAGTCTTGGCACTGTGTACCAGGGAGAAGAGATCAGCACCTGCGTCTGTCACAGTCAAGATGGACACATGACACGACACTCAAGGTTAACATGACAACAGCCAACTTCTATTGAGTGCAGTTTATTTATATATAGTTTTAGAAAGCTCGCAGGGTTTGTCCTGATTGGCTGAATTTTGTTACCACCTGGCTTACTAGCCAATATCTGTCTGCGTCCCTAACAGCCTAAATTGGTTCCCTAACAGCCTAGACTGATCAAGTTATATAATTAGGGTTATCTATAACTGGGAGGCCTCCAGGCTAGCTGTTAGCCACCACAGTTCCCTCTTTTTGTTTTTAAATACAAAGGCAGTGTCTGTCATCCTCTGCAGGGCCCTTGCAGACAGAATGCCCTTGCAGACTAACACGACACAATGTACAGAATAATGATGGTGACACAGATAATGCTCCTAATTGAAATGAGGCTATTTACCCTACTCAACAAGTCTAGCCTTACCAGCTGTTAGTTTACCCCACATCCCTTCAAGAGATTTTACAAGCATGTCCGGGAGCCATCAAGAACAGCTTTGCAGAGTGGTATGCCCCAGGCTATTTACATCTATGGCCTAATTGTACAAACTTAAAGAAAGTTACAAACAAGACAATTCAAACACTGTCAGATATAACAAAAAACTCTCTGGGGTAATGCACCACTGTCTTGTTTCCACTATAATATACGTATCCTTCTACTCAGTCCTGTCTTTAAAATGTCTGATTCTTGAAGTTAAGGGAAGTTTTAGGCAAATCTTCATATCACGGGTATATATCCTTCTGCTTAGTCTTGTCCTTAAATTGTTTGATCTTCAAGTTTAAGTGAAGCAATGGGCAAACGATTCCACAATTGCTGACAACATCTTGCATCTGACAACTGTCAGTTTGTTAGGTCATGATTGAGAATTTTAAGAACATCCACTTTTCATGGGGGTATATGCCATCCCTGCACCTCCTTCTTTGTTTTTTAAACATGCATTTCAAAGTGCCATGGGAACAGTCAACAGTATCTTCCTTTTAGCTACTACTTTAATTACATTTTCTTATATTCTTTCCAGCAGTTCCTACAAGGAAGCACTAGATGTTCCCATGCTATTCCATTTTTTATATAAACAATTCCATAACTGCTGGTTTAGAAAAGTCTAGTTTCTTTTAAACATGCATTGTGATATTGTTTAGCTGTCTCTAGCACTCATTTATGGTACATAAATTGAGTTGGACTGAAGTAAGTTTGGGTAAAAGACCAGATCTATTGTGCTCAGGCACAATATTTCACTGTTTAATTCTTGGATGACCTGTTTTTCCCAACATCATGGTTTAATGGAAGTCTGATTTTCATTTGGGGGAGGTGGTTCCCTGTGGGCACCTGCTGGAGCCAATCAACTGGCTAGTTTTGAAGAGCCAATCAGCTGGCTAGGTTTGAAGATTGACACCTGCTTAAACCACTTACAGGAGTTGAACATGCCTCTGTGGAGAAGCACATTTGAAAATGAACAAAGCCCAGGAAAATGCTCTTGGCTTCTGGTCTTTGGAGGGGTAAACTGGCTGACTGGGCCCCGTGCATTGCTGGGGCAGTGCATGGCAGCACTGCCCAGTCAGGGCAGCCCTCATGTGGCCTGGCCAAGATTTTCTGACCCTGGCAGTGTGGTAAGCAGGCTGCCAAGCCCCTCACCAGGGAGTCCACCAGGCCCCTTCCCAGCAGGTGGCTGGGGCCCCTTCCTGGCGGGGTCCGGGCACCTGCGCTGGGAATGGCCCCTAGTTGGCACTAGGGGCAGCTCTGAGGCCAGTAGAGGCCAGGGCCAGGAGCAGCCCTGCAGCTACTGCTGTCATGGGGCCAAGAGCAGCCATGCAGCTGCGGCCATCCCAGGCCAGGAGCAGTGACATGGCCAAGGCCACATGGCCAGGATCAGGGCAGCATTGTGTGGCCACAGCTATCTTGGCATTACTCTCAATGGACTGTGTTTGCTTAGCCATTTTTAGCTGGCTATGCTGCAGACTGAAGGACAAAAGCAGCAGCAACAGGTATTTTTTCTTACTCTTTCCCGGCACCCCACATGAAGGAAAAGCATGGGGTAGCACCAGCAGCTAGCACAGCTTGCACAGTGCCGGTGGAGACCACATGATTGGCAACAAAAAACACAGCAATTCCTCAGTTGCAGAGCCTAGATGAGATCAACCTTTCAATGATACAGAACTCTATAAAAACTGTTTCAATTGATATCAATTTGAGAACAAATTGATATTGAGAACAAAGAAACCTACAAAGATCAGTTCTCTCCTGAATCAAGAAAAGGAAAGGGTGAAGACATGGAGAGACAACAGCATGTGACTCTAAGGTCAGTGAAGAAAGAGTCAAATTCTAGATAGGAGGAGACTGAGGAGATGCCTTAGTCTTAGGCTGAAATTCTTTTTGAAAGGCTACAGTGAAGATATATTTGATCTATCAGACTGTTTTTCCCTCAAACTCAGGGAAATGCATTAAGAAGATGTAGCGTTCTAATACAACTGTAGCTGAAGCACCAGTATTAAAGCAAGCAGATGCTGCTGTAATCCATTAAGAAACTTGAACAAAAAGAGGTAAGAGAAATTAAGAACTTTTCCCCAGGAATAGTAATAGAAAACCTCTGTTCCCAGAGATGGATGAAAAAATTTTTTGTCTTTTGCTAGGACAACTCATCCATAAAATAGCACCCCCATAAATTGACGTGGCCCATGAAAGCAGCTGCGGGGAAGCTGTAAGGCATGAGAAGGACTTTCACACTACAAAGAGATTTTCCTTTCCCAGGTGGCTGATTCGCTTTAACAATGAAGCCACAAGAGAACTGTTCCTTGCGGAAAAGTCTCCATAACATGGCAAGAGAGATTCCTCTCCCTAAGTGGGCTAAAGAAAGATTATTTTAGAGGTGGTAAACTGACTGAAAGTCCCAAGCTTTGTCTCTTTACATTGTCAGTGGGAAAGAAAAGAGGATGAGGGAGAAGTGTTCTGAAGGTTTATTCTGATTTTCTTATAATTTTTCTTTTAATTCTGTTGATAGAGTTTTCTTTATACCCTTTAAAGTTTAAGTCTGCTTTGTCCTCCTCCTAACCCTTATCTCACAGCAGAAAATGGTAAATAATTGTAGTAAACAATTTAGCCAGTGCTGGATCCACTACATAATTAGTGCATTAGCCAGGAAACCTCAAGCTGGCAAACCCAAACCACAACACCAAATAAATTTGCAGTTCTCACAAATAGAAGGGAGTTATATGTTCAAAACATTAGGGCAGATACTAAAATTCAGACTCAGTGATAATTTTGTTACTTTCTCAATTACCTTTTGCAGATGCATTTAATAGATATTCTTTGACTGCACATTTGATACTTGCAGACCATTAGTGCGCATTCAAATTTAACCAGCATTATTATAATGTAATGGTTTTCAGTGAACCTCCTCTAACTGAGTTTGAGAAACTGCCCACTGTAAACTTTGCCAATCAATTTATCTGATATTTGTATCTTACTGGTTTGAACTTGCTGAGGATGAGAGTCTCACTGCTGATTGCATGGATTATGGATGGACAGTCAGCCTACCAAAGACAAGAAATAGTTAATGCTGTCAATTGCAATCAAGGAGAAAATAATTCATATATCAGAATTCCACTGATGTTTTAGTTCTTTGACAATTATAAAGACAATTGCTTTAAAAATTCAGTTCAACTTGTGTTGCAGGTAAGGAGATTCTCCTCACAGCTAAGTGTCAAGGCAGCTGTTTAATGCATGTTCAGCTGCATAGTCTGGTCCAGGTGAGTTAGTGATAGCAGCCTACAGTTTCATAAACAGTTTGGGCTGCTGAAATTAATATATGTGACTTTCGGGTAAAGTTTTGTTATTCATTTGCTACTTGGAAGGATGAATCTGAGTGGCAGATGGTGGAAGGCCATGAGTCAGGCTTGGCCCAGTTGGTTGAATTGAAGGCTGTTGCCATGGCATTCCAGCAATTTTCTCAGGTACCTGTGAATCTGGTCACTGATTCTGCTTATGTAGCAGACATAACCAAACATTTAGATTGTTCATTTCTGAAAATAGTCAATAATGCATCTTTGTTTCATTTGTTGAAAACTTTGTGGTGTGCAATTCAGGCCTGAGTTCATCCATATTACATCGTGCACATTCGGAGTCACACCAATTTACCAGGTTTCATAACAGAAGGCAATGCCAGGGCTGACAGGTTGCTAACCCTTCATGGGTAGCACCTCATCCAGACAAAATTGTTCAGGCCAAAGCTTCACATGATTTTTTTCACATACTCTGCAGAAACAATTTCAGTTAACACCAATGGAGGCTCATAACATTGTTAGTTCTTGTGCTGACTGTCATGGCTTGGCTGCATCTTTACCAGCAGGGGTAGACCCCAGAGGCCTAAAAGCCTTGCAAGCTTTGACAAACAGATGTCACCCATATTGCCGAATTTGACCAACTTAAGTATGTGCACGTGTCTATTGACACCTTCTCCTCTGCTATGTGAGCATCTCTCATACTGAAGAAAAGGGTCACAGTGTTATTGCCCCTTGGAGGATGGCTTTTGCAATCTTAGGTGTACCTTCTTCTGTGAAAACTGATAATGGTCCCGCCTACGTCTCGCAGAAGATGTGGCAGGTTTTACGTTTATGGGGAGTGTTACATGAATTTGGTATTCCGCATTCTCCAACTGGTCAAGCTATTGTTGAACGCACTCATGGTACTTTAAAGTGTGTTCTTGAAAAACAAAAAGGGAGAATGCCAGGAGAAACCCCTCACAACCAATTGGAAAAAGCTGTACATACAATTAACCACCTTACAGTGCCACAAAATTCAAACAATCCTGTCATTTTAAATAACTTTCTTTCATTGCAGTCTTCAAGCGTCATCCTTTGCTAATTGCTAACATAAAATCTGTCTTAAGTTATTATCCTCAATCTGCTTCTTTAAGGCTGCTGCAATTTTCTGAACAAATGGCAGAAATGGTTCCTTTATTTCTTGGGTTATTGTCACATATTGTGGCCTGAGAGCAGCTGTTTCTATAGTTTTTAACAGTGCCTAAATGCTTGTCTTTTGGCTCTGCTCAAGAATCCCAGGGTCCTGGGTAGCCTGAACATCAGGATTAGAAAAGACACCTTCCCCATAAGAGCATCTACTCCAACGGTATATCAGGGATCAGCCTGAGGCAATTGCATGTTATCTGCTGCAGCCTTATCAGCTATCCGCCTCCAGCTGTCCTCAAAAACTCTGAGTTGCACAGGTTGGAACAACACTTGACCCAGATGTTTAATATCATATAGGGCAAGCACATCTGTGTTTAACACCCTGCTAACTTGGATAACTTCTGAAGAACCAAGCCCATATTTTGCTACTTCATCTTGTAAATCTTGCACAACTTTCCATGAAATGACATCATGCTTGTCAGCTTGTCCCATTGGGAAGAGCATTAAATATGGGAAAGCTTGGACACCCCCATGTGGGGCTACAATGCCTCCCTGATTCACCTGCATACTTCCTGCAGAATCTGGAACAACTGCTTGACTTTCCTTTGTGTCTCCCCACCCTGCATCTACAGTCTTGATAATGCTGCCGCCAGGCATTCTCATCTTCTCAAGCAAGTCCCAATTCCTCATTTCCAGAGTTTGCAATTTGACCAATTCCCAAAAACCTCCAGGGTGCTCTGGTCACACGGTGACCTGACAGGGTGGCAATGTCCACAGGTGGCTCTGAGGCATTCTCACAGCATGTCGGTGCCAGGTATCAACTGACAAGGCAGACAAGCTGTCAGCTTTCATCCGTGTCACTCTCCGCATCCTGGGGCAGCAGCACATGGAACAGCCTAGAGGAAGTGGAAGAGGGTGGGCCAGCGTGAGGCGCTGAGGTGGGTGGGATAGCCATGGTGGGTGCTGTGGGCAGTGGCACTGATACAGCAGAAACAGAAGGCACGGTGCCCACAGTTCCACTTGTGGCAGAGGGAGGAGGTAGTGCAGATGCTTGCTCTGACCCCTGATGGGAACGGGGAGGCTGAGGGGACAACGGCTCCAGCTGCATCACCTGTCTGCAATGGAGCCACCCTTGTTGCTGCTTCTAGCGCAGAGGAGGGAGAAGCAAGCGGGGGGAATGCTGCTGGCTTCAGCGGAGCCACCCCCTCTGCCTCTTGTGGCATGGAGATGATAGTGGAGCCCTGGAAAAAGTTAAAGATAGAATCTAAAATGTTAAGCTTTGTGTTTTCCCAGATCAACTGCACCTGCGTAAGCAGTACGATAAATGGGTTATATATAATATATAATTATATAATTGTTAGATGTGATGATTGTTTAGTAATTAAATACAATTATTATATAACCATAAGAAGAATCATGAGAAACTATGTTGGAAATTTAAAGGGGGACTATGCTTAGCTGAAATCTACATATACAATAGAACAATATAAGTTTAATAATTAACATGAAAGTTATATAACGATAGAGTATAAAAACATGATCATCTCGGATGTATGGTCGGAATTAGATTTGGGTTCTAACACCCCGATTCCCAGAGCTCTTAATAAAAGCACAGCGTATAATCGCTTATGTGATTATGAGTTTCTGAATGCTAACAGAGAGAGGGATGCGCCAGTGGGAGGAACAAAGCTGTCTACTGCAAAGGCTCTGCCGCCACTGCTTGAGATGCAGAGGGAAGAGGCAGCAGGGCAGGAAACAAAGCTGGGCGCCACAAAGGCTCTGCTGCTGCTGCTTGTGGTGCCAGGAGAGGCGGTGGCAGAGTGGAGGGGACGGAGGAGGACACCCAGAAATTTCTGGCTGGGGTTCAGGTAACGAAGCCCTCACAAGCTGCATGACCGGTGACGGATATGTTGGCATTATATAATCATGGGGAGGGGGATATATCAGGGGGACGTAATCTTGTGGTGAGGGATATATTTTGCGAACAACTTCTGTGTCCCTCAGGGGTACAGGCAGAGCCAAGGGAAAGCCACCAGCAGCCCTCTCAGCCTCCTTACCTTCCGGCATATCAGTGTCCAGAGACGGATCGTCCACATCTTCTGAGTCCACCACATCTGTTTCACCCTCCCCAGGTGTACTGTTTTGTAATGCTTTAAAAAGAGTGCCCTACATAACAGATAATTCAAATGTGTCTGTAAGAGACAACTGCTCACTTTGAACATTTAAAAAGGTTTATTAAACCTTGACAAAAATACAACAAAAGGACTGCATAAGGAAAAATTCACAGTGCTGGGAACTGTCCTCGTGGATACCACATGGCTGGTTCGTCTTCAAGATGGGTGTTCAGTCTTTTATACGCCCGGAGATTGAATCAGCCAGCCCTGGCCCCTCCCAAAGTCTGTCAGTCAGCTCCTTTTGCCATTTATTGGTGGACACTGCTCTCTTGTAACTTGATTGGAGATCAGGTGTTGCCATGCCACACCCCCTAAGCAACAAGCATTTCTATTTCTATTCCCAACTGTCCCATGCAAGTGCAAGGAACTCATGCCCCATCCTAGACAACCGAGGCTGTCTGATGGCAATAAAAAGGGGAGGGGGGGGGAGGGAGCTATGGGGAGAACAGAAAGCATCTAAACTATAGTAACATAACTATATAACTACACATCACTAAAGTTTTCTTAATATTCACACAATAGTTATCCCTTAATTGCGAGAGCAAATTATCTCATTATTCATCTATGACAATGTCCTTATCTCCACTGGAGATTTCTTGCCAGAGCTGGTTTCCTAGCATCTGCCAAGTGTCTAAACGAAAAGGAGTCCCAGTGTCCACTGAAAATCCATGAGCCTTTGCCCAGCAAAGCAGGACGTGCATGGAGTGATCCGATACAGCGACTTCTATGCATGGCAATGCGTCCTTCCACACAGAAAGCATGATTTGTTCCTCTGTAGAGGTTTGATTTATCATCTCAAAGGGAATCTCTTCCCAGCAGTCTGTATAAGCAGTGGCTTGGGCCAGAACACAAATTCTCGCTTGCTGGGGACCCATCCTAGTAGTCTGTCTCCACTGCTGTAATATATGTTGGGAAATAATTCATGCTATGTGGAAGGGGCTAACAGCGGACCTGTTAGCTAAAGGAGCGAGAAGAAGCTGAGAAGCAGCTCTCTCCAAGGTTGTAACCAAGAAGACCGAGAGAAGAAAAGTAAGAGAACCTTGCAGCTGGATGAAGTATTTTTAGAAAGTTACTTGGAGTCACTATAACTTTTCACCAATAGTGTTATGTTGACTTATTGTGGCCAATAGTTAGGATAGAAGAAGCATAAACAATTGGAAAATGTATAAAAGGTCAGTCATGTTCAATAATAAAGGGTTGCCAACTGAGACTGCTTGTGGTCTCTGCTTTGTGTTGTGACCGCTTTCACAACAAAATCTGTTGATCCCCAACATGATAAGAACATAGTTGGCGGGGGCCCATATGGTCTCCTAGCAATTGGCAACCATGACCCACTGGGACGTAGTGGGGGAGGTGGTGTTGGTGCAGCTGAGAGTGGCAGGTGGAAGACACAGGAAGGTCCAGACCTGATTTCCTCCTATGAAGACACCTGGAAGTAGGTGAGCCACCAACTAGTAATAATGGGACATAATTTATCTGAAGAGGAAGAAAATGTTTTGGTTACATGGAAAGTTTTGTTACGAAATAAGGGAATATTTCAGACTATGCCCTTTGTAATATATTGCTGTGGGCTAAGTCACAGAATTTTGGCACTGATCCTGACACAGCATTTAGTGTTAAGGCATGGAAAAAAGTCGGGGACAGACTGGGAAGTCATCTGAGCGGGAGATAAAACAGTTGTCAATCTAGCAGTTACTTGGGAATCGCTCTTTGAGGCATTAAAGGAATGGAAAACAGAGCGAGAACAAGCAGAGCGGGATGCGGACGAAGAGTTGGGGCTGATAACAGAACCTGACGGGGGGGATGAGGCAGAGGGGCCTCTGATGGGGAACTTGGTAAATCTATGCTTGAAGAAAGTCTGGGTGCCATGCAAGTTACCTGGCAATCTGCTAACGCTTCTGGGAAAGCTGCCAAAGCTTCTAGGAAAGCTGCCAAGGCTTCTGGGAAGGCTGCCAAAACTTCTGAGCAACCTGCCACAGCATCTTCTTATCAGACCCCTAAAGCTCTTTATCACGCATCTGCGCAGCAGCTCACGATGGTGCCTGTATATACTACACCGCTACGCCAGTTAGCTGAAATGTCTTTAGCAGAGAGAGAAACCCAGCCATCTGCCCCGCCCACTTCCGTCTGCTCTCGTCCAGCCATCTGCCGCCCCGCTCCCCTCTGAGCTGCTTGAACAACCTGCAAAGCTGTATCTTCCGTTACCTGACAGTGACAGCAACAGCAAATCAAGTGATGAGTCGCCCACAGTAACACCTGAGTTGGGGCAAGGAACTCTGGTCGCTTTACCTCCTAAGAGCTCTAGCCTTACTGCCTCATGGACTTTGCCTCCACATCAAGTAACTGTGCTTCCTCGGCACCCTCAGGAGTTTTGGGAATTTGTTAGGAGGAAAGCAGTTGAAGAAAAGAATTCAGACATCACAGAAAGGTTAGGTGCTCCAAGAGTACCTCAGGAGAACAGTGCCAATGCAAATGTTGCTTGTGATAACCCTATGGCTTTTCCAATTTTTAAAGCAGCTTGTGGAACAGGGCAGGATGACAGTCATCATGTCTTTGCCTGAGGGGTTGTGCAAGATCTCCAGTCAAAAGTGGCTCAGTATGGTATTAATTCCTCACAGGTAATGCAATTAATAAGTGTAATTAATGCAGATCTGCTTGCACCTTATGACATCACGCATCTTGCTACAATTCTATTCCAGCTAGTACAATATGGTGTATTTCAAGAAAATTGGAGGCAAGTGGCTGAGCGCACTGCTTTAACAAATATGCAGTGGCCTCAACACGACCCTCGTCATGCTGTGGGTGTTGATGCCCTACTGGGCACTGGGCCTTTTGCCAATCCAGATTTGCAGGCAAGGTGGGATCCTTCGATTTTGGCACAAGCTCAGCAAATTGGCATGAGTGCCTTAACTAAAACAATGGAAATGGCAGCTCCAAAACAGAAATATGTCACTACACAAACCATTTTTGCAATTTGCAGAAAAACTTGCTGCAGCTATTGAGAAACAGGTAGATGATGAAACTTTGCGAGACAAATTGTGTATACAATTGGCTAAAGAAAATGCAAAACCAGACTGCAGAAAGCTTATTGACTCTTTATCTGGGGAACCCACATTGTCTGAAATGGTTACTGCTTGCTCAAAAGTTGGTTCAGTCGAGCATAAAATGGTAGCTCTTGCTGCCATGCTAAGACTTTCAGTGAAATGTTATAATTATGGACAACAAGGGCATGTAAGGTCACAGTGTACTGTCCAGAAAACAACATTTAAGCCAAGTGCAAGCAGCGATTTTGTATGCAATCATTGTGCTAAACCTGGGCACTATGCTAAACAATGCAGGAGTAAATATCATGCAATCGGTCAGCTATTGCCGGGAAACCCAAAGGGGAGCGCGAAGGGGCGCGTGGGGAAACAAATACCCCAACAACCACCACAACAGCAAATGCGGGCCTTCCCAGCACTGCAAAGCTACCCATTTGCGAACAATACTCAGGGGCAACAAGCGGGTATGCAGGGATTGATATACCCACCGCTGACACAGTAACCGTTCTAACAAAAGAAATATGTAAAGTGCCCCTCAATGCCTATGGTCCAATAAGACATTTTTGATAGGGAGATCAAGTACCACACTTAAAGGTATTCATGCGCATCTAGAGCTTATTGATGTTGATTATTTAGGACAGATTCATGCTATGGTGTCTATCAATGACCCTCCTGTCACTATTCAGAAAGGAACTTTCATTGCTCAAATTGTACCTTTTGTGAGTTCTGTTGCAAATACAGTGGACTGAAGTCACGGCACGGGAAGTTTTGGATCGACAGGAGTACCTCAAATGTTCTGGACTGAGAAAGTAACAGAGAGCCGTCCAGAAAATACATGCACTCTCACCGCCAGTGGATGTCATCCAGGAACTATATCAGTAACAGATTTGATTGACAGTGGAGCAAATGTCACAATACTCTCGCGGCTTTGCTGGCCTCAGTCATGGCCTCTCCCTCATGCAAGTTTTGGACTTCTGGGGTTGGGTGGTGCTACAACAGGTGGCCTGTCAGCCATTGTAATTAATGTGAAATATCCTGATGGCCAACAAGCTAACATCAGACCCTATGTTGCCGATCCTCCTCAAAGTTTGTGGGGACGAGATTGCTTATCTCAATGGGGTGACAAAATTACTACGCATTTTTAACAGGGGCCACTGTGATGCAGGGCAATGAACGTCCAGGTGTGGCCCTGACATGGTTGACAGATAAGCCTGTCTGGGTTGGCCAGTGGCCCCTTACTACTGAAAAGCTTACTGCCCTGTAAGAATTAGTCACAGAACAATTGCAAACGGGACATATTGAGGAATCATTCAGCCCCTGGAATACCCCTGTTTTTGTAATAAAAAAGAAATCGGGAAAATGGAGACTTTTACATGATTTACGGCAGACGAATTCTGTAATGGCAACAATGGGAGCTTTACAACCAGGCCTTCCTATACCTACAATGATTCCACAGGAATGGCAAATAGTTGTCATTGATCTGAAAGATTGTTTCTTCACTATTCCATTGGCTGAGCAGGACAAAGAAAAATTCACTTTTACTCTGCCTTCTATAAATCATGCTGAACCCAATAAAAGATATCAATGGAAGGTACTCCCCCAAGGCATGAAAAATTTGTCAACTATTTGTCAATGGTTTGTGGCACAGGCCTTGTCAAAAGTGCGGGAGCAATTTAAAAATTGCTACTGTTATCATTACACGGATGATATCGTGTTGGCATCTGATAACAAACAACAGTTATCAGCTCTTAAACAATGTGCTGTGACAAATTTGAAAGCTTATGGTCTGATCATTGCTCCAGAGGAAGTGCAGGAACATATGCCTTGGAAATATCTAGGTATGTTGGTGATCAACACTCAAGTTATGCCCCAACCTGTAAAGTTAAACATTGATGTTAAAACTGGTATTGATGTAAAGAAATTGGTTGGTTTAATAGGTTGGATTCAATCATATTTAGGTATAACTAATCATCAGATGCAGCCATTGTTTGACTTACTGTCAGGCATCACCTCCTCTACTGGTAGGAGGCAATTGACCCCAGCAGCAAAATACAGTTACTGATTCCATTTATGTTGCCAATTTGGTTAAGCATTTAGATCAAGCAGTGTTGTATAATATTCAAGAGAAACCATTGTTTATCATGTTAGTGAAGTTATGGACAGTTATTGGTGCTCGAAAACATCCTTACTTCATCATGCACATTCGCAGCCATACATCATAACCAGGATTATTTGTTGAAGGCAATGCCTTTGTAGATTCTCTAGTAGCTGCTGCTGCAATCAAAACTGTACCCAATGTGTTGCAGCAAGCAATTTTATCTCATCAATTTTTTCATCAGAGTGCTCAAGCTTTACAGCAGCAATTCAAATTGTCTCCTGGTGAAGCAAAATCAATTCTTTCTTCTTGTCCTGACTGTCACATGACTCATGTCACTCAGTATTATGGTACCAACCCTAGGGGTCTTTCCACATTAGAGGAATGGCAAAGTGATGTTACTAAAATGCCAGAATTTGGTCACTTTAAGTATATTCATGTTACAGTTGATACTTTTTCTCATGCAATGGTTACTTCAGCATTCACAGGAGAAAAAACTAGTGATGCTATTCGTCATTTTTATCACGCTTTTTCTATCCTAGGTGTTCCGTGTCATGTAAAAACAGATAACAGCCCAGCATATGCTTAGCAGAAAATGCAAGTATTCATTTGTGCTTGGGGCATTGAGCATTCAGCAGGCATTCCACATGTCCCCACAGGCCAAGCAATTATCGAAAGAGCTCACGGACTTCTTAAACGTCAGGTTCAAAACCAAAAAGGGGGAATGCAACAGGAGTCACCTCAAGTGAGATTAGATAAAGCTGTTTATGTGTTAAACTTTTTGCATCCCCTACCTGACTCACAGTTATCTCAAATCTTTTACCATTTTTCTTCTTTGAATTCTAAGCAACCAAATTTCTGTAGAAATGTTAAGGTATGGGTAAAGGATTTAATTACTGATATGTGGTCTGGTCCAGTGGAACTAATAACCTGGGGTAGGGGTTATGTCTGTGTTTTGACAGATAATGGTCCTCGATGGGTTCCTGCTCGCTGTGTTAAACCTTACCTGGAGCACACAGGAAAGGATAGGATGGATGGTTCCACAGCTGAAGCAGAATGTGCAGATGACACTGGCTAAGAGCATATATCAGTACTTATTGATGGATGAAGGACGGAAACGATTATATTAAGAATGGGAATTTTGTTGATGGCTGTGATTGTTGTTTTGTGTTTTCCGTCTGCTTGGATTTTTGCAAAGGGCCCTGCAAAAACAATTGGAAAATGTATAAAAGGTCAGCCATGTTCAATAATAAAGGGTTGCCAACTGAGACTGCTTGTGGTCCCTGCTTTGTGTTGTGACCGCCTCGACAGCGACAATGCTGTAAAAGAATGTATTTTATAAAGATTGTGAAATCCAAACGAGTCTCTGACCACAAGCAGCCCAAGAGGTGGACGTCTGTTCAAACTCTGAAATTCCTGAAGATGGCAGGATAACAATCGGCATTTAGCTTATGGAGAGACGCACCCAGCATGATGATCACCGCTATCCTGAGCCATCGGAAGACACCTAAGAGCGTTCATCGCTCTATTGATAACATCATTCAAGATAGCTGAAGTCGCCAGAAAGATACATGTGAATATGTGACTTCCCGGGATTTGATCAACACTGGCTATCAACCAGGAAACAGCAATTGTCCAGCTCTGCCCAGTGAAAGAACCAACTGTGAATATGCAGAGTTACAAAAGAAACTTGGATTCCTTCATCTCAGGCACAATAAACTGTATAAAACATCCCTGCTAGAAGCGACTCTCGTGAAAGGGGGAGGGTCCGATGCGATAGAGGTTGGATCCAGGTTCACCCAGCGCCGAAGCCAGGCTGTCTCTTTGGCTGTGGTGGTTTTGAGGACTGTATTTTGGTCGTGCAAAAAGATAAATCTTTTCGCATTTTTGGTAATTTGGCTTTCGACTGATCATTTATAACAACTACCCATGGTCAGAAAAGACCAGCCCTCTCTTAGAAGGGCACAGGGAAAAGACATTGTACCTATAGTCTCGGGGAACGGAGGCAACTGCAAATATCCAGTCTTGGCTGCAGGGAACATTGGAGATTACTGGACTCCTTGTTCATCAGCATCAGCTGCAGAGAACAACGGGGTCCACCAGACCCCTCATTCTTCAGTCTTGGCTGCAGTCACATCCAGGGTCCACCAGATGTCATTGTTGTATTGAGGACTGGTGAATAAAACGACATGCAGACTCCAAGGTCTCAGAAGGCAAAATGCAAAGTTTATTAGAAACCACACATTCTTTTTATAGACAGTTACAATAAAAGTGGACCTGACTGGTCCTTAATCAACACCCCTCACACCATTGGCTAATTAGAAACACCCTTCTTGCACCTCTTACAAGTAAACAACTTGTTCCAAACACCAGCTGCAGGATTGTTTTAATTCTTTCTCTGTGTTTTCTCAAAACTTCCCATAGGAAATTTCTGAGAAAGTTTACCTGACTGTTTCTCTGACCAGACTTTCAGTATCCATAGTCAGCCTCACTGATCAAAAATGCAGTGGATTATGGTAACTTTGGATAAACTTTTAAAAAGCCTTAAAATTATATCCAAAATGAATGCTGGCTGTCAGTCTGGAGTTCAATAGTTTTTAAAATAGAGTAATCTAAAAGGTTTCAATGTTCGTTGTTATGGTTTGGGCCTGGCAAAGCCAGAGCCCCCATGAGTACACCTTCTCCCCGGTGTCTGCTGTGAGATGTGACCAGGAATAAGCAAAGCAGGCTCCAAACTTAAACATAAAGAAAATTTTATTAACTAAGCTACACACAAACAATTACTAAACTACACACAAAAGAAGAAAGAAAAAAAACACAAGGAAAATGAAAACCTCACAAAAAACACTCTCCCCCTCCTCCCCCCTAAATTCCCAATACAATACATCCTCCAAAATCACCAATTCTAGGTCCAACACCACCCTTTAGATTGCTCAAACTTTCAGCTCCTCAAGAGGAGAGGGAGTCCTTCCATGTGTCATGGTGGCCTCTTCCGCCTTGTTCCGGTGCTCTCACCACCGAACAGGGATCAGGGCTGCTTCCAGGGTTGTCTTTTTAAGGATGCTTTGCCCAGTTCCAGAAAAGCACAGTATCTCACCTTCCCACCTTTGGGACATCAATCCCCCCCATATTTTATATACCCCCTGGGGCCGAGGGGTCCCCACACTGAATCTTCTTTGGCACTGGGACATTTCTCCCCCTGGACTCAGTCTCTGTATCACACGGAAACATGGCTCTGTCCATGGCTACACGAAAGAGTCCAGCATAACATGCCACTCCATCTTCTCTATTCTTTCAACATCTCTCACTCTCTCTCTCTGGTCCAGACCTCCATCACTCGTTCATTTCCTTCGTCCTCCTCCACTCTTATCACTCGTCTAGGAAGGGTTAATGTTCTGTAAGGCTTTCATTGTCCAAAAAAAGGGTTAAAAAACTCCTCCAGGCGGCTGGACTCCTGGCTGCACCCCCCCCCCCCATCTCCTCAGCTGGGCTGCCTGCTGCCCGCACATATTTACTGAATTTCAAGGTAACGACACAGGCTGCACTCTCTCTCTCTCTGTCTCCAAAGGGGGAGGGGGGGGGGGGAATGGCTGCCTGATGTCTCTTGTTGTTCTCCACCCTTTCATCCTCCAAGGCCTCCTCACTCCCATCTCTGTCCAGGCCCAGGCCTACCACATGGCTGCCCCTCCCCCGCCCAGCAGCAGCGGCTGGACGGGGGAGAGCTCCGACCTCCGTCCCTCGAAGTCCCAAGAGGCCTCCCAGGGCCGAAGCTCTGCTTTTAACCCCTGTGTGTTCTCGGAGGTGTGTCCTAAAACCCACTGGCTATACCAGGTGCCAATATCAAAATCCAAGCACCCATTGGTTTGACCACAACATCCCAGAATTCCCACTTCTTCCTGGTCAAACCACCACATTCGTGCAGGCCCTGACCTAGTGAACACTAGTCAATCATAATACATACTTGTATATAGTGCCACTAAAGATTTATTCAAGTTATCCGCATCCACTTCTGTTCTCAGCCTTAATAATTCAATCAACATAATTCAACCTATTAAATTCAGAAGAGTGTTCAGGACAACATGCACCTATCCCCTTATGAACAGTAAAACAATACATTCAACAAAATAATAAGCACCACTGAACAAAAATACCTACAACTGCCTAAATGTTTACCATCACCCAAGGTCTGCCATAGCTGTGAAGCCTCTTTTCCTTAGGAAGGACTTGGAAAGCCCGTCCCGGAGCAAGACCTCCAAGTCTACCTTGAGAAAGGGTGTCCAGCTTTTATAAGACCAAATTTACAATTCAAAGTGACTTGATTTCATTTTTAGGACAGAAACACCTGGGTTTGATGGCATACTTCCTCTGCCAGCCAGGGCCACAGCTTGGTCAGAGCCAAGACCTTGTATGGGAGGTTTTCCATATCATATCATATCATATCTTAAAAACAAACCTCTGTTAATATCTACTGAAAAAGTTTCTTAACATCAGTAACTTACAAATAATCAAAGGAATGCAGACAACTAACATAAAATAATATGTTATTGCTGGATCCCTATCTGTGCCAAGCATTGAGTTTAATAAAATTTAATACAAATACACAGTTAGGAGACGAGGTTATGTTCAGATTTTGATTTCAATTTCATCATATATTACTAAATTTTGCAAATGCATCAGCAGTACACTTAACAACATCCCTCTCTGGACTCTCTAGCTGACATGATCTCACACCAATTCCAAACAGGCAACCTTAAAAACCTTTAGCTTATTTCTAAGTGGGCAAATATTAAAACTGGTTAGCAGAATTAAACACCAGAATCTTCAGAAGTCATTCCTGTGCATAGTTAAATGCTGCAAGATAATCTCACATTTAGTATAGCAGACTTTCATAAGAGTTGTGTAAGTCATAATCAAATCTAAGTGGTTTTTGTTAATTCAAAGTTTACAGCAATATCAAAAAAAACCTGGCAATCATCAATTTCACAACTCACAGATATGGTCCTTAAATTCCATAATGCCAGACATTTCAAAATTTAGCAAGCTGTTGGTTGTTATTGCATCTTTCTACTGCTGGAAACTTCTTGGCTAAGACTTTCTATCATCACTTGCCTTGCTGTGTCTGATTATCAGTTCTTTGGAAGACCTCACCAAAGAAGCCTTCCTCAATGCATTTCAACTTGGTAAATAATTCTGGGTCTCCTCTGTGCATTAGGCACCTGCATCACGACAGGCAAGCAGGCCACAGCAGGTTGCAGCAGCCGGGAAGGCACCACCTGTTGCTCCCCATGGCTACCTTGCCCATGCCCTGTTCCCCAGTCCCAGAGCGGGGGCGGCCGCTTGGAGCCCCCCCAGGATAGTGACTCTCAGCATTGCCGTGGTTGGTTCAGAAGACTCTGTTGGGCTCTGGCTGTAGACAGTCGTTGCTAGACGATGTGACTTGTCGCCCGCTCTTGGCGGCATGTGGCTCTTGTTCGCTGGTTCCCAGGGCCACTCACAGCCAGTAGGGTCCTCCAGCCCCTCAGGCACTAACAGTGGAGCTGTCTGCCGCTGTGTCCCCCAGGCTTCTCAAGCCCCAACAAGGCTTGTAGAGCCTGTTCAGATATGTGTTTTATCCTGTCTGCATAAAAAGAGGGTCTATACCAATACCACGGCATTTTCTTCAGTGGAAACTTGTGTCCCCATGTCCCCAGTGTCTTTTTCTATTTACACAGTCCAGACCTTTGCAGCAAACCCCGCTGTGAGCAGCTCTCCTTCGCTGCCCTCCTCTGCTGGGGTTCCATCTCTGCTGCTATCCCCGTGGCCTGGCTATTCAAGACAGACACATGACACAACATTTGAGGTTCATGCCACAACAACCAACTTTTGAGTTTCTTTTACATAGTCATAGACATGTTTAGATATGTTTACATAGTTGTCGTAGGGTGGACAGCCTTTATCCCAATATCGTGTGTTATGTCTGGCAGCTGTGCCTTTTCTCTCTTCTCCCCCACCCCGGCCGTCTTGCCGCGGCGGGGCGGGGAAGAGAGGAGGGAGTGTGACCGGGCACTTTTGCTTTTGGCTTTTGGCTGCTTGGCTTGGCTTGGCTTGCCACTTGCTTGCTTGCTTGCTCCTGCCTCGGCCCCTAGCTGATAGTTTAGGGGGTTTTTTGCTGCTTTCTGCTTTCTGCGCTGTTTTTTTTCTTTTCTTTCTTTCCCTCTTTCTTATCCTCCCCTGAAGATACTGGACCGGCTCCGGACCTGACCTGAGACGTCCAGGACCCCCGGAGTCTGCGAGAGAAGCTCAGCGCCCTCCACAACACTGCCTGGTTTCTTTTCTTTTCTTGTGTTGGGGAAGTGTTCTTTTGTTACTTGTTGGTAAATAGGTTTTGTTTTCCACTTTGCTCCTCCAAGAAATTCCTTCCCGAACCCGGTATTGGGGGAGGGGTGGTTGGAGGTTTGTTTTTTTTTGGGGGGGGGGGGGGCTCCCTTTTGGAGATTTCCCCTAATTTGTCCTAAACCAGGACAGTATATTTTTTGGTGCGTTGGCCAGGAAACGGAGGCCAAAGACAGTGGAAAAAAAACCCCTATAACAATAATATTTTGGTTTTGGTTGTTTTGTGGGCATATTGGTAATTCATAATGTCATTTGGGGTGGAAGCTTGCTGATATTTCTGGTCCCTAGGGGTTTTTGAAGTTTTAAAACCGATTCTTGGATGGTAGCCAACGCTCTATGGGGATGGCTGAAGAGATGGAAAGAGGCCAACTGGCAGTGCAGAGGAAAATCAATTTGGGCTGTGGAAGAGTGGAAAGATATCGCTACTCGGTTAGAGAAGTTACCTGTGAAGGTTCGCCATGTAGATGCCCATGTCCCCAGAAGTAGAGCTAATGAAGAGCAGCAAAACAACCAGCAAGTACACCAGACAGCAAAGATAGGGGAGTTGAAGATAGATCTCGACTGGGAGCATAAGAGAGAGTTATTCTTAGCACAATGGGCCCATGATGCCTCAGGCCACCAGGGTAGAGATGCCACCTATAAGTGGGCACGAGACCGAGGGGTGGATCTAACCATGGACAGTATCTCTCAGGTTATTCATGACTGTGAGACATGCGCTGCCATTAAGCAGGCCAAGCGGGTGAAGCCCCTCTGGTATGGGGGGCGGTGGTCTAAGTACAAATACGGGGAGGCCTGGCAGAATGATTACATCACACTGCCTCAAACCCACCAAGGCAAGCGCTATGTACTAACCATGGTAGAAGCCACCATGGGATGGTTGGAAACCTACCCGGTGTCTCATGCTACAGCCCGTAACACCATCGTGGGCCTTGAAAAGCAGGTCCTTTGGAGGCACGGTACTCCCAAGAGAATTGAGTCGGATAATGGAACTCATTTTAAAAACAATCTTATTAATACTTGGGCTAGGGAACATGGCATCGAGTGGGTATACCATATCCCCTATCATGCACCAGCTGCAGAGAAAGTGGAAAGGTACAATGGATTGTTAAAAACCACCTTAAAAGCATTGGGTGGGGGGTCTTTAAAAAACTGGGAGCAGCATTTGGCAAAGGCTACCTGGTTAGTTAACACTCGAGGTTCCACCAACCGAGCGGGTCCTGCTCAGTCTGAGCTCCTTAATATAGTAGATGGGGATAAAGCCCCAGCAGCCCATGTCAGAGGTTTGTTGGGAAAGACAGTATGGATCAACCCTGCCTCGAGTACAGACAAACCCATCTGTGGGATTGTCTTTGCTCAAGGATCAGGTTATACATGGTGGATAATGCAGAAAGATGGAACAACATGGTGTGTACCTCAGGGAGACCTGATTGTGGGATGAGACTCATATATGAATGTCATTGTTTGTTGAATGTGAGACAGAAGGAAACTGTAAGTGTCAAAGGTCTGAGCAAGTAAGATGAGAGGAATGCGTAAGTGTCAAAGGTGTGAGTAAGTGAAATGAAAGGTTTTTATTGTATGTTCATGATATGGGATAAGGGGTGGAGTGTCGTGGGGTCACAGCCTTTATCCCAATATCGTGTGTTGTGTCTGGCAGCTGTGCCTTTTCTCTCTTCCCCCCCATCCCCGGCTGTCTTGCCGCGGCGGGGTGGGGAAGAGAGGAGGGAGTGTGACCGGGCACTTTCGCTTTTGGCTTTTGGCTGCTTTGCTTGGCTTGGCTTGCCACTTGCTTGCTTGCTTGCTCCTGCCTCGGCCCCTAGCTGATAGTTTAGGGGGTTTTTTTGCTGCTTTCTGCGCTGTTTTTTTTCTTTTCTTTCTTTCCCTCTTTCTTATCCTCCCCTGAAGATACTGGACCGGCTCCGGACCTGACCTGAGACATCCAGGACCCCCGGAGTCTGCGAGAGAAGCTCAGCGCCCTCCACAACACTGCCTGGTTTCTTTTCTTGTGTTGGGGAGTGTTCTTTTGTTACTTGTTGGTAAATAGGTTTTGTTTTCCACTTTGCTCCTCCGAGAAATTCCTTCCCGAACCCGGTATTGGGGGAGGGGTGGTTGGAGGTTTGTTTTTTTTTGGGGGTGGGGGGCTCCCTTTTGGAGATTTCCCCTAATTTGTCCTAAACCAGGACAATAGTTTAGACATAGTTAGACCACATGGTTGGTCCTGATTTGCTGAATTTCATTACCACCTGGCTTACTGGCCAATAGCTGTTTGTGTCCCTAATGACCTAAACTGGTTCCCTAACAGCCTAGACTGGTTGAGTTAATAGAACTCAGTTAGGGTTGTCTGTAACTGTGAGGCCCCCAGGCCACCTGTTGGCTACCACATGTCTCAACTACCCCTCCTAAGGAAATGCAGAGCATTGTAGTCACCCCCAAGCTTCCTTCTCTCCAAACTACATAAAGCCCAGTGTCCTTAGGTATCCTCAGAGAAAATACCTACCAGTCTCTTGCTCAGCTTTGCTGCCCTCCACCAGATGCCTTCAACAACCTTCACATCCTTTTTACCTCACGATACCCAATTGTGAGGCTGTGCCAACAGTGAATACAGCACGATAATCACCTCTTTGGACTGACTGTTTGATGCATGCCAGGACATGGTTTGCCCTCTGGGCTGCCCAGGCTCACACTGCTGCATGATATTGATGCTGCCAGTCAGCAATCCTAGCCCCCTTCCTGCAAGGCAGCTCTCCAGCCACTCCTCACCCAATTTAGACTTGTGTCAAGTGCTACTCCATCCTGGGTGCAGTTAGACTTCCTAAATTTAATCCCTTTAATCACTGCCAGATGTGGCCCTGTTCACTGCAGCGCGTAAGCTCTGCCCTTCAGCAAGATCTTCACCCAGTGCACCATGAACTCACTCATCCCACAGCTGCACAACTTGTCTGAAGAACAGACTCACCATGTGAAATACTGAACCAATTCCTTGTTTAGCTTTGCTTGCTCATGCAGCTATTGCTTTACCTGTGGCTGCATTTCTCTTCACAAAGCAAAGCAAGGCGCAACTTCTCAAGGATTTTCTGGGATTCACATTCTCTGAACCTCAGAGAAAGAAAAAAACAATTCTTATCTCATTTACTGCTCCTGTGTTTTAGAACAAGTGGAATGCATTTTGGAAGATTGTTTACCTGAAGGGAATTGGTAATTGGATTCTGGTGTGAGTGTTTTTAATCATTGACCAATTGAATCCATGTGTGTGTGTCAGGACTGTTGGCTGACAGTCACGAGATTCTGTGCAGTTGAGTTGAGTGCTTGTGCAGTTTAAGTTTAGATGTAGTGTAATATAGTATAGAATAATTTAGTGTAATAAAATAATTAATAAGCCTTCTGATTCCATGGAGTCCTCCTTGTCTTTCCTCCCATCATCGGCCGTTGCCTTGCTTTCCAATACTTACCTACTAACCTGTCTTTGTCAACTCAACCCATGAGTTTTCCCGTTTTCACTCTTCCAAATTTCTCCCCTATCTCACTGCAGGAGAGTGAGAGAGTGGCTATGTGGGATTGTCACTGCTTGCATTGCCAACACCCATCAGCAGCTCCAAGATCAGCTGGGGGAGAACAACCGCCATTCAGACGAGCTCTGCCTTCTCCATGTGTGTCCCTTCTCCTATACCCGCTGCTGCCCATTGTGCTGCTCTGGTGTCCATCGCAAACAGGTGCAAACCAAGAAGTAGAAAAATAGAGTAACAGCTCCCAAGAAGCTGTGACTTCCCAAAGAAACCTCCATAGGGCTGTGCTACTGTGAGCTGCATCACTACAACTTTGTGTCAGCATCATTCCATCAGCTGGCAAGAGGTCAGATCAGGAGGAGGCAAAAAGGCAAAAAAAAAAAAAAAAAAATTCTATTGAGTTTTTTTCACTGCACTTTGCCTTGTATTCTCATAAAGGTCTCAGACGTGGCTAATTACATGAGAAGCTGAGATGTAAGTTTTAAAAATGAGCATGTTTCTAACCCTGAGGAACTTCTGAAGGTCTAGCACCCAAGAACCTTCAAAACCACAATGCAGCCTTTGGGACATTTTTCCTGATTTCTTGAGTATTCTTTGCAATTTTTTATTTCTCAAGGTCAGCATTTTTTGTTAACAGGGAAAGGATTTTACATTTTCCTTAATGACATGGTTTTGTCTAGATCTTCCACTTTTCAATTTTTTCCTATATTACTGCCCTTATGTAAACCTAAATATAAGGCAAATTAAAAACTCTCAACCACCTATATTTTAACTAGAGTAGAAATAAGTATTAAGAAAAAAAATTAATTAAATTCACACTAATTCTCCCTTTCCAAGGCTCAAGTTTTTATGTTTTTTTCACAGCATACCATACTGCTACCTCTTTAGGCATGTTGCTCTTCCTTTCTCAGTCAGCCAAAAGGTCCTTGAGGATAGTGGGCAAGATTCTACATGGTTATAAGAGCACACAGGTTTAAGGACACAAAAGACAGCTCTGGAATACAAACACATAAAAACAGAGATACATGTCCAGAGATACTAAGTCAACCTTAGCTACTGCAATTAAATATAGGAGGAACAGGTCAAAGTCATGATTTTTTTGATACAAACCCCTACAACTTTACCCATCTCAGAAATCACAATTGACAAATTTACCATAGTATTAATGTTCACAGGTTATTTGCCAACAACTACTTGTCTAGTGTAAAGACAAAAACTTGAGACTGGATTTTTCCATGCAAGCATCTACCATTTTATACATGATTAATCACCTCCACTAAACAAAAATAATCAAGTCTTGTCAAATATTTTACATTGTTTTTCTTTTAGTGGTTCTATGATTTCAAACTCATGTGAGATTTTTTTATCTTTCCAGTAGTTTCTAAAAATCTTATCTATTACATGTCAGCAACATCTTGCCTGAGTCTGAAAGTACATACACCTAGATAGCCTTACTGTGAACACTGTACTTTAAAAAAGCCTTTGTGTGTCATAGTTTGACACTGGCTCAACACCAGGCATCAAAAAAGTCAATTTGCTCACTATCCCCTGCCACAGCTGGGCAGAGGAGAGAAAAGAAAAAATTAAGAAAAAGAAAATAAAGAAAAAGGGTTCATGAGTTTAGATAAGGACTGTGAGAAAACACTTAAAGGGCAAAACAGTCTCAACTTAAAGTTGCAAAGTGAATTTATTACTAACCAAATCAGAGGAGGATAATGAGAAGTAAAATAAGCCCTTAAAACACCTTTTCCCCCCAGTTCCTTCCTTCTTCCCACTGACAGTGCGGGGAAGCAGGGCATGGGGATTTTGGTCAGTTCGTCATCCCAGATCTTCTTCCACTGCTCAGGGAGAGAAGTCCTTCCCCTGTGAGACTGTGGGATCCCTCCCATGGGAGACAGTTCTCCAGCATGGGTCCAATCTCACAAGCAGCATTTCTCCCAAAACTGCTGCGGCATGGGTCACTCTTCCATGTGGTGCAGTCCTCCAAGGACAGGCTGCTCCAGCCTGGAAGCAGAGGTGCCCTCTCTGTACCAGGTCTTCCACTGGATCACAGCCTCCTTCACAGCCTCCTCCAAGCATCCACCCATTCTAGCTTGATCACCTCCCCCATGGGCTGCAGGGGGACAGCTGCTTCACCTTGGTCTCCAATCACCACAGCCTGCATCTTGGCTCTGGCACCTGGAACACCTCCTCCCCCTCCTTTCTCCACTGACCTTGGTGTTGCCATGTTGTTTTCCCTCACATGTTCTCACCTCCTCCTCTGTGATGCCTGAAAGACAGGCTGGAAACAAATCCCCACAGACCTGCTCTATAGAGCAGGTATTTGTTTACTGCAGCCAGTGGTGGCCTGTGGGATAGCTTTGCCTAACTCACTCTCCTTTGTCAAGTGCTGTGGTATAGCAATGTGGCAATATGGATGGTGTTAGCTGCTACCTGCCCAAAAGTGTCTTCTGAGAAAGCAAATACGGACAGTCACTCAATCCACACACACACACATCACAGATAGGTCAGTAAAGAAAAATGGAAAGGGTCTCTGTATAGAGTTCCAGCGAGGTTTATTGTAGTCATGCTGAAGGATTCCAGGGACAAAGACAGGCAAACAGTGCAGGGCACTGAGTTAACTATAGAGTCAGGAGCCAATCATATGGGACCACAGGGGTAGTACAAGGGCAGGGCAAAGGGCAGTGACCTATGCAGAAAGCACAGATTAACATAATGTCGCAGGGCATCATGGGAGAAGCCCCTTTTGACTCACCCTGAGGAGAGAGATATTCTCAAAGTGTCTAGTAAATTATTCCAAGGAAATACCCTAGAAGCTTCCCTAATAGGCTCAAAGGCCTCCACACTGTGGTATATTTATACAGTAAGCATTGCTTAGCATCATTATGCAGCTACAACATCATCATGTACATGCCAGAACTAATTTACATTGTATGATCTCAGGGTTATTCGTTCTTTTGCACTGTGCTCACATCTCCCCAATTTGGGGGTTATCAGGGATCTTTGATGAAGGCTTCCAAAGTCTTCCTCACATCTGAACTTTTCAACTTTGTCTTTGGATCATGTACAGTTACGGTGTTCCTTGATATGTCTGGTCTTAACCGGCCTAAATTCTTTGGTTTGTGGCTAACTGGCTTTGTATTTGCCAATTTTTCATTAGCACTATACTTATCTATCTCTAAAGCTATCCACCTGGTGAGTTTTTCTTCCTTTTTTTGTCTATTCAGCAGTAAGCAATTAGTTAACCATATACTAGCCAATACCTTGTATAAAAAGTTGTATCATGCTATATAGGTATAAAAAACTATTATTCAGGTTACACAGGTATCAGGTTATACAGATATATAAAAAGTCATTCTTTGGGTTATATTGATATCAGTTTATATAGACACACCAGGTTATACAGCTATATTATAACTCAAGCTATATAAGCACTTTGTAACTTTGATCTAAGTTATACAGGCATCTCTGGCTAGGAAAACTGTGCCCTCACTTTTTCGTTCTGTTCTTAAATATGTTATCACAGAGGCATTACCAACCTTTCTAATTGGCCCAGCTTTGGCAAGCAGCATGTCCATCTTCAGACCCATCAGAGATTGGCTTATATGATGGAAGCTTCTAGCAGCTTCTCATAGAAGCCACCTCTGTGGCCCCCCTGCTACCAAAAGCCAGGGCATGCAAAACCAATACATTGTGTGACAGTGCACACAGGAAAATGTATACTCAGACTGCATGTCACTCAATGAACTGGACTAAGGTTTAGGCCAGGAAGTATTCCACACCTAACAAATGTATCATAGGTGGGAGCAAGCAAAATTCTGAGCTATTCAACATGTTATTCTAACAAAATAAGGCACAAAAGTTTTAAGTTACAGTGAAAGGTGACTAACTGTTGCCACTGAAGAGATTCAAACCATGTTTATTCCATTTCTGCTGAGAAACAGGTGTGGATGGGTCCCATGTAAGAAGTAATACAGAAAAAATGCCAAATCTGGATGCTCTTCAACTGGCATGAGACTAAATATATATTTGACAGGAACAAATTTACATACAGGTTTCAGTGCATGTATATACCATATACTGTAGTTATGCCACTACATGCTCAATACAGCCTGTAGGGATTTTTTCTTAATTGCCTTGTGACAGAACATACTGACACATGTTAAGCCACATTTCCTCATAAAAATCCTTAACAGACTTCTAAGTGCTATTTCAAATATCTGGTACCAGATACTTCTTATGGAAAGAGAATGAAGTGGTTAGAAGTTGTACATAATACAGGTGGCAACAGAAAAAATCCAAAAGTCAGATTTAATTAGACTGGATACAAATAGTTGTAGATATTTAAAACAAAATTTGAGGACAGTATGAAACAGAAAATAATTCATTGTTACATAAAAAGCAAGTTCTGCTTTTTAAACAACTCTTCAAATAACACTACTAAAGACATTAGAAGATTTTTACAATTATGAAAATGTACTTTAATGATTTTAAAGAATTAGTTTTTTTAAAAGGTCATGCAGAAATCTGAGGTGAATCCATTCGTAAACACTGCTTACCTTACTGTAAAGGCCCCAGTGATTAGCTGCAACCCAGAACACCTTCCATAAAACACTGCTGAAATTGTGTACCTAGAGAAGAAATCTTTGCAAGGCAAAGCACCACCTGTTTGTAGGCCACAGAATCATAGATCATAGAATGCTTTTGAGTTGGAGAAGATCCTTAAAGATCTCTACAAGGGCAGGAACATCTTCCACTAGATCAGGTTGCTTAAAGCCCAATTCAACCTGGCCTTGAACACTTGCAGGGATGGGGCATCCACAGCTTCTCTAGACAACCTGTTCCAGTGCCTCACCACCCTTTGACTCAAAGAATTTCCTCTTCTAAACTTACCCTCTTTCTCTTTAAAACTATTACTCTGCTACCCATCATCTGATCACTAAACTGCCTGATAAAGAGTCCTTCCTCATCTTTGCTGTAAGCCTTCTTTAAGTACTGGAAGGTTATAGTCTCCCAGGAGCCTTCACTTTATTAGGCTACACCATCCACATCAGTCTGTCTTCACAGGGGAGGTACTCCAGCCCCCTGTCTACCTCCATGGAGTCAGCATGGCTTCATTAAAGGGAAGGGAATTAATCGCTGATCTACCTTCATTAAAGGGAAGTAATTGATGAAATTACTGACTTAGCTCAAGGAAAACCAGTAGATACTGTCTTCCTGGACTTCAGTATGGCCTTTGACACTGTCTCAGATAACACCCTCATAAACAAGCTGTTGATGTACATAGATAGGCAGACAGTAAAGTGGATTGAAAACTGCCTGCATAGCTGGGCACCGACACTGCTGATGAGCAGTGCAAGGTCTAGTTGGAGGCCAGTAATTAGTGGTCTATCCCAGGGGTCCATACTGGGTCGGGTCCTTCATACCTTGTTAATCGATAATCTGGATGAATGATCAGGCAGAGTGTATCCTCAGGAAGTTTGTTGATGACACAAAACTGAGGCTGTAGAAGCTGTGCCCTGGCAAAGAGGGCTCAGCTCATCAATGTGTATAAATACAGGGAGGGTGCCAGACTCTTTCCAGTGATGCTCCTTAACAGAACAAGAGGTGATTTGCACAAACTGAAACTCAGGAGGTTAGCTCTGAATATTAAGAAACACTGTGAGGGTGACTAAGAATTACCACCGATTGATCAGGGAGACTGGAGATTCTACCTCTGGTAAATTTAAGCTGTTTGGGCAAATGGCTCTAGATGTCCTTATTTAAGCTACACAGTTGGACTAGATGATCTCTTTAGGTCCCTTTCACCCTCAACCACCCTGTGATTCTGCAAATAATAAAACATTAAAACTGGTCCAAATATTTGTACATTGTGAGACAGTAAATGTCTTCAAAGAAAGGGAACAGTTCCGATTTGATATCCCTTGTGACATGTGATGCAAATCCCTTCTCAGTTACTCAGTAAGATCCTTTAATTCTCTAAAATGCTCCCCACTGCCCTCTTGGTAGCTTGCCAGATGTGCTAGGTCTCCTGCAAGCTTCCTGTTTCTGACTTTGGCTTTTAAAAACTTCTTCAGCTATTTGCCCTTGTAATTTCCTTCGTCCATACCCCCTGATACAGTTTACATTACTGTAACCTTTATTCTAGGTATCAACAGCAGAAGCAGATGAAAGATTTACTCTGCCTATCTCGTGGGCCGAGTTTTCTGGTTGCAAGAGTTTTCTAATACAAACATTTTAAAAATTAGAAGGCAGCAGCTACTGCCCCTTTTTATACAGTGTCTGGCTGTATACTTAACAGTCTCTCCAAATAAATTACATATTGGACAAAAAACAGCCTTTCAAACACAAAAGCACATTAAAGCCAAATGCTTTTGTTTAGCCTTGCCAAAAGAAGACTGAGGCGGAGCAGAACTCCTGCTTTAATATCTCAAGGAGAGGACAGTTATTCATACTAAGGGAACACTGGTATAAGAACAACTGCATATGAACTAGTGTGAAACTATCTAGGATGAATCCTGAAAGCAGATTTTCTTCCACTGGAGCAAAGACACTCCAGAGCAGCCTTAAAATACACCTAACAGCAGCACACATACACAATGGCATCCAGGTTCAAGGACAAAAGTTTAACAGGAGAGACTGGACTCCTGACACAAAAGATCATTTTACTATTCCAACCTTGTCATCTGTTTCACATCATAATTCCTTCTAATAAAAGACCAACACTTTTTATAGACAAATGTCACTTTACAACCATGCATAAACCTCACAACCACTGGTGCTGATGAATGACAGTCAAGCACACGAAATGAAAAATTCCTGCCACTGTATGCCTCACTGTCCTGGGTTGCAAAATGTGGGTGGGGGTCTTTATTCTGTTATCTCCTGTTAGACCAGAGCAGCAGCTTTATTTTTCCACTGGATTCCCAGAGTAAGACCAGGCCCATCTACACCACGACTGGGCCTTCAGAGGAAAAAAGACACCCTTCTACAGGATCATTGCTTCAACAGAACCATATCTGTAACTCCAGGAGGAGTGCAGTCAGCATTTAATTGGACTGCTACCAACACCCTGAACAACAGGGTGTTAGTAGTGCTGTCAGTGTTGTTTTGTATTACTGCATTTTTTATTTTCATTTTCTCCCCTAATAAAGAACTGTTATTCCTTTTCCCATATCTTTACCTGACAGCCCCTTAATTTCAAAATTATAACAATTCAGAGGGAGGGGGTTTACATTTTCCATTTCAGGAGAGGCTCCTGCCTTCCTCAGCAGACCCCTGTGTTTTCAAACCAAGACACTCACAGAAAGGGCATAAGCATGACATACCGGAGTTTATCAGTCTCAGAAATAACCCTGATAAAGCATGTATATAACTCAATCTTGACTGTCTGGCTGATGCACTGTTTCAGCCAGGGGTTAAATTTCTCAGCCCCCTCTGGAAGGTTTTCCAGCGTAAGCAGAGTGGAGGCAAAGTTAAATGGTTACAGTATCTCAGAGGATGGCATCATATTCTTCCTTCTTACACTGAAATATGCAATGCAAGCAATAGATACTTTTATACCATTATAACCACAAATTAACTAGGAAAATCATACACTTCAACTGATTTGAACCACTAACAGGCTCATCTGAAGTCCTTGAAAGAAATCTCAAACATTTCTTACAACTAAACCCCAGCACCCAAATTATTCTTCATTCATGAAGAAGGTTTTGCTTATTAGCTGATTTCAAATGCCAGAAGGTAACTTGCATTCAGGATAGACTGTCCTGTGACACCAAGTGGTGGAATTTCACTTTTGTAATTTTATTATAATCTGAAAGAGGTGGCATCTGAAGAGCAGAGAAAATGACTATACAAAGAATTTATAGAACATTCATTTATATACTGAAGACTTTTAGATGCTTCTTTACAGTTTGAAGAAAAAAACTTAAAATTTTCACTAGTAGGAAAAAACAAGAAAGAAATACTAAATATATAATGACAGTGTTGGATACATGAAACCGTTAATATAAAGCATGGCTTTTAGCATTTTTGTAGTTTAACACTGTATGATTATAATAATGTATTTATGAACCACATTAACAGGAGTCTGGCTAAATATATGTGTCAACTTGCTGCTATTAGTTATGAAATTGTATATACATATCTACCAAAAATCTTGAAAGTAA
The DNA here is from genome assembly GCF_035770615.1 of Melospiza melodia melodia. Lineage (NCBI taxonomy): Eukaryota > Metazoa > Chordata > Aves > Passeriformes > Passerellidae > Melospiza > Melospiza melodia. The sequence continues at coordinate 58,395,187 of NC_086194.1, forward strand.
TCTTATATTTCCTATGAACATGTAAGTTCCATTACTATTTTTCTACACAGACTACATAATGTTACATACTGAACTATCTTGCTTTGTCCATTTTAAAATTCATTAAAAAGCAAATGCACATGGCAATATACCATCCAAGGGAATGCAAAATAGAAAATCTCCCTGAGAAACAGGGTAACTTCTTTTTTCCCACTTAGCAAGTAGAGCTAGACTCTCAGAAAATACCACCAGGAGTGTCAGCATGCAATCCCTCATGCTTTTGAATTCAGCACACCTTAAGAAAGCACAAGGAATATAAAATAAGGTCCTGAATGGAAATGACAATACAGGAAAAAAAGACATTTTGTTTTCAGCCCAAAGGCCAACACTTAGTGTCTAAGAAGATACACTAAAATTTATTATCTACATAAGTGAAAAAATATAGTTTAAAAATCCTCCTCATTTCAATTCTTACGACACATCAGCTTAAAATCTAAGCGGGACTTAAATCTACTTTTAATGTAAACTGAAAAATTTCTGTGGGCTCCAACAGGGTGATGAGATTACGCAACTGGAACCTTACCACACCAAAAGAATATTAAAAGAAAACTTGTTCACATATTTTGTAAAAGGAGCAAAGCTCCTAGTTGTAAGAACTGCATTCTTTTTTTGGATGGTACATAAACACTGTTAAGTAGTATGCCTCTGTGCCAAAAGAACAGAATTATATGTTACTAATCTGAGGTACTTGCCTTTTTTGCTTCAATGGATAACTATTGAATTCCGCACTTTGAATTGCTTCACCCCTCTACAGATATCCAATGCCTGCTGCTACTAATAGACCACTTTCTGGTCCAAATACATAAAACTTCAAGTATTTCTTCTCTCTCTCTCTTCCTCCTCACTTTCCTCTTAAAAAACATAAAGTTATTTACACAAAATTGGTAGTTACACAAATAATTTGGTAACGCTTCAGCTATGGTCACTGAAAAAGGTTTAACATGGCCCCAACACTTCAGGAAATACAGAAAGAGCTGTTAAAAAAAAAACATATTTTATACAGGGCAAATATAGTTGAAATTGGCAGATAAAAGGATTAAAATCTACAAGTGGATAAAGTGGCTCATCTATCAACATACAAAATACAAAATGTTATTTTATTCCTCAGGTTTTTAACTAATATTGACAGCTGCACATGAAAGAAATAGAAGCAATGAAATTTTTCAGCACTTGCCCCACTAAAGTTGCATTATAACCATCAGTTCTGATGGGGTCTAGTACTGCTCTTTTTGAATGAATGGGAACTGGAAAGGAGACCTCAGTGGCTTACTCTCCCTTCCATTTCAGGCTTCCACTGTAACCTACTGCATCAATTTTCCATAAAGCTAAATAGCACTTTCTTATGCATTTCATATATCAATGTGTTAAGAAAGATAAAGAGATATGTACAAGTGTGCTGGATGCAGAAATCATGACATAATTGCTCTCAAGAAATGGGACGAAGTAACAAAATAAATTCAATTCACTTTCAGATTCTCTAGCTCAAGGAATAACAAATCAATATAGTTCCTATAGATGAAAAAAAAAGGTAAAATAATCCTCAGAACTCCAGCAAAATAATGGGGTAGAAGAGTCCGTAAATATAATTACATATTATGTAGGGGAATAAAACAGTGTTGCAGAGGCAGAAAATGGGAAGAGTGTTGTCACTGTAAGACAAAAGACAAAATATCAGACTATTTTCTCTAGCAAGGCCCAGCCTACACACACATTTGCTTACACAAATTAGTGCTAAAGGTAAAGCTCAATAGTGGTCTAGTTTAAGAATTATCTCTCTGGCATACCAAGATCTGAGATTCACTATAAATAATCTGTTACTGGTGAAAATGCATAAATTATACAATCTTTCTCTTTGCTTTCCTCTCATTTTTATCCTGTAATTATAAAATGCTTAATCTCCCCTGCCTAGTTCTCCATATTAAAAAAATTACAACCCCCCCTCAATTAGAGAACAGATTTTCATACCTCTTTTTGTTTTGCCACTTCTGCTCTACTGAAAAATTTTCAAACTAAAATAGCTCAGCCTTCTTAACACTAAATACAGAGCAATCTTCCTGAATATTCCATACTGCCACTCCTTTCTTACCACAAAACAACTTGCACAAACGTTCTCTTCACATGCATCTTCCTGTTTCTCCATTCAGTTCTCATCACTGATCACAAAGACATAGGGAAGAGCAAATAGTTTTCCTCAGATGATCACTCTCCTAAATTTATGTTTGCAAGGCCTATAACTACCATTGATGCAATCATGGCAAGTGTCTTTGAGGAGGCTTTACAAAACACTTCCTGAACAAAAAAGTAGTGCAATCTACTAAGTATTTCTGCTCCAAACTATGAGAAACAGCATATGAAGATACATTAGAACTCATCAGGAGGAAAGTTCTTCATTTATGCTTCATTCAGGTAAGGGCTACGTGGTTTAGGGTGGCACCCAGCTTCTTTTGTTTTGTCCTCTGATATAAAAACAAAGAAATAATGCATCTTGAAATAAAAGCCTGAGGTCTTGCAAACACAATACACAGATCATCCTCTGCTTTCATTATTGGGAATGACAATATTCAGACATTGTTGCTGAATAGCTTTTCTCCCTCTCACAGTGATTTCCTTCAGTGAAGCCAGCAAAGAGTTCTGAATCAAGGATGGAAAGGCATCAGATCTTCTTCTGGGATCCAATCATGACCTTTGATACAAAGTTTACAATAGCACTGGCAGGTTGTTCTGGATCATGCTCTGCAAAGAGGTGGCATACGTTGTCTGTGGCACTGCCTTGCTTCCTGGCAATGAACCCAAACACTCTGCAAGGGCAGCAATCAAAGTATGTCAGAGAACTGACAGATAGGCATTGCCTCACTTCATAAAACAGAAAAGATACTGCAAAAACCAAGCACACATATCAGACTTCTCTGTTCTGATGGACAAGGTTCCATGTGGGTGCTAAACACAGTGGTCCAGATTGACCAGCCAGCTCAGGAGAGAATCAGGGAAGCAGACTGTCTCCTTCCTGCTACTCTGTCCATATGGCATCCTGTACTGTTTACTGTCAGAGACATGCTGATAACCCTGGAGATATATTTAATCGGATTCGGTTGCCCAAAGAGAAGAATTAGAGGGCCACACATCTTAGTGGACTGAGTACTGGAAAAAGGATTTAAGCCATCTATTTCTGTTCCTTTCCAGAAACAAGTGCTGAGCCTCTCTGTGTAAGTTATTTCTTTTGATTAAGGGGCAACAACAATGTTTGCCTTCAACAGAAAACACTTTGCAATCTACAGGTAATCATGTATTTATGCCATACGCTAATATTACTAGGAGTGTTTTCATCTATGTACTAGAAGAAGGGTTTTTTTTAAAGCTATGAGTCTAAGTGAGAGAACCTTGCATAAAGCCTTGCTGGACAGGTGGAACACATAACTGAGAGAGCAAGTATCATTGGAACGCCTGAAACCACAGTCAAATCACAGACCCTCAATCTAAATAAACCATACGAGCTCTGGCTCCAGACTTCCCACCCCACCTATCACATAATTAGACCCCAATTTGCAGAGGTGTAGATGAAGTAACCAATGTCTAATTACAGAGATATGAGAGACTTTTGTCTCTCCCTTCCACTTCTCAGATGCTTTCCCTTCCACTTCTCAGACAAAAGTAATTTAGGACACCAAATATTCAGTTAAAAGAGACTCTACTTACTTTGCAGAAAGACCATCTTTCATCCACCTTGTCCATTAAGAAAACAGTAAAAAAAAAATTGGAGAAATAAAAATGTTAGTTTTAGTTTTTTGTTGGGTTTTTTTGGTAGAACAATACAAATAACTTTAAATTAAAAATACTGCTTGTCATACATACTTTCTGTCCTGTGGATCCAAAGCACAGAAAATAACAGTGTTGACTGAATAATGTCGCCGAAAAAAGAGTCTGTATAGGAAGAAAGAAAATTAATTTCAGAAACAGTAAAGATGCTTGGAATTCCAAACAATAAACTAATCTGAAAAATAAATTGTGTTTAGTCTTAATTTAATACAGACATTTTTTTTTGCTATCTCTGAGTGAATTTGAAATCTACCTGAACTGCTCTAACCCAATAAATACATGTTTAAAGCACTAACATAAAGTTTTTTGAGCTAAAGGAAAACTGACTCTCAAGCTAAGAGCTAGGAGTATGAAATGTATTTTTTCTAAAAACTGGCCATTTAGATACTATTTTAGTGAGACAGACAACTTTGTGGAACTTGCGAATAATTTGATCATATTACATTTCAAAATATGCACACTCCTAGGCATTACCATTAAGGTAAAGGTTCTGTGATCTGCTACAAATGATTGCAAACCCCATGGAATGAAGAAGTCTGGTACTTTTTTTTAAACCTATAATGAATTCCTGCTGTCCTTCTTTTGTTATTGTAATTTTTCTAATTGAAAGAGTTTGTTCCAAGTGCTAGTTAGGCTACCACAAAGTAAATATAAATTAACTTTTTATCACAGTTTTTTACAGGCTATCCAAAACACTGTTTCAGATCCTGGAGATATACATCATCTGCTTAAGTCAGCTCTGTTCAGTGATACTAGTGAAAGACATCATGAAGATAAGTTACTTCACAGAACAAGTTCAGTATCAAATGCTAGCAAAGCCATTACTTTCCTAAGAAATAACAATAAAAAATGTCCTATCAAAGTGACCTTCCAAAGGTAAAATATACCATGTGGAAATAAAGCACTCAATGTTAAAATATATTTTCCTGTACTACAGCTATCTTACACAGTCACCATCATTCCTATAATCCTGGTATCCTCTGAGACAGAGATTGCAAAATGTAACTAGGAACACCAAATCAACAGTGGCCAACGGGGACAGGGACAGATAATCCCTTCCCATCCTTATTTGCTTACTTTCTTTGATTATCTGTCAGTGTGATTCCCTGAGCAGACACCTTGAAATGGACAACGGTTGAGATAGGAGACGGATCTTGCATCAGCGTCAGGCTCAAAGCTTTCTGTACTGCCTGGTATCCTGTGAGGGACTCCATCTCTACTGAATTCAGGTACCAAACGTTACAAGCTGTAATGAAAGAGGGGAAAGATTTTGAGATTCATAGGCCTTTTACTCTCTCTTTGGTTTTGATACCTTTATATCAAAGCCAATGAATATATTTATTATTACCCGTAGATATCCTGAAATTTAAATAAATACAAAGCAACACCAGAGAGTACACTTGTAGGTAGTACTGGAGTAAAGGCATTCCTGAAAGAATGGGGATATTTTGCTTTAAAGTTAAAATACATCAGGCAGTAAGAAAATACACATTTGCAGCATACATTCACACATTCTACAGTTTCAAATATTTAAACTATATTCAAAGGAAACCATTCACTTGATTGGCAAGACAAGAATGTTTTCACATCAGAAAGAACTGAGGGTTATTTCAAAGCTCATTTCTCTTTAATTCTCATTAATAGTATTATGCATGTTTACTGATTTCAGAGCAAGTAAAACAATTTCCATACTGATAAAAATTATTGACATATACTTTTAAGCCTTTTCTTTATTTCAGCATGCACTTACTTCTAAAAGTACTATTCCTCTTCTAGAGATATTAGCAACTTCTGAAATATCTCTATAAAATAGATACTCACTGGTTTCTAAGGTTATCAAACAGTTACTTTTTTACATGGTTTCATATCAAATCTGCAGTGAGCACTAGAAAGTATGTATTAATATTATATAACATTATACAGTAGTACTGTATACTCTATACTACTACATAGTACAGTGGCATCTAAAACATGGACTATTGCACGGTATTAACAGAATTATTCACACGCTTACTATGGAACGATGGTATAAAGTCAAATTTACAAACAAATTAAGAAAAAGCAAGAATGATTATGCACATCCATAGCTAAACACTAGCACCAAGAGATTTTATGTTTGGTAAAAACACTTGTGTAGTTATCCAGGACAAAATTTACAACTCTGTCAGCTGACACATACAAATTACCATGGTTACATTTCATTTGTTTAGCCGTTTCATTTGGCTTGCCAACATTACTATGAAAGCAAAGATTAAATTAAATCTAACAGTTTATCTTTTTATTTAGCTATTCTGTAATCTGTCTTAAGATTTTTCCTATGACCATCTGCATAAAATTATAGAGCTAGACACTGGCACTTTCAAAACAACCAAGTAATCATACACTTAAAAAGTGCATAAGCCTAAGTTTGACTCCAGCATAATGATCAGCCCAGTAACTTCAAGCTCTGGAGTCCATCAGTGAAGGAATGGATCCTGAGATTTCATTTATCTGATTTGCAAGTGTAAAATTTCAAAAATATATTTTTGCATTGCAGTGAAAATTTCAAAAACTTTTGCTTCAATCAGTTAAATTCATGCAGAGAGGACTTAAGATGATGAGTAGCCAACCCAAAACTGTAATAAACATTCCAAACCGTAAGCTCTCTTCTTCTCCCCACATTACTGTGTATGGTCACTACAGATCTAAAGCTCTTCTCTATCCGGTGGGTCCTTCCCCAGAACAGGAAGTTTCCCTTCTTTCACAGCCACACACATCAGAGTCCCTTCCTCTTCTGTCACACAGTGCATTGCTGTCAACAGACTGTTTTCAGGTTTTGTTTCTAAATTAAATTTCCAAGCATTTTATCTAGATTGCCCTCAAAGTGATAGTTCTAACAGAATTTACCCAATACACTGTCCTTTGCTTCTGTAGCACAGAAAATAATAAATGGAAACTTATGAAAGTGTTGCAAAGTGAAAACATGTCATCTTAAAAAGGAAAGGAAAGGTAATGAGAAACACAGAAAGATTTGTCATTATAGAACATCATGCATGGCCTGACAAGGTAGCGACAACAGTAATCCTGGAGGAACCATGCTCCAAGTTGCAACAAAAGGAAGACCTGTTGTTCAGTGCAGCTACCCTGCAATGTTGCTGCTTTTATCTTTCACAGGTGACATTTTGAAGCACATCTGTGCCACCAGCAACAGCTTAACAATGCTGCTTTTAGACTGGGAATGTCCTTTGTTCAGAATGCTTAGTTTCTTGACTGTATCAGTGTAAAGAGAATTAAGAACTGCAATTTATTTGAGTAGAAAATTTTGTTGCTGAACAATCAGATTAATAAAGCAAGGTGTATTCTAGGGAAAAACCTCTTATCTGTATGGTTTCCAGTCTTCAATTGTCACTGTCTAAGAAGCAAAGGATTTCTAGTCAGCTTCAGCACTCGGAACCTGGAAATGCTCATTAGGTTTTTCAGGGAGCTATAAAAAATAATCACTCTAGGAAAACACACTGGTTTTTTGCTTGTGGAGTGAGAGAAGTGTGGGTATAGAAGGGCAGGGAGTAAGTATATCTGCTTTAAAGTTTCTTTGAAAGGACTCAATTTACATGTTTTGAATCTGCACTTCAGAGTTGAACTCCACAACTTGAATGTTTCTATGACTGGAAAGGGACCCCTGATGTATCAAAGCAAAAAAAAACCCAACTCTGAGAACCTCTCAGAGCTAATTTATCTATTTGGGTTCCAAATCCTTGTTTAAAAACAACAAAAACATCAAAACAGGCTAAAACCAAATGTACTAAGTACCCTCAAAGATCCATGATACAAAAGCTCCCATAAAGACTTATCTGACTACTGCCCAAGCTGAAGAATAATTCTTTTTCTTTGAAAAGCACTGTCTGAGCAAGGAGAAACCAATATTTCTTGGAAGATAATATATGCTCCTTTTGATAGGAAGTAAAGCTCTACAAAAATTGATTCTCTGGTTTTTTTCCCTGTTGGCCGCAACAAACACCAACTAGCGAGCTAATACGTGCTCACTCACAGCACAGCCTCACAAAAGTTTGCCATTGCCTCTGCCACGCATGCCTGCTCAATTACAGCACTCAAAGTGGTGCTTCAAATTTTGAAGTCAAAGCAGATTGCTGCACAAGCAAACAGCAACACTTTTTCCAGAGCTGGCCAGTTTGAAAACTGCCCTTCAGAAATGCTCTAAATGCTGCGTGAGGCAGCATTCTTAGAAACACATGCTTTGCCACAACACTCACTTGCGGATCCGGTGGTAGGCTAACCTCAAAAGAAAGGGGCAAATGTAGTGTATTCCTGTGCTCTAACAGCACTAATTGGGTGAATGCAGAGCAACCTGAAAACCAACGACCACTGCAGGACCTGGGCAGGATCCCCTGAACATGCCCACTGTACAGCAGAGTAACACAGTTGGTCGCATTTCTAAAGACAACTTGGATTGTGCAGAAGTACTCAGAGCATTATCCAATACGGTGAGTTAGAATGTCACCACACTTTTTCAGACAAGCTGTTTAACTAGTTCTCTGGATCAGATGCACACTAACAAAGCAGATAAGAAACAGAGCACACCTCTACACAGCTCTTGCAAACACCGTAGTTTGAGAGCCATACAGATGGTAACAGTGCATAGCATCACACAATTTGAACATACTCTGGTCATGGTTCTTCTGTCACACCAAATAAGCTTGCAGTAACACAACTCAACTTGCCAGAATGGCTGCTGCACTGTGCATAAGAATCCATAAAAGCACCCAGTGGAAAAGACACATGACATTTCCTAAGAAAATGCAGCACCAAGTGAAGTAAAGAGAACCGTTCTTTAATATTTTTTTCAGATTGATGCAACAGTAAGCATTTTACAATGGTATTGTTAACCTGTATGATGAGAACTTAACCCTAACTGAACACTTTTCTTAGTTGGCTTTTGCAGACTTCACACACAGTTCTTGAACCTCTTGAACCTCTGCAACCACAGGTAGAAAACATCCTCTCAAAGTTTATCAGTTATGAAAACAATGTCCTGCTTAAAAATCACTGTGCTTGAAGTAACCTACATACACCTCATATTCTCACAAGACACATGATGGGAAATGAAACACAGAATGCAGGAGCTGGTGGCAGAAAACGAAAAAACTTGGTATGTATCCTAACAATGCCCTTTACACTTCTACCCAGCACAATAAATTTAACTGCTACCTTTATATATCCTTTAATCCAGTCTAAACTTCAGCTTCTCCCAGCCTGTAAGATACAAAGTTTGGTAAACAAGTCAAATACAAGGATAAAAGTTTAACAGACCTGCACCCTGTTTGAGAAGCTCCGCAGCTGAGTTTGCAGCAGTTTGTGGAGAAGTTTCTGCTATCTCCTCCAAGGGATCTGCAAACAGAAAACACTGTGCATGTCTTGTATGGATTTAAATCAACAAATCAAAAGTCCATAGTCACATATGAGCTGTTACACTTATAATTGTGATCTCATCTACTAAACAACTCTTGGCCAGAAACACGAAACAACCTTTTATCTGCAATTATAATCATCTATGTTCCATCAGGGTTTTTTTGCCTTGAGCACTGCAAGCAGGATGCTTAACTTTTATTTCCTGACAATAAAAAACATAACACAGGCATATGCTGTAGAGACTCACATGATTACATAATGATTACATATTAAGACAGTACTTATACCTGTATTCCCTCACTACAGCCAAAAATATCTTGACTAGTGTGATTTTAATGATATTATTTGATTTGCATAATTTATACAAAAAGACTCTGTGTTACCATGATGAAATCAATTACTTATGTTTTGATCCAGAGGATGACAACAAAACCTTCTTCTTAAGTTGAAAAAAAACCATCTGAACCATTAAGACAGCAGTGGAACATTTCCTCCCAATTGATTGCTAAAAGTAGTAAGAAAACTGTCCACCAACATGTTATTTCAGGTATATAAATGCATGTAAAAAGATCTCGCTGCTGCATTTAGCATGAGGCGTGCTGTCTTTGAATATAATCAAATGAGGAAGAGAGCCATAATACAATAACACAGTTTGTGACACTATTCATATGGTTAGTTACAGTTATCCAAATATTTTAAATACTCCAGGCAATGTATCCTGTCATTAACTACAGAAAATCATCTTAAAAGGCATAATCAAATTGGATTAAAAAATAAAACCAAAATAAAATTTCACTGTGGTTTGTTTATTCAAGACAAGGTAAATGTTCCAGACCTGTACCTCTGGAAGAACAGAGCAATTTTTTCCATCTTAGGTGAGGGGGATAAAGGGAACAAGCCAACCTCCACACTGTTTCGCCATATAAATGCATGAGATCTCATCACATCTACCAGAGCATATTTTTGTGCTAAAATGGTTTCATTGGTGTATTTGCATAAATCAAATGCTATTTTTGTATATTAACGCATGATCGGTGACAAAAGTTTAAAGGGTTAACTTTATGTGGGAGAACATAAGACAACTGAATTACTGGAAAAGCATGAACATTTTGTTTTTGTCTTAAGAGAGGTTTATGAAATCAGTATAAGCAAAAGTAGAATCATAATCCCATGAAGCAACATGGGCTTTTTGATCATTTACCTGAACAATATCTGAACCTGTGCAAGTTGCTACACTTCCTGCCAGTGTCGCACTCAGGGCACCATCTACTCTTTATCTACTTGTCCTTTTGCTAACTAGACCTGAATGAGTGGTTAAATCTAACCACACACTGGCATAATGTCTTGTCTAAGAAGGACATTTGCCTTCCCACATGGTACATTACTGCGTGGATTTCCACGATGAATATATGCCTATGACTGGAATATCACAGTACCAGTATGCTCACACCCACGCTTTGGATAAGGGTCATCACCAATACTGAAGACAAACCCACAGCTTTCTCCTTGTTGAGTTTTTGCTTCGATCTTAACTTGTGACACATTCACCTGCCTTCAGACACTGACACTTTGAAGCAAAACTTGGCTGGGAATATCTCTTCTGTACTTCAACATGCATACCTCTGTCTGGGATGAGGAGCTTGCAGGGCAGTGCCAGTGGAGTGATGGAATGCTGATACACTAGAGCTGTCAAACTCCCTGTGGACAGAAAAGTAACAAGATATGCACAGTTAACTTGGTAGGCAACTAGAATGCTTAAGTTATGTTTGCTCTCAAGTATTTTATAGACTGAGAGCCCCCTCTGCTTCACTTTAAAAATCTCTTGGGACCTAAGCCAAGATCTTCTTGAACTCAGTAATCACAATCGTATGTTCCTTTTCCCTCTTATATACACTGCTTAGACCCTAACCTACATGTCTGTGCTTCAAATGAAGAAAGCACAAACTTACAAAATCAGTAACATATACAAGTCGGTAAATTCTTTTCAACGCTCTTAGCTTCTGCTACATTAAATGCAGTAAATTCTTATGAAGGTGGCAAGAGCACATGAAGTCATCTGTGCTACATGATGAGGTAAATAAAAAGCAAGTTCTACTTCTTAGCCAGTCTTCATCATCTAGTGTTCTGTCTACACATACCTCTATTTTGTAATTCTGAAAGTATAAAAGATAGTCCAGGTAAAACCTCTTCCATTTAAGGCAGCAGTGATGTACATTCTCTATTAAATGATTCTTCCTTTCTATTCAAAGTCACTCTTGCAATGTGGTCTTGGCTTAACTGAAGTAATTCAATATTAGTTACCTTTGATATAAGCATGTCAGACTATAAGGAGTGAGAGGAAGGCATAGTATTCATCAGCCTGTCTGTACAAAAAGCCATCCTTCAATCCTATTTACTAACAAGCAGCAAACATTATAACCATGTGCTGGAGAAAAATCCCAGTTCAACCAAAACCAACTGCATCTTTACAGTCCATCAAAAAATTTTTTGAAACAGAAAGATAACCCAATTCTACAAGTCTTACAGAAATGCAAAGACTGATCGATACTAATAGTCCTTCATGATCTTACCCATAAACATGTGTAGCTGTGCCTGTTCACCTACTTTGTGAACCAGTTTTGAGCCTGTGTCCTGGGTTACAATGTGGGGTGTAACCAAGCTATGTATTCTACTCCCATCTACATAAAACTTGATGAAGTGTTAACAGTGGGTCGTTTTTAACAGCTGCCCAGTGTGCACCCAACCCTTCAGACTGGATGTTAGGTAAGGTAGAAGAGGCAAACCCTGCAAGGCACAATGGTCTTCACAATTAACTCAGGCATAGTAACTACACCCATCCTGAGGGGTTCATCTCTGCTTAGGGGCCCTCGTGGACTCAACGGCTCTAGCAAGAATGGGTGACTGCAATGACTCAAGAGTATTACACCATTCCACTGTGAAACTCCCCACCCCAAGGGAGGTACCACCTGAACCTGTTTATCATCTGGAGTTTTGGGGACTTGGGGCACCACCACCACTGCTCAACAGACCCAGAGGAAGACCAAACCTTTCACGGCTTTCAACAAGACTGCAATCATCACTTCAACAGGACTACAACCACTGCTTAATCAGACTGCGACCACCACCCAGACCAACAGGGTGCAAGATTGTACTCTTAGTGAGTTTAAGCCAGTTTTTCCGTATCACTGCATTTACAGTAGTAGTTTTTATTAAATTGTAACTGACCTGCTCTCAAGGTATTTGTGTGGGGTTCATCTCTCACTGTGGTTTATTTTCAAACCAGCATAGGCTGTACAAACTGAAAGACCAGTTCAAACTAAATGACTAGTAGGACTACATAGGTGCCTAAACAGGTACTTCAAGACTGAGTAATGGACTAAAAGTTCTCATTTAAGGTAAGTCTCATGCCAAATACTGATAAACTTCAGTCCACCTTTATTTTAAATGTGATTTTATTTCACATCTCCTAATTTTATGATAGATGACTCTTTCACAGGTGTATTTGGTGTATGTGACAAGGACTGTAACAGGGGGTGGGAGGGCTCCAGGATGATCTCTAGGTAAAGTTCAGGGGAGCTTTTCATGGCAAACACAGCCCATTCCAGCAGACCCACTGCAGAGCACCTATGGAAAAAAGGCTGGGTGAGACACAGCAGAGAGAATGCCATGGGCAGAGGAGGAGGAAAAAGAGATGGTCTGGGTATCCATGTTGCCATCCCCCCACCCTGTAGCCTCTGGAGGACCTCACATTGGAAAAGATGGGACATTTTCTGTGGTAAACGAAGAACACATGCTCAAACAGATATATTTTTTTCCTGCAGGAGGGAAGCCTACAAGTAAAGCCCACATCCCAGGAAGGAAAAACTGCAAGAGAGATGAAGCAGCAGAGGAACTGCTCTGTAATGACCATATGCCCTCACACCCACTGCAGTGGGCATGAGGAGTCTGGAAGGAAGCAGTGAAATTGAGCTTGGAAAAGGGGAAGGAAAAGTGTTATTCAATACTTGTCTTTGTTTCTCATGTTAAGGAAACTTCTCTGTCTGACCATCCAGGAGCCATTCTGGCAGTCACTCTTGCACCACCTGAGCTGGTACTCAAAGCCCCTTCACAGCTACACACCCCACACTAACAGTAAGATGTTTCCTCAGAAGCTCAACCCCAGGTTTCCCTTAACAGAGTCTCAGATTTCCAGATCATTAACAGAATTTAATTTTGGTGCAACAACTTAATAACAAAATAACAGCTCAAACTGGGTGCCTCTGAGGAGAGATACCCTTACAATCAAAAGGCAGGAAAGTCTGGGGGTTGGCTGCTGCTGCTGCACCTCTTGAGTGGTCAGGAGGTGCGGGACTCTTTGCATGACAAAGGGCCATACAGGTCCCCGGGCCCTCTGTTATGCAAAGAGTCAGCAGATCATGGCCTCTTGACTGGGACACCCATAGATCAATCTGCAGTCTGCACTTCCAGCTTGCAAACCCAGCTACCTTCACTAAATGTATCCCTCAACACCTGACTGCCTGAATATTGATTTTCATTGGAAAAAAATTAAAATTATTTTCCCCAAGTTGAGTTTCTTTTGCACTGTAACTGGTTAGCATCTCCTTGTTTTCATCACAACCCATAAGCTCTCTGATCCTATTTTCTCCTCCTACCCCAAATGAGTGGAAAGAAAATGAGTCAACAGCTAGGTAGGCTGTTTGCCATTATGGGTATTGTAATTTCATCATATTACATTTAATAATGTACTAATATAGCATAACTGTACTTTGTGAATATCTCATTCTGGTGTCATTTTTAGCCACCTAATATGCAGCATAAATATAACACAAGATAAAAGGTCCTGAATCAATTAGGATGATAAGAGTGATTTAGCTCAGCTTTCTGCAGCTACACTGGTAGTGGTAGACAAGCCTGACTTGTTTGAAGCTTGGTCACATGCATCTATGCTAGAGTGCCCTGCATATCTGCTTAAAGTAAATGTGTTAAAGGCTCCTGGAACCTTGGAACGGGTTCCTACAGCAGTCATCAGGACTCAAACAAAGTAGTCTCTCATTTGTATTCCATCCCAAGCCAGCACTGGCAAATGCCAACTGTTTCCATCTTCTCAGTCCCTGTGATGCACAGTACTCACCAAAATATGGTTCATTCGGGCATCCTTTCAAGCGTACCCCCTTCTGAGTACATTCAATCAGAAAATGCCTTACAAGTTCATTTGATGAATCTCCAACTGTGTTGAAAAATAAAGCTCATAAAAAGAAGCAATTAACAGACAACTCTCAGAAACTAGGTATTTGTGAAGCAGTTTTTCCGCATTACTACAAAATGTTTTACATACAAAATGCAAAGACTACAATTAGACCTATTCTGCAAGTTACAAGATGTATTTAAAAGGTTGTTTTCCAAAAACAAATAAGCAAACAGCTCACTTCAGACAGCCAAAGGAAATGGTTTTATATTCTTAAGTGACTGACATCCAAATATACACTGGTTTCAAAAATGTCCAAATATGGTCCCAGCTACAGACAGGAACAGAAATTTGGAAAATGAGTGGTTAGAAATTCTGATGCACTTGCCCATTAAAAGAACTTGTATCCAAAGTGACAAGGAAGAGAAGTATGAAAAAATATTCCCATTTCCAGTGATATTTCTGTTCACAGAAGTTCCCCAGATTAAAAGAAGAGTAGATTAAGCTACACAAAGGTAACGATCGCAATTCTCTCAGTGCGTTTTTACATTTCTAAATGTCTGCAGTTTTATGCTATGTCTCTGCATCTGAAAACAAACACTTACATGAAGCACTAGAGTTTCACTAGATTTCTAAGACAATTTTAATCTCAGGAATCAAAGACAAACCAAAACTGTAGAGTTGGATGAAAAGAGGAGACTCAAAGTCCAAGAGACGTATACAAAATCACTCAAGATTTAACATTCTTTTAATGTGTACATATATATGCAGACATATAATTAAGACAAATATTTCTTGGAAGATGGATTAACAGTATTTCATACCATACAAAACTAATCCTTCTCCAAATAGCTAAAAGGTTATTTCATACCAACAGGACAAAGCTATCGAACCATTCAAACCTTAACAAAAGAGCTACAAACGGATGTTCCCATTGATCTGTCAGGAAACACCTCAAGGGTTGACCTTCAGGCCAATACAGATGAATAATACAGATGAATGCATTAATATGGACAGCAGAAACTTCTATGCAAGCAAGCAAATATTGCACTGATCACTTTTTCAAACAGCTTACTGTTTGCTGTTACGGTCCCACCAAATTAAAAATAAATTACTACAAGATATGTGGGGAGGGGAAGCCTGGAACAAGAAACACTACAGGAAACAGAACCAATCTCTGCTTTCTGGGATTAAACAAGGGAAACCAGAAAAGCTAAGTATCATGAAGTGAGAAGTGGAAGAATACTAGTCTTACTACTACTAACATAAACTGTCTCTTAAAGTCTATCAGAGTGTGAGCTTTCATGTCTTCCTGGACTTCACTAATAAGAAAAGACTACTAGAAACACCCTACAAGCCACTTTCAATTTGCCTCGTAGTTGTTGCTATCACCAGCCCAAGTACAGCTATGCTGAGTTCATTACATAAGTCATTGAAGTGGTTCTGCTGATGTTTATTGGCAACAAAAAGGACTACATGGCAAGTTGTGATTAAAAATTGTTTCAAGACACCAGAATAAAACAGATTCAAAGTGTTACTGTAATAGAGGTGAACTGCTAACAGTTGCCAAAGAGTAAGCAAATCCAAACCAACAGCCAAACAAAAAAACAAACCAAAACAGCCAAAACCATACTTCCATATAAACAACACTAAGAATAAATGTAATCTTAATTGCCTACCTCACCAGTCATTATGTACTAATGAAACATAATAAGCTTTGAAAAAGAAAAACAGCAGCAACAAAAACCACTCCACTAACCTTGCAGTAGTACAAACGGAACCAAGAACATTACAGATATTGACTGCTGAGTTTCCATATACCAATTATTGATTTCTGCATGTTCTTCTCACTTTATGTTTCACAACCATCAGGCACGAGTTTTATATGGAGGCACTAGAGCTGACAGAGTAGATATACAGATCGCCACTTCTTTTAAACAATTATCCTTAGGAATCTCTTTAGATTTTTATCTGAAATAGAACTGTCTCAAAACAAAACTTTGGGATTAAAAATATTCAGCCCTCCAGCAGAGTGAAAACTTTACATTGTAGCCTGTGAATCAAATGCAAACTTCTGATTGCTAGGGAAGACCAATTGCTGAGATGACACTGATTTTCATTAGGCTGATGAGGTACAACACATACACAGCCTCAACAGAAGTCGTGGTGAAACCATATAGTATAACAGGTATCGTATCCAGTTTCATTTAACAACACATCAAATGTAACCTGCAATTCAAGTTGCACTTATGAGAAGAGGGGAAGATTCCAACAGATTGCTACCCACTAATAAGGACTACCTACTATATATAGCATTTTCACAAACACACAGAAGTACCTTTCTTTAACTGTAGCACAGAAGGAGGTGGTGTGGCAACTTTCATTGCTAGCCCATAGGCTCCCCGGAAAGAATGACTGTCTCGAACAATGAAAGACCCAGGTTCCTTTTCCTTGAGAACAGCAATGGCTGCAAGAGATTCCAGGAAAGAGACAGAAAAACAGTTCAAGCACAATGCACACACTCAGAAAGTACAGAAGCACAAATGTATAATGAATAGGACACCAGAAGAAGTAAGATCTTTTTCTCTATCCTCATTGCCATGCAACGGAACATAATCGTGTATTTGGGGGACCTGAGTGGAAACCCCTTGTCCAAATCTCACAGACACTTATTTTAAAAGAAGCCTGCAGTACAGAACCCTGATTTTTACTGGTTTTTAAACTAAGAGGACTGTTCAGGTCCCACTAGAATTCCTACAACCAGTGAAGAGCCAGTCTACTTCTGCTTAACTTTTGTCAATTTTTTAAAAGACTGCATACCTCTCTGTAATTCCCACATTGACTAGATAGCACTAGTTTTTCACTTCCTATTCAGCCTCAACAGGCAGGACAGATTCATTTTCATCCACCACCAAGTTTTTGTCCCTACAAAGCTACCTTACTGCCTTAGGAGTTTTGAAGCAAAGGAAGGAATGTAAGTGTATATTCTGCTCTTTGAAGTACTTTTCATCTGTATTTTGGGATCTCTTCTGCAAGTGCAGTATGAAATCCCCTCCAAGAAGGAACACTTGCAGGGAAATTGCTGCTACTTTGCACAAGTCAGTTGCAGACTTTGAAATCTAGCAGCCCAAAATTTTAAACTTACTTTGAAAACAGACAAAAATTAATCTAATGATTGATCTTAATAAAATCTTTGTACTTTGCTTTCTTTCCTCCCCCATACAAGTTTTACAAATATATGTGTATACCAGTATACTTTGTTCCTAGAATTTCCAGCCATCAGCATGCCTTCAGAGAAACCCTAGAAAGAGCCCAAATTTGATGCTGGACTCCTTAATTGACTGTTCACACAGAACATGGATATTATGTGTATGGGGCACAAAGGCATATTTTGCAAGGCCTGAGCAATGTTTACAAAGCAAAGGTTCATTTCATGAAAAAAAGGGAAGTAAAAACAAAATCAGAAAATGCAGACAATTATCTCTTCTATCAAAGCAAGTAAAGCAAACATATGCATTCTATTATCTTCATCTGTCAGATGGCAAAATAAAGAACCTTTTTTCACAACAATGTCTTGTTTTGAGAGGATAAGGATGAATACACAAACCCCTGCAATTAAGCAATACATAACACTTCTAAATACAAAGGGATGCGGTAATCATTTGTCACATGAGCAGTCTATTAAACTCAGGGGAAAAAAGATCAAAAAAAGATCAGCAAGAGTACCTTAAAACATTTTTTAAATGAAGTTTTGCTTCAAGGATGAAAATAGGCATATTAAAAGGTTGGGAAGACTGTTGTTTCATTTGTTCAAGCAGTTAGGTTTTAAATTGCTTTATATCTATGTCCCATGAGGTATTTTTCCGCATATTTCAAGACTCACTTTTCATTATGGGTGGTCAGTAGATAACGAAAGGACCAGCAAAGTATCATCCAGAAATGAATTAATGTTCTGTTTTCTAAGATCTTTATTCCCCAGGCATTCTATTTACCACAAAAGAACATCCTCACCATCTAAGAACACAGTAACTAGACAGACACAGCAACTCATCATTTGCCAATAGGTGAAGTTCACACTATTTTGGTTTAGTATGAATATCTTTCTCATTATAGAACTAGTTAGTAATTGTTCATTTTTGACAGCCACATTTTAAAAAATCCCAGCTTAAAATCCTGCCTTATCTCATTAATCACAATTCACTGTAGCTGACTATTACAGTATAAACACAAGCACAGTCAGACCAACTGCATTTGGAAAGCACTGCCAGAGACTGAAATGTTATAGTTTCATGGCTGAAACACTGTTATGAAGGACTTTTGCCCATTATGGCAAAAGTGCGTAATGAAGCTGCAGCAATGAAGCTGCACCACCAAAGCCCACCCCACCCTGAATGGACCTCATGACTGAAACCCTGAACTGCGAGCTAAGCCACATAAAAGAGCTTGAGATAAGATAGAAGTGGCACTGTTTTTCAATCATCTCAGGTTTGATAAGAAATGGGTAAGGCTGGGAGAGAAGGATGCATTCACAGGAGGTCCAAGCTCAGCAGCTGTCCTGAAAATCATCCCCAGCTGGCTTCAGGGTGGAGGCCATAGTCCACAGGCTTATCTGCAGCCAGGCCTGCACAGACTCCTCCCCAACTGCTGATGAGGGGAGGGGGGACAGTTTTGGGTGTATGTCATGACCTCTGGACAGACACAGTGAACATCCACCCTCCATTACACAAACTGGCTCAGCTGTAAAACTCCCCACTGTGGGAAAGCCACATCTGGAGGACACTCATGAGAGGGGCAGCTGAGGAAGTGTCATAATCCAACAAAGACCCCTAAAGCACTCCAAAGACTCATTCCTGAGGCCCTGCACTACAGCACTATGCATGATGCAAAGTGATGCAACTGATTCAGTCTTGCAAGAGAGAGTATCCCCCTTCAGGGGAGGTACCTGGGCTCAACTTGTAGTAATCTTGGGACCCACAGAGGGGAGATATATTTCTACTTAATCTGATCCTGTCACTCTTCCTGTCCCCCCACAACCTCTTTTTCTATTTCTTTCTCTTTCTCATTTACTGTTAAATAAAATACATCAATTTGTTGGTATCAATTTTAACCTTGTTTGGTTTTAGTCTCATTTCACAGAATATTCAAACCTGAAGTTTCTATCCGGAACCCACAGAGAGCTCACTTTGCTCCTCTATGATTAGTGGATTGTAATGAGCACCCAGCATGTTTATATATGTACTGTTGTAGGGACAGTGTCTAAGTTCGTAGAATCATGGAAGAACGGTCTGATTGGAATGAACCTTCGAGATCATCTACTTCCAATGATGCTGCCATGAACAGAGACAACTTTCATTACACCAGAGCCATATCCAGCCTGGTCTTGAACATTTCCATGGGTGGAGGGCATCCCATAGCTGCTCTGGGCAGTCTCTTCCAGCACCTCATCACCCTCACAGTAAATATTTTTTTTCTAATATTTAATCTAAACCTACTTTCAGTTTGAAACCATTTCACCTTGCCCTGTCACCACTACATGTTCTTCTAAAAAGTCCCTCCCCATCCTTCTTGTAGGCTCCACTCAGGTACTGGAAAGCTGCAATTAGGTCACTTCGAAGCTTTTCCTTCTCTAGACTGAAAAAACTCAATTCTCTCAGCCTTTTCTCATAGGAAACGTGCTCCATCCCTCTAATCAACTTTGTGGCCCTCTTCTGTACTCGCTCCAACAGGTCTATGTCTTTCCTGTATGCCAGATGCAGTACCCCAGGTGCTCATAAGTATTAACTTTCACATAGGTAATAAAAGATTTCTTCAGTTTGCTGAATAATACATCTACAAATGAAAGTGCTGTATCTGCATCATACATCAGAAAGATGTTGTTCCATGGTACTGACCTTTAAGGAATAATGTATGTCACTTAACATTGAAATTCAGGCTACAAAATGACTGGTGGGTGAGGATGCCTTTGTGGTGATCTAGCTAATGAATTATGCTGAGATCATGTCAGAACAGCACACTTACCCTCAAAAGGTTTCAGAGAGCAGACAGCCATTTGGTGTTGTTTCATGCATATCTGCCATTTGAAAATCTGCAGCTTCACACCAAAGAGCATTTGCAGCAGCTACCACAGGTAGATCTATATTACTTCATAGTTAATTCAGTTAGGTTAACAATTTGTTTGATTAACTGAAAAATTTTCAGGACTATTTGACTGCCCTCCACACTTAAATTCAGCTGTTCA
Organism: Melospiza melodia melodia; assembly: GCF_035770615.1. Classification (NCBI taxonomy): domain Eukaryota; kingdom Metazoa; phylum Chordata; class Aves; order Passeriformes; family Passerellidae; genus Melospiza; species Melospiza melodia. The sequence continues at coordinate 58,415,868 of NC_086194.1, forward strand.
ACAAAAGAAACAAGAGGGGTTGTCTATGGCCTTTCTAGTTTTATATTTCTTTTAGAGATCAGGTATGTATCTAAAATCAATACTTCACTAAATAGTTTTTCTATGAACGGATATGTCAGAATATTTATCAATTGATATACCTTGTTCTCTCGAAATATCTGGCTTATACCAGAACTTGGATGTGTCTTGAACAAATTTTACGGTCACATGTTTATCAGCTGTGTCTTCTGTGAAATAAAAAGGAAAAAAAGTCAAGAATGTTTCAAAATACAAAAGTGCTTTTACTTTTCTTTCCGACTCCCAATCACCATGATTACTCAAAAAACTCATCATTACTTTAGAGAAACTGAGCTGTTTTAGAACCAGCAAATATAATAACATACACTAAGATTTTGAAAGCATGTTCCATGTTTCATTTTGCAAAATCCTAAAATATTAAAACCTTTTCATTATAAAGCTGCATTAAATACAAACTTCTCAACAGGGCCCAATGAACACACATGCACATCTTTTACTTTTCTTGGCACAACTCCAAAAGGTACAGAGAGAAGCCAGCCATTTTTAAAAGAAATTGAACTCAACACTGGTCCACTGTAATCTGACAGCTGAAATAGTAAGCTGACCAATGGCTGGCTTCTAGGAAGCAGAGGAACAAATCTGAAGCCTTGTTTCCTGAATACTGCATCCAAAGACAAGAAACTGGCAACCATTTACTGCAAACATTCAAGTCCTCTGTGCCATTTTCATTCCATTATTTTTTTCTCTCTCCATTTTTAAAACGCCCACAAATCTTTTTATAAACTCATATAAAACCTAATGTATTTTGCATTTCTCTGATACAGAACCTACCTGGTACTGGGGAAGGGCTTAACATTTTTGAGAAATCTGGGAGGACATTTGGGAAGGGAATACTGATTGTGCTTCCACTGTGAGGGCTAGAGAAGCCACTTGAAGACGGTGACACAGAGTAAACGGAACATTCTCCTTCAGAGGACCTCGTCTTCTCTGGAAGAGGAGGTTGAGCATGTAGGTTCCCTCCATGGTGATGTGGAACTGCACTGTTCCGGCTGTTGTGTCCAGAGGTCACTGTGAGAAAGTTCTGCATCAAAAAGTCATTGTCATCAGCACTTGCCACTGATGAGCTCAGCGTTTTAGAAGTGCTAGCATTGGCTATGCAAGTAGCTTGTGTCTCCTCTTGGGAGGAGCTACTGTCCCTGGTACCAGTGCTGTAGCTCAGGTAGGCATGGGCACTGCTGCTGATACCATGTTCTCGGTGTGGCTTTGCTGGTGAACTCTCCAGGTTGCTCAGGGTGACAACTTGCATTCCTGGAGTTTGGAAATGAGACAGGAGAGAGATATCCTGCACAGCACTTGAAAATTCAGAGGGCACAAGGTAACCTCCTGGCTGCCTGGTGTTTCCCACTGAAAACTGGGTTGACAGGGAAACTTTAGAGCTGTTTTCAAGCCAAGGATATTCTGTGACAGAAGAGCTGTCAAAAAAAAAAAGCCAAAAATTGAACACAAAAACAAAACAGCAGCTACATCATTCCCTTAAAATGTTACTGTACAACCCATATTTCAGTGGCCATTGAAAGAAATGAAACATGACAGGACAAAAAAAATCCCAGAGTGCTCATTGAAAACATGCTGGACCATGTAATGCAGCTAGATCAAGGGATTCCAACCTCATCCTGACCAGTAACTTCTTCAATGTACATCCATTATGCTCTGTCTTATCTCACCCTCCACCTAGCCATGTTGATGGGATAGTTTCTGAGTTTGCTCAGTAAACCAGTCCATGAAAATAATGACAGCTAAAAATACTTCTCCCTGTTTGAGGGATTTAGTTTTAATATGAGGTTTAGTGAGGCTGTTTGCAGCATTGCTTCACATACAGCTCTACTGATGAGCTAAAGTGCTACCTGAAAAATAACAATAGGAGGCAACAATTTCTTATGCCAAAGCTGCACAGAGGTAGACATTATGGAAGAAACATGACATGGCCATACCAGCTCTTGCATACAGAGTGTCTTATGCTCATCAAAATAAAAATGAAAATAAATGGGCTGAGGAGGTGGTTATGCACCATCACACAACAAATCAGTAACTATGATAATGGTAAGAACACAGTTCACAAGGAATAAGTTGCAGACCAGATCTATTTCAATACAATTTATACTTAAAAAAAGAGGCAGGTCCAGTGGTTAATTTATTTGGTGGAAAAACTGATTTATATAATTAAATATTTCAACAGTAAACATTCTGTTTTTCTACTGGGTAGCAATTCTACTTGTCCAAGTAAAAAATAAAAAAATGTCCTTCCAAACAAAGGAAACTAAGCACCTGATAAAATCATTTGATAAAAGTTTAAGCTGTCTCTTTGCTTCTGAAAATGAAATGCCCTTAGGCTGTAGCTGGAAAGATTACTAATATTACCAAATCCAGAGAGAACAAACTCAATGTGAAATGCAAAGAGAAAAAGCTGACATAAGATATATATATAAAAAGAAAGGATTTTTAATTAAAAGGGAGTTGTGGAAATGAATGCCAGTCGATTTAAACAGCTCAAATTAGAAAGGCCATTAAAGAAATGGAAGGTAAGCAAATTGAAGAAGACATTGCTGCAAGAAAAAAAAAAACCTCTCCTCTAGAGCTGTAGCTATCTTCTAGGTGAAATAAAAAAATTATAGAAAAAGTATTTAGAAAGAAGCAAACAAAATTTTCTAGATAAAGTCTGAAGTAGGAATGTAAACTTGATAATGACTGAATTGACTGATAAGCTTTTAATACATATCCACTTGTAATTGTTACACTGCCTCTTCTGCAGCAAATACCAACATATTTTGTTCCATCTTAAGGTTCACATCTGTAATTACAAAACCAAAACATTATTTCATAGTCTCAGTACTGACTGAAAATGAAACCAATTAGATTGGAAGATAAATAAAAGATAAATAGGTAATGACATACTTGAAGTACTGACACTCTGACACTACAACCAGAAGTATTCAAAATACTCACTGTGAAAAAGGAGCCAAATAGCTAAAACCAAGAATAGGATAATTAGCCAGAAAGGAATGTTTTTGCAGAGTGATAGAGAAGGCAACTTCTTCAGGTCTAATGTACCACCTTGTCTATTGAGTAAATATAGCGCACAACTAATGACTGATCACGCATTGTTATAGTCTTCTGATCATTCTAACAGTAACTAGGGACTCCTTGTTAGTTTGCTGTTTCTTGCCATTTCTTAGCTTATGCTGTAAACTCCTTTGGACAAGAACTACTTTGTAAATTTATACAGTTCACACTATCGTCAAGAGCCCTGTATGTTTACCACAATCTAACTGTAATACAATAAAATTTCTAAGCCTGCTGATCAGTTGAAAGGCAATCAGCTATACACTACCAAAGCAGATCTACTGACATTTTACTGACTAAAAACATGTCTGCAGTGAGAAGAGTTCTCCCTTTCTCTCATATACAGCTTATTCCAATGTGAATTTTCCTGACATGGCTTTAAGTTAAACATCAGAGATGCCAGTTAAGCACACAGAAAAATATATATGAGCTTATATATGAGCTACATATATGTGCTAGCACAAATAACATAACTGAGCGATAAAATTCTATGTCTTCTCACTTATGTTCAAAGCTAATTGTGTCCCTCACATAAAAGTAACACCTCTGTATGTGTTAAAATTCATTCAATGGACTCCAACAATAAATGTGACAACTCACCTCAAAGTTCTTAGAAAATGGTCCGCAGTGAAGATGCAAGCATAATGTTTTGTCTGGGAACTATCATTACGAGAAATAAACAATAATGGAAGAGAATATTTTCCTACCTTTCTGCCCCTGGGATAGGACTGCTATTTGTAATAGTAGATGAAGATGCAAAACAGCGCTGAAAAGAAGGATCAGTCTGCATGTTGGCCCTCAGCAAAGAAGAGTTAGTGCCCACGGTGCCATCAGACATCACCACAGAGAGGTTAATGGCTTCCGTGTAACTTTGAGATTCTGCAGAAAAGAAAACAAAGTAAATGCAAATTTAAAAACAACATGCATTTTTATGAACCTTGTACTGAAAAATGTGTTCATAAAATAGTTTGGTTTTCTCTTAATAAGATTATAAGGAAGATTTTTTGTTTGTTTGTGCAGTAGATATTATTTCACAAAATTATGTTGATTTCTGAAAACATCCAGCACGTCAAATAGCAGAGGGAATAGAGATTACAGAATTGCTACACTCAAACTGTCTGATCACTTCTCCAGAATACATTCTCTAGCCCTATTGATGAGAACAGACTGTCTGTCCCAAGATGCTTTGCATTTCACAGTCCACAGTGCTAATCAGGTAGGTCTAGTCAAGTGCACCATTTGCACTTAAAATACCAGAAGGAAACTGGGTGTCCTGGTCCCAATCACTAGAGTTAATTTTTGCAGTAGGCCAGCACCTGGAGTTATTGTATACCACCTCCTATCATTGCTGGGGGTGGGGGGAAGAGAGTCTTTTTCAGGGAGAAAAGGTCCCTTCTGGTTAAGAAAGCATGGTGGAGGGAACAGGTGGTGGTGGTAGCAAGCTGGAAGGTCTCAGGGTGGGGCCCACTTGCTGAATGAACAGGGGACCTGATGGATAAGGACACAGATGACACTGAGGAACAGCCTTCTTTATATCTTTATATTCTCATGGGGGCACTGGCTCTGTGCCAGGCCCGAACCATGACATTTTCTGGTTCCCTGACCGGGAATTGAACCCGGGCCACGGCGGTGAGAGCGCCAAATCCTAACCACCAGACCACCAGGGAGAGGGTATTCTCATGGGGGCACTGGCTCTGTGCCAGGCCCGAACCATTTCCCACGCATCTCCACCAAAAAAATGTCATGGTTTGGGCCTGGCACAGAGCCAGTGCCCTCATGAGAATACCCTCTCCCTGGTGTCTGCTGTGAGATGTGACCAAGAATAAGCAAAGCAGGCTCCAGCTTAGAAATAAAGAAAACTTTATTACCTAAACTACAAGAAAAGAAGGAAAAAAAATATAAGGGAAAAAATTGAAAACCTTACAAAAAGCACTTTCCTCCTCCCCACCACCAAAATTTCCCAATCCGATACATTCCCCCAAATCACCAACTGCCCAGTCTGGCACCACCCTTTAGAATACTCAAACTTCAGTCCATGAAGAGGAAAGGAGTCCTTCTTGCACCATAGGCTTCCCCTGGAAACACGCTGAAACCTCGTGTGCTTCCATGTCACTCAGCACCGCCGAGAAAGTCCTTTTGCCATTTGTGACATCTTCCTTCCATGCCCAGTGCTCTCACCACTGTGCATGGACCAGAGCTGCTTTTAGGGTTGTCTTTTAAGGATGCCTTGTCTCACTCCAAAAAAGGCACAGTCTCTGCTTTGGGACATCTGTGCCCCCATTTTTTTTCCACCCCCTGGGGCCGAGGGGTACCCACAATGAACCCTCCTGGTTCTGAGGCACTGCCTCCCCCTAAATGCAGTCTCTGTATCACAGGAATAAAACTGGTTCAGTCTATGGCCAACAAGAAAAGTCCAGCCAAAAGGCCACTCCAATCATCTCTCTCCCCACTCAGCCAGTCTTCTCCACTTCCCTCGGGCCAGATCCTTGTTATCTCATCTCTTATCTCTCTTCTTATTCAGCTCCGAGGAGGATCAGCATTTTTGCGAGGTCCCAATCATGAAAGAAAGGGGTTAAAAATTTCAGTCTCTGCCTGTCCCAGAGCTCCAGCACTCCCACACTCGCTGCTGCTCCGGCCGGGCACCTTGTCGCGGCACTCCCCCGCTTCTCCTCCTTGGCCGGCTGCTATCACATTCCGTCGTCGCCGGCTCTCCCTCTCTCTCTCTCCTGGGAGGGCTGGGGGGGGTGGGGGGGGTGGTGGCTGCCCGATGCCTCCTGGGGCTCCTCCCCCCTTCCATCCTCAAGGGCCTCCTCACCCCCCATCTCTGTCCAGCCCCGGGCCTACCACATGGCTGCCCCTCCCCCACCCAGCAGCAGCAGCTGGACAAGGGAGGGCAATCCGACCTCTTTGCCTCGAAGTCCCAAGAGAGACTCCCAGGGCCAAAGCTCTGGTTTTTAACCCCTGTGTGTTCTCGGAGGTGTGTCCAAACCCCACTGGCCACACCGGGTGCCAATATCAAAATCCGAGCACCCATTGGTTTGACCACAGCATCCCAGAATTCACTTCTTCCTGGTCAAACCACCACACCTCCGTAGAGGAGGACTAAGCCAAGGAGAACTAAAACAAACTGGACATATTTGAGTCCATTGGGGACTGAGAGGATGAACACATGAGAGCTGAGGGAGCTGGTGATACCCTGCAAGACCATTCTCAATAATCTTTAAAAGGTCTCAATGACTGGGAGAGATTCTTAAGAACAAGAAGGGAGCAATTATCACTCATTCCTCCAAGAAAGGTATGAAGGATGATCCAGGGAATTGCAGGGTTGGTTAACCTAACCCAAGTCTCTGGAAAGGTGATGGAGCAACTAACCCTGGAAACCACTTCCAAACACATGGCAGTAAAAGACTGAGGGTTGTCAGTATGAATTTAGAAAGGGGAAATCATGCACATGCACTGAGATAACTTTCTTCAGTAAACTGACTAGCTTAGTGGCCAAGGGAAAAGCAGTGGATGTTCCTTATTTTTACTTTAGTAAGGTTTTTATCTTGGTCTCCCATAATATCCTCATAAACACACTGATAAAACAAGGGTTGGGTAAGTGGATGTGAGACCTAATAAAAACTGCCTGAATACCTGGGCCCAGAGGCTTGTGATCAGCTGCAGCAAGTCCACTAGAAGGCAAGTCACAGCACTATACTCGGGGGCTGATATTAGGACCAACAGTCTTCAACATCCTTCATTAACAACAGTGACAATAAGATAAAGTCTTTTCATCAAGTTTTGCAGACAACAGAAAACTGTCATTGACAGAGGAGTCATTGACAAACTAGATGGTTGTGCTGCTATTCAGACGTGGGAGAAATGAGAAAAAAGGAATCTTAAGTTCAACAAGAAGAAATATGTTGTGTTGTGTCTGTATAAGTTGGACTGTTCTGTTCCCCCTATCATGTAATGGTTCTGCCCTGGTTCTCCCCTCCCTCCTTTATGCTGCCAGTTATCCCAACTCCTCCCCAGATGCCTTGAAGATTAATGTACCCTTTCTCAAATCCCTCCCCAGTGCCCTGTCCCTCACTTGGCGCTCCCACCCTTCACTCTGGAACTCTCTAGAAACTTCTAACTAAAGCGTCAAGTGATTGACGCTGGGGCCCAGGGCTCTACCCTCAAGTTATCCCCATTGGTATTCTCCCTAAGTCAATCATTTGTATCCCACTCCCCTCTGAAACCCTATTCATCCAAGGACTGACTCCTCCCCTGTGTCCCTCCCTCCTTATAAGCAGTTGTAACTTCCCCCTCCTGCTCTTCAGCTGTCGGTTTCCCCCGGGACTCAATAAACCTGCATTCACCACAGCTGGAGAGTGCTCTCTTCTTATTTCTGCTGACTGTAGCTATAAGCCAAGCCATGTCCTACCACAATGTAGCGCTGCTGTCGTAGCGCAGAGTGTTTGCCTTAGGTGCTGTCCCAAGCCATGGAGATCGAGATAGTGCCGCCGTACTGCTAGCGGTGCTGGAAAGCTAACTGGGACGTCCGAGAAGGACCACTTTTCTCCAGCTGGACCGCTTCAGAAATACAAACTCCTGCAACTGAGAAGGGATAATCTGTGGCCATAGCACATGTTGGGGGCTGACTGGCTGAAGACAGTTCTGTGGAGAAGGACTTGGTGGTTCTCATGGACAATGAGCTGACCACGAGCCAGCAATACAACTCCATGGCAAAGGTGGGCAATAGCATCTCGGCTAGCATCACAAAGTCCTGCCAGCAGGTCATGGGAGGTGATCCTTCCTCCTTGCTTAGCATTAAAGGCCACATGTAAAGCTCTGTGCCTATTTATGGGCTCCTCAGTACCCGAGGAACAGGGATTTGCTTGAACAAGTCCAGCACAAGGTCATAAAGACACCATCACTGGGAGCGAAGTATCTTTATAGAAGCAGGGGCTGAGTCCCAGGCAGCTGGGACTGTACAGCCTGGAGATAAGAAAGCTCAGGGGTATATTAACACTGTGTGTATAAACCTGATGTGAAGGCATGAGGGTGCCTTTTGCTCACAGGATGAGAAAAGGACACAACAAAAGGGGTTTAAAGTTTAGCAGCAGAGAGCAGCACATGGTTTACCTGTTGTGCTGGTTTTGTCCAGGGTAGAGTTAACTTTTGTCACAGAGGCTAGTATGTGACTGTTTTGCATTTGTGCTTAACACAGTAATGATAATACAGAGATATTTTTGTTATTACTGAGTGTAATATATGTTGGGAAATAATTCATGCAATAAAAGAATGTATTTTATAAAGACTGTGAAATCCAAACGAGTCTCTGACCACAAGCAGCCCAAGAGGTGGATGTCTGTTCAAACTCTGAAATTCCTGAAGGTGGCAGGATAACGACTGGAATTTAGCTTATGGATAGACACACCCAGCGCGATGATCACCGCTATCCCGAGCCATCGGAAGACAGGAAGACACCTAAGAGCAATCATCATCATTCAAGATAGCCGAAGCCAGAAAAATGCGTGTGAGTAAGCGACTTCCCAGGATTCGATCAATGCTGGCTATCAACCAGGAAACGGCGATTGTCCAGCTCTGCCCAGTGAAAGAACCAACTATGAATGTGAAGAGTTACAAAAGAAAGAGGGACTCCTTTGCCTCGGGCACAATAAACTGTATAAAACATCCCCACTAGAAGCGAAAGGGGGAGGGTCCGATGTGATAGAGGTCGGATCCAGGTTCACCCAGTGCCAATCCCGGGCTCGACACTGTCTCTTTGGCTGTGATGGTTTTGAGGATTGTATTTTGGTTGCAGAAAAAGAAAAATAAATCTTTTCGCATTTTTGATAATTTGGCTTTCGATTGATCATTTATAACACTTAGCAAAGCTTACACAGAGCCAAGGCCTTTCCTGCTTTTCATACTGCCACACTGGCAAGGCAGCTGGAGGTGCATGGGAGGTTGGGAGGACAGCCAGAACAGGTGACCCCTACTGACCAGAGGGATATTCCAGATCATATGACATCATGGCCAGTATACAGAATAGGGGGACGAAGGACAAAGGGGAGGACATTTGGAGTGATGGTGTTTGTCTTCCTAAGTGACCATTACATGTGATGACAGGCTCTGCTCTCCTGGGGATAGCTGAACATCATCTGGGGATAGCTTCCCATGCTGCCCATGGGAAGAAGTAGAGTAATTCCTTGTTTTGTGTTGCTTTTGTGTATGGGGCTTTTGCTTTCCCTCTTAAACTGTCTTCATCTCAACCCATGAGTTTTTTATCTTTTACCCTTCCAATTCTCTCCCCAATCCTCGGGGCTGGAGAGTGCCCAGCAACTGCACTGGGCTTGGCAGCTGGCTGGGCTTAAACCATGACACCTGTGCAGCTACAGTTTTCAGGTGTGACCTTGTCCACACCATACAGACAAAGAAGCAAAACAACTGCAACCTTTATTTCCTAACAGCCTGCAAACAGCACCAGACTGAAATATGAAATATGTTCAACTTAATTATACTGCACATAAATATTAAAAGATATAGTTAAAACAGATACATTTAGATAAGGAATAATGTGGATTCTATTACTGCAGAGCTTTCTACAGGAACAGTTTCACCCCATTTTTCAGAGGTACACTTAAACAACCAGTCAAGCTCTAATGGAGATTACATTTAATTATTCTGTATTAGTAATAAAAAGTCAACACCTATTCACATTGTTATGAACAAAAATTTGGTTAATACTTTTTTGTTTTAAAAAGTTACCACTACTGCTGGGCTGCGGCCTTTGTTATTGTAATCACGGGTCGTTGTCGTTAATGGTTGTTTTTGTATTAGTAAAAGCCCTGGCTGGGGCGAGGTAATGGCCCTTCTCCTGGGTGGGGACCTTGCCCGAAGCTAAGTTTTACCTTTCTCAGAATAGGGAAGACACCTGAGAAGGTGGGGGGGGGGTTATGCAAAGTGACTCGCAAGACCAGAATGCTTTGTGGGACCCCCATCTCCAAACTCATGGAGAAACCCCAAAAACAACGAGCCACCTAAGAGTTGAGAGACTGGAGTGATGTCTGGACGTGAGGAACCGAGTGCTGAGCCTGCAGAGATGCGGGAAACCTTCATCGTTCCTCACCCTGTCCTCGAGATCCCCCGGGCCAGGACTGGGGGGTCTGGAGACCGGGACCGAGGCAACATCTGACGGGGACATCACGCCGTAAAGGCTCCCACGAGGACTGGATTTCCCCCAACTCTGTCCCTGGTGGACAGAGCTGCGCATATCCTCCTCCTCTGAGTCGCCTTGGGAGAGACGACGGACGCTGCAGACCGTCCAGCCGCCCAATCCTGAGCTGATCACTTTTTAATAAAGGCATTACACAGGAGAAGAAGTCTCCTGGCCCTGTTTATTTCAGCTGGGGGCTCTCGTCCGGAATAGCCACGCCGCAAGAGGACTCAGGACTGGCCATCTTGGATCTTCAGAGGACAGCTGGCTACCAGGACCAGAGGGACCAGCTCAGGACAGCGACGCAGAGGAGCACCGGAGCACCGGACTGGTGAGAAACTCGGTGGTGGGAGCGGGAGACGTGCGCATGTGTGTGTGAGTGAGACGAGGGCCGGCAGCCGGACCTTCAAAGCAAGAGTGGACCCCTCAGTACTGCGGTTCCGTCTTTTCGCGAGAATAGCAGCCAGGAACAGGAGGACGCGAGTGGAATTAGCGTGAGCGAAGTCATCTCCCAAGGGGGAATAAAGGGCCCCCCCCACTCCGGGCGTGCGGAGTGAATTACTGTGTATGAGTGGCACGCACCCCAAAGTCCTGACAAAGGGAGGTCAGGCACTCTTGTAAGTCTCGAGAAGGATTCCAGTAAGATTTGTCAGTCCCGAGAAGGATTCGGGTGGTTCACAAGCCCTGCAGGCAAAGTAAGTCCTGACAAAGGAGTCAGGCACAAACCCCAGCGAAGGAGGCTGCGGTTTGCTTTTAAGTCCTGATACGGTGAAGTCTAAAAATTGGCAGGTTAGGCAAACTAAAAATCAGGCAGTTGTTTCTCCTGACTGAGGGAGTCAGGCATGACCCAGATTCTTGGCCGTGGCTTCGTGTGTTTAAGTCCCAATAGATGTAAGACCTGACGCTGGGAAGTTGGGCAATCAAGAGATTGGGCAGTTGTTTCAGTATAAAGTCCTGAGCATCAGGCAGTAAATTTGAAGTTCAGTGGAGGAGGCTGGAGCTCCTCAAGGAAGGTTTTTTTTTGAAATTCCCGGTCAGTAGAGGCACCTTCGGGATTTTTTTATTGAGACTTGAAAAATGGGATGTTGTAGTAGTAAAAAGACTGGCAAGAGACTGAGGGATATACCTCCTAGTAGTCCCTTAGGAGAACTGTTATTAAAATGGGATTCTATAGAGGCCACGGAGGGATTAGATAAAGTGAAAATGATCCATTATTGTATGGAAGCGTGGCCAGAATTAGAGTTGCAAGGAGGATGGCCTTGGTGTGGGACAAAGGATAAGTGGATGTGCCAACAATTAAATAATTATCTGACAGCTCGAGGGGATACTGATCCTGAGCAATTATTGTATGTGGCTTGCTGGTTAAAGAGTGCTGTTGGGGATGAAGGGGTGCGAATTTGTAAGGTACAGAGGAAGAAAGAGGGGAATGAAGGAGGGGATGATAGAACTAGTAAAAGATGGGACCCCCTGGATTATTTGCCTCCTTCTGCCCCTCCACCTTATAATCCTCTTCTTCAAGCACCTCAAATGACAGGTCCAGTTCCTCCTCCGGCTGCCATCTCATTACCACCTGCTCAAACTCCTCCTTCCACCTCTTCAGCTTCTGCTATGATAAACCCAGTATCTCCTCCAGTCCCTTCTGCACCACCACAAGTGCCTACTCCACCTGCTGCATTCTCCACCCCTTCTCCAGCTCCGATTAATATCTACTCAGGTCCCTCTCCCCCTCCTATTGCTGTCCCTTTACCTCCTTCTACCTGGGACACAAATGCCTCCTCGCCCGATAAACAGCTATCAGCAAATACACCTGCTGATGGGCAGAAAGTTCAGGGTAACCCAGAAAACCCACAAAGTAGTTTGGCATCTGAAGATGGGCCTTACTGTAGCACCAGATCCAAGACCTCCAAGGCAGAGAGACTCTTTCCCCTCAGAGAGGTTCCTATGGGAGGAGTAGCGGGAGGTGTTGGCTTTGTGAATGCTCCCCTAACTGCTTCTGAGGTGAGAGGATTCAAGAAAGAGTTGGGGCATTTAGTTGAGGACCCAGTGGGCATAGCCAAACAAGTGGATCAATTTCTAGGTCCAAATATCTACACTTGGGGGGAGATGAATTCCATCCTGAGTATATTATTTTCCCCAGAAGAGGTCCAGATGATAAGGGCGGCTGGTATAAAAATTTGGGAGAAAGATAACAGTCCAGGACCCCAGGTGCCGTCAGGTGAACAGAAATTGCCACTAACGAAGCCCAACTGGAACCCTAATCAGGAGGAGGGGAGGAAGGCTATGAGGGAATATAGGTCTTTGATAATACGGGGGATCAGAGTCAGTTCCCAAAGGAACTAACACCCAATTGGCATTTGAGGGTACACAGGAGAAAGATGAAGCTCCTGCTGCCTGGCTTAATCGCCTAAGGTGGAACTTTCAGTTGTACTCTAGAATAGACCCAGACACCCCGGAAGGTCAAATGCTACTAAAAGTCCAATTTGTTACCAAATCTTGGACTGATATACGGAGAAAACTGGAAAAGATGGAAGATTGGCAAGAGAAGGACATTAATGAGTTATTAAAAGAGGCACTGAAGGTGTATTTAAGGAGGGAGGAAGTAAAAGCAAAGGCCAAGGCTAAGATCATGGTTGCAGTAGCTAGAGAAAGTGCAGGAGAGGTGGGCCCACCATCAGGGGGAGGCAGAGGAAGGCCAGTACTGACCGGGGCACGAAGGGTTGGGAGACCTCAAGAAGTCCCTTTGAGAGGACGACAGTGTTATTACTGTGGGGAGGCAGGACACACCAGGAGGTTTTGTAAAAAGCTCAGTCTCGATGAGGCAATAGCCAAGGAACAGGACAATTTAGGAAGGATTCTTAAGGGGGAGGACTAGGGGTGTCAAGGGCTTTTTACTATAGGGGACCCGATGAAACATCTAGAAGAGCCCTTGGTAAATTTTGAAGTGGGACCCCTAAATGAGGAATTTGAATTTTTGGTTGATACAGGGGCAGATAAGTCCTGTCTCAACAAAATACCACAAGGTATGGAAATTGGGAGACAATTTTGTGAAGTATTGGGTGCAGAGGGGAGACCATTTAGAGCATCGGTGATTGAAGAAGTGAAAATAATTGGAAACTCAAGGCAATATAAAGCTAATTTTCTTTATCTGCCTAACTTAGAAAAAAGTTTGTTAGGAAGGGATCTGCAAGTCCATTTGGGGGTTGGGATTGTTCCAAGGGAAGGGAGGATGGTAGTACAAGTGATGAAGCTGTCTCAAGGAGATGTTGCAGAAATAAACCCTGAGGTATGGGCTGAGGGGGGAAAGAGAGGCTTATTAGACATTCCACCAATAACAATAAAAATGCAGGATGATACCTCACCCATACGGGTTAAACAGTATCCGATTTCCCTAGAAGGAAAGAAGGGGCTTGCTATAGTCATCGAGCAACTGTTGCAGGAGGGAATTTTAGAACCCTGCATGTCACCACATAATACCCCTATACTGGCAGTTAAAAAGGCTGAAGGGAAATATAGGCTGGTACAAGATTTGAGGGAAGTCAACAAAAGAATCATTGCCAGACATCCAGTTGTGCCCAACCCATATAGTTTCCTAAGCAGAATTCCAAGAGAACATGCTTGGTTCACTGTCATAGATTTGAAGGATGCTTTCTGGGCGTGTCCTCTGGCAACAGAATGTAGGGATTGGTTTGCCTTTGAATGGGAGGACCCCAGTACGAAAAGGAGACAACAGCTAAGGTGGACCCGATTACCACAGGGGTTCACTGAATCCCCCAATCTCTTTGGACAAGCTTTAGAGAGTTTGTTGGAACAATTTGTCCCTGAACAAGAAGTGCAGATCTTGCAGTATGTTGATGACCTGATGGTATCAGGAAAGGAAAAAGATCAGGTCAGACAAACTAGTATTAAACTTTTGAATTTTCTGGGGGAGAAAGGACTAAAAGTTTCCCAAGGGAAACTACAATTTGTGCAATCAGAAGTAACATACTTGGGGCACATAATAGGGGGAGGGTATAAGAAACTAAGCCCTGACAGAATTTCAGGTATTTTAGCTCTCCCGGCCCCAAAAAACAAAAAGAGATGTGAGAAAACTCCTGGGCTTGTTCGGGTATTGTAAGTTATGGTTGGATCAATACACACAGAGTGTGAAATTTCTGTATAATAAACTAGTAGATCCAGAACCCCTAATTTGGACAGCTGAAGATGATCAACAATTGGAAAACTTAAAAAACAAATTGTCTTCTGCCCCGGTCCTAAGCTTACCAGACCTCAGGAAGGGCTTTGATCTGTTTGTGAGTGCAGAAGGAGGTATAGCCTATGGAGTATTAACTCAAGAGTGGGGAGGGTGCAGGAAACCCGTGGCTTACATATCCAAATTGTTAGATCCAGTGGCTAGAGGCTGGCCAGTTTGTATACAGGCAGTAGCAGCAACTGCAATCCTGATAGAAGAGACTCAAAAATTGACCTTACAGGGAAAAATTAAAGTGCATACTCCTCATGATCTTAAGGCAGTACTGAGACAGAGAGCTCCGCAGTGGTTAACCGATGCTAGAATATTAAGATATGAGATAATACTAATGAATACAGAGGACTTAGAATTTATCACATCAAATGCCCTCAATCCAGCACAATTCCTAATGGGAGAGCCTATAGAGAATTTAGAACATGATTGTCTAGAATTGGTTTATCTCCAAACAAAAGTAAGAGAAGATTTGGAAGATCAGCCTCTAGCAACTGGAAGAAGCTTATTCATAGATGGCTCTTCGAGGGTAGTAAATGGAAAAAGAGCTTCAGGTTATGCCATTATAGATGGAGAAACATTACAAATTGCAGAAAAAGGGAAACTATCCCCAAGCTGGTCAGCCCAAAGTTGTGAAATATATGCCCTGAAAAGGGGACTGGACTTACTGGAGGGGGACCGGGGAACCATTTATACGGACTCCCAATATGCATATGGGACAGTTCATACATTTGGGAAAATATGGGAGGAACGTGGGTATTTAAGTTCAAAGGGAAAGAGTTTAGCCCATGAGAACCTAGTCCGATCAGTACTAGAGGCCCTACAAAAACCTATAGAGATAGCAGTGGTCCATATAAAGGGACACCAAAGAGGAGACAGTTTAGAAGTTAAAGGAAACCGACTGGCTGATCAGATAGCCAAAGAAGCAGCTCTAGAACCAGGGGATCCAGTAAAAATTTTGAAGACAAAAATGACACCTGAAAAAGGGGAGGAACCTATATTTAGTAAAAAAGAATTAGAAGCAATAAAAGATTTAAAGTTACGTCAAGGACAACAGGGAGAGTGGTTAACCTCAGATGGACGAGTGTTTTTGAATAAAGCACTGGCTCGGACAGTGCTAACAGAACTACATAAATTAACTCACTGGGGAGTCCAAGGACTATGTGATCATTTCCTAAGAAATAACCTATGCATCGGGGTATATAGCCTGGCTAAAGCTGTTACCAGAGGGTGTATCATTTGTCAAAAAGTGAACCAGAAAGTTATGAGAAAAGTAGCACCTGGAGGAAGGGAATTAGCCTTGAGACCCTTCCAAAGCATACAGATAGATTTCACTGAAATGCCCCCAGTGCAAGGATACAGACATTTACTGGTTATAGTTGATCATCTCACACACTGGGTAGAAGCCTTCCCGACCAGGAGGGAAACAGCTCAAGTCGTGGCAAAAGCAATCCTCGAGAATATTATCCCCAGATATGGTATTGTGAACACCATAGACTCAGACCGAGGTCCACATTTTGTGTCCCAAACATTACAAAATATAATTGAGGCTTTAGGAATGAAATGGAGGTTGCATACTCCGTGGCACCCCCAGAGTTCTGGGAGGGTGGAGCAAATGAACAAAACTCTCAAAAATGTATTAACTAAATTGATTGAGGAAACAAAGATGAATTGGCTGAAGTGTTTGCCCCTAGCGCTATTGCGCATCAGAACAAGACCTCGGGCTGACATAAGAATTTCACCTTATGAAATGATGTTTGGGCTGCCATTCTTGTTAACACCTTATAGCACAGGAGACTATCTGGAAGGGGAAGAAGCTACCAGAAAGTATTTAGAAATAATTGGAAGAACTCTGGAGGGACTTAGAAAGAAAGGATACCTTCCTCAAACTTCCCCTCTCGACACAAAAGTTCACAACATTAGTCCAGGAGATTGGGTTTTGATAAAATCATGGACTACGGGAACATTAATGCCTAAATTTGAAGGCCCCTTCCAGGTGCTCCTGATCACAAATTCAGCTGTGCGGACTAAAGAAAAAGGTTGGACTCATATCACAAGAATAAAAGGGCCAGTCTCACCCCCAGGTACAGGACTGGATCCAACATCAGCTTCCCCCTCTGGCATTGGACCAGAGTCTACACCACTCTCACCCCCCGGCGCTGGACGAGATTCATCTGCTTCACAAGCTAAATCACCTGAGTACACTGTGGTAAAAGGACCAAAGGATTTAAAGTTGACTCTCAGAAGGAAGAGTCAAAAAGACTGAACTGTGTGGGAAAAAATTGTTTGTTAAGAGTTCTAATATTGCTTAAAATGTTTTAAGACTGTTCTGTGTAAATTATGTTGGTAAAAAGTTTAGGACTGTAAATAAGTAATTCTGGTTAATTCCCCAATTTATTTCTAAAGACTCCAGGTTAATCCTCTACAGAACACTCCCCTGGGAGGGGAAACCAAAATTGGCAGGGAACAGACCAAGAGAGGTTTAACCAGAGAAACGGGTAGAAGGGACTCTAAAGAGCTTGGAAGCTTCTCCTCAGTAAAATTCCCCAAGAGGCAAGGCCGGGTGGGCAGGCTGTGTGAGATGACCCATACCGGACTCTTGGGAAGGGTAGTGCTGATGGCTCTGATTGCTGGTGGTGCTCAGGGGAGCCCAGCTGAGCCGTGCAATGAATGCTACCAACCCCTCTGTGAGGAGGAAGTGAGCTCCTTGTCAAGAGTCCACATCAGTTCTAACCCTGATTGTGTTAACCTCTCCCAATTGGTCTTTTATCAAAAAAATAAGAGAGTGTATTGGATAGTATACAATACTGCCACTTTTAGGCAGCCACTCCTAGGAGAGTGCCCTATAGGGGAAGCCTGGTTGTGCTTTGAATGGGATGCTGCTGAAACAAGCTCAGCAGATCTAGTAAAAAGCAAAGAAATGGTGAAAATGGTAAGAAAAATTGTTTGTTACAAGTATTTATATGAGTGTACTGGAAAAGAGATAAACCCCTTTAGGAACACATTTCAGGGGAGCCTTAAACCCCTAGATTTGATCTTGTCTGGCAGCTGCACCGCTAGAGTGATAAAACCAATTTTCTTATTACCCAAAGAAATTGGATCAAGTTTGGGAGTTCCTATATATAATGATTTGGGAGAAATTAAACAGAACAAGCAAAGTGGAATAGAAATTGAGAAAATCCAAAATTGTAAAAGCCAAATTCGGATCCCAATATCTATGTTAAACAAAGTTATTCGGCTCCAGGCAGTATTAAAAATAAAGAATTCAATTATTAGGAACATTTCAAACGAAATAAAAAGGTTAGCATGTGTAAATAATGAGGAACAAACTCATACACTTGATCCCAGTGGGTGGGAGAACCTAAAGATTTTCAAAAAAGATGTATGGGAGAAGGTAGTTTTTCTCACTGTGTGTGTACTTGGAGGATTGCTATTTTTACTATGCTTGTTTATCTGTTTTAGTAAAATAGTACTGGCCGTGCAGACCAACCTGAAGAAACCAGGGAAAGTAACAAAGTTAAGTAACCATGATTACCAAAGTGCACAAGGGATTTATAGTAGATTCAAAAAAAAAAAAATTGGGAGTTGATGCGAGCTTAGAATTTAAGCTCGATCAAAGAAAAAGAGGGGGGACTGTTATGAACAAAAATTTGGTTAATATTTTTTTGTTTTAAAAAGTTACCACTACTGCTGGGCTGCGGCCTTTGTTATTGTAATCACGGGTCGTTGTCGTTAATGGTTGTTTTTGTATTAGTAAAAGCCCTGGCTGGGGCGAGGTAATGGCCCTTCTCCTGGGGGGGGACCTTGCCCAAGGCTAAGTTTTACCTTTCTCAGAATAGGGAAGACACCTGAGAAGGTGGGGGGGGGTTATGCAAAGTGACTCGCAAGACCAGAATGCTTTGTGGGACCCCCATCTCCAAACTCATGGAGAAACCCCAAAAACAACGAGCCACCTAAGAGTTGAGAGACTGGAGTGATGTCTGGACGTGAGGAACCGAGTGCTGAGCCTGCAGAGATGCGGGAAACCTTCATCGTTCCTCACCCTGTCCTCGAGATCCCCCGGGCCAGGACTGGGGGGTCTGGAGACCGGGACCGAGGCAACATCTGACGGGGACATCACGCCGTAAAGGCTCCCACGAGGACTGGATTTCCCCCAGCTCTGTCCCTGGTGGACAGAGCTGCGCATATCCTCCTCCTCTGAGTCGCCTTGGGAGAGACGACGGACGCTGCAGACCGTCCAGCCGCCCAATCCTGAGCTGATCACTTTTTAATAAAGGCATTACACAGGAGAAGAAGTCTCCTGGCCCTGTTTATTTCAACATAGCTCCAGGCTCAACTACACTGTCTTCCATGACAGAAAACTATAATACTACAAATGTCCATGCAGCTGAATATCTTCATTAACCTTAATAGTCCTACTGACCTCAACACTGGCAGGACTGAAACCCAGTAAGACAATCACAGATGAAACAATCTCTAATTACTGTCTCTTTAGTTGATATACTTCCAAAGAATCAGGGAGGGGGGAAAAAAAAAACAAAACCAAGGAAGTCACTGAATCTCCCACTCTAATATGAGCTCAGGTACATGCATAAGAGTTAGTCCAACAGATTTACACAGCAAATTCCACTCCTTCTACAGCACTTGCTTGAATAAAGGGACCAAGGCTTGATTCTTCCCTGTTTCAGGCCTTGGATTGCTGCTATTATCTTTAGAGCTTGAGGAAAAGACAACTGTCAGGCTCACAGATGCATTTCACACCCCATTTTCACAGGTGTAAAATACTAAACATAGAGTGAAAAGCCACTGGCAGCCAGGCATGTAAATTGCAGAAAAAAACCACAAACTCAGTACAACTCTTCCCAGGCTAGAAACAAGTATATCTTAAAGGAACTTGGTTAAAGGAACTTCCCATGAAAGCAGCCTTGTTTTTACTTCAATTAAAAACAAACCGGCTGGATACTTTAGCTATGTCCTCTCATTGTCTGATGCAGAGTTCACTGGTCAGCTGTTAACCCTTTATCTCAAGGAATCAATAATTCTGCGATTTCATAGCTTCTACATAATTAACTAGCCTGGCAAATCTGACAGAAAGCAAAGTGTTATGAACAAAAATTCTGTTGATTTCTTCTGTGAGAAAAAGGTTACCACTGTTGCCGCTGGGCTGCTGCTTGTGTTATGGTAATTATGGGTCGTTTATGTTAATAGTTGTTTTTGTATCAGTAAAAGCCCTGGCTGGGGCGAGTTAATGGCCCTTCTCTGAGACACTGAAGGGTGGGGTACCCCCCCCCCCCGAACAGTGAGGAGAAGAGACTTTGGAGGGGAGGGATATGCAAAATACTCCAAGGACCAGCATGCTGTGCGGGACCCCTGCTCCGAATGTACTGAGAAAACCCCAAAAACAACGAGCCACCTAAGAGTTGAGAGATTGGAGTGATGTCTGGATGAGAGGAGCGGAGTGCTGGGCCTGCAGAGATGCTGAACACCTTCGTTGTTCCTCACCCTGTCTTTGAGAGCCCCCGGGCCAGGTCTGGGAGGAGGCGAGACTGATAGCAATCCCACATCGGATGGGATCACCACACCCTAGAAGCTCCCACGAGGACCTGATCCCCAGCTCTGCCCCTCGTGGACAAAGCTGTGCTTATCCTTCTCTGAGTCGCTCTGGGAGAGACGACGGGGACTGCAGCCCGGCCGAGCTGCCCAATCCTGAGCTGATCACTTATAATAAAGGTATTAGAAAGGAGAAAAAAAATCTCCTGGCCCTGTTTACTTCACAAAGCATCAGTGCTTCTTGGTTCAGGCCCCTACCACGCCATTCAGAGCTGTGAAAATACTGCCAACGTAAAAGTGCAGCTCCCTACTTCAACAAGTGACATGACAAAGCCAGGATCATTCATGTTTGTATCTTTTCATGCACCCAGGTCAGATGTTAGTTTACTATCACTGATCATCAACTTTAAAGGCAGCACCTTAGAAAGGAGCTGGACTCTTTGCACCATACCCTACTGAAAAATGACATTAAGAAAAGAACACTAATTGTGTACATGCAAGGCACAAAAATATCCAGTTCACTCTTCTACTAGGCAGTAAGAGGTAAAACTTGTAGAAATTACAGGTTTTTTTCAGTTGTAAGCAGAAACTGCTGGGTATGCCAACCACACAGCCATATAAAGTAAAATCTTACAGATTAATCTACTAAACTTTAATCTACTAAATCTATTGAAACAAAGGAGAAGAAGGAAGCCGCCCCCACACCCCCCCCCAAAAAAAAAAACAGAAACAAACAAACAAAAAACTCCCACAAAACAAAACTCACAAACAAACAAACCATACACACACACACAAAAAAAAAAAAAAAAAACCAAAAAAACCCAGAGTAGCTTAACCGACACTATGGTCCAGATAAAAGATAGGTAACAGCATTCAGTCATTTTACTACCAAATCTCGTACTTTAGTAGGTTCTCATACATTTCAAACTTTGTAATCCTTTTTGTGAGAAGGTATTAGTTAATGTGGGTTGCATGAGCTTGAAAACTCAAGTGTAAACATCCTCAGTTACATCTTCTGGGGAAAGGGAGCTTAAAGTCAGTATTCTGCTTCCAAAACACTGAGCTCATTACTTCACAACTATCTGAGGCTAATATAAAAGCTGAATAGACACAGTAAATAATACTGCTCTGAAATAAGCCAAAGTAATGGCCCACTTGAGCCAGATAACAAACTAATGCTTTTCCAAGTCTATCTGCACTGTAAGATTCTTACAGGTTATCTATCTTCTCTTTCACTCCCTTGCTTTTCCAAATACAAAGGTGCCAAAAATGGTAAGAGAGTCCAGCAGTCTCTCCTGCTTTCGGCCAAAGTATTAACTTTACTGAAATTCTGACCTTTTAAACTTGTTACATTCTGCTTTCAATTTCACTAAAATACAGTGAACCAAATTATACCATTATATGAAACCCATCAACTTTGGTCACATGGTTCCTTCTCTTTCACAGAATATGTGGAAATCAATAAAGGATGCCTAAAGTCTTGTCTTTTATAACTTCAGATACCAGGGAATGGTATAACTTTTTTGTGTCTTTTGCGCAGCACATACTTTCCTATTCAACGTTAAGTAGCTCCACTCCTCCTTTGGAAGAAGCACGTCATGTACCAACACAAAGACACCTTCAGTTCCCACACTTCCCGAAAACCCACTAATACCAAGCAGAGAAAATGTAACAGAATTTTTCATGTTTGTGAAAGAAAAGACAAAATTACTATTGCTAGGAGATTCTGCTAATGCCTGTTTTGAGTGGACCAACTCTCTTTGCAAATAATCAGTCAGGCTGAACCTGGGGCAAGCCATTAAGACAGTGGCTCTAGCATCCAGGCATTAAACTCTCTGCACAAAAAAAGGTCAGCTTTAGTTGCTTCATCTGAGAAGAATCTCAGTGGAATATGTATTACATGATTGGATATTACAGAAAATACAAGAATGGAGTGACTGACAACCTCAGAAATAAAACAGCACATCGGGAGAGGCAGTAAAGTATTTCTCAGGGGTGTTTATTTGGTGGAAGAAAAAACATGTTCAACAGTTAGAACCCAATTTGCTAATAATTAAATGTAATGTACACTACAGTACTGAAGGTTTTAAACTGCATTATGTGCATTTAGAAAGCGTTCACTGTGTTTTTGGAGCCTGTCACATGAATTTAGAATTTAAAAAAAAAATCATTATTGCCTTATGCCCTAAAGAGAGCTGTAAAGAGAGTGTTGTCCCTTGAGGAAGCGTCTTTGGCACAGCACTCTTCCTCAGCCAGCACTGGGTGAGGAAGGCTGGCATTTCACCACCGTCAGGGGAGACTCTGGCCTACCAGCAAGATGCATGACAGGAGTGGAAGTGTATTGCTACATTCCCGTGTTCTGCAAGTTCTAGCTCCCATGACAGCCTGCCAGTAACAGCCATATGCAGCCTCTGAAGCTATGCCAGGCGTCAGCTTATCTCCAGACAACCACGGGCTGACACAATTAACAGCATTTACCCTCTGCACATCGATCAGAATCAAAAGTATGATTTACCAGACCACACTTTACCCCATCCTAAAGCCCTAAGACCTGTACTATAGGGCTTCTTTTCTGAGAAAATAGGTAGACCGTTTTACAGGTAACTTCATATCATACATTCACTCAAACACCAAAATACAAATAACTCCTATTTGCTGAACAGAGTAACAATACAGCATCTTGAAAGCAGTGAAATCCTTATCATGACTTTCTGAAAGGCTTTCTTATACTAATTCATTTCATTCTCCCAGGTAGTGCCCAGCAAAAAAAGAAACCTCACCAAGGACTAAAGCAATCGGTTGCATATATCTTTTCATATATTTTAAAAGATCTTGCAGATGCTGTGCTACTGACTTTAAGCAAGCTTTGCTGTCTTAGGAATGCAAATCAGCTGCAGAGGCATATTCTCAAGACTTCCAGATCACATGTAACATAAAATGGGATTAAAACACTCTTTAGGAGAGAATCACTATCACTACATAACACATAGACAAGAGAACCCCTATTCTATCGCTATGTACAGCAGCTCACTCAGTAGTGGAAAAAAAAATGAAACAATTAGAACACAACTATTAACATGTCCACATTAAGTTTACACAGCAAATAAGTAAAATGGTTTAAGAGACAGATAATTCCATTCTTATCATGGTTCATCTCGTAATGGAATTTCAGACATTCACACTGCTGAATATGACAATTTTCATCAAACCATAAAATTAAACTGCAATAGTTTTAGAGAAGAAAAAAAGAACCTATGAAACATGCATATGGTACCTTTTTTCAGGCAGAATGCACTAAAAACCAAGCACCTTTCAAGAAAAGAGTAAAATATCAGCATTGTGCTCCGAAGTTCATTATCCATTAAAATCGCTTGAAATGTTGGAGGTGCAGGTCTAAGCTGTCTGTGCTGAATTGAAAAGTGCCACTGATGTCTACAGACAAGTTACACTGCAAAGCCAAAGGAAAGGAGGCAAGGGTGAAGGCAGAGAGGGCAAACTGACTGAAAGAAGAAGGGACAGAGCTCGGGCCTGACTTTCTGACACTTCTGAGAAGCAAGCACAAAGACTGTGACATTTTCTATTTTGTGTTATGACCCTATATACTTCTCCTAAGGTGAAAGAGTGACAAAGAAGGAATTTGAACTCCCCTTTTTCTGTCTCAGTCCTGTTCCCTGGTGCCATGAGGAACCAAAGGTCCCAGTATGCAGCTTTTGATGTCTGAGGCATACTTGCCTCATAGAACAAATGGAAGCAATCAAACTGATGACTAGACCCTCTATCAAAACTCTCACTTCGGTCCTGTACTTCTGCTGTGAAAAAAACTCTGCCTAAATGTGACAATCTTCAACCTGTTCATTTTTCTAGTCACTTGCCTGCAACAAAATGCTGATGCCAAATGCAAAATGCCACTTCACTGCGGCCTGAATAACAAAAGTGAGGACTGTTTTTTTGATTTTCAAGCAGTATACCTAAACCATTTTATTTTAAAACCAGAAAAAACTCGACTTTTCAAAGGCTGTTTTTAATAATCTGAAATTGATACTGGTAAAAATAAACTCAGTTCAGTTTATCTTCAGTGTTGTTCAGTATCACAAACACACAACTGAGAAGTCGTGCATTTTTTTCTTGGTCTGTCGCTCAACTGTGATTCAGTAACTCTCCTTTTAGGGTTGCAGTCTTTACCCAACCAGGTGCTGCTACTGCCTGAATAGAAAAATTGTTTGCATTAAGGCAGTAGGAACCAGGCTCTTTATTCGGCTGCATCCTATGCACTGTACCATGTAATAGCTGGCTACTCTAGGACTCTATTAGATTTTCATGGAAAATTCAGATCTGAAGTAAGAGAGTGTCTACATGTATTACACAAATACAGTTCATCTTGGATGCACAAATTAGACCAATTACCTTTCCAGTGCTAATGTCACAATAAGGTGTTATTCTCACTAAGCAAGAAAGCAGAAAAACGATGCCACATTCCTCATTTAAGAAAGATTCATGTTTACAAAATCTTACACCTTTCATGTTTTTGAAAAGAAATTCAGTACTGCTATAACATTACTAAAAATTCCTCAGGGGAGGAAAAAGACTCAGCCTGGACCAATTTTCTTCTACGTAGATAGAAATTATGTATACTCCAGGCAGCCCTCATTTCTACTTTCGAAAAAGACCTACCACGGCACACACAAAGTTACAAGGCTTCTTCGGCAGGAAAATGACTAGACAAAACTCTCGAGCCCTGCCTCATGCCCTCAGTCATACTGACAGAACTCCTTGTCTGCAAACCTTCTCCGTTTCTGGGCAGACTCCCAACGTTGTTACATGACTACAAAAGGCGTAACTCTTCCTCCCACTTAACTTCCAGAGCTCGCAGCAGCAGCAGGCCGCAGGCTGCGTGCGTGCTCCCAGCTCCCCACCACGCAAGCGGAGCGGCCCCTCTCTGAGGCTGGCTCGCTTTAGTGAACTCCCGCCGCCCTCCCCTTTTCCCGGGGTCACATTTCGCTGCCGCTGCGGCGAGCGCGACCAGCCAAACACAAGACCAACCCACAGAACGAGTTTTCAGAGTTAGGAAAACGCACAAAACAGGGCGCAGGGAACCACAAATCTACCTACGGAAGCCATGGCCACAGCTGCTCTCCCACGGGGCTGTGCGAAATCCTTCCCTCCCTCCGTGCCGCAGGCTGCCTGAGGCTCACGGAATCGAGGCAGCGCGGCGCGCCAGCCCGCCACGCAGAGACTTGGGAAAAGCTATTGCCCGCATTTGCCAGCACCCGCCACTCTCCCTCGCGTGTTAGAACTTCACCGCAAAGTGGGCTCCAGTGTCTGCGGCAAGAGAAGTACAGGCTCCCTTGTCTCAATACAGCCACCCAGACGAAGAAGGGCTTCACTTCATCCACGCAGAAAGTAATTCCCCGATAGTTGTTAGATTAGGCTTCCCGCTCGCTCTTTAGCTCGACTGTCCATTCAGTGTATGCCTTCTGTGCTGACTCCACCTCATTTGCGTTTGACTTTTTCCCCCCACTTTCCCCGCCCGGCTCTCACCGCCTCTTCCACGCAGAGCGCCGCTCCCAGCGGGTCCTGTGCTCCGCGCAGCGCCGCGGAGGCGGAGAGCGAGCGGTCGGCACACGACCCGGGGAGACTGGGAACTTGGGCTGGGGGGAGGGTTCTGTGTGATGGTATTTGGTTGATTTTGGGGGTGTTTTGAGTGTTGGGGGGCGGGTGTTGTTCTTCCCCCACCACTTCATTTTGTTTCTTTCAGAGAAATGCGAGACACGAAACCGAGAATTGTCAGATTAGTGCTTTTTAATGTTGACCAAAGCCCTGCTAGTCCATTACACTAAAGTGGCCCAATACTCTTGGATAAATTTAGCATCCAGAGCTCTGAATAAAGTTTTACTCGCTTCCCAAGATTACAAAACACGTATAGCCTTATTGTGTTGCATTCAACATCCCCCTAGCATTGTTCTAAGCACGTTTTATTCACAGGTCAGGAAGACGAGTGGAAACACTGCAACTCCACAATGAGCAGCACATTTCCTTTTCAGATTGTTCATCAGTGCCCAGCACACAGTATTTTCTGAAAGGATCACTGCAGGAAATTACTAGATCTAGACAGAAACAAATACAACCATTTAAAACTTTCCCATGATGAATTATTCTGTTGCTTTCAAATTTCTACCGCCACCATGTTTTGAATGCATGTACTAAACCGTTCTGATAATATTAAAATACCCAAGCTGGCTTGGCTATAGAGATGAGTACTGGTAAAGTAATTAACATTTTGCTTTCTTCCACAGACCATAATGTAAATCAAACTATTCCTTTATAAGAATATTCATTCCTACCACTGTTTTTCTTCATAGCAGCTGCTCCTATTAAACATGTTGCATAAAGATTGCATTCAGAAGAACCAAATAGCAAAGGTTAGTTGTGATATACACCATATCATCAGGTAAAAAGAAAAGAAAATCCTTGCCATGGGGTCAGAACAGGTTATTATGCAGCAGTTCAGAAGTGACATCCGTTACTTTGAATAATTTATTATACAACTACACTTTCTCTTGGATGCTTCCTGGCAGAGCCAGATACAGGTAAACACAAACTCCACACTTCTATAAAGAATAATGGTTAGAGAAAATTTCTCTCCATAGAAAGCATGCCTGTCTCTGCATAAAAAGCACTGTAATCACAGGACCTTTGGATATCTCATTGTTTTTCTGATTTTCAAATCTAGAAAGCTTTGCTTTTTTGGCTATTTACACTTGCTGAATTAGATGGGAACAAGAATAGTAACATTTAACAAAGAAGATAACAGTAGTCTGAGATGACATATGAAGAAGACTGGTTAAGTAAGAAACTTTCCAAAGTATTATAAGGATATAATTAAGCAGAAATAATGTAATTAAAAGTATTAATATAATTGAGTTTTGTCAGTATTTATTAAATTCACCCTTTTTAAAGATTTTTTTGCATGAATCCTTCTAATAGACTCAGTTATACTTAAGGGGCTACTCATCAATAAAATCCCTCTGACATGCACAATTAGTAGCAAACAAAAGGGCACATAACAAAAATCTCACCTTTTGCTTGTCCTTCTGTCATAAATTCAAAGTTTCAACCAGATGAGACTTTCTTCTCCAAGGAAGAAAAAAGTCTGAAATTCTGAAGCCAGAAGATAGAAAGGGCAAGGCTGATCGCACACAAAAGAAGAGTTAGGAAGAGAAGAAAAAGGAGTGGTGGATGTCTAGTGAGGAACTGATTTGGTTTAGGTCAGTGTGCAAGATACTGCCATCTCAAAAGGAGAAAGTCTGTTATTTGGCAAGAAGAATTGATTTAATGGCTGTTTCAGGCACAGCAAAGCAAATCAGGATCAGGTCTTTCAATCTCTGCCAGGTGGTACCAGTGTACAGTTCTCCTAGATATAGTACAGAAGATTCCTGGCTTGATCAGAACCATTACACTGCAAATTCTGATGAAAATAGATTAAAATGTAGGGCTTGAATTGTAACATGCACCTTTCTCCAGCAAGAATCCCTGAAGACGAGTGGCTATGCCGTGCCCTTCATACAAATTCAGCAAACTCCACAATTTGTGAAGGAATGTCATGTGTTTCGCTGCTACTCTGATGATTGACAGAAACATAGGAGTCAATGTCAAGTAGATTGCTCATTTCAGATTTTGTCTACAAGGTGCCTGAATATAAATGGCTTTGTGAAATATCTTGCTTAACTCAGGCATAGAAAAACACAGATTAATCTGGTTTTCTCGTCCTCTGCAAGAGGGAATAAACATGAAGAGAATTAACACAGGGGAGAACAGCACCCTAAAAACCAAACAGCAATATGACTGTAAACAATTTAGACTATAAACAATTAAGTGGAACTGAATGTGTATTTCCTCTCTGCTCCCACTCAACACTGGAAGGTCTGTCATTCTGAAACTGCAGAATATCTTTAACTTGTAAATGCAGTAGACAAACCCTCCCATTCACTCAAACACAGGATCATTTTAAAACTGCAATTTTTTTGAAAATGTGTGCTCACAGTTGTACTTAGATTTTTGGAGCTCTCTTCTTTGGGCTTCCCTCAAACTACATGGAATAATTTGGCACATCAGTCATGAAGTGCCATGTCATATAGTAGGAGGCCTCATCCTGGAAAAGTTGAAAAAATTTCATAGAATCATAGCAAGAGCAGTTGCCGTTCCCATGGTTTTTGTTAATTTAAACTTTTCCAGACAAAGTAACTAATGACATCTCAAAAATGTATGCTATGCTCAAGCACTGCAAACAGGCAATCTCAGGTATGTGTAAAAACAAACACATCTGCCAGGCTGTCTGCTCATCCAATCCTTTAGTTCTATTAAAATGGTTTTTAAGTTTCTGTCAATAGCTTATTGTTTGCATCTTCAAAAGAAGCAAATATTAGTGATGGATTTCTCAGCTTCAGATTATTTTGGTTTTTTATATATGTGTAAGATATTATTCATCTATATTTCAATTAATTTATACAAAGATAGTTATTTATCAAATTAGTGATTTATGTGGGGAAATGCATTACTTTTTCCCATGGAAATCAAAAGAAAGAGAAACCAAACTCTCTAAAACAGAATGCTTTAAAAGCCACTCAAGTAATCCCTTTTTCAGTGGTTCTTAGCAAGAAAAAAGAGGAAAAAACCAAAATCAAATTACCACCACCCACCCATGTATTATCAGGGTGCATTTCAAATTTAACTGAAGAGGCATATTTGCTTTGAGACCATGATCAAGTAACACTGAAGCATTGTATAAACACATTTTTGCCATGTAATATTTGATTATATAAACAACATTTTTTTGGCATTTGGAACTTCAGAATTATACAGCTTATTTTATTGCCCGAATTTTAGAATTTTTGAGCTCTCACTGATACTAGTAAACATAACAAGAAACTGTGTTCAGCATCCTTGGAAGTGCCATCATCTTTTCAACTAATAAATGCAAATTCCAAGTACAGTCAGTTATCTTGTATGGCAAATATAAAAAAAAAACAAAACAAAACAAAACAAAAACCAAAAACAACCACAAAAATAAATTAACGCCAGATAATGCTACTGCTTTCTCTCAAGAGAAAATGCCTTTGTATTAGAGATACAGGAAAGATGAAAGCTGCAAGCTGCACAATTTAACTTTCAGATGTATTGGTTCCTGAATGAAACTGTGACAGGCAATAATGTGTCTTATGCAAAACTTCAAGTTTTTTCTCAGTTAATAAATCCTTTTGAAATAAGGCAGTTGTTTCATTTACACTTCACAGTGGTATGAAAAGTTAGTCAAGACAAAACAAGTAACAGACAAACTGGATTAAAGGGTGGTGCCCCAAGTAAGGGAAGCGTGTAGAGGGTGGGTAGATTCTTGATGAAGAACCTATCAGCAGTTGCTTGATTTAATCATAGTACTGAGGGATCAAGGACCAGTAAGACTTGTTGAGGTACCATTGATGAAAGACATGTAACATACAATAGACTTTAAAGATGTCCCAAGCTAGAAATCTTATTTCATATGAACTCCTGTAGGAAAACTTTTGTCACAAGACCTGCCATTCCTTTAATGCAGTTCAACATTTGAATTCAGGACAAAACGAGTGGATGAGAAAGTAGAGAGTCTGTTTCTGTATTTAGGGTCTCCACTACTTGGATACTCATTTCCTGTGAGAAAACTTAATTCACATTTGCTTGAGGCAGAAGACTCCATGTAACTTTTCAGAAGTGTCTTGGTTCGAATGGATAATGCAGGCAGTGCCAAGAGACCTCCGAGAGGGCCATTTCTAAGGGAACAGTCTCAGGTCTCTGATTTACATATCTATCGGCACTTTGCCCACAGGGAATGAAAAGTCATCCATTAAAACAAACAAACAAACAAACAAACAAACAAACAAACCAACCAACCAATGTAAATACTTGCACAGAAAATTAAACATACAGTATAAAACAAAGTCTTTCCAAATCAGTATCTGATTCCACCTCCAAAGCAGTTTTAACAGAGCAGTTTTAATGGTTTAATGCCCATTCTGATCTATGATCACAGTGTTTCTGTCCAGATGCAAATCCTGCTACAAAACCAAGGGAGGGAGGAAGAGGAGACAGTGAATAGTTTCACAACATCTCTTCAATGTAATGTTTGAAGAACCTATCTGTGGGAAATAGTAAAGGTAAGAAGGTTTTTTTTTTTAGTTTTAGGCTTGGCTAAGATGGACCTTAAGCCTGCAGAAAAATATGCTTACCAAGATAGTAGAAGGTTTTAAGCTTAATAATGGTGAATTGTATATTGTTAATAGAAGGTATACGTACAAGCATTGTATGAAGCAGGCATACATGTACTTTTAGTGATTGGCTAGAACAATTGTCTGTAAGCTTGGGCAATATGCTATTGGATAGAAAGTTTTTGAAACGCTCTGTAACAAAGAAATCTTTGGTTGCTGCTGGTTGCACATGAGCTGTTGGCATCTTTCTATTGTCTTAACCATCTAATGAGGCTGATGCTGCAATAAAAGTTCAAGGAACATATCCCAGCAGTCCCCTCCTGTTCATGAAAAAACCTCCAAACACACCTATACACCTATCTTCTTTTTTTTCCCCCTTCAAATTCTTCAGTATTACAGAGAAGCTGCACATGGAATTATGTACATGTGCACTAGATTATGCATTCTACTAGCACAGTATTTTCCATGACCATATATAGCACTTGAATTTTTCTTATTTCAATGTGATGTTCAACATCACATGTGGGTCAGAGTAGACTATGTCACTTTTCGGAAGTTTAGCTCAGGGAGCTGTAAGAACAATTAATCATGAAATATCTTTGTCTTAACATAAGCATCAGATTTGAAGAATTATTGAGTCTGTGATCAGATACAACATTAGCTCCAAAACAAAATGCATTCATGTTCCAGAATATTTTATCAACCTAGAGTATCCAAAACCAGTGGAAGAGAAAGTATATTTTAGAGAATGAGTTTTATTATGAAAATCCAGTAATGAGAGTGGCCTATTTTGTCAGCTTTAATGTATCAGCCAAAGAAAACATACATTTATGTTGTCCCACTGGTTTATCATCACATACTATCTGCCATGGACTTGGCACGCCCTAGCTTTTTATATTCAGTTATGTATAATAATATTCCATTCTCCTCTGAATCAATGACATATTGGAATATTTGCTGAGTGGCTAAAACATGTACAGATTTTTTTTAAGTTCTATGTAGAAACATATAACATAGCTGTAAAAAAACCTAGCTAGTTAAATGGATTAAACTCTAAATCATTTAATCTCTAAAGCTTTGGGAAGTTAAGTAGGGTTGACTAGGAGAGTTCCTCCCATGAAAATCTTAGCCAAACTGGGCGGGGCGGGAAATCTCAGTTATAGCTGATTATCAAATAGCTCAGTTGTGGACACTTACACTGTAAGGACTGTAGTTAATACCACTCAGTGGAGGCATAGATTACAAGTATTTAAAGTTATTTTCAGTTTTGATTTCATTCTACTTTTACAAGATATTTTTCCACCATTCAAATTGATATAAACCAAATTAAATTGTTGAGCTTTTTAGCACATGAGATGGAATATTATTACTTTTTCTGTGGATTTGGACTACCAGACTGAAATCACTGATAATAAGCATTGCTTATTTCTCCACAGACCAAATAAATACATTTCCATGGTTGTATTTGAAAGATATGTTGAGAACTGTATTGTAATCGGTGGCACAAAGGGAAGGAGATCTCTGACAATGAAGACTTGATAACACACCAAGTCATCTCCAACCTTCCTGCAATAAAAACTTTGTATAAAGATTAGTTTTACTGAACTAAATGTCTCAATGAAAATGACCCAGAGACAGAAAAGTGTGATAGATCATAGTACATTATATTGACTTCAGTGTTTACAACAACCAATAAGTGGTCTCTGAACATTTATGATTTTGCTTTACACATTCCAAATGCTCTTCTGGAAGCCCTCATTAAGTCCATGCTAGTAGAATCCCAACAGGAGATCCAAGTAATTTCCTGCTTGCTCCGGAAGCCTATGGAGGCCTCTTATGCACTAGAAAATGGTGTATTTTATATTAATTAAGTGTAGCAATGTGCCCCCTGTTGATGGAGTTACCAAATTATTCTTTGTCTGCTTAAAAAGGCAAAAATCCCAAAAGTTTCTTTCCTCAATTTGGTAAAAAGACACCTCAGAGGACCTTTGGGACTTCACCTCAGACCTGGGGTTGCCCAATTGGACAGAGGCCAAGAGGTCCCACCTAGATGATTCACTAGAAAAAGAAGACAACAAAGGAAATAATCGTGGGGTGTTTTAGCAGGAGCAAGGACCTCTTGCCCTGGCTCAGGTTTTTCTCTGTAAGAGCTTTGTTATTTTGCCTTTTATTAAACCTTTTTCTTTTTCTAATACTATCTCAGAAGCTATCCTGCTAATTTTTGTGCCATTCGGGATGGTTGAGCTATCTCAGGTGTGATGAGTTCTCTGAGAGCTCATAAGACCCAGCTCAAAGAGTAAACACACCAATTAAGAGACATTAGGTGTTTAATTTTAAAAATATTGTGTAGATGAACACTGTATTCAGCCATGACATAAACATGTCAAGGGCAATTGCAGGACAATGGAAAATGTAACAGAAATCTGATGTATCTGCTTTGCATTAAGTCATAAATTTCCTTTCTCTACTTCTATTTTTATTTTTCATTGATAGCCTCAACAAAGAAACAAATAAAAGCCCACTAAAATAAACAAAACATCCGAAAAACCCTAAACACAAAAATTGCAATAGCAAATATGAAAATGCACCTGTTTCCAGGAGGACAGAGCTTATGTTGACCATCCACATAAGTAGATGATTTGACGTTCTAAGCAAATGAACCCAGATGCCTGGAAAAGTTCTGAATCTATTACTTGCTTTGGACATGTATAACTTACAAAAACAGGTAAGAGGAGGAGAGAAAGACTGGTATAAATGAATATTATATGAAAACTTTTCACATTATGCACATCATAAACAGGGAATTTTTCCCTTCCATAAATTAGTTTCACTTTTATTCCCAAACTGGCTCTCAGTTTAGAACCCTGATATTTTTTTAATCAAAACCTTAAGCAGTATGTACTATTTCCCTTGCAACTCAGTGACTGGAAGAAATGACAATCCTGGAATAACAGTATGATACCATAACAGTATACAATTCTAATCAGTAATAGAATTATGCAATAATGAGGCTGTTAGGTTGTGGGTTTGCCTTCCAATACATTTATTAAACAACCATCACTCTGCTGGATTATGTAATAGGAAAAGTCTGTGTTATTAAATGAGGAGAATTAGAGCTACAATGTCTCTGTCAGATAAAAAGAGTCTGTGTGAGAAAAATTGTGGAAATATTCCAGTATGAGGTCTTGAAGAGTTCCACGATGGCATGAGGAGAAAAGTTGCCCTTTCTAAAATTTTTAGAACAGATGCAGCTCATACACAAGCTTTGAGTACAGTACATAGTCTAAGCTCCGTGGAAAAGATGAGAAGGCAAGGTTTTAGGTTGTAGGTTGAAGGCTCAGAGATTCCTTATACCAGCAGCAATGCTTTCATTCCATCATTTGCACTGCTTGAACTACACAAGTCTAGTTAGGCTTGTTCAGAAAAGATGGAAAAAAGTGACATCATATCTTCTCTTTGTCAGTGCATCCTTGATAAAGGATTATAGACAATTTTCCCTTGTTCCACAGATCCTTCCCCTCTGTTGCAAGACAATGCCTGTTTGTGAATGCAGACCTTCTGCAAAGTTTGATCCGGGCTGAAGAAGGGACATTTCTTCACATCTAGCCTCAGGGGTGGAGTGGCAGGGCAGCGAGCCAGCATTCAGTCCCCTGGCAAAGAGCTTGCTATGCTTTTATGCGTTACTTCTATATACAAAGAGACTTAGTTTAGCTGTCTGCTGTTCAAGAAAAAAGAGTCTCTATAAGTTTCAAAATAGCTGACAAATAGTGCTTCAGTTCCTTCACTGATGTGTGGGACTCTCCCTCCCATGTAATATACATCAGCTATTGTAAAATTCCAGGGAGCTGTATCTGGGTTCTGTGTGGAGCAGCCCTATTTTTTGAGGGGTATTTATAAAACCAGCCAATTTATAGGCCACTAGCCAATTTATAGACTACTTAGGTTCATCTCAAGAAACAAAGTGTCTTTCAAAGACAATTCAGAATGAACTCTGTGGGTTCTGTATTACTTTCAAGCTACGTAAAGTGAAGAAAAGGGCCATGAAACCATAGCAGCAAGTGATCACTGGTGCAGTAGTGCTGACACAAAATTGACTGAATGCATACAGACTGAGGGAGGTTAAATATATACTTGTTTGATAAAGAACAAGGCTCTGAAATATTGCAGGCAGGACATCTCCAATAAATCTACAGGGAGAATGAAGTTAGGGCATAGCTAATTTAAGGGAGGCAGATACATAACACTACTAGACTGACTTTCCCTAGCAAAGTGGTTTTACCTGGAAAGAAAATTAAGATTTCTAGGGATAACAGAGCTGCATTTTATAAGACTTTATTAAAAACAGTGTCCTTAAGTACACAGGTTGAAAATTATATGCATTCAAGATACTAGATACACAGTTTACATTAATAACAAAGAAGAGAGGATTTTATAATTTTTTATACTTAAGGACTGGATATTATTGCAATTCTTGACTATTTTTTCTTTTAAAATATATACTTTTGTACTCTTCTAAAAGCACAACAGAATCCCTTGATATGGTAAGTGCTACTTACACTAATTGCTATTCTCCACAAGGAAACAGGGAGGAAATAAAACAGTGATGTGGAGAAATAGCTACATGACAAGAACCCAGCTAATCTAAGTCCTGCACCTGCAAGGACACTGTCCTTGAGCATAGCTGTATTACCATAACAAGGTGCTGTAGTTGAGAGACTAGAGACATGAGAAAAAGCAGATTTAACTCCTTTGGAATGAGGAAGCTGATATCTAGAATATAACCAATGGATTAATCAGCTTGCAGAATATGTATGAGCTTATTACTTGTTATGCATAAAAGTTTGATGCTCTTTTCAATAAAGGGAGTTTGCTGATTCTCATATTGAGGGTCCCGAGCCTCCCTGCGCCATGACACATTAACTCATCTAGATAATTGGTAACCAGGTTACATCATCCTCACTGGTAACTTAAAAAGCAGATAAACAGCAAAGCTGATATGCAGAACAAAGCAATTTTGAATTCAAGGGTGATCTGAGCCGAGACAAAAGTAGTAATATCTTAATGGCAGAAATTAATACTCCAGACACAAAAAGCCTCACGCTGTTGAAAATTTCTCAACAAGTCAGTATGCTTCCTGACTTTTACCAAAATAAAGACCATGTAAACATTTAAAAGAAGAGGTGGGCTGCAAGGGAAAGTACTAAAAATTGAGGCTGTTAAGAACTCTTGCAAAGTGCACACTGTTAGAGTCACCTTTATGGCATGTGCATTAAAGCAGTCTCAACCACAGAACAGCTGCATCTGTTCCCTTCAGAATCTTGGCCTCTTCAACACACAAAACATAACACTTTTACTCAGGGCATGAATTAGGGTTTGGTAGCAGAAATAAGAAGCACTTCTTATGAAAGAAATCAGAAGACATAGAAGCAAGTAGATACAGTGGATACTTAGTGTAGATACAGGCAATAACTATAGTAGAAGTGAAGGGAAAAGAGAAAATTTTAAAACATTTAAAGTATGATTCTTACTTGCCTCTGACAATAGAAGTTTCTGTGCTCTGATGGGAAAATCACCCAATTAACATTTCTAAGAGATGTTTGCCAACAGGTGTCTTTACTACATTTTCTAGTTGACCCACCTCATACACTTTTAACCTTTAACTAATTAACAACTAACATTTTTAATGTCAAAGTACATTATGTTTACAGTTAAAACCAAAGCTGCATGGAGATGAGCATGTAACCTGCAGCATTCAGTACACCTTGAGCTTTATTTCAAAACAGGTACTCAGAGGAAGAACTGCCTCCTTTTCTAATAGTTAAGATTAATTATTTTCAGTGTTTCATTAACTGAGTACCTAAAAGCAGCATTTGAGAGATGACATTATTTAAAATTAAGCAGGAGAATAAAAAAAAATAGAGAAACACATTGAAAGCTAAATATTTTTCCAGGGCAAGTCTTAGCTCTTAGCAACATTAATAGAAACCATTTAACAACAAAGTCTTCAGTAGATCAACCTATAATTGATTTGATGAAGTTGCCACCAGGAGGATATCCGCCACTAATTACTTAGAAGTAGGGAGAACCATAAACAGATGTCTTGAACTGGATAGAAGATTTTTCTAAAGCTAGTTTTATTCTGTGTTGATGTTATTTGCCTTTGACAACTATTAAGTGAGGCAAATTGAACATAAAGGGTTTTTTAAGTTAAAACTGAAATACTATTATTGCATCAAAACCCGTCATCAAATTTATTGAAAAGTCTACTATCAAGATTCTCCTGGAGAAGACAGTCATGGCCTAAGCAGTAAAACTATGCATAACATATATGAATTTTCATGAGAACATATGCTATGCATAAAATGAATGCATAGTGATTTTTATTCAGGTTTTAAATACATTAGATGGCTTCCTGCTATGTCCAGCACTTTCCGATGCTGTTCAGAAATACTTTTTTCCTTTAAATCCTAGTTTTTTTCAAATAATTTTGCACAAAATAGGTGACAGGTAACAGTAGCTTAGCTGCTATTTTTTGTAGCAAAGAGTTAAGGCCTTGAAAATCATCCTTTATAATAAAAAAATTATTGTTAGATCATATTAAATCTTTAAATAGATAATCATCCATTGCCAACTACTTTCCCGTGGTTGCACATTTACAAACTGTATCATGGCAAAAAAAACCCTCCAGAACATCCATTCCTCTGGTAAAGGATCTCCTTGACTTGAGTGTTGGGGAGGATGAAACAAAAAAGCCTTATAAATATGACTGCCTGGCAAAAGATTTTGAGAATATAGAAACTATAAGCAAGACTGAAATGAAAGCAACTTTGAGATACCTTAGTTGATGAAAAACAATGATGTGACCAGCTGAATGTAATCCCCCCCTAGAGGAAACAATTCCCTCTGCAAGCAGGCAAGCCTAAGAGCCAGAGCAGGCCCTGCAGCTTGGCAGATGGGGCCCAAAGAATAAGATTCAGGGTTTAAAACGTAAACGTAGTATAGTAATGTAGTGATTCTTATAGGTTGTATGGAAATGTTATAGGATATGCATGCTGTAGTAGATTGGTTAATGAGAATCTGAATATTCAACACAGAAGATTTATTGTATTGTAACGGGAACTTCTCTCCCTCTCTTAATCTCTTAATCCCTCTCCCTCTCTTAATCTCTCTTAATCTCGCGCTCTTAATCTCTTTGCTCTCTTATCTCTTCTCACTCTCTCTCCTTTTGTCCCGCGCTCTTCTTCCCACCCTTTTCTCTCTTTGTCGCATTGTCTTCTCCTCTGCACTGACTTCACCCTCTCCTTTCTACATGCTCTCCACTCTTAAAACTTTGTCTTTAACTCTCTTACACTTTAAGCCTCTCTTCTCTCGGGCCTGCTCCGAGCTGGGGCTGGCAGCTCCCAGCAGGGCCCTTCACCCACGCCCTTTGCAATAAACTGCACATTATATGACTTAGCTTCAAAGAGATCTCGTCTCCGTCTGTCCCTACCGTGCGACCCCCCCAGCAGCTCCTACACTTGAGCATAGCTACTGTCAAGCTCTATTGTCAGCTTCATTGGCAATATGAAAGATGGCAACATGGATATCACCTGTCTTTCCTGAGATGGAAATAAAACCTGCTTAAAATCACAAAGAACTCAAGTCTCCTGATAGTAGTATTTTGATGTCATCAAATATTAGCAGAAAGATTGAGGAACATTGAAACCAGGCAGAGAGAGAACAAGAGCAGGATAGCCTCAAACACTGAGCTGCATTTCCTCTTATTTCTGTGACACAGCTGCCTAAGTGCTTCACACTAAATTTGCACAATGAATGTGAACATAGGACTCCCGTTGGCAGTTAAAATGTGGAAGGTATTAAATATTTCTTGGATAATTCTTCATTATTCATTTGTTTTTGGTGTGATTAAAATAGGACTGCTAAAATCTGTTTCTCTGACTCGCATGTCTAAATTCACCATTTATGTCCTACTTATAAACCACTGTTGTGTTAGTTGCCTTCATACACAGTTCATTTTCACATTACTTGGGAAAGAGGGATACCTTACCAGAAATGGTTCTGTACAGCTCTGATGGGCTGCTGACCTTTTGGCTGGAGGGAATCTGCTGATGGCATGGTGGAGGTGTTGTCACTAGGGGAGAGGGAAAAGGGCAGTTCGTCTTCAGTAACAGCGAAAATGTCAATAGTGCTATTTAAATAAATAAATAAATAAATAAATAAATAAATAAATAAATAAATAATTATATAAAGACATTTTCTTACCATATGTCACCTCTGGTGACAGAGGAAAAGTTGATGTGAATGTGACAGCTTCATTTCCATTTTTTATTGCAGAGAAGATGCCCCCATCTATTTCATCTCGGTAATGTACAACCATCATCTAATAGAAGACACAAAAAAGCAAAATTACAGTGTGATAATTCTCACTTAACCCTATAACACAGTGGAGCATTCTTCACCAAATTACAGAAGGTTTCTGTAATCAGATGAAATGCAATCTACTGTTCCAGCAGAGAGATTGTTGAACACTGAAAACATGCAAACATAAGAGACATCCAAACATGCAAAGAAAAGTCCATCCTTATACACTGAATTGCATTACTGAGGTGAATGCAGTTATTTGTACTTATTGCCATGATGCAACTGCCCAATTGCTTCACATTAATTTTGGACACAGAACATAAGACTTCCTACTGGCCACTCACTTCAGTATTTAGTGAAAAATTCTTGATTGTTTACCTCCTTGGTTTTCCCTCCAGCAACCGGTGATCTTGGAATTACAGCCTGGTGACTAGCAGACTTCATCCATCCACACCTGTTATATGATGATTCCCCAGGAATATCATTGTCATATTGCCCAACACTTAACTTTCTGAGCCTTTTCCCTGTTGCATCATCATCTTGCATACCTGTTGCTGAAAACAGGCAAGCTGGTTAAGAAACTAGTTTTTTTCAGTCAGAACTGTTAAAACAAACTTCACTATTCTGTCTGTAGTGACTATAATCAAGAATGTTCAAACTGTTTTACAAAACCACATAGGTGGGGAAAAGACACCAGTAGTAGTTTCTTTGCTGACACCAGTTGCAAAATATTCACAGTTCCCTTTGTTGTAGAGGAGTAAGTTAAGCAGCATGTATGATGCTCATTTTTGAAGTGATCACCCCAAGTGCAATCAGAAGAGCAAGACAGCAGAGGCCGCTACGGGCACTGCAATGGGAAGCACCTCTTGCCATTTCTGACACACAGTGGCTCTGGGCAGAAAAACCATTGCTGCTGCCCAGAGCTGTATTTCCCCCACCCCTTTCCCCTCCCAAAAGCAGATTATTGTTAGCTAAAACAGATCCTGGCCCTTATAAACTCAGTTCACTGTACACCTTTTGTGACACACATGGCAATCACACTTAATCACAAAAATTAGATATTAGCTACACACAGAAGCTGTAAATCCTTTTGAGGAACAGCACAGAAGAGTAACCTTAACCAGCAGAACGATCCAGGATATTCAAGTATATAAAGCACTATTTTTTTCTAAAGATGTTATTAAGAGCACGTCACTAGATGCAGAACTATGATTAGCAGGATTTTATACATGGTCATCCACTTCAAACAGCAGGCACTTCCAGATTACTCTGCAACAATTGCTTTCTCTACCCTTCTTGAAAATCAACAACAAGGATCCGTAGAACTTACTGAGTAGTCACAAAAACAACCACATGCATAGCAAATTTTCAAATACCCCTCTGAGAGCTTCTGTGGTCTATATATATATGCAAAAAGATCTTTGAGGATTAGCTGTTTCTCTTAAAAGAGTTGAGTATTTTCCCAAGAAGTTACTTTAATGCTTGGTGTAATTTAAACTTTTACAGTAATTTCCAACAGTAAATATGTGTTGTTGAAGCACATCGCCTACAGACCCTGATCATGGAGCCATAAAACTAGGAGTTCAAAGTGTGTCCTTGATCTAAACCAGCAGGAGGGCTTAATCAGCAACTTGGGTAGAGAAAAATGATAGCATACACCTTACACATCAATTTCCTAATCTGAAGTAGCTGATAAAAGCTAAGGTATAAAATCTGGCATGCAGCATAGGCCTCTGTGTTAAAGACATTCCACCTTGATTACACTACACAATTATAAAGCATTAATGCACAAATACATTTCTGTATAGTGGAACAGTTTTTATTCAAGCTTGAAACAGAGACGGGGATTTTAGACTAAAATCCATGATACTTAACTGATTCTGCATTGACATATGTATGTATCAATCTGAGTAACTTGCTGGCAAGTAGGGGCTTATCCTAAAAATATTAATAAATCTCTTGTTAAACTACAGAATTAGACACTTCCAAAAAATCCATCTCTGATAGCATCCAAGCAAATGTTATAATAGCTACTACTGAAGCAAATAAATAAATGCATAAAATCATATTAGTAATTTTTGAAAATTCCACCAATAAATTAAATTTCAGGGTCGAACTACAGCCAGTTATTAATTTTATCAAGTTAATATTTACAAACCTAGTGAAAAAATCACAACCGATATTCTGAAAAAAACCTAAGATTTTGAAAAAAACACAACTGAGATTCTGTTTTTATGGTTGCCACAACCTGGAAAACTCAAAAACTTTTTAAGCATCCATATTTAACTTTTTTCCCCCAACTTGAATTTTTATGTGTGGTCCCTCATTAATGGAAAGAGTATGTGCTGAAGACCCTGTGAGCAAACTAGATGCATTACTCAATATTTTCAAAGCCAGAAAAGGACATGAAATCACAAATATCTTCTAAACCTCTTACATGATACTAAACAGAGTGAATTCTACTGAAATTGCAGACATTTAAGAATGTAGACTGAGTTGATACTATTCCAGCATTTACCAACATTTGCATTGTATTTCCTTTTTTATTAGTAATTTCTGTAAAGAAAAATGAGTGGGAATCATTGCAGAATCTCAGACGATCTGCGACCAGATACTCCCAGTCCCACCACTTCTCCACAGGCGGCAGTAGGACCAGGAACAGCACATAAGAGTTTCACTCCATCTGTAACCAAGTTACAAAGGCATAGACAATTAATTTCAGAATATTTCTCTTAGTTAACATGGCCTTGTAGACTACTTTATGATAAAAAATATCTATCTTTTGGATGGGTCAAAAAAGACCTTTGAAATTTAACACAAGTTCTGCTTGTCATACTAATGAGAGGATTTCATAATCAATACTATTGGTACACTCATGAAGCTAGCAATTTCTACAAAGTTAATGTAGTCCTCAGAAAGCTATAAAGAGGTCTCTCTGGGAAAATGGATATTCTCCTTAAATAGACTGAAAGAGCTTTACATACCAAATTACCATTAGATGCTGCACAACACAGAGGAGAAGTTGAGCTGATGTATTTCAGTAAAGCTTAAAGCAAATAAATCTAAGAGATTAAAATTAAGTGAAGGAGTAAGCACAAAATTACTTCTACTTAGTTCATTCGTTTCAAAACTTTACTTCATAATACTTAGATTTATATTTTAATATTTTAGGCTTACTAATTTGAAAGGAGCCTTTTACAGTGTAAGGTGTCAGTTCCCAAGACTTCCTAGAAGTTACAAAATTCATTTTTGTTCTTATCATTTAGCTTAAAGTTTTGGCAGAGCTTCATAAATATCCCAGAAGCACATATTTATTTCTTTGAAAGCATTTCATATACTGTCCTTTCTCTCTTTTCCCAGGTGAAAAGTAATTTTTCCCTACAAAAGTAGTTTTGTTTTGCCCAATGAACAAATAATAACATTCCAACAGATTGGCATCAGAACAACATCAGGCACTTACCTCATCAGATGGTTATCACCATGCAAAAGCTACAGCTAACCAGTGGTTAAAGGTTAATCATTGTTTGGTTTCTTTAACTGCTTAGCTTTCCTCAACTACTATTGAGACATATTTTTAATTATTGGAAAGAAAACTAAGTTTAAAATGCTAAGTTTAAAATCTTGTCTCCAGTGGCTTGTCAATAAGACTGCTGTATCTCATTTATTAGCAAATTATCCAACTGGTTGCAAATATAATTCCTTGTGATAGCATTGAAATATAAATGTCTGAACTTGTAAAACTGACTTTAACCACTTGAATTCCAATCATCAATACAGCAACAGTTAAAATCTTTTTCTCTGAATATAGCTTAAGCAGTGTTAACTATATTATTTCACAGGCAGATTTTCACTTACTTCATTTATTGTCTAGCAGGATTTTTGGAATCTGCAATTCATTTCAATTCTAATCCTTTCACAAGAGGAAACAGGTAACATCTATACATTCAAGAAAATCTGACAAACTTTTAAGTGGTTTAAGAAAATTATATATTTTTTGGAGAAACAAAAGGAAAATTTACTAGGATATATGCTTAATCAACCAATCAATACAACTTAACACACTTTGCAGACAGACAAGCTGGAATTCATTGCTTTTGTACAAACATGTTACACACAGAGAGGAAAAGATCAAGTGCTTGCACTTCAAGTGAGCTTCTTACACAGCTCCAACTGGTGTGGAAAGCTAGCATGACATAAGCTCTACTCACAGAGCAATAAGATGCAGGGCTCTGTTGTGAAAGGAACAGTGAAAATTTCTACAAAACTGGTCTTCCAGTGTGCCTTTAACAGACTTCAGCAGAAGTCATTAAGGCTGAAAAACACTCTGGGGAGAATTGTGTTAGCATTCCAGAAATTCCAGAAGCCATGCCTACACAGCAGTTTAAAAAGACCTATCAATTACTGTGAAACAAGGGGATACAATGCAACATGAGGCTTAAGAACTCAACAAGGAAAAAGAAGTCTGTAAATTAACTTCTAACAGAAGAGCCTTCAGGGATTAACCCACATACTAAAAATGTTACCAACAACACTATCCAAAATGAAAGCGATCTCCTCCTTTGCCACCATTTATCTTCTACAAAGTTTAAGATTTCAAAAGAAGGCATGTAATGATCAAGCTTTCAAAACAGCTTTATGCTTAAACCATAGCAAATCTACTTTAAGAAATTAGAATCAGCTTTAGAATCATTATGACATATTGAAAGAATAAGTATCTTCAAAGACAGCACGACAAAACTTGAACTAAATATTACTGTGGTGGAAAAAGAATAATCAAATATATAGCTAGTTGAAAAACAAAATCTCAGAATATTCTGAGTTGAAAGAGACCCAGCAGGATCACTGAGTCCAAATCTTAAATGAAGTATGAGGATTTAACCCATGACCTTGGTGGATTAGTGATGCAAGTACTAAACAAGGATCTTGATATGCTCAAACTTTCAGATTCCCAGATCTTTAGGAACACTGTTTCAAAACTATTAATTAGAACAAAAGCCAACTATGCTGTGCCAGTGATACATTTTAGAAAGGTTAAGGCATTGAATGTAACACAAAATGCTGCTGAAGTCAGAAAATTCCTTTATTCTTGAAAAAATACCAAATAATTAGCAATTACTAACAAGCAAACTAATCTTTTTAACCTCAACTTTTAACAGCTAGTAGACTAGGAGTGTAAACTCCTTATAACCAATTAGTCTAACAAGCAAATGAAAAGGTCTAAACTCTACCCCAAATTCAAGTAGGCCATCAAGCATAGGACACAGCAGCTTTGCAGATCTGTCACTTTAGTTTCATAGCCCATTTACATTATGCTAAGAATGGGAAGCAAGCCCAGTGGAAAATCCAGACTGGTATCTCCAAATGCATACCATAATGATGATACACTCAGGCCCACATGCTGAAAATTACAAGACTCTTAAAAATTTGTGGTATAAGTACATGACATAAATTAAAAATCATTGTGCTGCTAAATGTAACTAAAATTCAATTTTTAGCTGTAGCTTTAAAAGTTATTTAATTTAGTTTAAAAATTGAATCTAGTTCAGTTATAACTTAAAACTTCAAATTTTACCTTTAATTTACCTAAAAACTCAAATTTACTCTTAACCACTGTAAAATTAACTCCCAAGTCAGGCACCAAATTTTCCTGAGCAACAGAAATGACAAGTTTTGTAGTGCATTTTACATACAAATAAGGCAGGTGAGAAGATTGACAAGCTTTGTTTTTCTCTCACTTCACAATTTATTTCAGAGGGACTGTGCTTACCCACAGAATAGCACAGTAAATGGGAACATCTGCAACAGTTCAATGCTTTCTAAAAATGTTATTTACTAAGGTATGCAAAAAGGATTTCTTTTTCTCTCCCTTGTCTGCAGAGACACTAGTATGATTTACAATATTGTATCTTGGGCCATCTCCAAAGGTTTATTTTTGATAGAGGAAAGATCTGTGAAGGTATTCCAGACATGTAATCAGACCCTAAGCCACCTCAGTTTTATTCATTTTGCATTATTTTTTTGAGAGAGGGAGGCTTTGTTTAATGCTCAATTCTGTGTTGAGCTGATAAACTCCAAGTGAAATATAAGACTGTAAGAATTGTGTATCTGTGTAATTCATACAGTAGGTAACCCAGGGAAGTTTTGAGATGGTAATTTCAAACACCATAACTCATGCATGAAGAAGAATTAGAATTACCTGAGAGCAACAATATAATTTCAACCTTATGGCAAATATAGAACCTCTCTTTCTCATGCTGGCAAATTTAGATAGAAATGCATATCTTGGT
This sequence comes from Melospiza melodia melodia, assembly GCF_035770615.1. NCBI lineage: Eukaryota > Metazoa > Chordata > Aves > Passeriformes > Passerellidae > Melospiza > Melospiza melodia. Next base: position 58,460,865 of record NC_086194.1, read on the forward strand.
CACAGTCATTGAAACAGGCTGCCCTAAATATTGAATGCATGTGTTTCTGTGTTCTGCCTTCACTCGATCACACAATTCCTCACCTGCATGTAATACTTTTCTAAAGATGCAAATTGTAACATTTTAACAGTGAAAAGGTGGAGTACACAGATGAGACATGGGTGACAATGATGGTAGGTTATAATGAAAATGGGTAAAAACATTTCTGTCCTCTACATTTATTAACAAATTCCTGCTTTTACAGTTTTGTAGGTTGAAGCAAAACATTGATTTCACTTTCCTTTTTTACCGAACAAGCATAAGCCTTGTGGTAAAAGATGGCTGATTTGAGAAAATAAGTCTTACTAATATCTTTAGTAGTAGACTGAGGTCATGTGTTAATTATTAGGCATAAAAGAATGTACAAAGACTGAAGTAAATGGGGACTATAAGGCTGAAAGAAAAGCTTATATACACATCAAAATTTTTTCATACAACAAACCTCCTGTCATTTAAAATTAAGCACTACTACAGCACTGTGTTATTAGTAAACGGCAGCTTCATTCACTATCAGAAACACATCTGTGCATAACTCAGCTCACATAAAAGATAAAAATTGGAAAAATCTTAATAAACAGTGCACTGATTCATCTCTGATAAGCAACACACATGACACTGAAGGAGAGAAGAGGTCATCAACCATTGTTCTGCATGGTTCATAAAGATACGTCCTAGCAAAAAGAAATTCAATTATCCAAAAATGCTAAGCACTTAATGCAAGGAATAATTTCAGACAGAGCCCAGAACTCTGCCGCATGGGCAATCAGTAGTTTGTGCTAGGTTGACCTATGCTAAGGATACATGTGAACACCTAGGAAGAAGCATGAAAGGAGAGGTAGTTGCCTATCTGTCAGTCAGTGCAGAATCATATAAGCAAACAGATGCAAGAATGCACCACAATGTACATCCCAGCTGACACACATTTCATTCTTAGGCACATTCTTCCAGCTTTGCAGGGCACTGGAAACATGCACGCACTTTTAAGCTATGTATTTTCTGCAGGAAACCACTCATGCAGGAAACCAGATATTTCCACCATCCTCCTGTAACGCAACCCTCAAGTCAGACACACACACACACCATGCATCACATTGATCTCATTCACCTCCAGCACTGGGCACTCCTCCCATTGAAGAGATTCATGCAGAATGTCTCATTCATCCAATCAACCTCACTCAGACCATTCAGTCTGGATATGCCAACTCTCTTTATCACAGACCAATTCGTTCTATTAATATACTTGTTAGGTCAAGAACTGTTTAAGTCACAAAGTATAGAGCTCCCTCTAAAACCTGACTCTGTAAAATCAGACATTGTGAGCAACTGTTGTTTTCATTATCCATTATTAATTGCTACTTCTTCATCCCCATGGCAGCCAGCATTTCTTTGTGCCATCAATTACGGCTCCTGTGCTGCACTAGTTTAAAGAGCAAATTAAGTGCCTTGGATGTTCCCCTACTTATCCTAATTCTATAAAATTCTACGAGTCTACTCCAAAGTAAGATAAACCACATTCAACACATTCTGGAGTATGGCTTCTCCTCCCAGCTTTATGCATCAGCAATCTTGCTGAGGAGGCACTCTACCCCTTAATCCAACTGATTAATAAGTTAAAGAAGACTGGATTTAGACCCCTGAACTACAGGCATCTGTAGACTGTGTGACTGACAACAACCCTCTGAGACCTGATATGCAGCCAATTCTCAATCCAGTGATTCAGAACAGTGGTGTATATAGAGAAAAATATTCCAGTGTTCCTCCTTCTTAGTATTCATTCAGGTAAATAGCTTTTTCCCCATGCTGGTTTGTGTACACCATGCATGAATAAATGTATGATTCTGTATATTTCAGTGGGGCAAGTCCAAATATGTAAATATATAAATTCTACAAGCACTTAGAAAATCAGTATGTGCTGGTGACCTCCTAGTCTCAAGCAGAGGTGGCAGCATGCCACATATTTGTGTTGTTTTACCTCTAGAACCCTGAGTACTTTTAAAATCAAGCTCTTGCTAGTATAAATTGATTGTTACTTGCAGAAGTCAGAAATGGAACATTTTAGCACTTGACATAAAGACAAACTTAAAAAATTATTATTGTTCTAAAGCTATACAAATTATTTTTCTAATTTTGTTTAATTAAAGGCTATTATGTTCCTGACTACTAAAGTCTTCCATCTTCTACTGTGCCCTGATACCTTCCCTCAAATATCCAGAATTTTAAATACGGTCTATACATTTATATTTGATTCCCTTAAATACAGAAATTCCACAATTTAATTCTTCAAAACAAATCCTCTTCTAGATCATTCCCCAAGTACAATTATTTTCACTAGTCTTTATTTACCTGACATTAAAAATGGAAGGAAAATTACAGTGACTTCTACTTTGAGATGACCAGAATCTCTGAGAAAATTTCAAGTATTTCTTTTAAGCTTCATATATGCAAACTCTGAACTGTGAAAGGTGACTTATTCTAAATGATCTCTTTATCCCCCTTACTAGATTTACTGTATATAAGGAGAAGAGTTCTCTCCTGCTGGAAAAATCTCAATTTGTCCATCAGCTAATAATTTGGGAAGATTCAAGAGAATCACAAACTAATGCCACAAAATGCATATTGTGTGTCAGAAATAAGCAGCGAAGCATCTCACATTTATTAGTCATGGATTTTTGGACTTTTTCAGTCCCTGGTTACCTTCCTAAGCACAGAACTGTGATTTCACCTTCCCTACAAGAATCACCATCCTTGATCACATAGGTCTGCCTCTAAACAGACACCACACGCTAGTTAAGCCCATTCATGGTTTAGCATATCCCACAGGGCTTGAGCTGGAGCAACTCATTTGTGTCTGGTGAGGCTATGGGCAGATCTTCTGTCATGCTGCCTAACACTCAATCAAATCCTAAGGACTGGATTTGAGCAAGCCTTTCATTGCACCATGACTGGAGACAAGAAGAGGAAGAGGAATATGGAAGGGGAGAAAGGGAGGCAAGGGAATGTGTTTTGCCAGAGAAATTAGACCACGTAAAATTTTCAAACATGACAGTAGGACAGGCAAGAGCTTACTTGTCACAAATTTTAGATTGACCATTAATAAAAGGTTTAGTGGACTTAGCCAGAGGCAGACTACTCATCCTTTTACAAAGCTGCTAGTTCTAGTAGCATTACTTAGACAACACAGTCAGCAAGTGTTGTGTATTTAATTCCACAAGCTGTAATAATTTCAGAGTCAGAGATAACAAACAAGTACTGTGACTTGTACATTTTTAAACAGAAAACTTTCCAAAAGAGCAAGTCTTAAAATACTTTACTGGCAAATATTATATTATTTGTGAAAACATTGCAAAGGAATTTAATGCCAGCATCATTACATTGTATTTGAAGATAAAGTGGTGGGAACTTTTTCTCCTAACTTAAATGGAAATTGTAATAATGAAAAACCTACACCACAAATGTCTTCTACAAATGGCTCAATGTACAAATTCTGCTCCCTTTTAGCTTAAATTCACAACAGCAAAATAATCCCTGGAGATGATCTATAACAGGTAAGAACTTGCTGAACAGTACTTTTTTCAAGCAAAAAGACAAGTAGCTGCAAAACTCATATGGAATCATTTGATTCCATATCTTGGATGATTATGAAAAGAGGACATCAGAAATAATCCCTTGATAATCATCATCAAAGTTGCAAGTAATGACCTGAGGGTCCCGCTGTACCATCTAATGAACACACAGGTGCTAGAAAAAGAATGATTGTCAGAAAGTATTACAGCTTACCATATCCGGAGGCATTCCTGCTTCTGACCTCAAATTTGTCATGGAAGCCAGAACTACTGTTAAGCTCTTCCATGTGTGCATCAAGGCTGCTGAAGTCATTTACTTGATTTCTGTCACTGGTGAGAGAATCAATGTGGGTTGGGATAGGTTCAAATGTAGGGTCTAACTCCAAGATCAGCCTGTTCAATTGTTCAATGGACTGATCAATATCCAAAGTTGGAGAAGCTGGCAAGTCCCCAGCATTTTGTCCTACATCCAGGCCATTTGTGTTCCTCTGAGGCATTGACCTTGACTTAAAATTGTCAGCACTTTCATGTTCTTCAGCTTCTGCAGCACCCAGCATGCTTCCTAGCCCTCTCTGCACAGCATCTCTGCTGCTAGAGCTACGTGTTGGAGCATCTGGGACTTGGGACTGTCTCTGGACACTGCCCAACTTCTCCACAGTGTTATGAATGCCAACCCTAATTTCATTCTCTGGGGCAAAACCATATTGGTGAGCAGTGACCATCTGCTGCTGGCGTACCCAGGTCTGAGTAGAGTAGTTACTTGGGTGATAGGCTTGTGGATGGGGTGAGATAGAAGGATTCTGTTGCAATTGCTCAGTTGACTTTGGCTCAGTGCTTCCAAATGACCTCTCAAAGACAGAATCCACACCAATGCCCAGGTCTGCAGCAAAATTGCGATGCTCTTCCCCAGCATTACTTCCAAAGCCATCTGAAAAAAGTGAGTTTTGACTGCTCTTGTGGCAACTGAAGTTCCCTAGGTGGGTAGAATGCTGCCCTTCTGAGGAAGACAACGTCCCAATGCTGTCCACACTGTGAAGGTCATGATTAGGCATTTCATCATCCAGAATATCAGTCTCCCTGTCCTTCATTTTGGTGACTTCATTCATGTGAATGTGAGCTGGCACGATGTGGTGAGTAGCACTGTACTTGTTTTGAGCATCAATCATATCCTTGGCAGTGCTGACAGAATCCTCTAGACCAAAGCCACTAAGTAGCAGGTCCAGTTCTGCCTTCTCTTGTGGGCTCAAACCCCATTTAACTCCTGGGACAACGCGTTCCTCAGTCTTGTCTGTTCTGATGGAAGCTGTGGACCGTCCAGAATCACTACTGACAGACAGGGTATGATCACTGTGATCAGGACTGCCTGTAACATGAACACCCTGAGCAACACCAGGGATGTTGCCGTCTGAAGAGCTCTTCTTTCTCACTTTTGCATACAGACTGCCATCAATGGGTCCTTGGGTATGCAATACTGTGGAGGTACAAGCAAAAAGGAAAAGGAGAGATAAGGACAAGGCATCATACAAGGGCTTTGACTAGTGTCATGCCACAAGTATTGTTAACACTAACGGTATTGTTTCTGCAAAACTAAATCAACTCTGTAACTACAGCAAATACCAATGACCAATGACATTATCTTCTTTAATTTCGTAAGACTTTTCTTGATGGAAATACAATATGGCATTTGAACCTCAAGATCAAATAAAACCATCTCTTTTTATTCTGTTTTGAGTGCATGTTTATGGCACCACAAACTCTTCATACTAATTTAAAGAATCCCCCGTTACAGTACTAGAAATTTGAGAGTATCTACTATGCATTCCATTCAGAGCAAGAATGGTAGAAACCTACCAGCAATACTTGCTTTTAATATATACATATATATATATATATATATATATAAAATGTAATTATTACTTAGTCCATTTTTATTTGATGGTCTGACTACACTACAAAGAATAATTTTCTTATTTTGTTGGTGATGCAAGGAAAACACAAGCTTTTAATCAGAGCTGCAGTCCTTGGAATATACATAAAGCCTCTTCATAAAAGAAGGCACAAGTAAATGTTAAAAAGTTTGACATTTCTACATATATGGAGGATCTGGTACACATGTCATGTTTTTGTTTCAAAGAAGGACTAATGAACTTAAGTGGCAGCCTCCACAGAAGTAACTATATTTGCCTTACTCCCATCTTACTCATCACACTTAACACATCATACAGGTTAGACCACCATGAGGTTAAAATATGGCTACTGAATTTTTATCCAGTGGTGAAAACAAGTACAGTTCTATTTCTCAAGGAAAGTTTTAGAAATAAATATGTCTAGTGTCTGTAAAGTCGAGAAAGTAAAGTGAGTAGTTCCACTTAAAAATTGCTTAACATTCATTTACTAGAATATTTATATTAAGTAGATATTTCTGAAAAACTTTTCATACTCATAGTCTGAGAATGGTTTGAGATTAAGAAAATTAAACCATTACAATTTAGGAACAGGCAGATTTTTCTCAAAGGTTACCTCAACTACATCTGTTGTAGTTCCAGAATCAAAAGCCCCATGGAGAGTCCAATGCATTACAACATCAACTCTACCATACATTTTCAAAGTATGTGTAAAATGGCATCATGATCATGAACTGCCAAACTAGGAAACTTTTCTAGGCAATACCCATTTAGAAAAAGCATTATGCAGAAATTGTACTCACAATGATAATTAATTCATTTAAATTTATAATGACAAGAAAAGTGGTCTGGTTGGAAAAAGTTTTGGGGACAAACCACTGACAAGGTTCCATCAGTTAAAATACTTACATACTAAAGGTTATACAATAGTTTTAATAGATTTCAGCTAAAGTAAAGGACAATCTTTTACTTTCGAGGGACTAGGAACTATTATTTGTCTGATGCTGATCTTAAAAACAGCACAAGCAAAACACCAAAATACTCCTTTTCAGAAAAAGTTATCAAACTGAGCAAAAAGGAAAACAACTCCCCTTGCTGTAAAATTTATCTGTGGATCAAGTTTGATGTGTAAATTCCTTGTTGAAAAGGGCTGCTATGCATGAGGTTGAATGTCTGTATACAATACTTAAAACCAGTATTTTTGAAAGATGTATCAAAAATACAGCCAACGGACAGTTGCTCAGGCTTTTTCATGCTGTGATTTCTCATAAGCTTCCACAACCTTCTAAAACTATGAAGCACACTTGGTGTTTCATGTGAAGTATTTTGATACAGTTACCACAATAAATTGCAGAATTAAAAAAAACCAACCAAACAAACAAACAAACAAAAAAACAAACAAACAAAAAGAAACAGAACTAGGAGTAACTATTTGGTGGGGTTTTTTACTGTATGCTTGGTTTTAAATTAAAAAACTAGAAAACAATAAAAAACCCTGCTTTGTTTGGAATAGTTGTATATCCTGACAAAACACAGACTTGAAAACAGGTCTGAACTGGAATGCAGTGAAGTAAATACAGAACCAGTACATAGTAATGTCATAGTTCAAATTATAAAGTCTTCTTGTCTGACTGTTCTGTTATTCAAAACTAGGCTCTATGCCTTAAAAATGCTAGTCAGACTAAATGCTGTAGTGGGTTGACCTTGGCTCTCATGCCAGTTGCCCACCAAGCCACTTTATCAACTTCCCAGGCAACCAAAAAGAAAAATAAGGTGGAAAACGTTGAGATAAGGCAGTTTATTAAAGCAAGAAAAAACCGAAAGTTTGCGTGCATAAGCAAAGGGGGGAAAAGTGATCTCTACCTTCCAGCAGAAAGTAATGTTCAGCCACTTCCCAGAAAGCAGGACTTCCACACAGAGCAATTGCTCCAAAAGGCAGACATTGTAAAATAACAAATGCCCCCATTCCTCTTCCTTGCCATAGCTTTTATATCTGAGCTGACATCATATGGTAATGGAATTTCCCTTTGGTTAACTTGGGTCAGCTGTTTTTACATAGTTGGGTCCCCTTCCAGGGTATTGCCCACTCCCAGCCCACTTGATGGGAGGATGGTATGAGAGAATTGTTAAAGAGATGGTGTGCCAGTGCTGCTCAGCAGCAAACAAAACACTGGTATATTATCAACAGTTTTCCAGCTACCAATGCAAAGCCCTCTGTGAGGGCTCCGAGAGGACAATTAACTCCAGCTCAGCCAGACCAAATACAATACCTCACACAAGATCAAACATTCCAGCATGCAGATTTGATTCTCCTTGCAGAAATGGTAAGTACAAAAAAACTGTCAAATTCTCAAGTGCAATCATGGAAGCAACGGAAAACTTTTGTGTATCTCCCTCTCTTAGCCTTTCCAGTACCATCATACATTACCATACGAGCACAGTGGCAGAAGTACAGACAAAAAGACAGACACACTGACAGCGGACTATTGACTCAAGGGTCTTGCACAAGTGCACTCTGTAAGATTCAGAGATAAACCTGTCCAGTACTTCTTCCACTAGTACAAAATTATCAAGTTTATTCTGCATCTTGCTAGGAATGCTAGGCAACCCCAAATATTTGGGGGTCTTCCAGCTGTAAATTGTACAGCTTCTACTCTGAAGAAGAGATCCAAGTACAGCTTACTTAAAATTTCACTTCGGAAAAAACAAACAAACAAACAAACAAACAAACAAAAAAACAAAAAAAGCCCCAAACAAACAAAAAAAAAGCAAAACCCACGAACAGAAAATTAAGTACTGCATTTATCTGTTAGTATCCTTAATTTAGACTTAGCCTTAAACTACTTTACGATTCTCAGATAGCTTTCAAGGAAGTTTAAAAGCTTTTAAAAATAAATAACTTTAATAAATAAATAATAGTAAATAATAACCACTTTAATAAATAAATAACTTTAAGAAATAAACTTACTTAAAAGCTATCTCTCCTCGGTAACCAAAATTTTATTGTATACCATATCTATCTGTGCTCAGGATTGTAATTGTCTCCTTAAGACTCAGTTCTGTGTCTGGAAACATCGCCAGAGGTTGCCAGGGTTTCTTTACAAAGCTGGAGCACCCAAGCCAGGTTCTCTTTTCCCTGGTGGCTTTTGCTTGAGGCAGAGGCCTTGAGGCAGAGGCTTCACTTCCTCAGAGGTTGTTTCAGGTAAATTTTTCTGGGCTCACAAAAATAACAACTCAAAAACCTGAATTTCACAATCAGAAACTGCTTTCAAGTAAATTTTGCAAACTCTGTCAGCAGCACAAAGCCTGAGCTAGTCCACGGCTGGGTCACCCCACACTGATGCTGCAACACCATTTTAGGAAAAAGAACATCACAGCTGAAAGTCTGGTTCACTACCAAGTTTCAAAAATCCTGTTATAGATGGGTAATATGATGATTGGCACTCACAATTAAAGGATGAATATTGTGTGTATGTTAAGAGAAGTTTTGTTGATGTATGGTTATGTTATTGTAGTTTGTTGTTTGGACACCTTCTATTCTCCCCATAGTCCCCTTTCCCCATCACTGTATTACTGCCACTGGACAGCCTTGGTTGTCAGGGTTGTTAAGGGACATGTGGAGGGAGACCGTGCACATATGTCCCTTGCATGGGGCAGTTGGGAATGGGGAACACCTCACCTCCAAGGAAGTTGCAAGAAGGTTTCCACCAATGGACAGCAAAGAACAGTTGACTGGCAGAGTTCGGGAGGGGCCAGGGTTGCCTGATGCAACACTACAGGTATAAAAGGCAGAGCAGCCATTTTGTGGACTGCCCCTGGCAGTCAGCCACGCTCCCAGTGCTGTCCCTTTTTCCTTATTCCGTCCTTTGTTGTGTTGTTGAGGTTTAATAAACCTTTAAAATTTTAAAGTGAGCAGTTGTTTCTCACAATCCCTAAAGCATTTATTATTATTGGGAAGCCATTATTTCTTGGCTTCCCAAACAGAAGTCTCATTGATCATAGGTACAGTGGTGAGCCTGACAGACATGACTTTTGATATTTACACTAGAACTTAAGGAGCCATATTATGTGTCTACAAATGAAATGTGAAACGTAAGAGTTTGGGACCTGCTGATTTTTGGCTCTAAATTTAAGTATTAACACAATATTATTAGACCTTACAAGATAACAATACGATTGTGGGTCAAAATAATTTATTTGCAACTAGACAATTTTCTCGAATAGATAGCTGCCTTTTTAGGAACCAAAAAAATACCACTGTGCATTATAAACAGATAAGAAAAGATGAAACTCATAGCTAAACAAAAATCCAGCTGTTCCTGAGGAGTCTGAATATTTAAATTTGCAGATTTTAATTGTGAAAATAAAATGCATATTGCACATATCAAAATTATTTTCTAATTTGCCCAGCTAAAGGAAAACATTCTTAGATTAATTTGGAGTTTTTAAATTTAACTATCATCATAGAAGATAAAAAATAGTTTGGGTTGCAAGGGATGACTAAACATCATCTAATTCAAACCCCTCTGCCATGGGCAGGGACACCTTTCAGTAGACCAGGTTGTTCAAAGCCCCATCCAACCTGGCCTTGAGTACTTCCAGGGATGGAGCATCCACAACTTTTCTGTGCTGCCTGTTCCAGTGTCTCTCCACCCTCTATTTATTCTTTATATCTCATCTAATTCTCTCCTCTTTCATTTTAAAGACTGTCCTGTCAATACATGCTCTTGTAAATAATCTCCCTCCATTTTTCTTGTGGGCTCCCTTCAGGTACTGGAAGGCTGCAGTTAGGTCACCTCTTTTTCCTTTCTCATTTCCAGAACAAACCCAGTTCTCTCAGCCTTTCCTCACAGGAGATAAGGAAAACCATCCATCCTTCCAAGCAACTTGGTGGCCTCTGCTTGGTCTTGCTTCCTGTGGTGGGGACCCCATAGTGTATGCAGCACTGCATGTGCTTCTCACCAGAGTGGAGGGGGTGAATCACCTCCCTCACACTGCTGCCAACACTGCTTTTGATACAGCCCAGGACACGTGGCTTTTCTGGGCTGCAGGAGCATGTTGCTGAGTTGTGTCCAGCCTCTCAACAACCAGCACTCCCAAGTCCTTCTCAGTAGGCTGTTCTTGATCTGTTCATCACCTTATTTGTATTGATACTGGGGGATGTCCCAGCCCAGATGCAGCACCTTGAACTTGGTCTTATTAAACTATAAACTATATATATAAAAACTTTAAATATATACAACCATAAATATATAAAAGCTATATACATATATGGTTTGTTTGTTCATAAAACTAGGACAAATTAACTATTCAAATACTACAAACTCACAAAATACAAGGGTTTCTAGTTGTTCTTCTATTATATAACATCTTTATTTCATATTCTACCTTTTTCTTAAACGTAATTTCAGAATACCTCTGCACTAAGACTTTTGGATTTCGCTTTAGCCTGGTCTTCATCCATGTGTTTGCCAAAAAAGGTGATAACCAACATAATTAAAAAAGTAAAGCTATGCATATAGGCAGGGAACAGTTTTGACAAAAGAAAATGAGAAAACATAATAGCGGTGCAAAATTTCATTCTTTACGCCTTGCTAAGAAATGATTAACACTGCAGAGGCCTTATAAATTCAATATCTGATCTCCATGCATGACTCAATCCCTGCTACCATTTTTTCCAAGGAAGCAACACTTTAAAATACACAGTAGCTGTCAAAAAACAAGATTGCAACAGAGGTGACCTAAGTAATGCTGGAATTTAATTAACTAAAGCAAAGGGGCCCACTTTCTTTCAAACTGACCACTCTTCCCAGGAGCTGTTCCAACTCTGTGAACTGCCCAGGCTGAAGACCAACAACATTCCCATGCTGAATCTGAATTACACACACACTGATTCTCCTAACTGAAAATCTTAGAGCAAAGGTTATGCGTGTATTTTCACTCCTCTACCTGATACACTAAGAGTACCTCACTTAAAAATTATGACCTGAAATACTAACACATACCAAATTTAGTAACATCCTTCTAAGCCTGTGTTTTCCTGGCACTTCTCTTCTTGAAATCCAAATATCCAAAGGCAGGCTTGTGAATTTAAAATATTTCAGTCTCTAAGCCTTTTGACTTGTCCCCACAGCTATCCACTGTCCATTCATCATTTGGGAAAACATAACAAATGAAAGCCAGCTAGGTAAACTCATACATTACAAATTCAGCAAGAGCTGCTTCTGATCCAGTCCACCTGAACAAAAAGAAGATGATTGCAAATAAACAGATTTTTTCAAACTGTACCCTTGTTCATGTAGCAGCAAGAAACATTATAGAAGATCTGGATTATCTTTTATCAACCTCATAAAGAAATATTTTTACCTTCAGGCAAACCTGGACGAGTCCTGAGCTGCATTGTTTTGAAGTTAAGTTATTTTATGTGTGCTTGTCTTTTCATTTCTCTCTCTCTTACAAAGACAGCCTTCATTCCTTACAAGCTCTCCCTGTATAACTCCTACAAAATCCATAGAGAAATACATGTGGTTTGTATTTCCAGCTCTTGAACCACAACAAAGTCACTTACCCTTTACTAGGCATGACCAGGAATTTTCTGCAACAATCAATCACTGGCATATTTACATCAACTAATATTCTCTAAGCAAAACTCTGCACATAGGAGAATCCATGTTAGGGCAAATCCCCAAGCTTAAAAAGGCGAGAAATGTCTCTACTCCTGCTGTTTGAGCTGCAGCCACTGTTTCTGCTCCTACAGATAGGCAGTCTTGCTAAAGAATCGTGAGACTTCTATCAGCCAGAAAAAGCAAATGAAAATGTAAACACAAGGGAGAAGCAAGAGGACACAATCATGTTCAATGAAATCTGAACTACTGCAGCAAAGGAGGAGTGGAAAAAACTTGGCTACCAAGGTAATTCTGTCTACAAGCTATTCTCTTACAGTGATGGGTATAGCAGTTCTTATAGTGGTTCTTTTCACATTCTGTTTCAATATCCAAACAAAGCTGAGTGGATTTCAGTTTCTAGATCACTGACATCATTCTTCCCAAAATAAACAGCTGCTAGGAAAAGTTCTTCTCCTGCACTGACCAATCAGGCTAGACACTCATCCACATCTTCAAAAATTTGTGTATTGCCGGAATTCTCAGGCAAAAAAGGCTTTCTGGCAGTCCTGTAGCAGTAACACTTATTTTTATCTAACAGCTGCTGCTGTCAAGCTCCCAGATCCCAGAAGGCTTTACTTTCTGCATCTCTGGAATGAATCACTTCAAACGAGGGGAAGTGAAGCTGTTAGTTCCTCCTTTACTAACAACTATATCTCACTACAGAGCAGTCCACAAACTTCTACTTTAAACGTAATTCCAAACATACAAATGCATCGCCACCAGACAGCTGTGTCCTGGACAATGTTCATTGTCTATTTCAGGGACTGTCAGCACTTTAATGACTTGTCAGTTGAACAAGAGATAAAAGTGGTTCTTGTATCCCCAAAATACACCTACCTGTTCATTGTTTATGTAGGAGTTAAAAATTAAGTTCAAACCTAATTCAGAAAGTACACTTTGGTTCAAGTGTTGCTGTTCTTGCAAATCAGTAAATGGTTGCACATGAAACAAGCCAGAACTCTGATAAAAGACACAAAGCACACAACACATGCTGTGCTGGCAGTACTTTTCCAAAACCAGAGAACTGGGATGATCCTTTGCAATGATGCAGAATTGCTGTTAAATTTTAAACCTCCCACATTTGCCTCAAAGATATGAAAAGAAACAGAGAAGTATATTAAAAACTCCTAATGCAAACTGATGAGTCTCACTTAAGATGCAAATTCAGTTTTAATCTCACTGCATTTTGGTTTTCTGTGAGGAAAAAATCCCAACTGTTTTCCTTGCTTCAATTACAGGCCTCTTTTGTGTGGTAATCACATATCCTCTGAACAGAGAGAGACACAATCTCCCAGGATTTTCCTGAGAAGCTGTAAGAAAGCTCAGAGAAAAGAATGAGAAACAATTCTTATCTTCACTCACTGCACCTGTTGTTGTGCACATGTGAATGTGTTACAGAGATTTGTTTACCAAAGGGTGCTTTCTTAATTGGACACTGGTCATGGTGTTTGGATTGACTGACCAATTGCATCTGTCTGTATCAGACTGTCTGCAAGGGCAATGGGTGGAATGGTATGGTATGGTTTAATAACACAATTGGTCAGCCTTCTGCAATGATGGAGTCAATGCTAATTATTCCCCGTTCAGGGGCTCGCTGCTACAATACTTTTGTTCCTTCATAAGCTTGAACTGCATGTACATGCCAGTGATTTTGGACCATTAACACTAAGCATGCTGGAATGCAGGCTGAGGCTCAACACTGACACCTGCACCTAGCTAGATTACCAGAATAAACACAGACAACATAATAGCATCACTCTATAAATTAACTTACTCTATGGATAAGTTTACCTGAAACAGATTTATTCAGAAAGGTCACCATGCTGCTCAAATTTTATTGTTCAAGATATAGAACAATATGGTGCTCTTACTGCTGCTCCTGCTGCTGCTCCATCACAAGCATACTTTGGTACAACCACTACTTAAACCTATCCATGGATGTGTTTAGAAAGATGTTCTCTAACTGATTTTGTTTCCTCTTTTATCAGTACCAGGCCTCCTGGGATGCATCACCTTTTGCAGTAATAGTGCTGTGTGCACATTCCCACATCTGAGGTCAACTGGATTACTGGGTTCACCAGTCTGATCCACTTCAGATATAGTTTTTCAGATTTAAGTTTTGTAAGCAGGGCTACAAGATACACCTCTTCAAAATTTTTATGCGAACTATTGCAAGTATAGATGATACCTGGACTGGTGCAGAGTGGCAGAGAAGGGTCATGCAAATGAACCAATCACAATGAACTGATAAAAAATTTGGGGAGAAATGTATGGATTGTGAATCCGTGTCATCTTAGAACCTGGCATTGTCCAGTTGTAGTGCTTTCTGCAATTTGGAGACCCAGAACTGCATTTACTGCAACTCTCAAACTGTGACATAAAAAGTACGTAAATAGGTCCTGATTACATAAATTGGTTCAAGACTGCAAGATCAATTTCTGATTCATAAACATTAATCTGGCAATCCTTTATTATGTTTTTAAAGAGCTTTCAGAAAAGTATTATTTGAATATAACAGAATTTAACTAGAAAGGAAGGAAGAAGGTATGAAGTCATCTGTCACTTTTTTCCTTAACCTAACCCAAGCAAATCTTATATTCATACATGCATTTCATTTTAAATAAAATGAGTTTTCCAACTCATTTTAAATAAAAGAAGTTTTCCAACTTCTTTCTCATGATGAAACTTCGGGTCTCTGCTGGGTGTTTGCTTAATTACCCAAATCATCACAGGCCTCCTGCTAGCTATGCACTACACAGCAGACACCAATCTGGCCTTCTCCTCTGTCGCTCACGTATGCCGGGATGTACAATTCGGCTGACTCATCTGTAACCTCCATGCAAATGGAGCTTCTTTCTTCTTCATCTGCATCTACCTACACATCGGCCAAGGACTTTACTATGGCTCATATCTAAACAAAGAAACCTGAAACATTGGAGTCATCCTCCTCCTAACCCTCATAGCAATCGCCTGTGATGATTTGGGTAATTAAGCAAACGCCCAGTAGAGACCCAAAATTTCATCATGAAAGAGCAGTACTTAGGTCATCAGGAAATTATTTGATTTGCTAAGTTTCTCAAGTCCCTGAGTATAACAGAAAAATAAAGGAGGCTGAAGAAACAAGGCATGTTATCACAAAACCAAAATGTGAACAAACACTGAAAAGAAAACAACTGATGGGATTGTTATTAGCAAAACGCTAACAAACAGAATACACAAGATCACATGAAGTCCTTAAACCTTGAATCTTTTGAGAAGCAGAAAAGAGGACATCCAAGACCCAACAGAACATTTATCTGTGCAAAGGTTAAGATGAATTTTGCCAGTCAAAAGTATCACATTTGTACTTTAATGTTTTTACAATTACACTGAAGCAAGAAAAAACTGCTTCACGAAGTACAAGTTTCTAGACCAGAAGCTAGCTGCTGTTCAGCCAGTATGGAACATGGGCAGAGTCAGCCAGCACAGGCTCATCCTTAGAATACTACTGCAATTTATCATCCCACTTTTGCCCACCAGGGATCAACAGAAAATAATACTTGTTCCACGATCCGAAGTACAAAGAATAGACTGATATATTTACAACTGTCGCCCAATATACAGAAGCTATTGTGTCATTTTCATTCTACTTCTGCAAAATTTTTTCAGCTATTTTAAGCAAAGACTCAGCTTGAAGTACCTTGTGCTTAGATAGAACAATGTAACATCACAGTACAGAAACACTGTCACAAGAACAAAACAGTAAGTAAAGTTTAAGGTTATTTCAAAGTCACTAAACTACATGAAACTATCTCCCTTTGTTCCTATCAAAAACAAAGCCCATCTTCAGGAACACTTCAGTAATTTGCAAGTGCATACTCCAAATACTCATGTTCAGAATCCATCCTTTTTCTTTCAAACAGCTGAAACAGCACACACACCATGAGTCATGGCATTTTTCTTACTACACTGTTAGGCTTTCAGCAAAAATTAGTTATGGTCATCAAATATAAAGGAGCAGAAAAACACTGATGGCTCTACATGGTTGCAGAAAACTGTACAGAACCACACTGAAAGGCTTAAAGTAGCTGTCCAAAAGGTCAACTTTATGGATTTATTCCTTTCTTTATGTATGGAACATGTAGTTCTACAGTATTTCCATTTGTAATAAAATTGCTCCACCACTCCATGGCACCATAAATTAATCTTCAGGTGTTTCTAAACAAGTACATATATCAAAAAAGGAAGTTCAGGTACACATATGTTTAGCAGAGCTCTTTAATTTTCTAACTCACTAATTGAACTTAAAGGATTTTGCACTGGGACTTGTCATTTATTTTCAAGGATTAGAGCAAAAGTACAAGCAATATGGGGTAACCTTATATTGTGGATCTGACAGCCTGGTCAGAGAGAGAAAACTAGATAAGTTTTCCCAGAATCGGCCTGGGAAGCTTTAGGGAGCTGGTGATAAACAATGACTGCCAAATATTAAAAACAACCTGCAGATGGTGTCTTTCTAATAATCTGTTTTGCTGTTTTTCTTATAAGATTGTTTACAAATGTGTGGCTTGTTAATTAGACAGTCATGTGAAATGTATTGATTAAATGACCAATCAGGTCCATCTGTAGCAAACTAAGCTATAAAAGAAGAGAGGATGAAATAAATGAAGCTTTTTTGCCTTCTGATCCGATTACATGTCATCTCTGACTCAACAGTGACATTATATGATAATAATTATAGTATTTATTTCTTATAAAAAAAAATCTGAAGATGGTCTACAGACATTCAACATAAGCATATACTAACATAACTAATTATATATTTGGTGGAAAACTTATACTGTACGTAAATGACTTAAGAACAAAAGTTCTTCATACAAAAAATAGTTTATGTGTATTTACTGAAAGGAGCACAGGGAATATCCTGACACAGAAAACTTTAGATGAACTTTAGAAGTTTAGCAAGTTCCTTAAAAGGATAACAGTTTAGGCAACATGCTTCAAGGTTTAAATAAGATAGCGAAAAACAGTATCTAGCCATACCACTTGAGAGAGAGTTCACTGCTCTGGGCCATCTCAGAAGCTGTACAGACCCTTCTACTTGGAACTCCAAGAACAGAGAAAACATAAACAATGAAAAAGAGATGTAGTAATGCAACTTTTACTTCCACAGTTGGAGAGAGCATGTCAACAGTAAGAAATAGGATTGGGTTCTGACAAAAAAATTTTCCTCTGATTACTGAAAGCTACCTCCATCTATTCAGTCTGGAAGGAGTTTAAACTAGTGCTCTCCTTCAGCATTTGGATTCTGCGCATGTTTGAATGCAGAATCTAGAGTAGGTATGATAAATATGAAGGTAGACCTGCAGTCTACCCCATCTCTCACTTTCCTCTTGCTTAGCAGTCTGATCCAAAGCATTCTGATGTCCAGGAAAATCTCTGAAAAGAACTTAGGCCTTAAACAAAAGGAATCACAGATAAATATTTAACACTTAAGTGAAACTGCTGGAACAGGGATAGAGGTGTCCAGGGATCAATTTGGATAACATCTGATCACTTTCTGGGATCAATACATGATAACAAATTGTACTATCTCTAGTAATGCTTCCCTTACTATTAAAAAACAAGCAAAGCACTAGAGCAAACTACACTAAAGGCTATTAATATTATGTGTACAGCTTAAATTCTTCTGTCACTTAAAAAAATATAATCTCCTGGTTTGGAGGAATTTATTTAACCACAATTTACTATCAGAAGTATCTGTGGTCTATAGTGCTAAGAAAACTTACAGAGTATTAAGCTTTACTCTGTACAGACTATTGAATATAACAGGCACCTCTTCAAAATCCAGACATTAAAATCTAAAACTATGGGACTCAGGAGGGTGAGTCTTTTATCATGGTCTTTTCCAAAGTCAAGGAAGAAATACACCAGCACATATTTGAGGTGGTTGTTCATGTACTAACACCATCTTGGAAACACATGCAAGGAAATAAAAAACTTTTCTACATATCACTATTTGTAGAAGATGGTTTCCTGCAGAAACCTTTCCAGGAAAAGTCCTCAGTTCTTCTGTAAGTATTCAATGGTGGAAACTTTACACATATTGTTTAATTAACCAGCGTCCCAGACACTGTCACAGACAGTTACAGGATAGTCCAAATAAATCTCAGCACGATAAATTTGCTGAAAATGCCTTCCTTAAAAAAAAACACCTGTCATAGAATCAAGCCTCCCTGACCAAAGCACCTTCATAACAAAAGAACACATTTTGAAAAAGCTTTATAATCAACAGAACATGCTTGCCAATGGGGAGAAAAGTGTGAACATCACAAAATCATTATCCTGTAAAAGAAGCGTTGCAGTGGCCAGCTGAAACCACCAAGCAGGACCAAGAGAGTCACTGGAAAGAAGTCTAGCCAAAAAAGGAAAGGTACATAATGTTAAAAGACCAGCAAAAGGGCAGAAATTTCTCTCAATCAGAACAATATGATTACTTCAGGATTCACCAGAAAAAGGATTGCTATTGCTTCGTGGTGGCCTAAAATACCTGTCTCTTGTTCTGTAAGTCTTCCCAGAGATTTGTCATTTGACATTCATAACTTAAATTAATATTAATTAATTTAAATAAAATTAATGACATAAATTAATTATTAATTTGGTATCTTAATTCAAGTTCATTCATGAACATGCAATGGTTCTATAACTTCTTACATCATGTACAAATGGTATCATGACTGATAATGCCATCTATTCACATTTCCTTTGTTTACTAGAGGAAACACTCACATATATAGGACGCATAAGGTAGTTGAGTGTATGCATAGTTTGGTGAGGACACAGAGTGGGGATTTAATTGCTCCTCCTGGTCTTAGGAAAGAATGAAATCATGATTTGTACTAAGGCATTTTGGATTGTTTCTTCCTTACACTTTTAATCTCTGAGGCTACCATGCTAATTTTACTCTCAAGCAAGTACAGTGTTAAAATAAATCCAATACTTATAATGTCAAGAAGGTTATTTTTCCTTGTCTAATGAAGCTAAAGAGGTTGGATGCCTTATTGCCTTCAGAAGAAGGAGGAAGAGTTGTTCAGGAAGCAGGTGCAGGGAAGGAAAACACCTGTGGATGAGGCTTGCCTCTGATGCCTTTTTTGAGCTTACCTAGAAACAGAGGCCAAACAAAGTTCAAAGAATAAACTTATAATAATATTTAATGAAGAGCCTTCAGGTACATTAAGGCCAGATGAAGCCTCCCCAAAGGGCTACACCCAAAATGAACTATGGTCACGAGTTTTTCAGACAGCTATAAATTTGGTCTATTTACATATCAGAGGTTAATCCTCCAAGCTTCAGGCAATGAAGTCATATTCCTCCAGTTTGCTCCCCCCAATTCACTTTTCTTTATACTTTTTCGAGGCCTGAGGCTGTAGGGTGTCCTTGAGTTTCAGGCCTAGAGGAATTGTTTTGTCTGACCAAAATGTGTAGACAGTAGCTAACACTTTATATGGAGTTTAGAGTTATGCACTAATGCAGTACAGGATTTGAAAAATAAGAAGGCTAAAATCTTAAGGCATCACCTCTTGCAACTTTTTATTCAACCTGGTCCATTAAACAGGTTGTAAGATTGGGTGAAGAGGCTTTTCCTGTCGTATCTGTACATGAGAAGAGATATTGATTTGGACATTAGTGTGTAAATTAACAACATTAACAACCATAGATTGAACGTGACATGACTAAGAAAAAGGCACATGCTAAAAGATAAAGACAAACCTACTAAAAAACCCATATACGCTGGGCAAATACAGACTTGGTTGAAAAAGCAGCGTTACATGGCCCCTAAAGCTAGTCAATGCTAGTCTGTTGTGGTTTAACAGATTGTTTGGTTTTTAGTTGGGGTGGGAGTCCACGGGAGTCCAGGGTTGGTCCTCTGTGGGGACCAGGCGGAATCAATCAGCAGGCTAGTTTTGAAGACACCTGGTTAAACAACTTAAAATAGCTGGTTAAACCACTTAAAATAGCTGAACACTCCTCTGTGGAAAAACACATTCAGAAACGAACAAAGCCTGGGAAAAGCTCTCTTGCTTCCAGCCTTTGAACAGATAACTGTCCAGGCTGGCCCCTCCCTGGACAGTCTGCCAGGCCCCATCCTGGGGGGTGGCTGGGGCCTCTTCCCAGCAGGACCACGCCCCTTCCCAGCAGAGCCCGTCAGTCCGTGGCACCAGGGGCCATCCCAGCACCACGAGCAACCAGATAGCTGGGATCAGCACTCGGTGTGGCCCTGTGGCCGGCGCAGGGGGCGGCCTCGAGGCCAGGAGCGGCCATGTGGCTGGGACTGCACGACTGAAATCAGCACGACTGGGGCAATGTCATGCGGCTGCAGCTGTCTCAACATGGCTCGCAATTAACTTTGTTTGCTTAGCCGCTTTTAGCCTAGCTATGGTGTGGACAGAAGGACAAAAGCAGTGGCAGCAGTTTTTCTTTTTCCAATGCCCCACTTGAAGGAAAGTCACAAGGTGGCACCATCAGCCAGCATGGCTTGCGTAGTGCCAACAGGGACCATGTGATCAGCAGCGAGAGACACGCGCTTCCTTGATTGCGGAGCCGGGACAAGATTAACCTTTCAACACTGCAGAACTCTATAAAAACTGTTTCAATTTATAAAGCTTGAGAAAAAACAAACCTACAAATACCATTTTTCTCCCAAATCAGGAAAAGGAAAGGGTTAAGACATGTAAAGAAAACAACATGGGACACTGAGTTCAGTGAAGACGGAGTCAAATTCTAGCTGGGAGGAGACTGAGGAAATGCCTTGTCTTGGACTGAAATTCTCTGGTAAGGCTATGGTGAATATATAATTGATATATCAGACTTTATTTTTTCCCTGTAATGCGCAGAATGAATTGGGGGGCTGTAGCGTTCCAACTACAGCCGTGAGCAGAAGCACCAGTGTTGAAATAAGCAGATGTTGCAATAGCTGTAATCCAAAGAGAAGCTTGAACAGAGAGAGATCAGAAACTTTGCCCCAGGGGTGAAAGAAGAAAACCTCTGTTCCCAGATATAAAGGAAGAGAACTTGTGTTTCCATACTAAAACAGCTCATCCTTAAAATAGTACCCCAATAAGCTGAAATGACCCATGGTGGTAGTTATGAGCTAAAACTTCCAAAATGTGGGACGGACTTCACGATTGCAGAATTCTGGGCGCCTGCTGATTTGCTGTGACTTAATGCCACAAGAGAACTGTTTCATGTGGACAAGTCTCCATAGCATGGTAAGACAGACTCCTCTTCTGAAGAGAACTGAAAAAAGACTGTTTTAGAAGTGGTAAACTGACTGCAAGTCTCAGGTTTTATCTCTTTACATTGTCAGTAAATGTAAAAGAAAGAAAAGAAGGTGTGGGAGGAAGAGAAGTGTTCTGAACAGAAGGTTTATTCTGATTTTCTTATTATTTTTTTCTTACTATTCTTATTTCTTATGATTTTTTTCTTTTACTTCTGTTAATAAAGTCTTTTAATAAAGTTTTGAGCCTGTTTTGCCCTCTTCCTAATCCTTATCTCACAGCAGAAGATGAGTAAATAATTCTAGTGAGTGCACTGGTGATTTGGCCAGCACTAGACCCACTACATTAATTGGTGTATTGGCTGGGAAACTCAGATTGGCAGACCAAAACCACTACACCTAATTGTTGTTTCTGCCCAGTTTTTGAATCGAAACCGCCACATAGTCACAGTCACATGTGTTACCTTCCTCCTAGTTTATACTATCTGAATCTGCTGTGCTGAAGAGAGAGGTCTTTTGCACAGTCTTACAAAAGTAGAACTGCAGAGAACATTTAAATGTCGCATAAACTACATTAACATGTATTAAACCACTCAAATTTCACCTTATGGTCTTTGAGTTTAGAAGCATAATGAAAGCTTTTGACAAAGGGCTAGTGAATAAATCCTTGGGATAACAACACTGCCTATTACTGAGACAAGACAAAAATAAATTGGAGGACATTAAAATGCATTTTTTTCTTTTGAAAGCAAAAAATTGGTTCTGCAGTAGCTTGGAAGTATTGGACAAGTGCAACCTGTGCTTCACATAAACTTGTGCGCTGTTAAAAACATTGATGCCAAGGGGTGTGGAAGCAAGTGTTCCCAGAAATGGAAATATAGATAGTGAGAGGCAGGAGGCTCACAGAAAAAATTCACGGGCCCAGGGAACCCTGGTTCTCATCTCTCTTGTCTTCAAACATAAGATTTTCAATGTTTAGGTAAGGTAGAACTATTCCTCTTTGGCCCTTTGCATTTTGGGGGAGATTCTCCTTTTATCTGAGCTAAGTTTAAACTGAGCAGAACTGGTAAATGGTACCTAAGAAAATCACTGTCTCGGAGCACTAAGTAAAATACACATAATTTCTCACTTCAGACATTGTCTTATCAACATAGTTATATGTTTGGGTAAAAGGAAAAAACTATTTTTCAACAGAACTGGACAGGTGAAGTTCTGGAGTTCAGCTCAGCACTTAAGTAAACCCTCTAGGCCTTCAATGAAGTGTTCAGTATATCTTATTATATAGTCCTAAAAGAGACAACAAAGTAACTTTGAATGAGCAAATCCTTTGAAAGTCGGGCCCCTGGCTGCACTTAACTGTTGGCTCCTATCTGACCTATGCAAAATACTATAATAATTTTATTTTTGGTAACCAAAAATACCCCAACAAAATCAAACACAACCAAAAATCCCAAATCTCCAAAGCATAAGCCCAGAGAAAATACATTCCAGACCAATCTTAGTTATCAAGCACAAATTTGAAAACATCTGTGTGAAATTAAATTTACTCCCTAATATATTGAGGTAACAAAAAATTTAAGCCACAGTACTGTTAAAATTAATGCTGTATTAATGAGGAAGGCAAAAGAGAATTGCCTATTGCTGCACATTTTGAAATGAAACCTTGTAATCCTGTGTTTCTATTCAATGTTTCTAACATACTAAAGAAACCATCTTATATTAATTTTTCTGTCTTTGTCAGCTTCATTATTAAGTAGACAAACTAATTTAAATTATATCTGTTCAAGAAAAGAACATACAAAACTGCAAGAAATAGAAGAATTAATTTTCTCAAAGAAAAATCAATTAAAAACAGACACTCCACAATGTTTCAGATACTATTTTAAGCCGGCAGCGTTTTATAGTGTAAATGTGTCTATCTGCTATAGGCTTCCCTATTTTTACTGTCAAATAGAGGGGAATTGTTAGAGGACACATTTTTATCCCTACATTCAACCAAATTTCTCTTAGTCTCAAAAGATAGTGCATCCAACTGGTGACTAAAAACTGAAATTAACATTTATTCACTAGGAATTTGTTCTTCAGCATCACTCATCAGAAATGGCATCAAAGCTGCCATTTTCTTTGGTAGTCATCTGCATTCCTGTGAAGTGACAAAACCAAGCAGTTTTGCCTCAGCTTTTGAGTTTTACATTATTGAAGGGGCCTTTGCAAGTGTTTAACAACATAAGAGGGCACCTCCCTACTGAATAGCTATTTACTTTGGGTTGAAGAGGACAAAAAAATCTCAGTAAAAGTCAAACATCCTGTCTCATGACATGACATGGGTGCATACCAGAATGTTGGTTATTTATTGCCTCCATGGAAACATTTATTGCGTACATGGAGACACTTCTCAGATACTTTCCTTTATGAGAAGAAAAAAGCAGAAGCAAACCAGTTTGTAAATATTTGACAAATTTTGACTGTCTGTTGTTGATTTCAGTTACAAAAGACTAGAAAATTTGGAAAGCAACGCTCCTGAGACATAGGAATTTGGATTCGCTCAGCCCTACCCTGTTTGGATTAAAACCCTCATTTTTATGCCAGAACTGTTTCTGTTCTAATTGTCAAGCACCACTGAGCAAGCAAAGGTAGTTTGCTGGGAAACAAACAGCAAGGCTTTGTTGAGAAAGAAATTTAAGTGTCTGCTTTGTAAAGACTAAATCAAAGTCCTTCATCTGTCATTTTAAGCAATTTTAACATGCACATGTGCTTCTCTTTCCACAGACTGTAGAGTTGGAAGACAAAAGAGTGCAGGGGGTTTTAGCAGTTGTTAAATGAAGTGAGATGTCTTAAAATGGAACACTGAACAAGAACCGTGTGCATTTCTGTTGCCAATCCACTTAATTCAGTTGAACCAAAACAAATACTATTTTGGCCAACAATGAACTTTGGGTTTACCAGCTTTCTTTATTAAAAAAAAATGAAAATCCTGTATCTCAGGCAACTGAATACCACATACACAAATGGCATTTTCTCTCTAGAATAATTTTAATGGTCTATCAGGATACTTAGAATAGACTTAAGAAAAAGCAGTCAGACAGTGCAAAAGGAAGAGCAGCATTCATCTCTTCTTCCAATAATTCACCTTTTCTATTTAAATGAGTTTATGTTCTTTAGCAATATATATTATTTTAGTATCTTTTTATTTCAATATCTTTTTGAAATCTAATTTCGTTTTCAGAACACTTGAGAGCCCAGGTTTTTACCAGGATCCACTGGCAGGTTTCATATAAACTAATGGTTCCTATTCAAAAAAGACTTGCATTTTCAGCAGGAGGGAAGTGTTTAAGAACAGTAGCTCTTATGCACTATGCCGAGTAAAAGTCCTGGAAATTATCACTGAGAACTAAAAAAAAAAATTCCTCAACAAAAGACAAATCAAACCTTTACCATTTACCTCAATTCCTCTGGTTTGGGGAGCTTTTTTCAATATTATTTGTCATTTCATATTTGAGAGAGATTTTGGAAGATACATGTGTGGCCACAGGTATCTTGGTATTTTGCAGCAAAAGAACAACCTTTTGTAAATCCATACACATTTATTGTATGGTAAGTGACACTTTAAAGAAAAAAACAAGAGAGCTCAGAAAGATCAAAAGTCATTTCTGTTCTTTTCTATCACAAAAGTCTTTCCTGACTTCAAAAACATAGGAAAAGCAAAACTTCTACACGGCAGTGGGAAGATCCAATTCTTCTGGTTCCAAATACTACACTTAAATGCATACTTTTACATCAGTGTAACAGAAGTCTCTGTGCTAATGTCTTGCTCAAGGAGGAGGAAATCTGACATAAATTGAAAATTAAGAACTTCATAAAACTTTTTATCTATTATGGAGGACCACTTCCCAAGGGATTGGAAAAGAAACAGTATTTATAAGAAGAAATGCAAATAATTTATTGCTTTCCAATTGTCAAAATTCTGTAAGAGTATTAAGAATGAAGGATAAAGAACTAAATTCAGATAACAAACTGAATACAGCCTGGCTACATTCAACACCTATGTACACAATCTTATTAGCAAAGGATTCAAGATCATTTAAAAGGCAGTTGCTTATGTCCATAATACTGTATCATGCCAGTAAATCAAAAGCCTTTGGGAATATTTTTCTTTTATCATGTCTTCCCATCTTTTGTTCTTTTGGTAATAAAGCCAAATAGTTGTACCATTTCAAAAGAGATACTATTCTCTTATTCACTTCTAATTTCTATTTTAACATAGCAACTTGGAAATACACATTCCATGCACATATACCTACAAAACAATTCATGTTCACAAAGGCTCTGCTGTAGCCTTCCTGACCACCTTGGTAAGGAATTTCATGGGCTCACATTTTTTGAAATTAACAAAAAGGTGTATAACTGTAATATAAGAATCATCTGTCACACTAACATCTCATACTGTTACCACTGAAATTCCTGTGGGAAAACAGGTACAAGTAAAACCATAAAGACTAGATCCTACATAAGTCTATGGGTTTAACTTAATGTAAAGTAGAACTGGAAAAGGTGCTCTATATGACACTTCCCTGCACCCTAAATATATCACCACTGTTATGCACTTTCAATGTGCCATGTATTGCACCTTTACATTTTTTAAAGTACAGAAGAGATTCTCTCTCAGGCTTCAGGATTACAGCTAGAGGCCTCATATTCTAAGGTTTTTTACTTTGATCACATTCTGGATGTGAAATCATCATCTCCTCGTAGTGGTCCCTCACCTTAGTGAAAACTAGGATGCAATACACATTTTTAACACACAAGCATGATACTAAACATCTGCACAAACCCTAAAGAGAAGCTTGTCCCGGTGTTTATAAATCTTACACAGAAGATTACCTAACTGCAGTATATTTACCCTAAGCAGCACAGTAAGCTCAAACTTGTGTTAAGTAAAGACCCCATCCTTAAGAGAAAAATATATCTGTTGCCTGTGTATGTGCTCCTCGTGATCTTTTGCCCAACCTATGCAGAGACATTGCTCTGCCTACAATTCTGTTATTGAATATTGTAAGGCAACAGTCTGCCTCATAAATATTTACTTGAGAAAAGAATAACTAAATACATCTAATCTTGTGGTATATTTTCTAGCTTAAAATCAAGTGGGTTTTTTTGCAGATGTACAATGAAATTCTTAATATCTATGCTATCATATCATATTTCTGGTCTATCTCAGGTAATTTTAAAAGTACCCCGCACACAAATTAGATATAAAAATCTATTCAGTAGCACATATGACTTCTGAACAGCAGGCAAACAAGCTAGCTGTACTTGAAAATGAGCCCTGACTAACTCTTATCAAAGACATGAACAGCATACAGTTCTGTATCTTCCAACAGAGTGCTGCCTGCATGTTTATATCTGCTTTCAACTTCCTGCATTGTTGTAGTTACCTACAATGCAATCCATGAGGATGGGAAGGACAAACCCATCTAGCCAATCAATCTCAGCAATTAAAAAATATTTGACACCAATGCATTGCTTGTTGAGGGCTAGGTATATGCAAAAGAAGGGGGAAAGGATGGCAGAGGAAGGAAGGGAAAGGAATCATAAATTAAATTGAAACATCATGGGTAGGAATTAAGACATCACTTCCAGTCAAGATTCAGTCTCTCTGATGTTACTCCTAAAATACACTGCACAGTCTCAATCAACTCTGATGACTCCCTATGGAGTGGTCTACCTGCTGCATAAAATGATTGTTCTCTTTCCACCCTCTCTATTCCTCCAGTTTTCTGCAGGTTGGAGTCTCCTGTGCATTAGGAAATACTCTTATTACAACAGTGAGGCAGTGGTAGAAGGTCAAGCTCCCAGTAAGCTTCTGCCTTCACTGATGTGGTCATTAGATGGTCAATGACAAATCCAGACTATAAAACTCAACTGAAACCGAACCTAGAGAGCAGCTACCTAAGTATCCTAGCTTCATGTGTCTCTCATTTGATAACAAGCAAGTTGTAAAAACAAGAACTTTGGCATCTATTCAATACCTTATCTGATGTTTTTACTTGCAAGAAGTCAGGCACGCATGTGCACTGACGTGTGCAGCCACAGGTGTAACATTCTGAGTCCTTACATGAAAACTACATCCATTAAAAGCACAGCATTCACTCAAGCAAAACATCAGGAGAGCATTCACACTGGAGTCAGAAGCTGAAGGCAGTACTGAAGGTTCTCATCTTTTGCCGTCTGATTACAGAAAAAAAATCTAAAAAATCTGTAAAGAAGTACATTTACAAAGGAAGGTATTAAAATAGGCACACCCTTTAGTGTTTGTTTATTAACAGCCTGGTGCATGTTCTGAAATACTCCAGATAACATAGTAACCCAAAGCTAAAAACTCACCATATAATTTTGTTGTTCTTAAAATTCTGTATTAGAATTCCAAATAGAAGTTTTTGAACAAAGAGAAGTCTCTAGGCAAATTTACAAGTAACTTCTATCAATCAGTTGTGTCTCAGTTCATTCTGTGTATTGACAGGAATCTCAACTACTACAGCTTTCTTTCCTAAATTAGAACCACTAATGCCAAATAGAGAAGGGTAGAAAGCTACTTCACATATCAGTAAAGTGGCCTTACCTTCAAGCAAATGAGGTCTCCTTTCTTCTTTCGAACACTCTGGAACTGTTGCAAAATGTTTTGCCCTGGTCTAATGTGACAAAATTACTCACCTTCCCCATCAGGGCTCATATTTTCATACGAATCCCAGCGTATCAGTGGGTCTGATGTATTGTAATCAACTATTACTCCATGATCATTATGAAGGTGTTCACATCCTAAAATGAGACGTGTTTGAAACCAAAAATTATCAGTCACATATGTAATTATATACACACACATATGTACGTATGTCTGTAGCCTTCTGACAGACCTTTGGTCCCTGAATGGCAACTACCTATTCTGAAATGTAAGAAGCAGCAAAAGGGGAAGAAAGGTTAAATAAAACAGTTTAAAAAGAAGAAGAAAAGCTTAATTTATCATTTATCATTCAGATAATTTTATCTTGAGCTTTTTGATTATGATGTAGGCTGATAACTTGGATCAGTCCCTAAACACAAGTAACAAAGATGATCCACCCAGCCCTAGAGGGTCAGACATGATAAAGAGCTTCTGAGAATGAAACTATGAGTATCTATAAGGAGATAGTTTTAAAGGAATGACAAAATTAGACTTTGTTACACATTTCATTCTGATTCATATAGATTATCATTCTGATACCAGAGCAATTTATCACTAAGGATAAAGAAGAGCTGAAAACAGTGACTTCATGTCCATTCCAGTTCCTCCAAGATGGCAGCTCTGCAGAATCTGAGACTAGACAGCTGGCTTTCAATGTGTTTTGCTGCATTTAAGTATGCTCTGCTGAGAAGACCTGGAATTTTCAGCAGTAACCCATGGTTTTGTGCCCTTAACAAGGCATTAAATAATGTTCAGGTTTTAAATGGATACAGTGAGGAATTTAGGCATAATGCAGTGACTCAAAAGCAAAGCACAGTCATCAACCAC
Source organism: Melospiza melodia melodia (assembly GCF_035770615.1). Taxonomy (NCBI): domain Eukaryota; kingdom Metazoa; phylum Chordata; class Aves; order Passeriformes; family Passerellidae; genus Melospiza; species Melospiza melodia. The sequence continues at coordinate 58,489,838 of NC_086194.1, forward strand.
GTTCATGACTGTGAACGTGGTTTTGATACTGATACAAATCACAGATTGTCTTTTCTGTCTAGATTAGGGAACAAAGAAATTCTCAGTTTTGAAACCTTTGGTTGTGTCTACAAAGCAAGTCCTACTGTAAATTTTTCTAAAGCAACAGTATTATGCATATACTGTGACATTTAAAACAAAAATAGTTACAAATAAGACTAGAATGCTATGGTCCTGTACCTTTATATGCAGCCTGGAAAAAGCCATATATAGAGTGTTTCTGTGATGACATTTGTAACAAGGCAGATTTATAAACTCTATTATTAAATATTCAAGGATATTATATTCTTGGCAACTGCATTCTTTCTTAAAAATAACACAGTCAGTTATGTTCTAGAACACTGTGTCCAGCTTAAAGCTACAGAATACAAAAATTATATTAACAAATTGAAGCAAGTTCAGGGGAGCATGACAACGGTGATCAGGACTGGATGACTCTCCCTGTGAGGAAAAGGTGAGGGGTCAGGGCTTCTTCAGTCGGGACATGAGATGGTCTTGACAAAGAGCTGACAGCAGCCTCCTGAAGGCTGTAGAGGAAACAGCCAGTTTGGAGCAAGGCAGAAGGAAAGGAATATTTGAAAATAATTTGAATAATTTGAATCTAGATAAATTTAGAGTCACCATGAGAAAAAATAATTCCACTGTGAGGACAGTCAGACATTTAAAAAGCCCACCCACTGAGGCTGTGATCTCAGTCCTTGAAGTTTTTCATTATTTGACTGGACAAAGCTCTAGGGAAACTGGTCTGATCTTACAAATGAGCCTTGCTTCAGCAGGAGGATAACCCAGAGATACCCTGTAGTTTTTCTATGATTCTATAATATTTTCAGATGTGGAAAACCCATTTTGCAGAAATTGTAAGTAAGTATTTCAAGATGTCACCAAAAACCAGGAAATAAACTCTCCAACCAATTCATAGGTTAGAAAGCCAACATAACTAGCAGTGTTGGCTGCTTGGGGATTTCTCCTCAAAGCAGGTACTCCCAGTAACCTAACAGACCACCTTATATTCCTGAAACAAATACATACTCATCACATTTCCTGAATACATGCATTTATGCTAATTATTTCTGTGGACTTATTTGGATATGGTTCCAGATTTTCTGATTAATCTCTTCTCTTTGAGAATATTTCAAATGTGGTGATGTCATAATGTCCTTCTCTTATCATTCTTTGTTCTGAGATAGATGATCCTTGTTCTCAAAACTAAGATCTCTACTAGTACATATTAATCACTAATACAAGTAAATAAGGAAGCATTAGCTGGCACAAGCTGGCACAGATGTAGAGAATTAACACAAGGTCACATTTATCTCTGGTATTTGTATTAAGCACTGTATGGTGCAAAACTAAGCATTAACCATTATATAGGGATCATATACTATGGTGCTACAGTTAAAGAATTTTTCAATGTCTTCCCAGACTGCTGCATAGACTTCTTCTTAAAAAAAATATAACTTGTTGAATAACAAAGGTGAGCTGCTCTTCCTACCTAGTTAATTCCTCAGACAGCAACTGAATACAAATATCCAATTACTTACAACCTTACTTTTCAACAGCTTGAAGTCTACTAAAAAATCCACACCTCTCATTTGTCATCTAAGGAAGGCAAACTTGAAAAAAATTTTGGTCCTTTTTTAGGCATGTTAACTGGCCTATCTTCAAACATTTACTATCCAGAAACATTTAGAACAAGCTAGACAAATTCATTTATAAAACTGGTTTTCTTTTATGGCTTTCAAACAGGTCAAGTGAGATTTTTGTGCTCAGTTGGACAGAATCCAAATTCTTAGTGGCTATGGCCATAATTTTCTAGATTATCAAACTCATGTGGAAAAAAAAGGAGGAAAATACACAATTCACAGGACAGTGAGGATACTGAATGGGAATACGTGTAAGAGAGACAGTTAAGAGTATTTGGTTTTCAATCAGTCTTAAGCAGAATCCATTCTTTTTGGGACACCATAAAATTATTAAGAACACATTCATTAACAGAATTAAGCTGCAATGATCTACATAATCTTAAATTCTTACTGCAAGTAAGAATTATCACATAATCTTAAACATATTAAAATAGAATTTTGGAAGCATGCAGAACATCCTACAAGCCAACATGAAAGCAGAAACATTTCCAAGAAAACTACACCTGTATCTCTTTATACTAAACTGAAGACAGTCCAAACTTCAATACTGCAAACATAATCAATTATGACAACATCCAAAAGAGGTTATGGGATAGGCCACTGCTGTCACTTACGTTGAGCCAAACCACCTACTATCTATGTTTTACACAGATACATTAAAGTTTTCTACTAGTTGTAGAAAGTGTTCTGGTATAGCTTTAAAACGAAATCTGGTGACTTCTATGCTGATATAAATGCAGAGTCTTTATTAACTTTTCCAAATTTAAATCAATAACTAATATATTTTAATGAAAGTGTAAAATTTCAGATTTTTTACAAGAGAAATGGAAGAAAAGAGGAAAAAATACTTTTTTAAAAAAATGTGTATTTCAATATGATTTATTTTTAAATTAAGCATATTTTTGGTTCTCTATGCTCACCTCGAATTTTCTCTGGAGTTTCTGAAAACACTAATTCCACCTTGCTGTAGTCAGGGAAACGGTCATCTGAGAACAAAGGACAGGAATTCAGCAAGATGTTTCCCAGAAGACCAGTTTCAGTGCACTCAGAAATCAGGATTCTCTACAGCTTTCTCATGTACCCTCGTCACTCTTCCCTTCCCACTTTCAGCTTAGTGATCTGGTTTTAAAAGCCATATTTTTTGTGCCACACATTCTCCAGAAAAGACCACATAAATCCCAGCTGGAGTTTTGCTTGTTTTCTAAAACAGTCAAAAGCAGAAGAGATGTACATCCTAATCCTCTCTCTAGACAGTAGACCGACGTGACTTATAAAGAAAACACACCTAGGAAAATTAAAATTGCTCCCCGTATTGTCTAAACTACAATACTTGACCACAAAAGTTTTGGTATCCTTATGGTGCATGCTGCAGGAAAATATGATTGATTTTAGTTTGCTAGTAACATAGGCTTAGGAAGTTCTGATCCTGCATATGAACACAATAAAACTGACAGTATGATTTGGAAAATATGAGGACTAGTGTGACACATTTTCAAGTGTGTCTGAAAACTGTGTCCATTCTTTGATATTCTGAAGCATATTAAAAGACTCAGACTATGTCACAAACACATTATCAGACTTTATGACAGTTTTCACTAGCCAGAAAAGATAATAATTTAGCTCATCTTATTTCCTTCAATGGTGACAAAGAGAGTCACCATTTAAATGAGGGAGAAGGTGATAAGGACTGTGTAGGAGTATCTGAATTATTCTGACAATTAACTTGCTTGAAGACCTTTTCCTGTCATTAGAGTTTTACTGGTATTACACATTACAATTTAACTAACTCAAAGCAGTCTCCCTTTCCCCAAAAATAAGTAAGGGGGGAAAAAAAAGAATCCTTTTGAGAATGGGTGCTGAAGAAGATCGTCACATGCATATGCTTGCACACCCGCATATATACACATCCAACCAACCACAGAAGACAAGTACCTTTGTTGGCATTATCCAAATCTTCTTTGCCCAACACCAAGCCATGTCCTTGAATAGCTCCAGTGTGAAACTGAAGGCGAAAAATCACATCACGAGTAGCTGACCTGTATTTTTTGTGATAACACTTTATCTAGAAAAACAGAGCAACATTTTATCTCAGATAGTATTTTCTTACAATTCTGAACAAATGTGTATATATTAGTTGCTAATTAAGGCAGGCACAACACAATTTATTGTAGACACCTCTGATATTGAAACAAGCAGGGTATGTGTTTTTTAATCCTTTAAGATTACACAGGTCCAGGGCAGGATACTTCTGGATATGTAAAAAATAATAATCACTATTTTCGTTGTTATCAGTCCCCCATCAGTAGGTTATGAGCCAGAATCACAATATCTGTGATACCATACACAATATGTGTACAATATTGAAATGCTGACTAGTATACAAACCTCTTCCCTACCAAATTAATGAATTTCAGCACACTGTTTTCAAAAGAACTCAAGAATATGAGGACTTTCTCAAAGCAAGCCTGCAAGCTGATTATATCTATTTTAGGACTTGTAAAAAACCTGCTCTAATGTTAGGATCTTATTTTAAGTTACTGCAGGAAGTTGATAGCAGTATTCACACCTTGGCTAGAACAAGAACTATAGAAAAACATCTAGTATGAATTTCAGTAGCTAAAAGTGAACACCACACCCATTGTCTAACACCAGCTTCCCTTAGACAAAACCTATGGATATTTTACCTACTAATTCTCTGACTCTACTGTCATACAAAGGCACTCAGCATTCTTACAGGAATATGTAAAAAATTTGGCAACCTTAGTCACAGGACTGAAAATTCTGTAATACTATCCTGATTATATCAGGATTTTATGATAAAGCAGATATTACTGAAATGCATTGAAAAGAAAAAAAATGTCACTTTTATTAAAGTCAGAATAAGAAAAGCATCCTAGATAGAAAATGCCAAACAATTGAAGAGAATAGAGTTACTCTAATTAAATAATGCAAGAAAAATCTAAGAGCTTACAAAGTATGCTTCTGAAAGTTGGGGTTAAAATATAGTGCTGAAATTCTTCTCACTACAGAATGAAAAATCTAACAAGATGTTACTATCTAGTCTTCATTATAGTAACCTCATGATATCCTAAATTCCAGAAGTTAATCAGCACTTACCATATACCTGGCACACAGGACAACTTCTGAAATAGTTCAGCCTATATACCAGAAATGTTTTCTGTCAAGTATTCTGTATGAAAATCACATATTCCTAAACCATTATAAGGGCTGGGTGATTCTCTGTGCATGTAGTCTCTATTTAATTGGAAAGCAAGGAGGTTGGTTGTTTGTTTTAAGAGAATCCCCTACAGTATATTGGCAATACCAGGTTAAATAGTATTTGCTTCTTTCTTTAGACAGTGCTCTACATGCACTAATTGTGTACATACCCCTGTTAAAGGGATCTACTTCCTTTTAGTCCAACACAACTACCAGCATGACTGGACTACTTTAATTACCAAAAGGTAAGGCATGAATAAAGTTTGACTGCTTGAATCAATAAACAAGTGCTCAATCTCCAGCATGCCAAGCAGCTCTGTAAGGACAAAACACCATCATAAAGGATGAAAAAGGCAAGTTTGCCTACAAGTGAAAAATGGACAGAAACAGAATTAAGAGAGCCCTGATGAGAGATATTAGAACTAACCTGTTGGGTTTTATTTTTTTTTAATCATCTAGAGATGAGGCAACTGAGAGGCATTTTAAAAACTTCATTTTATTTTCAGTCTGCTGAGAAGGTTGAGACAATACAGATGTTATAATTCATGCCATCACAATCAGAAGCCTACTATTTCTTAATTACAATACACTGTGTTTCTTGGCCTATCAGCTTTTTGCCAGCTTTTTGCCACACTATGATGTAGATGCTTTAAAGCTAATTATCTAAAACTACCCCTCGAGGGTCTCTACAAATCTATTTTCCACATTAACCTGCTCCAAAATGTAAAATTATATGAAAGTAACTGTGATAACTCCATGTAATTGTATTATGTGAGCAAAAATACTTGAAAAGAGCGTCTTTAAGTTTATATACATTCATACATAATTTAAATTTTGCCTTTGAACAGTTGTTGGATTTATTCAAAATGTACTGCCTTTTACATAATCTCATTTATAAAAACACTGAATGACAGAGGGAGTTCCTCCTTCTTTCTACTTGCTAATCCAAAGTACCAGCCCTGGATTTAACCCAGATTAGTTTCAAATTAAATAATTTAAAGTTTTAATTAATTTAAGTTAAAATTAACTTAATTTTTGTCCTAACGAACTTAGCTACAGAGAATTGTAATTTTTAATGAAAATCTGTTCTCTCTTACAATCAGTAATATTTTACCTCTATATCCATAGACTAAAACCATCTTGTAGTGCCCAGTATGCATAATAAACTTTCAATGAAGTCTAAGCATAACTTTGAATTCTGACTTCACTACCTTTTGATGCCATAATCAAGAATTAACTCAAGTGTCCTGGGGTGACGTTATGATGCTTGTATCCCCATTCATATGTTCTCTGCCTTTAAGACTGGCTTTGAAGAGTGAAAGTTTTGTTTGGGTTTCTCTTTGCAGGGACACAGAGACGGGCAGTATATAGGACTGCTTTCGTTTGCTTGTGGCTTTCTGCTTTGCGCTCTCTCTCTCTCTCTCTGCTCTCACTTTGCTTGCTTTTGATTCTGCTTATTAGCTAGTTTAGCTAAACAGTCCAAATTCCTTCCTGGACTGTTTATCCTCTCCTTTTTCTTCGACCATCTCGAACCTGCACCGGACTGGGACTGGGAACACCGAAGGTTTGCACCGTTTGGCTGCAGCAGCTGCCCCAGCGCCGGAGGGACTGAGAACAGAGCAACCACCCGTGAAAGAGACTTTCTGATTTTGTCATCTTTCTCAGAGCGGTGTCATCCGGTATTGTTCATTTTGTGTGCTGGGGGGGGCTGTGCCTGTTAAATAAACAGGTTCTTTCCACGTCTCTCTGAGGAATTCTTCCCGAACCGGTTGGGGGGAGGGGCCGTGTGGGTTTTGCTTTCTGGAGGGGCCCTCCTTTGGAGATTCTCCACCAAATTTGCCCTAAATCAGGACAGCAAGCCACTGTAATGTGCTGGAAAATTCCTATATGCATTTGCAGATGTCAGTGCAGCTTCTCAACAGCTGCATCTGTTCTGTATCACCACATGCTATTCACATGATGTTAACAAATTCCTTAAATCTAAGGCAAGAAAGGATATTTACCTTTTTAAAACAAACAAACAAACATGCATTTCAAACAGTTAAACCTTTTATGAATTGGAGGTGGAGCATCTTACATATCATTATTTTTGTCTGATACCACTGAAGATTTTGCTTAGACAGAATAAAAAATATTCAAAACTAAAGTTTTTGTTTAGAAAACACTGAAATGCTGAAAAAGACACTAGTTTGCTCATAATTATCTCAGATAATAGCATGAGATTATGGAAGATTATCTCTTTTAAAAGATGCATTACTGAAAAGCTACATGCTCTTTTTCTATTCTAAAATCTCATTTGAGAGATACTGAGTTTATCTCAGACTGATTTCTATTGTGATCTATTCCATTTCCTTAGGCACCAACAGTCCTTCAAAAACTAACAAAATGTCCTTAATTTGAAACTGTCTCAAACTTTCAAAGTATGCCAATTTATAATAGTATATTTAAAAATTGTTTGTCCCTTTTTCAGTGAAAGAACAAAAGAACAATATACAGAACTGAATAGGGAGAGGGGAAAAGATAATCTGATACCAAATCTGGACACTTGTGGTTTAGGAATGGTATTCCCCAATTCAGTGTTCCCACTGAAACATTTCAAACCACACACCACTCAACCACACCCTCTCCCCTTTTCCCCAGCAGCAAGCTGAAGAGAATTGGAGGCACAAAAGATAAGATGACAGACTGAGATAAAAACAATTTATTGAAAACAGCAGTGAAATAAGACAACGAAAAGTAACAGCAACAATACTAATAACAGAGTGTACAAGAAAATAAAAACCACAACAACAACAAATGAATGAGTCATATACAATTACTCAAACCTTCCCCCCACAGAATCCCCAACAGTGCCCAACTGCTCCTTCCACCATGCAATCCAAACCAGAAGGAAGCCCTTCCCCATCCCAAAAAAATGAAACAAGGTGGTATAGAATAACCTCTGTGTCCTAGCCATGCCCCTTCTGGCTATTGCAAAAATTAAAACTGTCCTGAACAGGACCAGGACATTATCCATGCCTTATTCTATGCCATCTACATCATGCCCAAAACCCACACCTTCCATTTACACACACACACACACACACACACACACACACACACATATATATGTACATACACACACACACACACACACACACACACAAGCACAGGTATCATTTCCATAGTCACTGGCCTAATCCTTTCAAGTTGTCTGCTGCATTCAATCAGTTCATGACTATCATTTCCATTGTCCTAGGTGTCTTCTAAGGCAGAAGGGCTGGTGTGCTGTTGGGTGGTTGCAAGCTGCAACAGGAGCTCATGACTGGTGTATCTGGAGTGGTCCATTCTCACTGTTTGTTCTCACTGTTTACACTGGCATTCAGTGTCATTCAGCAACCAACATTATACAATTTAATATTACTGTTTTCACCCAAAAATCAAGTCCCCTTGAAGTACACACCATATTTCTCCTATACCTCTCCATTACACACCAAGTGCATCCAGGTCCCTGAGTAAAAACAATCCCATGGATGGGTTTGCCTTTGCTTGAAGCAGAACTTATTCAAACTGTCTTGCCTAACATATTCCTCATGCACCACAGGGTCTTTATTCCCTTCTGCAGTATGTGGAGGTTTCGATTGGGCAGGGCCAGCTCAATTGGTAGAGTTCTTGTGTTAACTTAGCAGGTGGCCTCTGCTACGTCCCAGTGTTTGAAGGTCCCACCATCCATTGTTTTCAACATGGTTTTAACAGTCCATTGTAATGTTCAGTTTTCCCAGAGGCTGGTGCATGATAAAGAGTATGAAACACCCACTCCATACCATGCTGTCTGGTCCAGGTGTCTATGACACAATTTTTGAAATCAGTTGTCCAATCAGTTGTCCAACTCACTTCTTTCTGGGGTGGCATGTCTCCACAGGACTTGCTTTTCAAAGCCCAAGATGGTGCTGCTGGCACTGGTTTGAGGTACAAGTTATATGTCCAGTGGTTGCTTCCAGCATTGTAAGAAGGTAATGCTTGCCTTGGTGGGTTTGCCTGAGTGTGATGCAATCAATCTGCCAGACCTCCTCATATTTATATTATGACCATTGTCCCCCATACCACAGGGGCTTTACCTGCTTGTCCTGCTTGATTGCAGCACATTTCACTCTTATGGATAACCTGAGAGATAGAGCCCATGGTTAAATCCACCCCTCAATCACAAGCCCATCTGTATGTTGCATCTCTTCCCTCATATACTGAGGTATCACGGGCCCACCAAGCCAGAAGTAATTCACCCTTATGTTCCCAGTTCAGATCCACCTGAGACACTTTAATCTTGGCAGCTTGAGCCACCTGTTGGTTGCAACGTTCTTCAGTAGCCTAACTCTTCAGTATGTCTGCATCTCCATGAGGTACTTTTGCAGCCAACTTCTCTATCCAGGCAGCAATGTCTAGATGCCATTCAATCGCCCAGATAGGTTTACTTCTGTGCTACCAATTAATCTTTTTCCACCAATACAGATACCCCCACAGAACACTTGCCACCATCCGTGAGTCAGTGTACACCATCCATGGTAGAGTGCTGGCCATTTCTCTCATTCAGTAATATCTAAAGGCAACTGGATGCCCTTCAGTACTGTGACCTGACTTGATCCACCTTGTCCCTCAATAGCTTCTGCAACTTGTCACACAGGACTCCATACAGGAGCTTTCTGTTTTCAATGTATCTCTACAATACAGCAGAACTGTTGGTAAAGAGAGCATATTGCTTTCATTTTCTGGGGCTGATTATATAGTGAGATCTCCTCAGCATGTCACCTTCTTCTCCTGCTTCTCTGATGTTAGTACAAAATTTTTGCCTACAGACCAGTTTGTGATGACTTCCAAGATCCCTGGGCAATTGGGGTTTCCTATTCAAGCTAGCCATGTGATCAGCATGACTCGCTCCATGAAGCATCAGTGGCATGTGTGAAATATCCTTTGAACATCCAACCCAGCACTGGCAGTTGAGGCTCCAGGATGAGCTGTGCTTTGATGTCAATCATTCTGAAGCAGTCAAACCCCTTCATAAGCTGCCAGGATATCTTTTTCAGTAGGGGTGTAGCAGCCCTTGGATTCCTGACTCTGGAACCCTAGGGCTTGTCCTCAGGTCTCCCTGGATATCTTTTGCCAGACACTTCAGGAAAGACCATTTTCCCCCCAGCTGCAGTATAGGGCACACTTTTCACATCTTATCCTGTCTTGATTGGCCCAAGGGCTACTGCATGAACAGTCTTTTGTTTGATTTGTTCAAAAGCTTGTTGTTGTTCAGGACCACACTTAAAATCATTCTTCTTAAAATCATTCTTCTTCACTTGATAGAGAGGTCTTACAATCTAACTAAAATCTGAAAAATACATCCTCCAAAAACTTCTATCAGTTAGGAAAGCCTGTGTTTTCTTCTTGCTGGTTGACGGGGACATATCTGCTATTTTTTTTTTTTTTTGCCTACATCCATTGGAACCTGACAACACTCATCTTGCCATTTTACTCCTAAAATCTGAATATCCTGGGCAGGTCCATTGACCTTACTCTGCTCTATGACACAGCCAGCCTTCAGGAGGACCTGGATTGTCTTCTTGCCTTTCTCAAAAACTTCCTCTGCTGTGTAACCCCACAGAATGATGTCATTAATGTGTTGCAAGTATTCTGGAGCTTTGCCCTTTTTCAGTTCAGTCTGGATCAGTACATGGCAAATAGTGGGGCTATTTCAAATCCCGGAGCAGTCCATTTCAGGTGTACTAGACATCCCTCCAGGTAACATCACACTGTTGCCTGCACTTTTCTGCTAAAGGAATGGAGAAAAGTGCATTAGCAATGTGAAGAGACACCATTTTGCTGCTTTGGGCTCCAGTTCATAGTGAAGTTCCAGCATGCCCAGCACAGCAGCACTCAGAAGTGGTGTCCACTCTCCAGTGGACTTATGCACTGGCCACAGAGTACTAATAAAGGGTGAGCGAGTCTCGCTGACCACTCCTTGGCTTTCTGGAGGATGAATCACTTCATTCATGAGGAATCACTGCGGCAACCACTCTCTGGTCACAGAGAGCGACAGGCACAAGTTTCCCAGGCATTGTCCTGGGGAAGGCTGTGAGAAGATCAGAGAAAAGAAGGACAAACAATTCTTATCTTCACTTGCTGCACCTGTTTTTGTGAACATGTGGAATGTGGTATGGAGATTTGTTTACCAAAGGGTAACTTCTTAATTGGCCAATGGTGATGGCATTTGGATTCAAGCACCAATAGGGTCCACTTGTATCTGATTGTCTGTAAGGGATATGTTTTTCTTAATAAGTATAGTCTAATAAAGCAATTGATCAGCCTTCTGGAATCATGGAGTCAATGTTAATTCTTACCCAACCAGGGCCACCATGCTATGACAAAACATGGTGTCACTGTTTGTTGCGCTACTGTCAAGGCTACATTGTCATGGCAGTTAGCAGAAGGGTCCTCTGAGAGATCAGGGAAGGTGTTCAGCTGTCCAATTTCCTCTGTCTCCACAGCAGCTGTGGAAACACCAAAAGCCCAATGATGCCCTTTTGGGTCCTCAAAATACCCTCTCCTAAGGTAATCTATGCCAATGATGCACAGGGTTTCTGGACCAGTCACAGCTGGGTGTTTTTCCATTCATTCCCAGTCAGGCTCACTACAGCTTCCATTACAGCCACCTGTCACCCCAGAAACAGCAAAAGATTCTGCTCCTACATATCTCAACAACATCAGGGTACATTGTATGCTGGTGTCAACTAAAACCTCACACTCATGTGGGTCTGATGTTCCAGGCCGTGGGATCCATGAAGTCAAATAAATCAGACTTTCCCTTTCCCACACCTGGCTGAAGGTATGGCCCCTTCTGTAACAGTACTTGTTACTTATTTCTTGTAAGCATAGAGATCCCTTCAAGAGCATTGGAAGTAGCATCAGCCCACCTATTCTCTCTGATGTCTTACTCACTAGAAATTGGAGCAGGATTTATCCTTGAAGAATTTCCTGCAGTAGTTGTGCTTCCTCTCAATTCACACAGCAGTGCTGCTAGGACAGAGGTGGGTTTTCCATCCCACCTCCATATATCCTCTCCATGGTTATGCACGTAAAACCACAGGTTGCTTTGTATGGTGTACCCTCTCTCTTGAGCAGGACAACACTTGTTGTTAATAGCAGAGACTGATCTGTACTGGTAGGGCATGGGACATTTCTTTAAATTGCTGATAGTCCTGTCTGAAATTCCAGGAGGTCCTGGGGCAGTCTTTCTATGGACAAGATGCAGGCCCATAGGGAGGAAGGTCTTTGTTCACTTTCTTTCCATGATATCACTGTCAATGAGTTCATATACAGCAATGGTGCACTTCCTAGGAACTTCCACCACATGCGGTGTTTGTGTACACCAGACTTCATCTGGATTTATAGGGAATTGCTCATTATTTGAATCCTTACAAAGTACCTCCAGCACAGCTATTTCTCTCAAGTACTTTTCTCCATGGTGTTCCACTTGTCTCACTGCACTAATAGATCACTCTTGTTAAGATACAAGACACTCCCTATACTTGACAGTAGTTACCTCCTGAGGCTGAGACGCTGTCCTCTTCCCAATCCCAATGCACGCATTCCAAGACACAAATCCCAGTTGCTTGGCTTCACTACCATTTGGTTTCATATCGTTGGCCACAATATCCCAGTATTAGACCAGCCACATCATCAGGGGCTACCCAGCTGGTGGCTGAAATCTTTACTCATACCTCATAGCTCACCCAGAGACAGATGTCAGGTGATTGCCCTGCTTCTTCCTCTTGTCGAGTGCCCTACTGCCTCTTCATCCCTTATGCCAATTGATTCAGTCTTGGATTTCTTCTTCTGTATAGGAGCAACTGCTACCAGCACATGTTGTTCCCCTGGTTCAGCTGCAGTTTGAGTGGCCACAGTGCCTGTTGATATGCTTTCCTCCCTTCCCACTGATGGTGCTGTCTGGTAATGAGAAATGTCCAATAAACAGATGCCAGAGCCCCGCACATTGCATAACTTCATTCCTTTCTGGAACTGCCACAGCATTTCTTCTTTTGCATATTTTATCACTTCAACGGAGTCTTGTAGTTCTTCACGGGTGAACTTACAAACCATTGGAGCAGAATAGTCCTTCAGAAGCTGGCCCATTTTCTCCTGCCTTCCATGCCACTCATAATGACCCACCCTCAGGGCAGATCTCTGAAAGACCCTCCAAAAAATATGTCCTGTAACTAACATGGTGTGGACCAGACTGAGGAGAGCTGGCAGACCTAGCCACAAGAACAAGCTTTCCTTAATATCCAAGGGGAATTCAAAATTTTCAAAAACTGTTGTAAGAGGTCTGAAAGAGAAAAAGGAGATGAAAAGCTTGGGAAAATCATTCTCCCCTGTGCCCCCCACAAACTGGATATGATTATTAATGGACTCCCAAAGGTAATGCTGGAGGTAAGGGCAGGAGAGCAGTACTCAATACACATCCAAATGACCCTCACTGTCCTTGATGCTACCACATCATAAGCTTGTATCACATAGTACACCAACAAAACAATCCTGACCCCTCTCCCTGATCTGAAAAATATCATGAGGTATGGAAATATATAAAGTTAGGTACCACACTATATGGACAAATTAAGCAACATTGTGACCAGTGGCTCTGAACCTAATGCAACAAAATGCTTAGATGAAATTTGTTTCAAACCCACTCTGAGCAGACCTGTTGCTATCCTAACCTTTTGTGCCTCACATTGGGTGCCAAATAAGACTATCATGGTTCAGAAATGGTGTTTTCCAATTAGTATTCTCACTGAAACACTCCAAACCACACACACTGCTCAAGCACTACCCCTTCCCCTCTCCCCTGCAGCAGGCTGGAGAATTGGATGCACAAACAGTAACAGCAACAATACAAATGACAGAGAGTACAAGTAAACAAAACCTAGACAATTCACTCACAATTGCTCACAGACCTCTCCCATTCTTCCTCCCCCTACCTCCCAGAAACCTCAGCAAAACCTGAGCACTCCCTCCATCACGCTACCTGACGAGGAAGGAAGGCCTCCCCCTGTCCCTGAAAAATAACATGAGGTCATACAAAATAACCTTTGGGTCCAAACCATGCCCTCCCTGTCTGGCTACTGCAAAATTTAACCTTATGCTGGCCAGACCTTGGACATTACCTATCCCTTATTTGGTATACCACTTTTTTGAGTGCAGAACAATTTAGAATTACTTAGGCATTTTCTTTATAGCAGATAGTTTTACAGTTGTGCACACTGCCTGCCAAATTAGAGGGCAAGATATTTTAATGCCAAATTACAAATACTCCCCACAGTTATTTTTATAAAGAAAAGAGCAATACAGGTCTTACTGGACTTGGTGATGCTATAAAAGGAGAATGCTGAGAGCAATTGTTTTGAAAACAATTTGCTCCTATAAACCTTTTTGTTTGAGTTTTACAAGATTTTTTATTCCCATGAAAGCCAAAAATGATGACTAAATTATTCTGTAGTATTTCCAGGCATTTCATTAAATATTTTTTTTTACAGCACAAAACAGGTCAGAAACTGTAAACTAAATGTCATGTCAATAGATTTTCATTCCATACAATTAACTCACCATAATATCTCCTTTCAAAAGCTGGGCAGGGTCTATAGCAATGCAGATTTGACTTTGATTTTCTGACTGTATGCTACTTGACAGAAGAAAAAAAAATACATGGTTTAAAGACACAAAACCATAAAACAAAGAAGAAACCCACAAACAAAACTAAAAAAGGCTATGTAATTCTGCAATCATGGAAATTAAAACCTAAACCCAATCATAGTGGAAAATGCTTACAACTTACTATATTCCAGATGTATAAACTGGCTGCATAGCCTGGTATAACTTCAGAAAAGGCCAACAAGCTGAAAAGAATCCAACAAAAAAGAGTGTTTTGTAACATTCAGATATAGGAAAACCATTACAACTAGGAAGTTTCATGCACAACCAGACTGAGCAAAATGGCACATAAGTGGTAATGCTGGACTGTCAAAATACCCTTCAAAGCAAAATTGCCTAAAAGGTATTTTATTTTATTTTATTTTAGACTAGTTCTGAATTCAATAGGGAGGGACTTTAATGGATTCTAGTAAGGAAGGAAATAAATGCTTCAAGAAAATGAAATTAATAAAGGAAGAATGACGATGGCCAAAAGAAAGCAAACCCCCAATATAAAATAAAAACATTTTCCAAATAAATAGATTATTTGATCTTCAGATTTTTTTCAGAATTAATAAGGCCCTTAAATTTCTAACTAGAACAAACAATACCCTAACTTTATTAAAACAGTTATTTTAGAAATAAAAAAAGATTAAACAACAATGAAAATATATTAATATCAAATTCATGCTGATTATATTACAAAAGACCAGTGCTATTTTACCTTCGGATAATAAAAATGCAGAAACAAATCATAAATCATTAAGACCTCTAAGTTCATCAAGTGCAACCACTAAAGTTTATTCCTTCACTGTGCTCTAGCACATTATCTCATTCTATCATTTTAATTTTAAATCCACTTAGGATAGCAAGCCATGTTAGCAGCAGTGGTGAGGCTACACTTCAACTACTGTGTTGAGTTCTGGGCCACTCACTTCAAGAAAGACACTGAAATGCAGTAGTGTGTCCAGAAAAAGTCAAGAGAGCTGGTGAAGAGTCTCCACACATGTCCACACATATGAGGAGTGGCTCAGGGACCTGGGTTATTTAACCTGGAGAAAAGGAGGCTCAGGGAGACCTTATCACTCCATATAACTCCTTATCACTCCAATCTCCTGCCTGAAGGGAGATTGTAGCAAGGTGGGAGTCAGACTTTTCTCCTGGGCAACGAATGATACAATAAGAGGACAGAGCCTCAAATGGCACAGAGAAAGCTCCTTTCGGACAGCAGGAAGAATTTTCTCACTGAAAGGGTTGTTAAACTTTGTAACAGAATGCCCAGGGAGGTGGTGGAATCACCATCCCTGCAGGTGTTCAAGAAACAACTGGACATGGCACTTAATGCCATGGTCTCGCTGACAAAGTGATGATGGGTCAAAGGTTGGACTCTATGATCTTGGAGGTCCTTTTCCAAACAAAATGATTCTGTGTAATTCTGTAAGTACACCCTATCCGAACAGCTTATCAACACGAAATCCATTCTCAAAACAGAAAAGAGATTATATTTATAATCATTTCCCAAAACAAAGAGGAAATAATTATGAAACACGACCAGGTTCCCAGATCCTTTACAGTAAGAGACCACAACTGTTCAGAGATAGGCAGAGACAAATAGCATAAACTATTCATTTAACAAAGAACAAGAAATTGATTTCACCTGCTCCAATTTTTACTCTTAGAATGCTTCTCTTCTGGCTACTTTATTTGGAATATTTTGATGGATATCAAAAAGATATTAATTCTAATCTGAGATTCATGCAGCCTTTCTAGAAAGTTCCAAAATGAAACAAGACTTTGATCCTACACCTGAATAGGAAAAATTAGATAATTTACCTCCCCCAGCATCTAAGTTGGGGATGCCATGAAGGATAACATAGTGCAGGAAAAGAGGGGTTGCATTCATTTTCACAGATCCAGATAGAAGGCCACTTAAGAACTGCACGTATCTGAAAACAAAAAGTTTATCTGAATTATATAAAACCACTAATACTAGGGAAATACATTACTTACACAATGGTATTTCCAGATTATGGGTAATCAATAGTATTGTGACAATGCACATAAATCCAAAATAATAATCTTCACAAAACAGCATGAAAAGACACTTTAATTTACCACTGTATTAAATCCATGGCCGTTACATTGCTATTGTTGATATCTTTATTTTAGTTGTTGACATTACTACTCTAAGTAAGAAATTAAGTAGAAGAGACAGTAAAGTCAATTGTTTTGGTACACATTCCTAATTACAACTGTAGTCTTAAATGTCTTTCACGGCAGCATGATATGGTTCCCATCCAATTTACAGTGAAGTCATCTTCATTAAAACAAGAGCAAGAAGTGCCCTCATCAGAAATCTCAAGAGCAATGCAGTCAAATAACATCTTCATAATGAGAAGTGATCTCATTCAGCACCAAACAAGAGGAAAACTATCACAGCACTGTGAAAATTATTCTATTTCTGTGATTTAATATGTGGTATGGTCACAAGATATTGAGCAAATACATGCAAGTAAACATCACTGCTGTGTCTTTAATTTTTCCACCAGCTTTGAGTCCCTTTTTTTTCCATGCCTATGAGACAATCTTCATTTAACTTTATTCTCAGGAATGTATAGAGAAAAATCACCTTTTTTTCACCTTTATGCACAGATCTCATTAGCTGAACTCCTGGCAAAGCCACAACTAAGGATATCCTGCTGAGTAACAACAGCTTTACTATCCCAGAATGGGGGTTGTGGGTAATTTAAAATAGATTTAATTTTACAGAGAGCTTGCAAAGCTCTATTTTAAATGTTAAGAAAAGGCTTTTTTTGTTGTTGTTTTCTCCTTCAGTCTTTCTGAAAGGATTTGGTACATCAAAAGCACAAATTTTACAAATTGACACACCTAACGTGACAAAAAATATTGTCTTAAAATGTTTTGTCAGTGACCTCTCACGACTTTAATAAATTATTTACTATTACCAATGTGACCATTTTCTCTTTACCAGCTTTCAATTATTACAAAAATTAGACTGAAATTTTTGAAAACCTTTCTCAAGGTAGTGCACTTAAGGGGCCTAGAGACAGTCAGCTTATTTTTGAGAAGAGCGTTCAAACATTTATCCTCAAGGTTTGTGAGAAATTTTTTTCATATGAAGGGTCTCTATCTGCATTTTTCATTCAGAGAAATCTTCAACTGCTTATCTGAGAATGGATTCAAAATAGATCTGGTCTACAGCTACTCTTCTTGTCATTGTTACAGTACCCAACTAGCAGTAGGAAAAAGCTAAGTGACTTAGTTGCGACAATTTATTTTTATCTAGACAAGATTTGGTAGAGAAAAGGTTTCAGAATGTGAAAAATGGGTGCATTTTCATATTTTACAATTTTGAGATCCACTTAAATTATACCCATTTATACATCAACTGGGTTTTAACAAGGATATCACTAATTAATTACCCAGCAATGGTTTCAGAGAAAAAGGGTATTAAAAGGCCACTGACTGATCAGAATGGGGACAAAGGAGTATAAAGTTATCCACAAATATTAAGAGAGTTGGTTTTCCTTTCTCTACAATAAGATTAGTGGCCTACCATCTCTACCATCTGGCCTACCAGGCCAGGCAAAGGTAGGAGAGATGAGATTTGGGATAACAGTTCTGACATAAAGTTTGGAAAACTACCTCTGTTCTCATTAGAAATTACCCTCTTAAGTGGTAATGTGTATATGTATGGAAGATGGCAAGGGCAGCTCAAGTTCAGTACTGGTGAGGAAAGATGTTAACTCCTTCAGTCAAGAAGGAAACCGAGTATCTCTGAGGCCCTTCCACCGGCAGTTACCCCCAGAAGAATTAAGTAAGTGTCCTTAAAGGGGATGTAGGAAAGACAGATGCAATCATTTATACCTAATGTCTAGCTTTAGGGCTCACCTACAGTTCACTTAAGTTAGTAGCTACTGAAACTTCCCATCAATATGGTTGGAAAACTACCCTGATGCACAATTCAGAGGCTGTTGTGGAGGTTCCTAGCTCTCACTGAAATATGCCTGCTGTCTAGGGCTTCTGAATGGGAAGATTAACAACATCTCTTTCCTTTTGCTGCTATGGTTCACACTTCTCTGTCTGGTAGGCAGCATTCTCAAATCCTTATTATTGAAATGCAATACACATATACACATATATACAAGCACAAAATGGAAACAAAAAAAAGGCCAGCGAACTTCTACTAATGAAAAGTTTATTTCAAGTCTAACTTCTACTAATGAAAGTCTAATTTCAAGTCTTGTGTTACTATTTTTCAAGTTAAAAGGAGCTGTGCATGTCACCTAATGGGTTAAAAAAGTAACTGGTACGTTTTTATTTAGAGATTAACAGAACCAAACACCTTACATAGTTATTACTACTGGTTTTTCTGTTTTAATTACTAGCAAATTCTTATACTATAAACAACTTCTAAACTACCTACTGCATGCACATGGATTAAGACAAATAAAATAAAAACAAACCAGTAATTACCAAATCAAACCCAGATGATATTTTATATTTCTAAAAGAGATTCACCTATATCACAATTATTTGTCTGACGGGTATCAGTCTCTTTTGGTACTGAATTCTTCAATTACCTGTCATAGTAGATAGTGAACCCCCGAACTATTCACTTTCCAAAGTGAAATACTTTGAATCCTAATTCAACCTTCGTCATACAGACAGACTGAAAAGATAACACATCCAGATACATGAACTTGCCATAATGAATATCACATGCTTTGACAAACATTTACTAGCATGGACATGGGGCAAGTGCATAATCTGCAGATCCTCTAAACAAGTAGTAAAAATATCTTAATTGCACACTAATCAGCATTCTTCACATACTCATTATTGTATCACAGAAAAATTAGTTTATTATTATCTTGGAAAAATCAAGATTGTGATATCTCTTTGTTAATAAACAATGCAGTGAGAACCCATTTAGATAACAGTCTGGTAAAAAAGGTCTCGTCTATCTGGGACCACGTGCAGGAACTCAAGGAGAGATCTCATCAATCAAGGAATATTAATACAAGATAAAGTGCTGCAAATTCAGGAAGCACTGAAAGATCTTGTGGAAATAGCTTCCACATAGCTGGAAAGGGACTAAGGGATGGATGCAGAAGATAATTATGACATTTCCTATTGATATAAATTAGAAACAAATTGAATACCTTCTTTGGGACGGCTGCATTAAAGCTGAAACTTTATCATCAAAGAATTTCTTCATAGCAAATCTGTCTAGAGCCTGATCAGCACTGTCAAGAAAGAGACACATGTTATTCTGCTTCAGTGTTATCTCAAAAATTCAGCAGGCTACTGCTTGAAATATGCAAAAATATTTGGAAGAAAAAAAGGAGGGAAGTTAAGAAAAATTAAAAAAACAAGCACCTAACTCACAACTCTAATAATTTGGATATTGTGGACAATTGTGTTTATTCCATTGACACCTTCTCATTCAACACCTTAAGATAGTTTCCTTCCTGAGCAAAGCATCTACATGCTTATTCAATAAACTGAATTGCATACTTCCAGCAAGAATACATTGAAATCAGAATGCAAAAATTTTGGCAGAACCAAACAGCTCAGGCTCCCAAAGAAGGATACTTGCCATAATTTTTTTTAATGTGCCACTGGGAGTTCTCTCTATAAAATACAAATTCATTTTCTTTTTCAGAAAGAACTGTAGTACCAGGATAGAGGTTAATTTAAGCAGTCAGTAATTCATTTAGCCTTTGTTTCCTGTACCATGAGCCATCAAGAAGAGACTGTCTTTGAAAAAGAACTATTTTATATCAGAAACCATAAACTCTTCAAACACAGAATCAAGGAACAACATATTCAAAAAAATACATTTTCTTCTATTCTTTATCCAGAATGGCTCTTATGTGGGTCTTTTTTGGGTGAAGGAAGGCAAGAGGTTACAGAAAAAAAGAAAAAGAATGTGTCTCATAACAGATATAGTTCACAGTTTTAACTTGCATCAGAACATAAAAGATTCAGAAGTTCCAAAATATAAGAATGCACATGTCCTAGGGTGACGTTATGATGCTTGTATCCCCAGTCAGGTGTTCTGTTTATGCTGGATGTTATATTCTGTGCCTTCAAGACTGGCTCTGAGAGTCTTGTATTGTGCAGGGAGAAGAAGAAGCACAGAGTTTTGTTATCAGCCTACTCTCACTCCTCCATTGTGTTCTCTGTGCACTGACAGAGCAGAACAGAACACTCCTTTGCTTTTTAGTTGGTTTAGCTAGCTGAGGCAGAGTCTGCCCTGGACTGGTTTTCTTTCCCTTTTCTTGGAACTGTTCCAACCTGCTCCCAACTGGGACCTGGGGAGCATTGAGAGCTTGCGCTTTGTGGTCTATGGGGGCCTGCTCTGGGCAGCAGCCTTTCCCAGTGCCAGAGGGATTGATAACAGCGCAGGCACCCACAGGAGAGACTTTCTGAATTTGTTCTCTTCAGAGCAGTGAATGAGTTTTGTCATCTGGTATTGTTTATTTTTTTGTGCTGGGGAGTGTTTTTCCTGTTAAAGAAACAGTTTTTTTTCTACTTCTCACCAAGAAAATTCTTCCCAAACTGGTTGGGAGGAGGGGTCATGTAGGTTTGCTTTTGGGGGGGGCTCCCTTTTGGAGGTTCTCTCTCAAATCTGCCCTAAACCAAGACAACACCAGTATCTTAACTTTTAAATTCCACAACTAGTTCAACCTAAATGAGTTCAGAGGAAAAAAGCCCTGCAAAGTACACATACGCATATCAGGATAAAAATGAAATTTATGCCTTTTCCAAAAATTAATCAGAAGATGCCAATTGTCTTGACTGGATGCTGGGTCAGGCTATGAAGTCAAGCCTTTTCTTCATGGGTGCTAAAAATTGCATAGTGTGTACTTACAATATTCGTGACCCAAATCCTCTTTCTCACCCAATCCATCATATATCTTCATTCATCTTCACCCACACTACCATCCAGAATTTAGGCAGCCTCTTCCTAAGTGGCCAAAAACTGCTAGCACTTTGCTTGTTAAAATAGAATTTGCCAAAAATTACAAAGAGCTCTGTTTGACCTCATTAAATGTGATGACACATTATTCCTTCCTAAATGAGAAAATTTGATATTACAACATATACCTAAAGGGAGGTTGCATCAATAAAGATTTTTCATAGAATCATACAATGGTTTAGCTTGGAAACAACCTTAAAGATCATCTTGTTCCAACTCTCTTGCCATGGGCAGAACACCTTTCACCAGACTAGGTTACTCAAAACCCCATCCAACCTGGACTTGAGCACTTCCAGAAATGTGGCATCCACAACTTCTCTGGACAGCCTGTTCCAGTGTCTCATCACACTAACATTAGAGAATTTATATTTAATATCTATTCTAAATCTACTCTCCTTCAGTCTATAGCCATCCCTCACTTGTCCTATCACTGCCTTACTTTGAAAAAGTCCCACTCCACCCATCTTGCAGGCCTCCTTCAGGTACTGGAGGACCACCAGAGAGTCTCCTTGGAGCCTACTGTTCTTTCAGACTGAACAACTCCAACCTTAATTCTTAGTGTGTCTTTACAGCAAAGGTGCTAAGCATAAATTCACAGAATTTCATTAAGCCTAGATTTCTTTGGCATGTTGTTGTGCTTCAGGAAGGGAATTCCCTAATTAAGTGCTCCTACTGATGCTCTCCAAACCACACTGCTGCTTGTTCCCTCCCTCCTTTCCCCTTCCCTGCAGTGAGATGGAGAGGAGAATTGGAGGCACAATGGCAAAGATCACAGGTTTTGGTCTATGAATAAGAACAATTCACTGGACACAGGAATGAGATAAGAAAATGAATAGTAACAACAACACTAATGGCAGATGGTAGAAGAAAGGAAACAGTATCTCTCACTGTGGAAACTCCCAACAATAGACAATGCTGGATGGCTCTGTCTGCCACACTTTCTCAACCCAAAGGGACCCCTTCTCCCTTGAAGGATCCCCTTCCCCGCATGCCTGGCAATGACATGAGGTGGTCTAGAATAACCTCTGGGTACTGGCCATGCTCCCTCAAGCATACTGAAAAAAATAACCCTGTCCTGGCCAGAACCAGGACACCTATGCATGCTGACAAATATGAACTTTCTTTAAGGCAAACATCCTCAAGGTCTTCCAAGTAACAATTCAGACACAGTAGATGGCACCCTTAACAACAGCATCTGCAGTAATTTCTGCTTCTGCAAGGTTGCTGTGTACCATTTTCAAGAGTCTTGATAATGCTAAGGATATACAAATCCTAGCAGGGAAACCCCCAATCTCATCCTTACACAGAAAAGTTAAGCTTTGCATAGCAGGTGCCAGATATCCAGGAAGTTAAAGAGGGCTTCCAAGCTCACTCCTCTCCTGCAACTTCACTGGAGGAGTCCTGAATTTGTTTGGGGTAAAAGGTCATACCTTTCATTGCTGGGCTTAACAAAACACCACCTGAATGTGACTGTAATGGTATATTTATAGCTAGGTACCACCTTTAAGGATGACATAATACTGCAACACTGAAATCACACCATAACAACTGTACTACCTTCACTTGACAGTTTTTGCCATTCACAGTACTTCTCAACAAAATATGAAATTGTGACAATCACTGAAGCAAGTGGTTTTTTAAGCACATATTGGTGTACACAATGCACTTAGTTGCTTGGTCCATAACTATTTATAAATTTGGTTTACCCCAATGAACACAGATTATTTTCCAGGATTCTAGTTTGCCTGACATCCATGAGTAATTTGCCATTAACCTCCAGTGATTCAAGACTCCGTCAACTACAGTAGCAGATCAGATCTATTACTGACATGCTGGTGTGAATTCAGGACCAACTTTGATTTAACCATGACATTTAGAATGTATTCTTATTTTAATATATTTATGTATGTATATAAAATGTATATACGTACATTTATGTATGTGTATAAATTTAAAAAACCCCAAAGGAAAACAATGTGATTAGAATCCCAACAAAAATATCCAAAATGCATTTCATCCTTTTTGAGACCATTTATCAAACTGTATATTTTTTTAATAAAAATTGTCAATTGTCATTTCATAATTTGAGTACTCCAAAAGAAACAATTAAAACTAAGTAATCAGACACCTACTGTTTGAAATGACTGCAAACTCAAGTCTAGATTATTCCTTACACTTCAGTCTGCACTCGGATCAATGTCTAGGAGTTCCCTATTCAAACACTCTTTCCAGATTTTAATAACAATTTTTCTTAAGTAATTAAGGAATAATTTCTCACCAATTCAAGAGGCTACTTGATGGATGTGGCAAACAGAGAGGTTTAACAGAATAAAGATAGTACCATGACATAAAAATGTTTTCTTGCACAGTCTATCATTCATCTGAAAACATCCTTCAGAAAAGTTTTCTGAAAACCAATAAAATGTCAGTTTCAAAGGGATCTTAGGCTGTCACCTAATCCAGTCTTCTACTGGAAGCAGGATTACATGAAAACTATAATGAAAACAGACTCTGTTAAGAAAGACATGCTTCAAAACTCTTTGAGAAGAAAACCTGACAAAACATTAAGCTGACAGACAATAATCAACTAAAAGGCATTTTCCCCAATGTTTATTGGAAAAAAAACCACACAACATGCATTATTCATACTTACCTTGCAGAAACATTGGTAAAGTGCATATATGATGATATGACTACACCTATCCTTCCTTTTCCTCCCTGTATTAGGAAAAAGGGAATCATAACTTATGTATTACATTATTTGGCATTATTATATTTAAGACCCATACTAAATACAATTTCAAGGCAAGAGATTCAGAGTCCTTTCTCATGCACCCTGGGTTGATGGAAAGGTGGAAATAATGGGTAGCAGCTTATCTGTCAATGTAAGCTGGCTGACAAATGACATAAAAAACACTAAGTAGGATTTCTATGTGCATGCCTGTCAAATCTTACCAATTAAGAGGAATCAAATGGGAAAAAAGAAAAAAAATTGTATGAACTACTCTAATTTTGTATTATTTTTTAGTGATCATTCACAACAAGTCTAGACAATGCTGCAATTCCCAGGATGAAATGCATTAAAATACCTATTTTAGAAAGAATAGACCTTTCTGGCATGTTTTCACATTTTTACCTCCTCAACACCTGAGATTTATAGTAACTGATTTTCTTTGGATAATTTCAAAAATGTTCTAAAGGGTTTCTAAATAATTTACATGACAAACACAGTAAAATCTAATATGAAGTAATTCTCACAGATTTCAAAATATTTTCAGTCTCTCAGCTGATAGTAGGTGGCTGTAACTATCTCTGTGGCTGGAAACCTATATTAGCAAAAGGCATTAATCAAAAACATGCATTATCAATTTGTATATGACTGTGTATACCTAGAAATACTTTGCTCCCTTTTGTGCCAAGTATGGGCATTTTCCTGGCTGCATTCCTGCAACTAGTAAGATTTCAAGTGCTTCATACAATAACATTCTGGCTGGAAGAATTTGGGACTGGAGACTACACAAACCAGATTTGAAGTTTCCATCCCATTATCACCATCATTTTGTTTAGAATAACATCTGCCAGTGAAACAGAGATAGGTTTGCATCAAGTGTCATGAACGCAGCTACCAATCCAGTTCTGAATTAATTTTATCCAAATTTAACTAAGGTTTTTCTTTATTTTTGTTTATTGCGAGCAAGCAGGAGGAAACAACACAGCACGCTGGTAGCTTTACTCTAAGGCACTGCAATGATGCTGTCAATTAAAACCTTTCAAAAATATCCAGAAGGTCCTTAATGACCTCAATTCCTACAACCACATACAGTCTAAAGAGATGATGTGTGATACAGTACCTATCTTTTCCCAGCAACAAAATTCATGAGTGTCACAGAACATGGAGAGTTTTCCATCAAGCAGGAAAAACCTCGAGCTTCTAAATACATTTACAGAAGTAACAGTGATCTCTGAAGGGTTAAGTAACATTGGTTCATGCTATACCTGCAGCAAGGGCTAGGACATAAGTAATAAAAAAGAAATCTTTAACAAGAATGGAAGATCAATGGATTTAAGCTTATTTACATCAACACAACATCTGGCACACTGTTGTCAACACTGAAAACAGATTAACTTTTTATTTTTTTACACAAGAATAGTAAAGGACAATTTTTTTGAAGATGAATACAAAGTCATCCACAGCACTTACTCTGCAATGGATCACCACCACGTGTTGAGGATCATTGTCCAGCCAGGACTCCATAGCCTTACAGATGGTGCACAGCTTATCAAGAAGCGGAGCATGGAAATCAGGCCACCCCACATCCATAATCTGCAATTAAACAAGTAACATTTACGAGAGACACCTTGACTCCAGTATCACATACTAAAATCTGGATTCAAATAAATGTCATGGTTGAAAGTCCTCACAACTTTTCCCATCACAGATAATCATGCAATTCAATTGTCTTGATGCTTACAGGTCTCTAAAGGGGAAGAGGGAATTTATGTTTTTTTAAGATACCAGTACTTTCATAAAATCAAATAAACAAAAAACTTCGTCCTCCCCCTCCTCGCCCCATCCCAATCTCACCAACCATTTAGAAGTGACAATTTCTGAAGGTCTTGATTTTTTACATTATTTTTCATTTAGAATTTCTGGTATTTTATACCAGTAAATTCAAACAGAATTAGAGCAAATAATGATTTTTGATGGCTTTAATTTTATTTTAAATTTATTTCCTTCATGTGCAACATGATTAAACATGAAAAAGTTTTGTTCAGATTTTCTATTCACTATATAATACGGTTTACTAAGTCTATTTTTATTATATGCATAGTTAGTAACAAAACATATGCAATACATACATATTATGCATTCAACATATGCCTAATATTAAAAAATTCATCCTTCGTGATCAATAAAGCATGCAAAAAGTTAAATTTGAGAGAGGTACTTTCCTCAGGTAGCTTATCTCTGTAAATCTACTGCTGTAAATACACATCTGGGCCGCTCTATCTGGCCTTATAACAGATGCTGAAGTGTACCTGCACACCATTTCTTACAACAAACAAACACATCAATTAGTGAGAAGGAACAAGAGTCAGATGTCAATCATTATGAAATTCTTTATTACTCTATTGTGCAGAGAAGCAACTACTCAAAGACAGTACAAAAGGGAAGTCCTTATCTGAATCAAGTTCACTAGCTTCAGCTGACTCTACGTTACAGTATACAACTCCAGTATTCTGTGACTGCACAAAAAAAGTATACTTGAAGTAAAATTTGTATCATCCAATAGAAGTTTTTCAGAAGTCACAACAGGCTTATGGTCCTAAGAAAATAACAAGAATAGCTGTGTAAAACACAGAACTAACAGACACAAAACAGAACTTGAGAAAAAATAAAAAGGGATGCATGTGGGATGTTTTAGTATCTTTCAAAACAACTTCTCTTACTCTGTATATCAACACTTGCATAGCTTCAGGGTTTATCAGGCCATTTAAGTTGTATTTAACACTAGAAAGCTATGTTACTGAAGACAGTCGTTACCTTTGGGTTAAGCTTGCCAAGGTCATACCTCTTTTCAGAGAGGTTTAATACCTGTTCAGAAAGAACGAAAAAAATATTAACCATCAAGAGTATATAATTTAAGTGGTAAATAGATGTATTTGAAACATAAAAATTGCCAGAAACTACAATGATATGGCTAACATTTGACATTAGGTAGCACTAATGTATTTTAGATATTCAGTTATTTTACAATGTAACTAAAGCTAAACTTAAATGCACATTTTGAAAAAGGACAATTAAAATTCTACTACATCTTATTTATTTCACATGGCTTTGAGTCAGAGGTATACTGAGAGACCTGGCTACCATGAAATATAATGATGACCATAAGAATTAACAATAAGAAGTCTGAGAGGGTGGTACACTGTTAAATATTTGAATTTGCATTCCTGACAAGTATTGGTCTGTCAAAACTTTGCAGGGAAGATATGACATACCTATTTAATTATAACTTAGACTGTGAGGTTTTCCAACTCTTCTGTTAACCCACTAAATAGCAAGTTACCCTCTACTTACTGTTTAATAAGGAGTAAATGAAAAGACAGACTGCAAAATGAACAAAAGAAAGCAGTGTATACAAGAATAACTGACTCTTTCATTAGAAAGTGCCTTAAATTAGTATCAATCAATAACAAAAAGTTGAAATACCATTACTCAAGAACTGAAACAATGCTAATGAGGCAGATTCTCCTTCACAGCATGGCTATTTTACATGCCAAGTTATGTACAGATTGCATAATCATTGAAAAAGTCTCATTAATTACACTGAGAGAAAGGAATAAATAGGTCATAAACATGAGAAAGAGTAAATATGAGGCAAGTCCCTTATATAGTTTAGCACTACCCAAGGACAATTTAAGAACCCTTTTCTAAAGTGCAACACTCTTCTAAAGTATTACCCTTTTGCATTAACCAGCACTCTCATCAGCTGTCTAAGCAAAGAAGCCAAAAACTGAACAGGTTAAAGCAACTACATCACTGTACTTATCCTTCCTGAAATGCCAATAGTAAAACAGGAATTAAATGAACATTGTCTTCTATAAGTGACACAAATTTTTTTGTAATTTTCTATTAGCTTTCCTAGTTGGAAAACAAAGTAACAGAGAGGTGTAGTTCTCAATACTGAATTCTTAAAATGAGTGCTAACGCTATATTAAGAAATCAATTACCTAAAATTTTCCACAGAAAAATAAGGGGTATATGACAAAAACTTTTTTATTCATCTTTCTTATTGTATTTATATTTAAGAACAATTAAGAATTCCTGTGTCAGGATACAGTCGTGCTCATGATGGGTATTTGTAACTGCTGGGTCAGACAGCAAACTCAAAGACGCTGTTGTACCCAAGTCCCCATCAAGCTACAGTGATCACATCGAGATACTCCAGGAATTCTAACAGCACAGAACAGAAACAAGAAGGTGCAGGAACCAACATTTTGCATACAACAAAGCAGGACATCATAGAAGCCTTTGAAGAGAAATATATGGTATAAATAGATGCCATTGTGTGTTGGTTTTGGCTGGGGTAGAGTTAATTTTCTTCACAGTACCCCATATGGGGCTGTGTTTTGGATTTTTATTGAAAATGGTGTTGATAAAACAGGGATGTTTTCATTATTGTTGAGCAGTGCTTACACAGTGTCAAGAGCTTTTTTTTTTCAAGAAATTTTTTTCTTGCCAAGAGCCTTCATACCACCCCACCAGTGAGTGGGCTGGGGATGCATAAGAAGCTGGGAAAGGACAGAGCCAAGACAAGTGATCTCAACAGACCAAAGGGATTTTCTATACCATATAACATGCTCAGCATATAAGCCAAATGAAGGAGGGAGCAGTGACATTCAGAGTGGTGGTGTTTGGCTTCCCAAGTCATCATTTTGGCTTATGAAGCCTGGCTGTCCTGAGGATGGTTGAACATCTGCCTGCCCATAGAAAGCAATTAATAATTCCTTGTCTTGCTTTGCTCGTGTGTAAAGCTTTTATTTAACCTGTTAAACTCATCCTATGTCTTTTCTCACTTTTACTCTACTGATTCTCTCCCCCATTCCACTGGTGAGAAAGCAAGGGAGCAACTGTGTGGGGCTAAATTACTGGTTGGGATTAAACCATAACACAGTGGAAGATTAACTGCGTCCCTTTTGGTCCCTCTTTTGCATATCCTAGGTCTACTTACTTATATTTTGGTACAAGAAAGAGGAGCATTAACTTCAGTTTCTAATTTTCATCTGTTGGGAAAGTCATGTTTCTTCTGGGAACCAAAGCCTACAGGGAATATGGTTTTTTAGGACATCAAAGCAGAGAAAAATTCACGGTAAGCTATCAACAGACTTTAATCTCTGGTTTCAGACTGTCAAAGTATAATCCTCTACTGTTAAAGAAAATTAGATACTTAGGGGTTTTTTTTCATATTCTTCATACCGAACAGGAATCAAGCAGGAAACAATGTGTTCACTCCCTTCACTGTAGTGAAAGGAAAACAACTAGAAAAAAATGACAAATGCTGTAGTATATGTTCTGTTATCTGAGACCCTGACCCAACAGAAGAGTAGAATTGTTCCTATCAACTTCAGCAGGATTGCTGAGTTGTATACCATTTCATGGAGGTTTTGGGGTTTTTTCTTTGCTGATTCACATGTGCCTCTTGAGCAGGCTGAAGAGGTGTTCAAAACATGAGAAACAAAAGGTAGTTTAAAAACAAGCTCTCTGAATCTACAACCTGGCTGTGCTTTGTCAGGTTATTTTACAAATTTGTAGAAACACATTTGGAGTAGATGGCATAAAGCCTTCTTTTTATCAAGACAGCTGATTTCCAAAGTAGCCATTAGAAAATAAATTAATAAATAGAACAGAACTAAAACAAAAAATAAAAAAATCCCAACTTTGCAGAAGAAACTGACTACAACCCCTTTCAGAGGCAGAGACTACAATCCTTCTGAGACACTAAACCAGACTTACCATATATCAGATTTTTGTAATACAGTCAAGCATTAAGTGAGATTAAGAGTAGTGGAGAGACTACAAGCTTACACTGTTATTGCATGGAAATGGCCAGAGAACAGGTGAATTTGAACCTATAAAGCTTTACACACTGGTCACCTTCACACTATTACTATCATGTGCCTTATAAGCTACCAGTGCTTGATGGAAGGGAAGCCAAGGGCAGCTAGGCAGCATGCTGAAGACTTCAGTCCACATCACAAGCTCAATCTGGTTTATAATGCACCTATAGCATCTCAGTTTGTGAGAAGAAGATAATGTGTTTAAATCATGAGTACAATCTCTCCAGCAACAAATTTCTACTGTGAATGGAGTTCATGTTCCTGAAGTCATGGATTTGATTCTAACAATTAAAAAGACAGTACAAGAAAAAAAAGTAAATAAAATATTTGCCTTGTTTCAAATTATCCCTCATAGAACAAGCTGAGACAATACATGCCATGGCAGTAGCCAGTAAACAGCACAGGAGATTAAGAGCTTTTTGTCAACATTAAAAAAAAACCTGCAGAGAAAGCTCACTATATATTTGTTAGATTTCCTATAGAAAATTAAATGGCATGAAAAATGCACCTAAACAAATTAATGAGGAAGAGCTAGACAGAATACAGCAACAGCAACCCTACTTCTAAATGTTGCCTTCACAAGTGAAGACATGACAGTGACAGACTATCAGATACCCACTTGAGAACCCAGATGTAGCTCACTGCTACAAACAAAGAACACACTCCTCATTGCAGGGTATCTTTGTAGAGCATGCTTTGGACTATGAAAACAGTCAGTGAAATTATTCTTCAGCATTTGACTACGTGTTATCACCACACCAACACAGAGACTGCAATGCCCCAGCAAAAAAAGTGTTTTCAATATCTAGCCGCTTAAACACTACTGAAAATCTTGAACTTGGCTTACAAGGCTGTAAAGATGGCCCAAAGAGTGAGTTTTAGTTTATAAATGTTTATGTGGACATAAAGTAGTCTTCCTACATGACAAAGATGTGTCACAAATGGCTGATCTTTCACATACCAAGTAATTATCACCATGTTTGGATTTGAGCATTTGTGTTACTTCTTGTAGATTGTGGAGGTAAGTTTCCTCAGAACAGCCCACAGGGAACGATACAGCAATAATCCGCTCTGTGATGTAAGTGAGGTCAAGTTCAGAGCCTTCCTCCATAATGTGATCAAAGTCGGCACTTCTGGAAGAAATTAGATGTGGCAGTTTAGAGCACTGTAGCCAAGAAGAAACATGGCATATTAATAAGAGGAAATTGCAACTTAGACTCCCACAGCCAAGCATCAGATGTTTCCAATAATTTCTTTACAATTACAACTCACTAAATGCCTACAGAGCTCAAAGTATTCAGTTCAGAACACAAATGGAGTTCTTCACCAGAATTCTTCACATCAAAACTGTAGTGAAAAACTCTCTGCAACTAATAATGTGGAAAATTAATACAATCAATTTGATAAATACTAGCACAACAAATTTGTTAGTCAAATAGAAATGTATAGGTACTTCTGTCTGTACACATGTCTCGGTAGAATTCTGAAAATGCTTTACGAATTGGAAGTTTGACCAGCAATCTGTAAAACACTGCAGATCTTGAAGGCTGCTCTGAGTAAAACTGAAGTGAATCTAAAACTAGTCCCCAAAATACAACAGACATGAATGTGATTAAAATAAATTCACTGGTTAGTCTACAAATACTTCTCTTTCTTTTCCAGGTGATGGAACTTTAACACAACTCTGTCCTTCTTAATAAAATATCAGAAGATCAGCTCAGTAAATATGTCTAGTTGTTTTCTCACGAAGGCATTGTAAAAATGGAACTTGCATACCAGATCATATCTTGCAGAAGACTGAACTCACAGAAATCACAACCACAAATAACAAAACCTAAGCCCATCACCACACCACATAACGCTGCTACATAAATTGAAAGAAATACTTGCCGTGATACTTTGTCACAACTGAAAGATGAGTTCTTCAAAACACTGCTGGAATTCTGGAACAAAGAAAGCAGAAAAATCAACCCAGAACCTTAACCTACTGTCACTGATGTCAATGTTTCTACCTTTTTTCCTCATTTATGATTTGAAAGACTGTAACAACAAGAGGATACAACAGGATCATTGCCCTATGTTTTGAATGCACTGTGGTTATGCCCAAATTTTGTCTAACTTTCTATTACTTCTTCCATCTCACCACTGCCAGAAAAGTCTTTTGTGACATTTTTGGTGCTCTTCTTGGCATTAAGATTAGAGAAAACATAGCGGGCTTTGAGAAAATGCAAATTGAATTTTTGTATAAACCCGCAAAAGAAGTTCCTCTCCACTAATTTTCTTATGACAATATTGAAACATATACTTATGTATCAGACTCCTGAGAATTTATTCCTGAGAATGTGCAGTAGTTTACTTTTGTAGTTCCATTTTTTCAGTAATAGTAGGAATGAAAAAGTGTAAAAATATACTCCCACATGAACCATAGTAATAGAATTTGTCTCACCTAATTGTAGTGGTCTTAGATTTAAGCTCCAGCGTTATTGTCATCCAAGCTCTGTATGTAACAGAGAGAAAGAGACATCTGGAGGGGACTATTTCTTCCTTCTAGGACAGGTTTAAAAAGAAAAAAACTCTACAAAAAGACCGCTACTGATATACAAACATTAAATAAAAATAAATAATATTATTCAATTTACATTTAGCCATTTCTATATATACTTTTTTAGCTTGTGTATATTTTATGTATTTTTAATTCATGTGTTTTGTATATTTTTTAATTTAGCACTTAGATACAGATATATTTTGATACAGAAAAACAAAAGTTCAATTTAGTATCACGTATCAGTAAATCAATACGAGAAAGAGTACTCCTTGCCCTGAATTCATGCTTAATATACAGACACATGCACATAAAAGCTTATTTATCAAGAATTAGGGCTCAAAAACTGATAAACTCTATCAATTTTGGCTATACACAAGTATTCCCAAACCAAATAAACTGTGTTTGAATGGAAGATGTCTTAGAACTTTCCATAAAATGATGCTGTGTATCAAAATCTGGGAATAGCTAAGACACATATAAGCATGAAAGTGACACATTTTCTTCCAGAATTTCTCAAAGTCAACTGTTCTGGCAAATTTTAAAGCACAACTGATGGCATGAGGTGCACCTCATGTAAGTGTTTGGTCCCAGTTTCACTAGTTTCTGTCTTTACGTTTACAACAGAAGAGGAAGAAACTTCATGGTATTTCCAGCCTCTTTTTAACCTAATCCCTTCTTAGAATTTTAAAGGCTTTAGATAATATACTATGGGTGCAAAAACAAGTAAATAACTATAACTGAAATTCAAGACATAGCTTTTGGTGTATTTTGTTTTGGTTTTGTAAATAGAAAGCAATTAGAAGCAGGACTTCGTTGGTTTCTGTTGGCAACAAATGTATCCATTGCTTAGAAGTACTTCTTCAATTTACTAAAAATTTGATGACTAAACTGTCATGTATCCTGAATAATCAGACACTTAAAACAGCTTCCTCTGGTAAGAAAGTTAGTGATAAAATCATTCTCTATTTCACACTGTTGTGCCAGATAAACTAGAATAAATCCTAGTAGCACTCAGTGTATAAGCATATAAACAATAACATAATGCAAACCACTAGCAAAAAAAAACCATTAGTGAGATATATATTTACTGTATGCATGCTGTGTCACTAAACCATCAGAATACAAGTCTCCCCAAACAGGATTCAGCAGCATAGGGCAGACCATCCTTAAGGTCAAATCATCTCCATCCAAGTGAAAACAAATAAACACTGTTTTCTGCTTGCTATACACTGGAGGGATAATGGCAAAAAATTTGACTAACTTTCAAAGATAGCAAATGCCATCTGGCATATCCCAGAATGGACAATTACACAGAATATCTCACAAAACTAGGTATGATTTTCATTTCCTGACAACTAACAGCAGTAGAGATGATGCAGGGCAATGAAAAACAGTGGTTCCAAATGGAGTGTTTTAATCACACCTGGCTAAAAATTCAGAGTTGCAACTACAATAGATTTGGTGAAACTAGTGCTTGATATGTTGTGAGTAGAACAGACCACCCTGAGATTATTGTTCCGTTAATTTCTCCCCATGATTCTTGTTCCCCTGCTTCCCTGGGAATGCCTGGCAATGCTGCCATAACCTGTACATCTGACAGTATAACCAGTCATATAAGAAACAGTTTTCAATAAAGTAAACACCTTCCATTCACGTATTTCTTCAGTTTTAAGCAATTTTAATATTCCAAACAATACCACATAGAAGATCCTAAGCAAGTGCAAGGAAACATTTGGTCAAATTTACCTGCATTTGTATGAAGTAAGCAAGTACAGGCAATAGCTTCTCAACAAACAACCACCTTCTCTCCAGTCACAGATTTGAATTAATAAGCAGATTCATTGCATCCAAGGTACTGTGTCATTGCCCTTTTCCAGAAAAAACTCAAGCCATACAACTCTCTGCTTTGACACACTCTGTATTCCTTCTTTCACCATCACTGGCTCCTGCACCTAGTACTGGACTCATCACAGAGCTTGTGATGCCAACTTTCTCAAAAATTAAGTCCTCAGACAAAACCATCTGTATTGGTTTTGCACAGCCTGGTATTTGGTAGCAGGGGAGCCACAAAGATGGCTCCTGTGGGAAGCTGCTGGAAAAGTCACAGGTTTTGCTCCTAGTCAGAGAAGAGGAGGAAGTGAGAACATGAGAAGGAAAACAACACAGCAACACCAAGGTCAATGGAGAAGGAGGGGGAGGATGTGCTCCAGGCACTGTAGCCAAGAGTCCTCTGCAGGCTGTGGAGACCATGGTGAAGCAGGTTGTCCCCCTGCAGTACATGGGGGATGTAGAGATCCACCCACAGCCCATGGGGGAGGTGTCCATGTCGATGCACGTGCCTGTCCTCCAGGCATGTGGATGCCTAGAGGAGGCTGTGATCGAGTGGAGGACCCAGTGAAAAGAGAGGGTCCCTGCTTCCAGGCTGGAGCAGCCTGTCCTTGGAGGACTGCACCACATGGAAAGAGAGACCCATGTCACAGCAGTTTTGGAAGGACTGTGCTCATTGGAGGGACTCACATTGCAGCAGGTGCAGAAGGCAGCTGCTCGTGAGAGTGGACCCACACCAGAGAAGTTCATGGAGAACTGTCTCCCATTGGAGGGACCCACAGTCTCACAGGGGAAGGACTCCTCTCCCAGAGCAGCAGGAGAAAATCTCGGTTATGAACTGACCAAAATCTCCATGCCCTGTCTTGCTGTGCTGTTGGTGGGAAGGAGGGAGGGGCTGGGGGGAAACAGTGTTTTAAGGACTTATTTTACTTCTCATTGTCTTCCTCTAATTCTGTTAGTAATAAATTTCACTTTGCAACCTTAAGTTGAGCCTCTTTTGCCCTTGAAGTGTTTTTTCCTGCTCCTTATCTAAACTTGTGAAGCCTTCATCAACATTTTTTCCTTCTCCTCTGCTCACTGTGGCAGGGGAGGGTGAGCAAGTGACTCTCATGGGTGCCTGGCATTGGGCCAGTGTCAAACCATGACACCATCCCAGAGTCCCTTACAACCACGACATGATACAGAAGCTAAGAAACAGTCCCATATTTAAATCTGAATCATTTTCACCAGCTCACAACAGTACCTAGACATGTTTCCCAGTACAACCTGCTATCAGTGCAAGTGTAGAAAGTGAGCCAAACAGTGCAATTAAACTAAAGCGCAGATTGAACAACGTGGACTTTTGAGATCAGCCCTGTTTATTCACCTTCTTCTGACACCAAAGAGGGTGAATTTCTTAATGGATTTCCTGGCTTGCCTCAAATAGCAAGCTTGTGCTTGTCCCACACAGCAAACAGCATCTCATATCTTTACAATCTTACTTTAAGCTGCTTCACAGCTTCAGAGCAAAAACATGACAAAGATCATATATAGGCCATCTCACACCATGTGGCACAGAGATGGCATTGAGACAACTTTTCCACAAGTCCAGAAATAGAAGGAATTAGAAATAACCTTTCTGCTAAATCTGCATCCCCTGTCCTATTCTGAAAGGCTTGAGAAGGCTACTCAAAGAAATTGAGACAATCAAGTAAAAAATAATGTCTGCAAAAAAAAAAAAAAGTATCTGTAAAAAAGCCATTATCTCAGCTAGATGATGATTTTCAACTTTTCCAAGAACAGAAAAAGGGAACTTGGCTCACAGCCAGTAGGTGTACATACCTCATTAGGCTTACACAGTTCATAGGCTAAAATCCTCTGTAATAGAGCTTCTGACACCAGAAAGATTATGAAAAGGACAAAGGATGAAGGTGTGGGAAATAGAAAGGTAAGAAGATTTCTAGAAAGCTGTAAAAGCAGGCCTTACAAACAGAAAGAACATACAAAAAACCACTTTTTTAACACAGTTGTTTAGCCTTCAGGCAACTTTAGGAAGGAACAAAAGCAGAATTTGTGAGTTGAAATATATGGGAAAATGTTTTGCCAAAAAATAGCTTATGAAAGGTATAGAGCAAAATCAAGTGTTACACTGGTGCTGGCTAGCTTTAATTGCTTCTTGCAGTGCAGATTTGCCTGTAGAACAACCAAAACCAAGTGACCTCTGGGTGACCTTAGCCAAGGCAGCAGGCTCAGACACCATATGCCTGTCCAACTCAAACACAGAAAAGCCTTTTTCAACCTGTCTAGACAGTGTGCCAGTGAAAGAT
Organism: Melospiza melodia melodia; assembly: GCF_035770615.1. Lineage (NCBI taxonomy): Eukaryota > Metazoa > Chordata > Aves > Passeriformes > Passerellidae > Melospiza > Melospiza melodia. The sequence goes on from NC_086194.1 coordinate 58,526,750, forward strand.
TAGCCGATACCCATCAGAGAGGGATCATAATATATGATCTCTTGACCAAAAAACAACAGTAAGCCAGGTGAAGTTGCCAATGGGAGCAATCCTGTAGTTAATTGGGACATTTAGACTAAAGAACTTCCTAAAGCATCTTCTGAACCCCAAGAATTGAAGATTCTTAGTTCCTTAACAATGGGTTTCTGTCTTACATTTTTAGATAGCAATTGGAGAGACAATGATCCTCCAAAATACAATGTCACTCACAATTACCCTGCTTACAGAAACTTGAGCTTTTGGTGTAATTACTCAGATAGCTGGGGTGGAATTTCTGGGGTTGAACAATATCCAAGACAATTACCAAAAGGATATTAGTTCATTTGTAGAGATAGGGCTTAGCAAAGCATTATATCATGCCTTGAATGTAGTCCATGCAGTATTAGACAACTTACTGTGCTAGCACCTAGTACTAAAACAGTCATTAAGAAAAAACATAGAGGAAAAACATTCACCCATCAATATGAAGAAAATTGAAACAGTGACTTTAGGCCCTAGAAAGCTGTGAAAAGAGTTTCAGCAGGTTTGCTTCTATCCCAACTTACTTCTGCCATGGCAGTGAAACAGATCAAGTTAGATATTGGCTGAGTAAACAAATCAATGCCACTTTTGCAATTAGCAATATGCTAATAGATGTCAGCAGCGTTAGACATACTACCCTTCAAAACAGAGCAGCAATTTTCTTTTACTGACACAGACATGGTTGTGAGGAATTTGAAGGATTGTGTTATATGAATCTGTCTGACCATTTTGAATCCATTCACAAAAGCATACAAAAGCTGAAAGATCTAACAGCTCAAATCAAAAAAAGACGGTAGATCATAGAAAATTTGTTCAAAAGATAGAGCTTTACACCTTAGTTAAAGAAACTTTGTAAAATAGATTTATATGTGTTATTAGTTTTAGTGGCAATACTAGTAATAGTACCTTATATACTTCAGTATGTGCAACAAATGATAGAGAAAACTATCAAAGAAGTTTTTATCGTACAAGAGAAAGATATCTGACATAGAATCACAGAAAGTTCTCCAGATCTTACAGAGATAGTAGATGCAAGTATAGACATTAATAAAGGCTATAAATTAAGAACAAACAAGACTTATTAGAACAATAAATAGTAATTACTACCAGATTTGACTTTGTCACAGACATCTTTTCATAAAAATCCTTTCTTTAGGATTTTTCCCCTTTCTGAGAAGCTGTGGCCTCAGCAACAAAATGTAAACAATGGTTATCTGCTGCTGTGGAATGTAACAGGTGCGTCCGTTTGGATTTACTGGCCACTCAGGGCAGAGCTGTTCTTGCTTTCTTCCTGGACACAGAACTTAGTTATTCATTCCTTTCCTATTCTTAATGTAGCTGGCATTCTGAGAACTTTCTCTCTATTTCTTTTTACTATAGTAATAATGTAATATATATCATAAAATAATAAATCAAGCCTTCTGAACATAAGGTCAACAATCTTGCCTCTCTCTTCACTCTGAAAAACCCTTGCAAGCCCTGTAACATCTGGTGACCCCTCGTTGGAAGAGCAAATTAATTTCATGAGACCCCAAAGGAGCAAGAGCTGCACTGGGTAAACCCCGAATGTGTGGCATTGATGGTTTCTTCACAAGTAACCACAGAAGTGGATTCTAGCCAGGAGCTGAAGAACTGAAGATCCTGATTTGGACAGAGTTCACAGCAAGGCTGACCACAAAGAGAACCTTCTGAAAAGCCTCCAGGAAGATGTTCGCAAAGAGCAGCAGCACCATGGAGCTGGCCAGAGTATGCTGGACTCTTTCAAAAGGTACTGTTGGCTTTTCCCTTCCTGAAGATGCAGCCCTTCGTAGTTTATGGCTGCTGATATGGGGGACAGCCCCCATAGATTATGAGGTTCCTTTTTCTCCTTCAGAGGAGAATCTTATTGCCCTCTGGCAGAAATGGGATGAAGAGGATGGAATTCTCCTGTTGGAGACAGATTTCTGTGAGTTTTTTCGATGGGCAAAGCTCTTTGGGTTCTTTACTAATGTGCTGTATGCTCTGGATGTTTTCGTATGGGAGTGCATGAAATCCATTTTCCAATTCGTTTGGGACCGTGGTGTGGGATACCCCCGCATTTCCCCAGTCATCTTCTGTGTACTCTTTTCTATCTTGAAACGGAGAGCAGCTGTTTTTCCCTGGATTGCTAACTGCTACGGGCTCGCTCCATTTCCCCTGAATTCAGTGGGAGAAGACCCTTTGGGGGATGATCAGCTGCTTTCCAGCCCCCCTGCTTCCCCGCGGGGGGTGAAATTTTGCCGCGAGAAGAAGTTTTTTTTACTGCGCTTTTGGAGCATGCTCAGATGGAGCGGTCCTTCTCCCCCCGTTCTCCCTCTCCGGGGGGATTGGAAGGGGGTGGCACCGCCCCAGCCAGCGCTGCAGATGCTGCCGCCCCTGGAAGCCCGGCAGGACCGTTCACAGCCGGCCTCTTGGACACCGCCCTGCTCAGAGATGGGGGTGGCACCAGTCCCTGAGGCCCCCCCGCCTGCCGGGCCCCGCGGCCGCCTCCCGGACCCGCCCCACGGTCGCCTCCCCGGGCAGTCCCGCCCGCGGCTTCACCGGCTTCCCCGCCTGCGTCTGAGAGCTCAGAAACACCGCTCCCTGCGCCTGCACCGCCCATGTTGCTAGGAGACACCCTCGGCGACAACAGCCACTCGGCACCGCCCCCCCGGCTGTCCTACCACCTCGGCCAGCCCCGCAAGCACCCAGAGAGCCGCCTCAACTCGACCCGCGGGTGCGGGCGCTTCCCCGCACGGCTTCTCCCGTGGCTGTCCCTCCGACAGCTTCCCCACCTGCGAGCTCAGAAACGCCGTTTTCCGTAGCTGAGCCACTGTGGCTAGGCAACGAGGACGCGGCTGCTGCTTCCGGCTCAGCGGGGGAGGCATTCTCTTCGGCCTCGGCCCCTCCACCAGCCCCCTCGGCCCCCCCGCCACCTCCACCGGCCGCCCCAGCAATTCTGCCGCCCTCGGGGACTTTGTCCTCCGTGTCTGCGTCAAGAGGCTGCCCTGGAACCGGCGGCAGGTTCGAGCTCAGACCGTCCCGGGCCAGTTGCCTTTGCAGCAGCGGCCGCAGCGGCCACCCTCCCTTTCCATGGAGGAGGGATTGCTCGCCATCTGGCTGTGGGTGCAGCCCATCTGCCTGCGTTCAAGATCAGCATTCTCGGCGGGTTGGGGGTGTTTGGTCAGTTGCTGCCCCTTGGAGATTGCCATTTCTGCCCCGTCTCTTGCGCCCTGGCGACGAGGGGCAGGTGGGTTCTGCCGAAAGTTCTGCCTTTGGTCCCCAGCCCAGAGGGGGTGGTGCCATGAGGCAGATGGGAGACACACCTGTTGCATTTGCATTGCAGAGGCAGAAGGCACAGAGGGAAGAGATCGTGGCTTGTTTGCTGTGGGGAACAAATATTCCTAGACCCGAGATGAGGATTTTTGGGGCTACTTCTATTCCCCTGCTGCTGGCATGCTTCAGTGATTGTGGGGAAAGGAAGCGTCTCACCACCCGTTCTGCCATTGTACTGGCAGCAGAGTGCAGGCCTGTGGGAATGCAGAGCCTGCCTCATGGGTTTGGCCTGGGCTGTTGGGCTCAGGTTCCTGGGCCGGGGCCACCTCCCAGCCTCCTGATGGATTTGGGTGTTTTGCTTCCCCCCTACCGGTCCTGGCCCGCCTTTTGTGGGCCAGATCTGGTGTTCCTGGTCCGTCCATGGGCCAGGGCCCCCCAGGGCCTTTCTCTGTCTCTGCTCTGCTGCTGCTGCTCTTTTCGATCACAAAAAAAAAAATAAAAATTGAAATAGATGGCAGCAGCTCTGAAGCACTGAAGGGCCAGAAAAGGACATTCCAGAAATTGTTTGAAATTGTTTGATGACTGTCAATGGCTTTGGATAACTATTGATGGACTTTTCTGCAGCAAGCCTGTTTCAGCACCAAAAAGGACTTTCAGATATGTCCAAGAGGAACATCTTAAGTCCAGGAACCTTTTTCCTGAAACTCAGATGTTTGGACTTGAATTTTCTTTGCATTGTTTTTTGCATTTTCTTAGATTGTAAGATTGTTTTAGCAATTTGATAAAATGGTATGTTCTACAGGTGAAGAAATTCCCTGTTCATTCCACACCAGCATTTGAGTGAGGTTTTGATTGGCAACAGATAACCTGTCAAGTGTTTGTCCTTTCCTCTGCATGTGCCCAGCAGAGAAAATTACAAACACTTTTCTTTTTAATTAAACTAAACTAAAAAGCTGACATGTCACAGACATCTTTTCATAAAAATCCTTTCTTTAGGATTTTTCCCCTTTCTGAGAAGCTGTGGCCTCAGCAACAAAATGTAAACAATGGTTATCTGCTGCTGTGGAATGCAACAGGTGGATCCGTGATTGGTCTTGGGTGAAAGTTTGGATTTACTGACCACTCACGGCAGAGCTGTTCTTGCTTTCTGCCTGGACACAGAACTTCGTTATTCATTCCTTTTCTATTCTTAGTGTGGCTAGCATTCTGAGAACTTTCTCTCTATTTCTTTTTACTATAGTAATAATGCAATATATATCATAAAATAATAAATCAAGCCTTCTGAACATAAGGTCAACATTCTTGCCTCTCTCTTCACTCTGAAAAACTCTTGCAAGCCCTGTAACATGACTTCTATTCTTTGAACAGACCAGATTTTTTACAGCATTAAAATTGCTGTAGTGTAAAATAGCAACGCTTAAAACAAGCGAGAGAAGTGCCTCAAACAAGCAAAAAGAAATACCTATTATAATAGAGCTATGTAATGCAAGATAGTTAATAAACTGCAAAGTGAAGAAAGTTACTTTGTAGTTGTAGCGAGAGAGAGAAATGTGGGAAATAGTAAAGATAAGATTTCCAGAAAGCTGTAAAAGCAGGCCTTAGAAACAGAAAGAACAGAAAATTTAAGAGCTAGCTGCAGCTGCAAAGTCTGAAAGTAGAAAAAGTTAGTACAGCAAGCAAGGACATGAAACAATAGCTTGAGTTTTAGGCCTTAAGACTGCAGGAAAGCAGTGCAAGCAATGCTACGCTTAGCAAGATAGTAGAAGGTTTTAAGCTTAATAATGGTGTATGGTGTATTGTTAATAGAAAGCATACAAGCAAGCATTCTGTGAAGCAGGCGTACATGTTCTTTTAGTGATTGGCTAGAACAATTGCCTGTAAGCTTTAGCAATATGCTATTGGCTAGAAAGTTTTTTAAATGCTTTGTAACAAAGAAGTATTTGGCTGCTGCTGGCAGTATATGAACTGTTGCCATCTTCCTATTGTCTTAACCATGTAATGAGGCATATGCTGCAATAAAGCTCAAGGATGGTATCCCAGCAGTCCCGTCCTGTTAGTGAAAAACCCCAACAGAAAAGGGAGTTTCAGTTTTGCCCCAGACAAATTCATCTGCATTTCTGCAGTACACTGAGTTACTACACAGCTCTGGAAAAGTAAGTAAATCAATGTTACCTACTAGTTTCCAATATGAAAGTAAAATTAGACCTGTGGGCCACACATGGGCTTAGAAATCCTGCATGGGATTATGACTTGCCCCTTTTGAGACTAGAATCAATGACAGACTAAGGAAGCTAAATGAAAAATCCAGCAGTTGCCCTTCCTAAGACCCAGTTGCTGGCCCTGAACTACAATACAATAATATTAGCAGAAAAACATAGTATCTACTTAAAAATTATCCCAGCAGAATATAAGAAAACCTGGTTTCAAGGACTGGGCTAATCTAAACAGCTGAGTCAGCAGTACATCAACCATATATATACTCCTTTGAGGAACTGCACTACTGCAAACTCAGAGCTCCAAGATCTGGCACGCATTCACGTAGCTCATCTGTTTCTCTCCTGGGCTCTCTCCTGAATGAAAGCATTGATAGGCATAAGGATCGATGAGTAGAAACCAACTATCTGAAATATCAATCGATGACAAAGCTAATGACAATTTCAGGAAGCTCACTAATGGTCAAGTAATAATCACTGCAAAATACAATAAGACAAAAGGCACAGCTGAATAAACATTGCTTGCTATTAAATCTGCATTCAAAATGGCTGTGCACAAACTATTACATGTACAGAAAAAAAAGTCAAGAAACATATGATCTTGGCTTGTGTAACAACCAGTAGAAACAGAAACCAGTAGAAACTCTGAAGTATTCAGATGTAATACAAAGATGCTAAAAACTTCCAACTAGCAACTAGATCAGAGAGTGATCTCACTATTTTGCTTCACATTTGTTTCACTATAAGCAGCTGTCAAAACCAATTATTCATATGCAAATAACTAAGAAGTAGGCTCTTTTCTGATTTTTTAATTTTAGTCAATTTGTCTAGTTAAGGAGGAGAACAGTGAACTGAAAGGTGAAACAATCATGTCACTAGACATTTTAGCTGGTCTCAATATCAAATATATTCTAGCAATTAGAAATAATTCTAATTTTACTGAAACAGAGTAGATAATAGCATGGATACAACACATAGATACCCTTGGTTGTAGAAAAACATTTTTTGTCAACCAAAGGAAATTAACTATACTGCTAATACAAACATGACCTCTTTGAACATCTCCTGTCTACATACGTAGTCAGGGATCAGAACTCTTCACGCCCTGCACAGTGGCACCAGCAGAAGCCTGCAGCACTGAACCATGGACAGCATCACAAAATAAATGCAATGCACACAGGACTTACACTGTGAAACAGACACTCATTTATTGCAATAGAGAGCTGGTCTAAAATTGAACAATAAATCAGTGAAGACTATGTGCATCTTGCAAGTCCTTTCTTCTGTCCCTTTTCAAATTTTAGCCTCGTTTTCACAGTGCCAAATCAAACACCTGCATCACAGTTGCCTACTAGCAGATAGTTAACTATAGGCATCTCCCATAATTTATTTAGAAATCTACAAGATTTGACATATCTGCTAAAAGGTAACTCCAAAGGACTTTAAAAGTTTTCTTTTTTTGTCTTATTTATTTTACAGAAATTGTGCTAAAAGTATACTTATAAGTGTTATTAGTATTGAAAGGGGCTGTACTTCCTATTTGCAGAAATTTCTACATCAATCAGACAACTGGGTTCTACTGTACTTCAATAAATGTCATTAGTACTACTTTTACCAGGAGTACTACAGCCATAGTAATAAAGGGTTGGAAGCGGCACCTAATTTGTTTTTTAAATAACATGGCATAGCAACTGGAAAAAATATAAGCCAAAAGATCAATTTCATATTAAGAATTAATACTATTCTTGCTGAAAAAAAATCTCTTGACTTTCTGAATGCATCTAAATACAATTGAGTCTATGAAGACTATAATATTTCCTTTTATTTCTCCCCGGCTTGATTTAAAAACAAGGGATGCAGAGGTCATTTCATTGTTTCTGAAAAAACTCAGTGGTGGAAAAAAACACTAATGGTCCTAATCAGAAGTTAATTTCACACAGTACAGAAACCAAAGTGCATACTTTGAAAATGGCTAGCAACAAATGCTGTCTGAAGATGTGATACAAATAAGCAGCCACAAGCAGGAAAATTAATCAGGCCAAGTAAAAGAAAAATTAATAAATAAACCAGAATTATTTACACTTCTGCTTACATGATTTTTAACCATCTCAGAGTTATTAGCCTGTAAAAGGAGAAAAGTTAACACAAACTATTTCTCCAGATAGCTTAGGTACATTTTAAGAAATTCCCTCCTAATGGCATATATATACATATGCACACATACACAAAAAAAAAATCATTCAGAAGTACATATTCACTCTACAGTATTAATAAGCTAACTACCTTTCAAACAGATATGGAAAATTAATTAGTTTTGCATTAACGTCCTGCATATTCAAGTCTATATGACAGTACTCAGCTACTGAGAGTGTTTATTCCAAGGTACAAGATCTATGGAGATGTACATTGCTAACCACTTATTCCCTTTTTCATTTCCACCCAATCTCTCATTTTATGCTTTTTCATGAAAAAAGACACTTGAGTGGACATTATTGAAGTGAACTGCTGAGAATTTTCTGTATGTACTGGACAAAAAAATCTTCTCAAGGCTTAAAAACATGCTAAATTGTATCAATGGAGGTTTAAAACAAACCTTTTAAAAGGAAAGAGCCAATCCATTACTACAAAAAGTCTATTATTAGCAGTGGTACAACTAAAAATTGGTCTCCAAATCCTGCTGTGAGAAAGATGCTTTGAACTAAAGAGGCAGTTTCATAGCTGTCAACTTTTTTTGCTCACTAAAGTCCAGACACACAGTAGTTACAAATGTCAACTGGAAAGAGCTATAGGTTTTCAGTGTGTATAAATTACAACACCTTCAAAATCTTGCTTAGTTAAATGAACCACACAGTTTACTAGGGCATACATCCCACATCAACCGTAATGCTTACAATGTGAGACTGGCTCACATTCATGAAAATAGGCTTTGCGTTTGTTTGATTTTATTACTTAAAATTTTGACTTGCCTTATCAGCTATCAAATCTCCACAGTGTTGCAAGTACAAATCTATCAGTCAGAAGAACTAACATACAGACTGATCAGTGCTGTTAATTCAACCCGTGAACCCTATTGTTTGAATCTTCCAGATTCTTCTCAGCAGAAGACAAACAACTGTATAACCTCAGTTAATATTATTTCAGTCTTAGCACATCCACTGCTACCTAGGAAAATACCCAGACTCAAATAGAAAAAGACAAAACACACAAAATACAGTTTTTGGATTCACTTGGAAATCTCCGTACAAAGAGACTTAAAGAGGTGCACAAGCAAAGCACTTGGGAAAACACACTGCTCACTTTGGCCCTTTACCAGAAAGTTCATACATAAGCTGAACTCAGCACCCACTCTTCCAACACAAGCCTATTTGTGTAATTGCATATAGAGACATAAATGAGGCTTACACCTAATGTGTGCCAGTTAAAAGGGGTTTTGTCCATGTATTTCTCAGTCTGGCATTGGATTGGTGTAGTCTGCAAGTTTTCTAGGATAGCTGTAAGGTGAAATATGGAATAAGAAGCAAGAAGCTCTTCTTCTCTTTAGTTTTTAATGTTTTGAATTTGCTCTCCAGTTTGTCAAGCTTCTACTGAAATATCTATAGTCTCTCACGCTGCTAGATGCAATAGCTCTCTCCACTTCAGTAATGAGGAAACACAGAGCGCTAAAAGCACAGGGCTTGACATAACTATCTGAGCTTGCAGGATCACACTTTTTTGTTTTGACTTAAGGGGAAGACTGCTGAAACGAGTTGTGCTGAAAGAACCAACCACCTCAGGTAAACAGATGTATTTGTATACACATGGAGTGTCTGTATGCATATATGTAATAAGGGATTACACTCAAGCCCTCATATGCTCCCTTCACAGCTTTAAAATTGTTGCCCCAAGCCAAATATTGCTATTCCTGCTGCCTATTCGTCAGCTCTAAGACTAAAATTACAAATAAACTCCTTGACTGGCCAACTTCTGAGGTACATTTGTTCAAGATGTAAACAATCCAGCTTCAAGTCTCTGACTGAACACATATGAAGAGATCCTCTGAAAGTATATTCTAATATCCAAGTTAAACGTCTTAACCAAGACTATCAGCCCCATTGAGATTGAAGACTTAAACTTCAAATTTCTAAAGTTTTAGTGAAGGCTTGACATTTCCTTTGAAACTTCAACATCATTTACTACACCTTCATGGGGTGACCATTCTAACCACTCTAAGAGATAGCTGTGCCAACTATAAATCTTTCTGGTTTTAAATGCTAAAAAAATAAAAAGGAAGGGATCACACATAAATCTATGGCACATCCAAGTGATAAAAGTAAAAAAAAAATCATAAAAAAAAAAGAAAAGCCAAACTGATTTTACAATCTCTGTAACAAAACTGCGAAAGTCCTCCCTTCCCTCCTTCCCTATTCATCTCATGGCTGCTGTTTCCAGTTTCTGACTTCTCTTCAATTTGGAAGACATACTGCCATAGGCGAAAGGTCTGATATCTCACATGGAAAACATCACCAAATATTAAAATATCTCACTGCACCATTTTTGGTGGTGTTTTTTTTCTAACACCATGTGTAAAAGGAGGTTTCCATGGGGAAACTGTGATATGTATTAAGAGAATTATTTTCCAGATGTAAAACTAGAAATCAGAGACAACAGAAGATTTGATGCCTATCACATTTCATGAGCTCCATGTGTAGTCATTATACTTAAATTCAAGATATTGAACACCATGATAACAGTATACTCAGTATATTATGGCTAACCTGCATAACACATATGTATGCTTATGACTTTACTGACATCATGGAAACATACTGGAGCAACTCCTATGACTGGAGTTTTGGAATGGAAGGGTACAGGCTCTTTAGGAAGGACAGGCAGGGATGATGAGGAGGTGGTGTTGTCCTCTCTGTGAATAAGCATGGAGCTCTACCTCATGATTGATGAGGAGTTGATTTGAAAGTTTACAGGTCAGGATGAAAGGGGAGGAGGGCAGGAACAGATGACATTATAGTGCAGGCCTGCTACAGGCCACTTGACAAAGAAGACCAATATGATGAGGCCTTCTACAGCAAAACAGAATGGCCTCAAGAGTCACAAGCCCTGGTCCTCATGGGGAACTTCAAACAAACCAGTATCTGTTGGAAGGATGACACAGCACGACAGGCAATCCAGCAGGCTCCTGGAACACATTGATCCCTTCCATCTCCAAGAGACAGATGAGCCAACAAGGAGAAGAGCTATGCTGGATTTTGTTTCCACTAACAATGAGGGGGTGGTGGAGAACATGATGCTCAAGGGAAGCCTGGGCTACAGTGACGACAAAGCAGTGAAATTCTAGATCCTTGGGGTAGTGAGGAGCATGCACATCAATCTCACTACCTTGGAATTCAGATCAGACTTGCCCCTCTTTGGGGATCTCCTTGGTAGAATGCTGTGGGTTTAAAGCCCTGGAGGGAAAAGGGCCTCAAGAAAGCTGGATGAAATTCAAGTATTGTCTCCTCCTGGTTCAAGAGCTATGCATCCCTACCAAGAGGAAATTGGGCATAAATTTCAAAAGGCCTGCATGGATCAACAAGTTACATCTGGACAAACTCAAAGACAAAAAGGTACATTCTAAAAAGGTGAAGGTAGAAACTAAGAAAAACAAAAAACTGTCTGAGCAGCCACAGAACTGACACGATCTGGCCAAGGGCATTAAAGGTAGGTTACCATAGGTTTACTGGTAATGAAAGAAAGACTAGGGAAAATGTGGGTTTCATCAAGAAGGATACGGGAGACCTGGTTACCCAGGATATGGAAAAGGCTGAGGTACTCAATGAAGGCAAAGGCAGGGATTGGAAGAATGAAGAACTGTCTGCTGTAGGAGACCACAAGGTCCAAGGCCACTTAAGGAACCTGAAGGAGCACAGGTCCATGGGACAGGATGAGAAATATCCATGGGTTCTGAGGGAACTGGAAGTGGCTAAGTCACTATCCATCACATTTGAGAAGTTATAGAATTCCACTGAAGCTCCAACTGACTGGAAGAAAATGAAACATAGGCCCCATTTTTATAAAGGGAAATAAGAAAGACCCAGGGAACTACAAACGAGTCAGTCTCACCTCAGTGCCTGGCAAGATCATGGAGCAGATCCTCCTGGAAACTAAGCTAAGGCACATGGAAAATAAGGTGATTGGTGATGGCCAGCATGGCTTCACTAATGGCAAATCTCGCCTGACAAATTTGGTGGCCTTCTATGACAGCATCACAAGAACTGGCAGATGAAGGAAGAGTGACTGACATCATCTACCTGGTCCTGTGCATTGCATTTGACATTGTCCCACACAACACCCTTGTCTATAAATTGGAGAGACATTTATTTCACAGATGGACCACTTGATGGATGAAGAATTGGCTGGATAGTCACAGTGTTGCAGTCAATGGCTTAATGTCCAAGTGGAGACCAGTGGCATTCCTTGGGTGGCTTTCGAGACTGGCACTATAACATCTTTGTCAGTGACATGGAGAGTGCACCCTCAGCAAGTTTGTCAACACCAAGTTGTGTGATGTGATGGGCATGCTGGAGGGAAAAAATGCCATGCACAGGGACTGAGACAGGCTTGAAAGGTGGGCCTGTGTAAACTTCATGAAGTTCAACAAGGTCAAATCCAAAGTCCTGTACCTGCCTTGTGACAATCCCAAGCATAAATATAGTCTGGGCCAAGAATGGATCAAGAGCAACCCTAGGAAGAAGGACTTGGGATTTGGTGAACAAGAAGCTTGATACATCTCAACAACATATGCTTCCAGTTGAGAAAGCCAACCATATCCTGGCCTGCCTCAAAAGCAGCTGGTCAGCAGGTCAAGGCAGATTGCTCCTGTGCTCCTGTGAGAACTCACCTGGAGTGCTGCATCCAGCTCTGGGGGCCACAATACAAGAAAAATGTGAACCCACTGAAACAGGATACAGAGGAGGGCTATGAAGATGATCACCTCTCCTATGAAAACAGGGTTAGAGAGATGGGGTTGTTTAGCCTGCAGAAGAAAGGACTCCAGAGAGACCTTAAAGCAGCCTTCAAGTACCTAAAGGGAGCCTACAAGGAAGGTGGAGAGGCACTTTTAACAAGTGTATGCAGTGGTAGGAGAAGGGGGAATGGCTTTAATGAAGGAGGGTAGTTTAAGATTAGGTATTAGGAAGAAATTCTTTACTGTGAGGGTAGTGAGGCACTGGAACAGGTTGCCCAGAGAAGCTGTGGATACCCATCCCTGGAAGAGTTCAGTGCCAGGTTGGATGAGGCTCAGAGCAATCTGATCTAGTGCAAGGTGTCCGTGCCAATGGCAGGGGAGTTGAAATTAGACAATCTTTTAAGGTCCCTTCCAACCAAACCATTCTGTGATTCTATGGTTCTACCTCTGCACCTCACCAATCATAGCATTTCAACATCAAACACAACAAAACACCCTTATCACCCCCCAATGAAGACAACTTAAAGGAAATTAGATTGACATGGCTAGGAATATAAACACTTTTCCATGAAACGAGCTAAAATCATTCCAAAACCAATCCTACCTCTCCCTCCTACCATTATTGAAGAAAATCATCACAGATTTTTGACAATGACTCCCTAAAAATGGCTTCTCTGAAGGAAAAATGAAGTCATTATAGCAAAAGATAAAATGACATCACTTATAGTTTCTTCACATTTGTTAACTTTGTTTCACTCATCAGTAAGATTACCTTGCCCTGAACACTTCTCATTTGGTTGCCCTTTAAAGACATTGAAAACCCAATAAATTCCTCCTTTCCACCCTCAAAATCTACCAGATGGTGTTCTCCAAGCATTTCTCCGAGAAACAAACAGGTTTGACTCCAGCATTCAATGACATTAAATGAGAATCAAAAATAAGTAATCAAAAATATGAGAATCAAAAATATGTAACACTTCTACCACATCATTTTACTTACAATCAAGTACTAAATTTTTGCACCAATGTGAAAAATCTAAATTAAATGAAACAAGTATCATTTTTGACATGATAGAGAACTAAAATTGAATGGGATGCCAGAGACTGAAGTTTAGTTAAGCAAAAAACAAACAGAATTCACCATTATATAGCAGTCAGACCAAAGATCAGAATTTTATCTAACGTATCACACTTGCTTCACAGTTCTATCTGATGAGAAGGGTCCTCATAGATACATGATTCATTGTGCTTTTTACAATGAATTCTGACTATAAGAAAAACAGATTTTTAAATTAACACTAAAAGATTTGTCCTTTCCTTTTGAAAGAAAAGTGGCAGTCATTGATTACATTGTAAGAACTAATGCCACAGTCATTTATTATTTTAATATTCGGCTAGCATTCACTTATAGTGATGGCATTAGTATCGTCCTATCCTTTCACACATTTCAGTGTTGAAAAAGCCTTTTCAAATATTAATCAGAGGCATTTTCACAAGGGACATAAGATCTGTCACTCTCAGGATAAGCCATGAAAGAATAGAAAATTATGCAGATAAGCAGGAAAAAAATACACCCTGTAATGGGTATTTCCCTTTTCCAGTGTGAGTTGTCAAGCAGAATCTATGCAAGCCCATTTGCTTTTTAGTGAAGTCAAACAAATAAGAAAAATTTCTATGCCATCTGAAAACTATCTATACAGAGTAATCTGGGTAACTTTGCTTTAGAAAAAGAAAGGTGGGATGGCAGAAAGAAGCATGCTATACCTTGAAAGAAAATCATGCTTCTGGATTTATCTGCTCTAGTAATTACTGTTACATTTCTGAAAAGCAGATGCTTCTGCCTTGAAAAAGTACCACACTCAGTGGAAAGGTTTGAAGTCAATTTGGAGAAAACAAACAAGCAGGAAAACTTGGCTCTGGGAACTACCACACCTTTCCCTCTTGCTGATTCCCTGTTTCTGTTGCTTCGATTGTTCAAAGAAAGCCTGCTTTTCATTTCATTTTGGATGAACGCTTGGAACTGAACATACTGTATTATAACAAAAATTCATCTTTTAATTCCTATTAAATCTTGTAATCCTCTAATATTCCTAGAAACAATGTGAGTCCTCCCTCCTGGCAAACGCAATGACTAGCTTTTGAATTGAGTGTGCCTTGCACAGCTCAATTCGGGATCACTGCATTTCGTAATTTGAGGGATTGGAATAGTCAATTCATGCAGTTTTGTTCTCTGTGCTCTCTTATGACTAAGTCAAACACTAATGAACAAGGCATTGACTGCACTTAAAACAGCATTTTGGAATTTCAACTCTGCATGTCTTCGAAGAGCATGGCCTTACTCTGGTAAGCACTTGAAATCTAAAACTAAAAAATAAACCTCACAGAAATGCATTACAAAGAGGCCCATACCAGCCTGGTTCTGGAGAGCTGAAATCCAAAAAAGGTTTAAAAACAATCATGTCAAGTATTTCAATCAGGTATCAGCTCACAGGTTTTGTCAAGAAAGTGTCACATTAGTCTGTTCTTCTGCATATCTATGACTACAAATCAAGAGATTGAGAAAGCTAGGTAAATCTTTTTAAGAAGCTGAAAGGAAAAAAAGGAAAGGAAGAGAAAAGCGCACATCAAAATTTAATAAAGAAAAACTTAACAGCAAGAGAGAGAGAGCTTTAAAAAAAGTTTCAAAAAGTTTCAAGCAAAAGTTTCACCTTTGCTTCCTTGTGAGTTCAGGAAAGCTGCATGAATCAGAAGTGAGGAAGCATCCCTCCTTTAAACGTTTCTCCAAAGCCCACAGTTTTCACGGAGACATGAGCACTATTGTTCTGGATGGTGACAGAGCAGGAACTGAACAGACAAATACAAACCTCCACTGGATATTCCCACCTTTTGCAAACAAATCAGAGAACAGAACAAGGCTGCTGCATTTCCACTCCCATGATGTGCAGGCATGCGCATGAGACAGGCAGCTATGGCCTGCAGCACTCCCTTAAGAACTGCTCTGGTGACAGTCTTGGAGGGAGTCAGGAAAGTTCACATCATTGGGTAAGTCTAGTAGATTTAGCATGTCCTTCACCTTCACCAAATCAAGCCTGCATATGCATATAATGCTTGTTTTGCATGCATCTCACAGATTCTGTGAACCAAAGTTTGAATGTAGCATATAGGAAAAAAAAAAAAAAAAAGAAGTTTCCCTAAATAATGGAGCTGGGCAAGTTCCTAGTTTTCCATAAGCTTTCCACACTATTTCTTGGAAGAAGAAAGACAGGAAAACATGAGAACTAATTAGCCATTAGTCACAGACACTTATTACAAACTAAATCCATTTGATAAATTTTTCACAAAAGCTTTTACTAATGTAAGCCAGAAACCAAACTCAGAGCTGGCAGAGCAAAATCACTGTATATATTGTATATGTCAGTTTCTAGTTCAGTTTAGTTACTGTCATCATACTCCACTGTGTTTGGAGGTCATGCCTGACTAACCCAAATTAACATATTATATCTTTTAGTAATGAGACCTCACTTATAATGAAATTGAAGAATGCAATTATTCATCTACATGCACAGACTTTCCCAATACTACAAAGAATTATTCAGCTTCCCATTTCTTAAAAAATCTCTTGCATGCCCACATTAAAAACAGATTGTGTTCCATCGGAACAGTAAATTGTGTCACAATTTTTTTCTCAAAACATGTGTTTAAAAATGAATGCAGTAGGGATAAAAAAATCATTTTTTCATATTCATTGATCTTTCTCATACAAAGCTTCTGGAGAGGATTGCATTCAACAGCACAAAAAAAAAAAAGGAAGGAGAGGGTTCTTTAGCAACAGGGAACAAGCATTCTTACGAACACTGTTAAGAGTACTGAATTTTCTTAAAGTTTCCTGTTCTTTTCCTCACTTTACCCACACATAGCTGGGAGCTTGGTTTAACTTTTATGTATCAACATGTATTTTCACTTCTTCGTTTTTGAAATGTTTTTTGAAAAAATACTGGCACTAGGTTTAATGTATGTAGGTGTATATATGAACTACCTTGGATTTCAAGTAAAAAATGAGATAGGCAATTAAAATGAAGCCTTTGTGACTTCACACTCACTTCTTCGGCAATTTTTTCAAGGTATACTCCTGTTCCTTTTAAAAAACCAAATGAAAAATACACACAACAAAAAAAAACCCAAAGCAAACCAATCTCTGCTTCTCCCACAAGTACTTTTATTCTGTTCTCCTCCTATTTTGAAACAGTACAGAGCACAATCTGGCTTACTGTTCAAAATCAGGTTTTAGTCTGTTAGGAGAGGCCTGAATGTTCAAGTCTTTGATTTTTCTTTCCACAGGCAGAAAAGAAGCTTGGATAATTATGCAGAAGGGGGTGGGAATCAGAACCATTGACAGCCTTCCCCAATGTCTATCAAAATTATCAAACTTCCATTCAAAGACTTAGCAAAACACCTAAACAAACTTCAGCTTGAAGTGACTGTTATGGTAAAACATACTTTACAGGTATGTGTCCATTTAATCTGTCCGCATTATAACAGCAAGTTATGACAAGTGATATTTAAGTGGCAGACTAGAGGTATGCAGAATTCTTTGGTAACCATTTGGAAAAAAATGTAAGGAAAAAGGAGGGGAGGAAGAAAGGCTATTAAGGTTAAATCAGAAATTTCTGTGCTGAAGATCACTTTTTAAATGTATCTTAAAACTGACATGTCATGCAGTCATAAGGACCATTCATGAATGAAGTAATTTTAAGATAAGAATTCATGTATGTAAGAAGTTTGGGCCTTTACACATTTCTTCGCTTCAAGAAATTTGGCAGCATATGTGATGGGACGCTGAGGAATTAAGATTTAGTCTGCTTTATTCTTTTCAAAGATACACTCTCATGAAGGACAAAAAAGAAATTCAGTGAAGAAGACTAGCTTACTGCCTTTTTGAAGCATCTTAAAATACCCTAGACTATTTCCTGGAATCCAAAAATTATCTCTAAAATAATATACTTCCATTGGCTTTCCTTTTCATTTTTATCTTTTTTAAGTAATAGATGAAACAAGAAGTATTCAGAGCTTTACAGTTAGGGCCTAAGCCTTTTCTTATTTTGACAGCACTAGAGAAAAAGACTTAAGTTGTCAGTATTTTTTTAAATTAAAAACATCAATTTAAGGAATACTATCAACTGAGTAACTAACAATCTTTCAAAATACAGTCCAATAATTTCAGTAAAGACCATTAAAACAAATCTACCATCTTTGATTTTTATCTAGTTTTAGAAGTACTATATTACCTCACTGAGCTCTAAGGTAAAAACAAACAAACACAGTGACCATGACACTTTTCCTCCCCTTTTTTTTTCTTCAGTTTTTGGATTAAGCTATAAATCTCGGCAATGAAAGACAATTCCCACAAATAGGGCATTGTTTCTTCATGAAATAAAATTAGGTGCAATACATCATCTTTGCTAAACATTTGAATTGAATTAATAGAGCTAGACTAACATCGTCCCACATTCCGAGGAATGTGCGAATGTACATGACACCATAAAGTAAGCAGTGTTAGAACACAGGAATTTCTTTCTATTTTAACACCTGAAAGCCCAAACAGCTACATTGATTTGATATATAAGGCTCCTGATGTCATTACAAAGCTTCAATACATGTGGTTCACGAGAAATGGGAACAGCCAGTTTGGTAATAAACAAAAGAAAGTACTTAATAAAACACACATTTTAAAGAAAAAGAACATCTGTGAATTTCATCAGGCTTCAAGAAATATGTCACTGAGAGTCTAACTACTATCTTGGCAGTTTAAGGAGCGCAATATACGTAATCTTTACATTGACTAAATAGATGCAACATTGATTTAAAGAAGGCATATGTATTGTTTATTCATGTGAAGACCAAAAGGTTGGAATTCTTTGGCTGGAGTGAATGGGGATAAATCCATGGTTCAGCAGCAAATTATGATGCCACAATGTTTTGTTTAATTTGAATAGATGTTGCCCTCCCTATTATCTAAGCCTCTCAACTGCTTATTCTTGATCTTGTCAAAACTTCATACTCAAAACAGTTTTAAAAGAAATTGCTTGGAGCTATTCCTTCTTCAGAACAACAGAACTCTTCACTAAATAGAAAAAATTTACTTGTGCTGAACAAAGACTCCTAATATAAAAATGTCACCACATTACACACCAAAAGCAAACCACACTATTCAATCTCACTCTCAGCAATAAAACATACTGTATGCTGTATAGTGGAAATATTTCACATACAGATATCCCTGCGAGAAATTTAAATAGAATTCCACTCCTTCTGCCCAAACTAGTAAATGTTTATTTGGTGACTGAATATACCTCTGTCCACATTCCTGCTAGTAAACTAAAACAGGTTAGGCCAGTTATGCCATCTACACTCTTTACATGCCAGCAGATCAGAGAGTCCATTGGGACTACATTATCAGCATTGCCCCATGCACACATAAATCAAGTTCAATCAGAATTATTAATGACTAGTAACATATCCCATAGGTTGCTATATCTTTTAAAATTTCTTCTGAACCACAGTTAACTGGTTTTCCATTTCAGAATCAATACTTGGGTTGTGCGCACAATAAAAAAGAAAGAAAGTGCAGTTGCCACTATGTCCCTAATACTGTGAGCTACAAAGAAAGTGTTTCTTTTAATATTTTTAGCAGTGATGCTATACAAGATTCTCAGACTCTGATATGGGTTAATTACTGGGTGAAATCTAGGAGAGATCTTGAATGAGTTGATACTCACATTCCTCATAATACCAGAAATTACTGATTTTGGTTTCCAGGCTTTGCTTTAAAGGATAATAATTTTAAAAGCACTTTTTGACTTCTGTGGTTCATGAAGGTAAGCACCATTACCTCTATTTTTCCAGCAGGGCGATCAAGACAAAAATGTACAAAGTAACTTGGCCAATTCACAAGCAATGCAGAAGTGAAATGTAGGATTCCTAATTGCCAGTGGTTGTATCACTTACCTAAAATACATAGAGTTCTTAGGTGACACTGGTGCATCAGCTGTTGGCTGCTTAGTCCTAGTAATGACACTAGCATCTGCCAGCGCTGGTTCAATAAGTAACTGTTACAATCCAACTTCCGAGTATCACTCATACTACCCTTGGAGCTAAAATAATCAACTACAGTATTTCAAGCCAGAAAAGGCTTAAGGTTTTTCTATTATAACCAACTATGGGTTCCACCAGGAACAAAAAAATAACAGGTCTCAAATAAATCTTACACTACTTGTACTTCCAAATTAACATAAGACATGAGTATGTTGAAACAAATAATTACTGAAGTATTTTTTTTTATTTAAAACACACAAAAGCACAAAACATGTGGATTCCTGCATGGGACAGGACACAGTAACAAGCTTCAGGAAGAGACCCTTCATTTGCCAAGCCTTCAGAGAGGAAGGTGATAGCACAGTACTGAAATAATAAAAGGTTACAGGAGACTACAAGAATAATCTAACCTCTTACCTAATAAAACCTGATGGATATCAGTAGTGCCAAAAATACTTACCAGCTCATAGCTGCTTGGAAGAAAGCAGGGTGTCTCCACCTGGAATAAAAAATGATGATAAAATAAGGAAAAAAAGATAGTACCTTTGAAAATGTCCCAGCTGCATTGCTTGAGCTCTTTCCAGACAGAAGCACCAATCAGATCAGACACAGAACCTGAGCATCCACTGCTGCTCTCAGGGGTACTATCTACTTTCAGCTCCCTAAAAAGTTAGCACTAGCTCAATGCAGACTTGGTGCCCTGCTCACATACTCTAATCAATGAAACAGGTTGAAGAGTAATGTCTTCCCTCACGTCACATATACAGGGAAACACAAAGGGTTTTCTCCCTTCCTCTATCCTTTATAACATTCTTTAATCATCATCTCAGTTTTAGTTAATGAGTAAAAATATTCTGCTTTTCAAGAAATCTAGAACTTCAGCAGTTCCCAACACCTTACCCTTGTTCTGGAACTGACTTTGGGTCATGGGCTTAGCAGAGGAAGCAGAACAGATAGTCTGTGGAGTCACATATCTTCACAGATTTGTCTCCAAATTAAAAACACTTCCTATGAAGAACATAGCCTGTATACATTACCAAAAAACCACAAACCACCTTATTTTGATATTCAGAAACCAAAACACAAAGAAAGTCAGGAAAACCATTACTGACTTGGATTACATGATGATCTAGGGAAAACCAAGTGTTAGATTATTTCTGCAATCTCATATAGCAGGCACCCTCAAATCTCATACATACAGTCTAAAGACTGTAGGTTCATCCCTTTACACCACTCAACTGAGCTTCCGTAGTAGTCATCATGCATGCTCACTTTAGCAAGCACTTTGAGGTTAACCCCAGTGAAAACTGTTTCATTTAACATATTCACCTTCAAAATTATGGCTCTCTGGGACACATTTGTCTCTCAGCCAACAGAGTGGAGCCAGAAACTCTGCAGCAACACCTGGACAACAAAGGTGGAGTTTTTTATCAGAACAGCTGCTATGATCTTCTGAAAACTCCTATGATGACTCAATTCATGGTAGAGGGGGCCTCATGCCTCAGGTCATTTATAATCCTTAGAATATTAAAAAGAAGATGCAGCCCATGCAACAGAGCAAGCTGCAAGAACAAAAAGAAACATCAGTTCTGTACACAACACAGGCAAAGAGTCAAAGGGGCCTACCTGAATACACAAGGACAACCCACTCCAGCTTAAACACTCAGGTACAGCTTTTAACCACTAGCATAGAAGAGACAGCATTTGACTCCATAAATGGTTATGAAAAAGATTGATCTCCAATTCTCAATGCTTCTTAAATCATAAATTACTCATAAAAAGGGGGGAAAAAAGTAGCACAAGTGAGTCCCAGCTCACTCATGATCTCTAGACTATCCCTAAAGAAAACGGGACAGACTGAACTTTTGTAGTTTGTCGGCTCTTCCCTCTGACTTCTCAGTGGCCCTGCAAGTCCGAGGTCTTAATACGCTGCACCTCTGCAGTCCATTTTGTGACTGTGACTCATGATTCACTACTCTATCCAACCAAACACCCATACTTCCATACATGGAAGATGTTAACTAACCTGTCATAATAGCATGCCTATTGCTGGAAGCAAGGACATCATCTGCCTTGGTGACCTCTTGCCTGACATAGCATGTAGAACTTCATATGCCACCTTGAATTACAACCACCAACTCTCCTTTCAAGCCAAAGTGACAAATCACCAAGCAGAACAGTGCCCAGTTGAAAGAATCAAAGCCACATGCACCCTGCCCCACCACCACAAGCAGCAAACACCTGCATCTAGAGAGGAAAGACTATTTCAGTTGTCCTGACCATGCGATTACCTCATACTTATAGACTGGTTTTGCTCATGTTCTCATTAGCAACACCTAAGGTTAAAGTAGATAAACATGATATGTGAATTTCTTTCCTCTCACTGCATATACTAGGAAGAAATAATTAATGGAAACACCAAAGGAGCTGGCAGACTGGCTGAGTAGTGCAATGGAAGAGATGAACTAACATTACGTGCTCATGTAATTATTAACTGGAACCACTGTGGAATAAAATTGTCATCACTGACATACATAAATACAGTCTCTGCTGTCTCCCTTCCCTCCACTGATCAAGACCCTTGAGGAAACAAGCATATCTTTACCCCTTTGGTGAACTAAAACACAGTTCTGCTGTAATTTGCTAGCTAATTACAGCTGACTCACTGTTTAGAAAAATCCCCTTCCTTCTGACACAAGAACACTGGGGACATTCAGTGGACAAGAACTTAAGAAGAGAATTGCAGATCTCTGCAGATTTGTGGCATCTTATTCAGGCAACTCTGGACTGTAAGAAGATGAGGGCTAACACTAAAAATAACACATGATTTTTTTTCTTTCCTGAACTCTCTATACTTGAAACAGCTGTATATAGCAAACTGACTTTACCAAAAAATTTTGTCTTCTTCTGTGTCTTCTGCACTTTCTCTTTACAGAAATCAAAGACTTTGATGTTCTGATGCTGCTTTTGTGCTACAAAACTCAATGAACAACCCAAGATGCCCTGACCATTTTTTCTTCTAACTCCATATACACAAATAGCACATTTCTTCTCAGATGAAGCAAAATAATCAAGATCTTCCGGTATTCCAACTTCAGTTCTCATGAACAGTTGAAGCAAATTCTTCCACTGTTAACCCAGACACAGGCTAAAAGCAAGAGAGTTTTTAAACCCATTAACAGATAACAGAGGATATTATGACATCCAAACAATCTAGGTTGAGAATATATGAGTGACTCCAATTCTCCTTCCTAGTTTTCAAAGGTCTGGGACATGCTAAAAAATAAAGTTATATAAAAAATATAGAGCTAAAAAGTAAAACAGCAAGACTTAAATCCAGTGACAATGCAGAGACAGGAAATCAAGTAAAGAGGTCTCAGTCATTGGTTTAGAAAGTTACACACTCTGTTACCAACTGCACAAAACAATACATTTCAGAAGGACTTTTCAGGCCCACCCCCTGAAACTACAGCTAATCTTAAAGACATCTACAATAACCAGGTTTGTCAGCTTTCAATAGTTTCTTTATTCTTATAAGAAATGCACTGCATATTCATTAGTGTAATATTTCATAGTTCCACACCAAGGTGGATTTAGCTTCTGTACTTCTGTACAGTCACATATTAACAAGCCATACCAGAATGTAAGAATGCTTTGCCTAGTTTAAGAAATACCTACCTTTTCGATGCCCAGCACTTAGATACAGAGGTACATTGTTAGTCTGTTCACAAATAATCAAGCAACTATTTCAAAGACAAACTGTCTGTTCTTGCATACACAGTTAATATGAAAACATTTTCCCCGTGTGATATTTCCTGCATTCAGCCTTAGTTTGAAAAAGTCCAATAGTGATGGAAAAAAGATTAAAAATAATTTCTTTTATGAATAATTCTAATTCCAATGAATCTGTGGGTAATTCTTCTTCATATGACTATAACATCAGCCACATCAGTTAATGAGTAACTGACTACCATGAGATAAATGTTAAGTCAAACAAACAAAAAAAAAATCAACAAATGGCAGGATATCTGGCGCTAGGAAAATAAAACATGTTCCTGCTCGCTCTTAAAAGCAACACAATCATGCCCCCACACAACACACAACAGTTCATTGGCTGAGATAACCATACTTACATTTCGGTGGGGTTTTTTTCCCACTTCTACATGCATATTTTGTTTTTATCTTCCTCCCTTTTCATTCTCTATTTGCAAGAAGTATGTGAACAACTCTCTTCAAAGAGTGAGCAAGTTATTACCAAAGTTGCATTTCAAAGTCCAAATCTCAAACACTATTATATTGCTTTTTCAAAAGCAATTGAACCACATAGCTATAATGAATCACTTTCTTTCAAGCTACAGTTTTATCAAGTAAGGAACTCTAGCATGCTTGTCACAGGTTATATGAAACACTAACTCATCTATAAAGTAAACTACTAAAAAACCTGTTCACTCTAGCCCACTACTTATGTTACAAAATGGAGGAGAAAGGGTGAAAAGACCAGTAAAATGAAGTCACTGACATCCTGCAAATAGCGTTAAATTACAGTCATGTTGTGAGGTTTTCTGAATGCTACATATATATATATATACACACAGAGACACACATTTATACACACACATCTTTTTTTTTTTTTTTTTTTTTTTTTTTACAAAAACCACACACACCTATTTATTCCAATCTAGAGCTCTTGAGTTAAGCCTGGTGGAAAAAAATATTTTTCTGCTTAGTTTTCTTCTTCTGGCATTTCTGTCAGTTATTGTTCCCCTTTTCCAGCCTACCCTTCAAAACACTCATGACAAATGCTGGCTTTCTTCCATGCTGTATTTCATTTTGCAATGTCATAGTCCTGACTTACATCATGAAAGTTCTTCAGTTCTCTGAGGAATATATACAAGGCAAAGACACTTGGTCCATAGGTTATTTGGGGAAAAGATTTTTTTAAATCTTCTAATAAAACAGAAGGTACTTGGAAGCAAAAATTGATGAGTTTCCCTTGATAACTGTGAACTAGTAAACAGAGATGAAGTCCTCTCCTTAAAATAATGGGATTTGTTCAAAATGAGTTCAGAAGCAAAGGAAAAGAAAGTCAGAATTTGGGTGTTTCTAACAGGGGTTAAATCAGACAGCAGAAACCAAGATCTTAAAACTAGATTTTACTGGACTTTGCACTAGTTCTCTGCACTGTGGTTCAATTTGCCAACCTGAACTGTAAATGCTAGCTACTGCCCCTCCTGATTTAATCTGTGTAACAGATGAAAGAGCTTTGTAAAGTAGGTTGAAATTATTTAACACAAATAAGTGCAAAAATATAGTCTATTTGCTCAAAATGTCTCATTTTGCTGCCTCTTCAGCTAAAAAAAAGAAAAAAAATCCTAATTTTGACAATTGTATACATCTGTTTGAGACTTCTGCTTTCTTTGTATCTGATCTGACTTCTCCAAGCTTTATGAGGCATAGATTACTCACAGAACTATGCTACTCTTTAGGTATTCCATGTGTATGTATTTTGGTACAATCTCCAGTGTAACCTCTGAATCTTAGTCATATCAGCAGGCCCAGAGATATAAGAAAAGCAGGTTGACTTCAAAATCACAGGTCACTAGTGCTGGCCAGACTGTAATTTCTGACTATGAAATTCAGGTTATACAGTGTTGCAAACATTACTTTCAAGAGGTAAGCACTTTTAAATTCCTTCTTCCTAGAGCGGGATGAATTATAGGATGAATTGTTCTAGCAATCTTCGATTCAGGAAACAGCATTAAGATATAAAGCAGCCAGTTGAGCAGTGATGTAACTGTGATGCAAAGCACAATAGCTAGAATGTGACACAAGCTGGTTTTAATTTGATTTTCCCTATGCACTTCCTCCTTTACTCTGAAATTTGCTTTAATTCCATGCAGTGTCTATCCTTTGGGTTACCATGAGCTAACCTGTATTTTAAATTCAGGAAAAATTTACTTATTCAATCTCCAAGATCAGTAAGCTGCAGAATACCACAGAGGTTTAACTGCAAGATTAACCAGGGCATAACCTCAGACCACTGAAGTTGAAAGCCATGTTTGTCTCTTTGTGCTTCCTAACCCAACAGGAAAGATACAAGTACCAAGGTGTGAGGTCAGCAAATTCTCACACTCATATTCAAGTGCATAAAGCCCTCATGCTTCAATCACTGCTCAGGGGGAAAAAACGTAAGGCTTACTGACACATCTTCTATTCTATCTTGTACATGTGTCCTGGTATAGGGCAAATTTGGGAGAAAACCTCCAAAAGGGGGGCCCCCCCAGAAAGCAAACCCACATGACCCCTCCCCACAACTAGTTTGGGAAAAATTTCCTCGGAGAGAAGTAGAAAAAAACCTATTTCTTTAACAGGCAAAGCACTCCCCAGCACAAAAAACGAACAATACCAGATGACAAAACTCATTCGCTGCTCTGAAGAGATGACAAATTCAGAAAGTCTCTCCTGTGGGTGCCCGCTCTGTTATCAATCCCTCTGGCACTGGGAAAGGCTGCTGCCCAGAGCAGGCCCCCATAGACCACAAAGCGCAAGCTCTCAATGCTCCCCAGGTCCCTAGTCTAGAACAGGTTGGAACAGTTCCAAGAAAAGGGAAAGAAAACCAGTCCAGGGAAAAACTTCTCTGCCTCAGCTAGCTAAACCAACTAAAAAGCAAAGGAGGGGCCTGTTCTGCCCCATCCATACCCAGACAACACAGTTCAGCAGAACATGGAGGAGTAAGTGCAGGCTGATAACAAACTATGTGCTTCTTCTTCTCCCTGCCTTTGCTCTCAGAGCTAGTCTTGAAGGCACAGAATATAACATCCAGCATAAACAGAAGACAAGACTGGAGATACAAGCATCATAACATCACCCTAGGACAACACGCTATGTTCATTTATTTTCCCCACATATAAGTTAGGAGCAAGTTCTTTGTTCATAGTTCCTTACAGGATCAAGTTTCTTTATTCTCAAAATGTATTAACATTCGCACAAATATACTATTAGCATTGATAATGATATATACCACTTAAAAACTCTATCAACCTTAAAGCAAATGGAAGACTTCTCTTAAACCATGAGGAAAAACTTACTTTTCTTGCATGACAGCATAAGGGATAAATGGCTAAATTCATTAAGCAATTTCACATACCAAAACTGTTTGTTTAGTAGAATCCATACTTTACATCAGTATGGTTTATCAGCAATGAAGATAGGCAGGGAGACTGAGAGGTGGTCAGAAGCTGTCTTTATTGTGGACTACGTATGCTTATGTACTACTCCAGGAAGGCTAGTAATTTTTTACTACAATGATTGGGTTAATCATCACATAAACAAACTTACACATTTTGCAACATCTCTTGCTTGTAGAAGTCTTGATGCAATCTTCTTTCTTGATTCTATCTTCTTGTTCTGTTTGTTCTTGCCAAGGCATCCTGATTATCAAATCTCTTACACATCAGGTCCAAAGTACAATGATTAGCTTTAACTTTGCAAAAGGCTAACAAATGCTCTAAAAATATACATATTATCTGTTTATTCTATAAGCTACTTTGAGATTTCCTCCAAAAACAAAGATAACCACAAATAAAGTAAATTAAAAATGGTGAATCTGTCGGAAATGTCTGATATTACAGACAAGGTCTAATCTACTTTATAGATGCTCAGACCTACATTTCTGTGAGGCAAGAAGAAATATAAAACAGATTTAATTCCATGACAATTTCCATGATTTTGCTACTGGTTCAGGTAAAACCAAATCACAAATATTACCAAAACACAAAATCTGTATTAAAGTTGTTGATAACTAAATGCAAGTATTGGGGGTTTTTTAATTTTTTTTTTTTTTTTTTTTTTTTTTAAGTTTCCATGTACAAGGAAATAAGCATTTTCTGCACTTGTGTAACACAACAGCTCTTACAGTTGTTTCTGGAAACAAATCACTCAAGTCAAATGTGATCTTAACCTTGACAGCAACTTCAAGACTGAGTCTTTCAGAAGCTTCAAGAACAACTGTGCCAAGCTGGCTAGTAGTAAAATGGAGACTAAGCCATATTTAGTCAATTTACTGCACTTCAAAACAGTTCCTAAACTTGATAAAATAGGGAGAAAAAGGGAGTAAGGGCATCAAACTGAAGATGTGTTAACTCCTGCAAGTTACCAATATTGCTGCCAGGGTAAAGAGAGAAGAATAAGCACAGTGAATCATATTTTTTAGACTTAAGCTCCAAAGGTTTTGTAAAATGAAAGTTCTGCTTCTTACATTCTTGTGTGTAAGAAGGAAAAACCACTAGCAATGTTTTTACAAAGTAAGAAACTACTGCTGTAAACGAATCACAGAATGATTTATGCTTTACCAGGACAACCTTTTCTCTGTCTGGTAAGGGCTCTGCACCTTGACACATTTAAGCATTTAATGGACTTATGTTATGGCAATATGTTCCATATATTCCATCACGCTGCACATGTAGTGAATATGGGTGGTTTATAAAGACAACAATGCACTTAACCACAGCTTTTATCAAGTGATTCTCTGTGATAGGTTTTTGTGTCTTTGTTTATAAACTCCACCATGTATGGCAAGGGTAGAAAGAAGATAATTCAGGAATACTCTTGGGGTAGAAACTTGCATATAAATAGAGAATCAAAGAGATGTAACCCAGTTTAATGCCTTTTTAATCCCTAAGAAAAATTACTTGTTTCAAAAACATACACCTAACAGGCCTGGATATTCATTTTTAACTTCCTGGTAACAAAATTAACTGGGATGCTAAATCAAAGGCCTAGATGTTTGAAAGATACTTTCTTTCCCTCAGCATCTCCAATTCAGCAAAACAGACACATGCTATTAGAGATAGATTTTGACAGTAATAGCAGAGTCCTTGAAAATTCACAATAGAATGTAATCTAAACCAAGCATATAAAACGATTTGTGTAGTCAAGACTTAAGTTTAGTTCCCAACTCCAGACTTCTCTCTTAATACCAGGACAGATAGGTGCCAAGAGGGCAATAGAATTGGTAGAGCCCAGCTATTTTAATATGTAGGCTAGTGATACTGCTACTGACCAACAGCTCACACCTGCAGGAAATATCCTGCACAAAATATCAGGCCTGTCATTGGATCTGAAGAAAATTTGTTTGCTTTTTGTTAAAATAACTTGATTTGGTTTCTGAAAATGCAAATTACGGCCACCACAACAAAATCTCACAAGGGCAGGGAAGAAGAAGAGGCTATTTTTGACCAAAATCTCCCAAATGGCCACTGGCTACAGCAAACCAGTCTGGTTGAAATGGCATTGTGGATGAAATGTTGCTACAAGTGCAGTTTGCCGGCTATTTTTATTTCAACAAGTGTTTAATAATGTTGTGATCAGATTATGAGAAAAAAAACTCACACCACGACACTTTTCTGCTGATCTGTTCCCACCAACTTTGCAACAATTCAACTCAAGAAAAAAATGAAAAGGAAAGCAGCATGATAATCGGACACACAGAAACTAAGTACAGCATTAAAAATATATTGGTATGCAATTTCGTGTGAGGCAGTTTTGTGCCCGTAGCCCACTTTGTGTAGAGAGTGGGATAAGTGTAGCCCAGCTGAACATATTAGTCATTAGATGCAAAAGCAAACACTTCTATTTTTAAGAAGTTACCAAAGCCACATGCCAAAGATATCACTACTATAAAGATATAACAGCCACATTACAGCAACAACATCTGCTAGTGCATTTCCCAAGCTTCAAATATTATCCTTCATTTACTTTTGTTCTTTTCCTCATATTCAGCCAACCACTGTATCCTCATTTGAATATTGCTCCCACTACTTCATTACAGTGACATTGTTTTTGAAGATGAAGGCTGTAGTGGTATTGGTTCGCCGATATGAGTTTCCCAGACAACGCACCAATATACCTAGTGGGTTTAGTGCTGGTCAAATGGCAGCGTACCCACTAGAAATTATTTATTCATTTCTTGCTGTGAAATACGGATTAGGAGGAGGACAGCAAAACCGGTTCAAAACTTTAAAGAGTATAAAAAAAACTTTATCAACAGAATTACAGAAAAGTTATAAGAAAATCAGAATAAACCTTCAGAACACTTCTCCCCCACATCCTCTTTTCTTTCTCACCAAACGTAGAGACAAAACTTGCAATTTTCAGTCAGTTTACCACCTCAGTCCGCTTAGGAGAGGAGTCACTCTTGCATGCTATGGAGACTTCTCCACAAAAACAGTTCTCTCAGCAGTCTTGGCTTCCATGTCACAGCCAATCAGCCGCCTGGGTAAGGAAAATCTGTTCCCAGTGTGAAAGTCCCTCCCATGTCTTGTTACTTTAATGGGCCATGTCAGCTTAGAGGGTACTATTTTAAGGATGAGCTGTTTTAGCATAAAAACAAAAGTTCTCTTCTTTTTTCTCTGGGAACAAGGTTTTTCTTCTTTGATCCCTGGACCAAAGCTTCTCATCTCTCTCAACTCTCTCTGTTTAAGTTTCTCACTGAATTACAGATTTTCAGCATCCACACACTCCAGCATGAGTGCCCTTTCTTCATGGGCTGCAAGTGAATGCTGCATCTCCCCATGTACTTCACGAATTACAGGGAAAAAACAAAGTCTGATATACCAAAAAATATATCTTCATCATAGCCTCATTGTGGAGAGCTTGGTTCAAACATGGCTTAAAGAAAGAGGCCATGAAAATATACAGCTGATGGAAAAGTAAAAAGCAGCCATAAAGCAGCAGTTCCCAAGTCTTTTTCTGTAAATAATTAGGTTCTCAGGCACATTTTTTATAAACAGCAGGATTCTCAGACAGTCTTCTCATAACAGGTAAACATTCTGTCCTTGGCTGCTCTGGGAACAGATATGAAGGTTTTGAGAACTTTTCATATCACGGTGAGAACACAAATCTTGGTTTCAATAAACAAACCACAGGTATTGTAAACAAAAGGAGGGGTTAGAGTTTTCTCTGTAGCCTATCGTGAGCTCGGATTTTGCAATATGCATGAACTTAATTAACACTGTTATAAAAAGTGACTGATTGGATCAATAAATCGGAGTCGATGCTCATCAATCGGATGGTCGTCTCCCTTCACTTCAATACCTCATAAAAGAATTCCAGTCCAAGACTAAGGCATCTCCCCAATCTCCTCCCATCTAGAATTTGATTTGCTTCTTTACTGACCTCAATGTCTCATGTTGTTTTCCCTACATGTCTTCACCTTTTCCTCTTCCTGATTCGGGAGAGTATTGGTGTTCATAGGTTCATTTGTTCTCAAGCTTTATCAATTGAAACATTTTTAATAGAGTTTTATAGCACTCAAAGGTTGATCTTATCCAGGCTCTGCATCAGGGAAATTTATGTGTCTTTCGCTGCTATTCATATGGTCTCCACCGACACAGTGAGAGCCTTGGCAGCTGCCAGCTTTACTTAGCACTTTTCCTTCACTCAGAGCACCAAAACCAAGGAAAGCTGCTGCTGCCAGTTTTGTCTTTCTGTCCACAGTATGTCTTGCTAAAAGCGGATAAACAAACAAAGTCCATTATGAGCCATGTCGAGGCAACCATGGCCCTTTATCTCAGTCATGCCGATTTCATCTGCACAGTCTCGGCCATGTGGCCCCTCCCAGTCCAGGCTGGTGGCAGCCACAGAGCCACCCCAGATCTGGCCACTCCTGGCCTCAGAGCTGCACCCAGCGCCAACTGCAGGGCCACTCCCGGTGCTGGTCCCCACTGCATGGTTGCTTCTGGTGCTGATATAGCTGCCAGCCGGCATGGCACGGCAGCGCCAGTAGAACAAAGGACAAGGGGGCTTCGCTGGGAAGGGGCCCCAGCAGGCCACTGGGATGGGGCCCAACAGGCTCCTTGGTGAGGGGCTCGGCAGCCCATACACCACCCTTCAGAGGGCAGAAATCTCAGCTGCACTGTGGGCAAAGCTGACCTAGCCACGTGGCACCACCCCAGCCCGGCCGTGCAGGCCACGCGACGGCAGCCCTGCCCAGCCTAGTCCAGCCCTGCCCAGCCTAGTCCAGCCCTGCCCAACCTGGCCACACAGGGCCGGGTCAGCCAGCTACCTCCTAAAAACCTAGAAGCCAAGAAAGCTTTTCCTGGCTTTGTTAGGTTTTAAATGTGCTTTTCCACAGAGGCATATTCAACTCTTTTAAGTAGTTTAACCAGATATCAATATTAAAACATAGCCAGATGATTGGCTCTTCAAAACTTGCCAGCTCATTGGCTCCATCAATTTTCCCACAGGGAACCACCTCCACCAACTGAAAACATATGGTTTTCCTTAAACCATGACAAGGCTAAGAGACAGTTCTGGGAAATTTGTGCAGAACTTCAGCATCTTCTTGGGGGGCGGAGGGGGGGAGCAATACAGTGTTGTGAATGAGCCATGAGCCTTCCCACAGATGAAATATTTCCACTCCTGTTGCCAACAACAGTAATGGAAAATTTTTATAAAGAGAAAAATATTTTGGCACTACATCTGCAATAGCATGTCCTTTCTTTTCCTTTACTACCACCTTCTTCCTGTTCTGCAGAAAAATCTTGATCACCAAAAGTTTACAAAGGCAGAACTGTAGCAACAATGAAAATGTTTTAACATTTAAAAAAATACTGTTAATTTCTCCAGTCTTTTTAAGACATACTTGCCAATCAATTAGGAAATTGATAAACCTTACTCCAGTTTAGAACCAAAGGTAATTTTTAGACCTCCTTCCTCCAGCTAAAAAGATAACCCCATGTTGCAACACGGGGTTTGTTCATCCACAAAACCATTTCAACCAGACTGTGGATTACTGTAGACAGCAACCCACATGAAACCCAAAAAATGGCTGGACTGTCTCCAGGTTTTCTTCTATCATCAGCTGCAGACAGTGTAAGATCTCAAGAGCTTGCATGTCTGTGATGGATCTTGAAAACATATCCTGCATAAATTATGCTAAGAGCAAGGATCAAAGAAAAATAAGAAGAGATCAGCTTAAAGTTCCAAAGTAAGTGAGAATGCAGATGTTGCTAGATTATGTGGGTAAAACCTTATGGGCCTAGAAGTTCTGATTCACAGTTGTTCTTAAAGCTCATACAAAAAATGTAAGTGACAAAGACTATCACCAGATGAAAATATAATATAGCTATGAAAAGAAAACCATCAATATGATCTGAATATTATCAATATGATATGCTGTCTTGGTTTGAAAAGTCCTCCAAGGAAGGCGGGAGCTTCTTTTGATATGGAAAATGCCAACGCCCTCCCCTCCAAATTATTATAATTTTGAAATTAAGGGGCTCTCAGGTAAAGATATGGGAGTAGGAATAACAATTCTTTATCAGGAAAAAAAAATTAAAAGAAAAATAAAGATGCAGTAATACAAAACAACACTAACAGAGTCAGAATATGACCAGATACCCTGTTGGTCAGGGTATGGGCAGCAGTCTGATTAAATGGTGGCTGCAGTCCTCCTGCAGTGACAGATGTGGTTCAATTGAAGCAGTGATCCTGTTAGGAGGGTGCTGTTTTCCTCTGAAGGTCCAGTGGTGGTGTAGGTAGGCTTGGTCTTCCTCTGGGAATCCAGTGGAAAAGGCTGACTGTGGTGTTCCAAATCTCAGATTATATTCAGGTAGGAATGCCTGGCTCCTCCCCCTGGGTGGAACATCTCACAATGGGATGCTGTAATTTTATCAGTCATGCAGTGAGGCTCAATGGCCCATTAACAGAACATATTTTCCAGAGGGGGGACTGGTTGTGGAAGAGATAAAAAACTGCCCCACCTGGTTTTAAGTGGTGGCCCAATTAACAGAAGATAACTGCCCCACCTCTAACAGACTGCAATAGAATACACACCCCCAGCCACATCTTGCATTTCCAACCTAAGACATATGCTTATATAATCAATATGTTATGCTTGTAGACTGCCTCGATCTTGAAGCTTTCTTCATGTACCAAAACAAACTCTTCAGTATTATAACAATTATAACAATTTTCTTCAGCCCACCTTTTCTTTAAATAATATTTTATCTTCCTATATATTATTTCTGTCTCCCATTGTAGTTGTTTCCCTGGCCCCACCCCTTGTTCTGAAGCTAATTAGAAGGGTGAAGTTGTTTTTGAAATGCAACAATATTTATTTTGAGGTTCCTCTCCTCACATAGCATAAGAAGTTTGTCATATTCACTCTAAAGATACTAGTACATTTCAGATTTTCCCAATAGAGCAGATAATTCTATTTTCCACTTATCCTTAGGAATTTTATGTTCCGTTCAAGTGGGCTAAGCTTATAAAATTGCAGGAAAATCAGATGAAATAGCCAATAGTCATTGGCTTTGCTGGCAAAAACTGTAGGGTGAGGGATCAAATTTACTTTTTATTTAATTATTTATTGGTCATAATAAAGAGAAGTTGCAGCTTTTTAGAAACCTTAGGAGCACTAAGGTTAAAAGTAAGGTTTAAACATTAAATTAAATAATCACAGATCAAATTCTGGTGTCATTAAATTGGTGCTTCTGAGGTAAACAAATACAGAACTCAAGTTCTACAGACAATTTTCTGAAACATCATGCAACAGCTGTGAACATTAAACATTCCACAGAGGTCTTTGCCTTGTGCATTTTTTATTTTGAAGTTAGTAGGAACTTACCTTAGAGATTTCTGCAAAAATTCCTCACCTCTCCCCGAGTTTTTACTAAGATACCAATATTCCATCAAAGGATGTCAATTTTACTGTCTCTCTCAGCTACAGAGTGGGTGTGTTCAGCCAGAATGCTTATGTACCAGTTGCGTAATGCCTGGTGATTACAGTGGCTTCTTTTGTATCTCTATATGCTCCAGTAAGTCTTTAATCATCATTCCCTTTTATGTCTGTGCTGTTGTTATGCACATAACTTCCATGGTGTGCACAGCTTCCATGTCTCACTAGCTAAGCTCTGCACTGAAATATTAATGCCTATCTTGAAGAATTGTGTTAGAGTACATTTTACTAATCCAGTGGAACTTGCTATTTACTGTGTTCACCTTTTATCTAGAGAAGAGAGGCTGACAATTCCAAGCTTTCAGTGCCACAGATGGGCTGCAGTCCATATTTCTTTCTTCACTCTCCTCCTTTTTAGGACAGTACACTCCGTGTCACTCATATCCAGGTCAACCTCCACCCATTTCTGAGGGGTCACTAAAAAGACTTCTCTGCTTCAATTAACACAGTCTCACTTGGACACCCTCACAAACAAGACTGAAAGTCAAATGAAATTTTACAGTAAGAGCTTGGGTCCCAACCAAATTGAGCCTTGCTTGAGCAATTTTCTAATCTCTCTTCCTTAGAGTTCACCAGAGCTGTTAAGTTATTCATCTGCTCTAGGGACAACAACAGACCATGCCATTTGGTCCTATAAGCTGCATATCCTGCTTTAAATTTGGAGGTAATTAGTAGTTAATTACTTTGGAAAATAGTATGGTTTTCTGGTTTGTTTTCTGCTATTTCTTGGTGAGTCTAAGCCACACATAAAAGAGATTCAAAGCCATCTTAAAACCGTCCCGCAGAAGACAAGCTGATCTGCTGGATCAGTCCTCAAGAAAACAAGTGTACAAACACCACACAGAGAGCAAATAGTGATATGATGAAAATCCCCTTCAATTTGATGACAATCTTTCCATTCTCTCAAAAATTTCCCATGTTATAACATCAACATGAGTTGATGGGTATGCCTGTTGCTATAATTAATGATCTTATGGTTAATCAACCAACGTCCATTGCCATAATTAACTAGAAGGTGGCTTAGTTGTGTTGAAGTTACAGTGTATATATATATATATATATATATATATATATATAAAATATTAGATAGCTCGACAGATAGATACATAGATACATCTCATAATATACCCATGTAAGCACCTTGCAGGATCTTAATTCACAAGGATCACTCAATGGAAATCAGACTGACACAAATACTCGCACCTCACTGCACTTTTTGCCATTTAGAGCCAACTGTAATGCCACTAGACCAAGCAGGATACAAATTCTAGTATTCTAGTTTGTCAATTCAAATTCAATTTCAAGCTTTCTAGTTTGTCTGCCAGGACTGTAACAAGAGACATGCTTTGCACATTATGAAGATGCTCATAACTTATTACTGGTCTTAACACTTACTGAAAAACAGAGTATATAAAACACCTGCAACATAATAATATTAAATTAAATACGCATATATTTGCACACACAGTACACCCAAACAATCTGTCATGTCCATATGAGTCTTAATATAAAAATGTATTTTGACTTGCCATGAATTTGACAAGCAATGAATTTGATTAAATACAGAAGGCTTTTTCAACTGAGTAACACCAACTAATCCAAAAGCGAGATATTAAGTGGATCACTAGACAACCACAAGCACAGTCACAAACAAGTAGGTGAATTTCAAAGAAAAAAGCAAACCTCTTAAAGAAGAAAAATTGTTCCAACAGTCTTCAAATCTTGATCTACAGTCTGTAAGCATGTGAAAGCACTTGATTAAACACAGATATTGCAATTTGATGAGAACATAGTTTCTACCATTAACCTGCTCAATGAAATAGTCCAGGACTTATTTACTATAAGCCAATTAACAAATGAATGAAACACATGTTAATACAATTTACAATTTACATTTTAAAATCTATAATATCTTACAAATAAGACAAGAAGATGAATTGCATTCTTTATTACACTCAGCTTGCACATAATATCATGGTAAGCATTTCTCTGCTCACAATAGTTAACAGCACATACCAATATAATTTGGCACCTCTAGCTAACACTTATACATGTTTTAAAGTAAGAAAGTATCAAAGGAAGAAAGCAAAACTCAAATGTAGGTAAAGCATCAAGGAAAAAGGTTTCAAGAAAAAAAACCTAAGACAAGGGAACTAAAATTCTACAAGAACTGCTATTTGCATCACTCTAACATATATACTTCCAAAACAAACACATTCATAGCTACATTAGATGAACAAAAAGACACTCAATTTATTCAAAGAATCATTAATTGCTTTAAGTTCAAAAATTAGTTTATGGAATTCTTTGTATTGAATGTAAAGCCTCACTAGCAGCTAAACCTAAACCAGGTAACTTAACTATCAACTGGAGATGACAGGAATTTCATCAAAAGACATCTGTACAGTGCTTCAACTTTTCACATATATTTCACCCATCACATCAATGTTCTAAGAGCTGTGAAATTATACTTTCTTATTTAAAATTACTCAAATTTCCCAAATCTGGTCTCCAGTTTTTTTAATTGCCAGGAAGTCTAGAGATTCAGGAGGTTCAGAGCTCTCTGTTCTACACTAAAAATTATTCAATCACAACACAACAAAGATAAATAATAATTTTTCAAAGGAAATAAAAGAAAACTTTAACATCTATTTTATTTATATAAAATATAAAGTAAAAATAATAAAATAGAAATCCACTTGTAAAGACAGAAATTACATCCTTATGACAGCTTGTTTACTGTTGGAACCCTGTTGCACATGGAATATTTCTCTGCCTGTCCTGAGAAGATCCCCAGGAGAATACCGCTTTTAACCTTCATCCATGGAGAAAGCTTCCAAGACTTTGGGATTATTTGAAATCTACAAGTGTGTGAAATAGATAGTAGTATAGTTTATCACAGGGTGAAAAACTTAGAGATTTGGGTTTTTAGGATGGAGGCAGATAGAAGACAAGATGGAGGATTTTGGGCATTGTCTGATCGCCTTCTTGTTCTTCATCTGCTTCATTTTCTGCAGTGTTGGTAGCACAGAGTGATTGGTTAGAAAGAATCGCAATGCAGATGTTGCATGAACAGACAAATAATTAGTTATTGGTAGAAAGATAGAAATAAAGTACATTCTAAGAGTTAATTGGACAAAATAGCTTTAAAAGACCTTGAACCTGTGTGCCTTGTGACTTTCGGTGCCTTCTCTTTGTATGCTAAGTCTGAGATGTAGACAGTGTGCTGAACTTTTGATAAGAAAAAAATAAACAGCAACCTGAAGACCAAAAAAAACAAAAGTCCCATTCATCTGTCAATACTGGCACAGAACTTTGTAGGGGTCTCCCCATCACGGGGATCCTCAGAGGGGTTTCTACATTTACAAATAAGATAAAATAGTGAACATTCAACATTTAGGGTAAGCAGCTTTAAAAAATTCAAAAGGCTTCTGTAACTCTAGTGGCCTTTTGCTAACCATGTAAATGTGCAAGATTATTATGTATTATTTGCTTAGCCGTGAATTAAAATATACTGTACTTCAGGGAAAATCAAACCAGAACATTCAAGTTTGAGGTAGTGCTGAAGAGACACGGGGAGTTGTGCAGTCCTGGGCTTACTGCAAGATATGCAGGTACTGTCAAAATCAATCCACAGCTTTTTGTCCTTACTTCATAATGAGAATCTGTATCAAAGACAAACATGCTTACCATGCAGAAGAAGAGCCAGAAGCTTCCCATCCTTCAACTCTCTTTCCTTTCTGCCACTGCTTTTGTAAAAAAGCTGTAACTGAGAATGCTTTACTGGGACAGAATGAAGTATGAAAGGATAAAGGGACATCATTCAAAGGCACCTTTCATTCAAACATTCATTGTTCACAGTAAGTTTTTACGCACCACATTTACAAGACAGGGCTAAAAAACACACCCCCAAAACGACTACCACATACTACTAAAAACCTACACAACACCCACTCACAGCTTTTTTATCCAAAACTGACTTCGACACAGACACAGATGTATCATAGACATGAATGTATTTGAATGGGGAGTGTGTTGGAAGGAAGCAGCATTTAAAAGACACATCAATGTGGCCCTTTAGGACATGGTTTAGTGTTATACTTGGACGTGATGGGCTAGCACTTGGACACAATGATGTCAGAGGTCTTTATCAGTCTAAATCATTCTATGAATCAAAGTTCTGATTCTCTCCTGATAGAGTACTTTTTATAGTGAAGCTGATCAAGAGGGTCTTTAGGCAGTTCCTTCACTAAACAGTCTTCCTTCCAAAAAATTTCTGCTAATTTGAAAACAACTAAATCCTAAGAACTTTGGAATCAACTTCCAGAAGGACCGACAGACGAATTTTTTTTTTTTTAATGCATACATGATTACCATTCCTATGATGCTAGCTACAATGCTGAATATATAGCTGTTCTATGGTGCAGTCTGTACCATAGCTCCAAAAATGGCCACATCCTTTTCACATCCTCTCACACTTCCCTCTCAAACCCTCAGAGGGATCCTAACGTGCCTGAAGAATATGGAAGGGTGGAGATGGGAGAAGGAGATTCAACTAAAACCTGAAGTTGGTGCAAACACCTCTAACTGAAAACAGCAACTACTTTTTAGATGAACAGACAATAACATTCTCATTCTGGGAGGTACTCCATGCATAAAGCAAGTAAAGAAACTGTTTGATTAATGTAAAATAACAGGAGTCAAACATTAACCAGGCAGAACCAGGGGATCAAAAGCCCTATCCCCAGATAACCTGCAGAAAAGACATATTAAGCTTTCCCAATATTTATCACAGGTATCCCCATGGAGAAGATGAAAGGATGGGCATTTCTACAAGGGAGAAGAGTGAGGGAACACAGCAGTAAGGTGCAGGCAGGAATGCCGCAGGCAGACAGTCTCTAGTCTGTGTTATCCAGGAGATCTTTATTCTTTCAGTGAGCGATTAGACTGAAGGACTAAGGATTAGACAGAGCATAATGCAAATAGAAAAATTAAAGGAAATAGACAACTGCTTTTGTGATTTTTTTTTTTTTGCAAATTAACATAGATATATCCTTCATGTCTCAGAGAGCAAGGCTCACACACTTCCTTATTTGTAGACTGAATTCCAGAGCCAAGTGTTATCCACCATGCAAATGTCACTCATATGCCCCCTCACAGATCCTCGGCAGGCACTGCCTTATTCTGTCTGAATACCATAGTAGTAAAAGCACATACAAGTCCAATTACCTACTACAGAATCCTATTCCCTGACAGTAGCAGGGAATCCTACTGTACAAAGGAAGGAAATAAACCAAAGGTAACTTAGTCCAAGGGGAATTACCAGAAACATGTATTCCTAGAAACTTTAACATTAATATAAAGCTAATTTTCTTAACAAAGCAAGAAAGTAAAAACCACATCATATATTACTCACCTCTGCAGGAAATTCCTTGGTTGTCAATGACTTGTTCGCAAAATCCACAGATACTGGATTTCTTAAAAGACTTATTTTTGAAGGTGTGAGACTTTGAAGCTGTTTCTTGATGCTGGAAGCAAGGAGAATAACACCAGACCTTCACTCAGCTTTGAGTCAGAATTTTAAGGGAAATATAAATAATTTTAAAATAAAAGTAACAGTGGTGTTATATATAGTAATGTATATATATAAAATAATTTAATAGTATACTTTTGTATATAATACAATTTAACAGTAATGTTATATTTAGCAGTATAATAGTAGTAACATATAAGTGCTCTCACTCGCTCTCTCATCCTTGCCCTTCAACTCTCAAGTGTGGGAGACAACAAAATGTGAGGAATCTCTTCCATATCAGCACATGGCCACTGCAATTAATTTTTTTATCATAATTTCACAATTCCCTCTATAACTTACCTTTTAAGTGGAAATACAGAATAATGTCTATTATATGACCCAACAGTCCTCTGACGTAAGGTCTTATCTACATAAAAACTAGCATTGGTTCAGTTTAAAGTGGTTAAAAATATCATAAGTAGTGCCCTATCACAGCAGCCAATTTAACCAAAGCCTTAAAATCCCTTTGTCTCATTCCTGCATAAGAAACATACACTAGTTTAAAGTAGCACTATTTCCACAGTAGCTGAAATATCATATCGTAATATAATGCAATTATTTAATTTCTAACTGGGGACAGAATTCAAAAAGTCAATACCATATTTGTAATATGTATTTTATGGCTTCTATAACTTAGGAAACATTTAGGCAAAAAACCAGATCAAAGTTTTTTGCTTTGAAAAATCTCTGTCATGATTGGGTTTTTTTGCCTTTGAAACTACAGGAGATGTTTTTAAGGAGACAGGGGTCTAGGAGGAAGAAAAAATGTCATTACACGCAGGTTACTTCTCTAATCCAAGACAAGGAG
This sequence comes from Melospiza melodia melodia, assembly GCF_035770615.1. NCBI lineage: Eukaryota > Metazoa > Chordata > Aves > Passeriformes > Passerellidae > Melospiza > Melospiza melodia. The sequence goes on from NC_086194.1 coordinate 58,567,451, forward strand.
GTTCTGTACTGGGTTTGGGCATTGTTCCCAAAGAGCTGGGAGTCCCTCATTTCCACATCCTCATCTACATATGTATTTGAAAATAGGGGGGAGAAAAAGCAATCTCCACTGCTTGCTGCAGTTTCTCTTTGTAAACTTCTAAACAAAAAAAACCACAATTCTCATTTTAGATTTATCCTCTCTTCTTCCCTACAAAGTTCTACTTTTGGGACATGTCTGTGATGCCCTCTAAAAATAAGCTTAGCAGAACTTGCACTTTTGAAGAAATTAATGGATAAACTTCACTGTAAATTCATTCTGTTGCTAGGCCTGCTTTTCCTTATTTCCTACCTAACAAACACTTCTTCGCAAACCCTGGCAACTGCACTCTTACAAAGAAAGACAATTACCATAACCCACAGTTTATATACTGAAGTTTAGTTTAAGTAGGTCTTGACATTAGTTGATCAACTAGTCAACCTGTCCATTTAATTTATAACATAAACATCAAATGCAATTTTTCTCCGTGGTATTTAGGAAATATTCTGCATTGCAGTCTTGGCATCTGTATTTTAAAATGTGCATGTTTTGTTCCCTCTTGTTCATTTTAGGCCACTGTGGCCTCTCCAAGCAATTCAGTTAAACAGTTTATTTAGGAAATTCAGTACCCACAACTTACAGTCTCCTTATACAAGAACTCAACATAACTGTGAAATCTACAGAAGCCTAGATAAAGGTTTTTTTGTTGTCACCTGGTAAAGCTTTAGTGGAGAATCACAAAGAAAGACACCAAGGAAAAAGAAATAAAAATATATAAAAAGAAGGGGGGGCAGGGGGGGAGGGAACTGAAGATAAGGCAAAGCAAATACACCAAACAGCAAGCAATGCTACTTTCACGAGGCTCAAGATTGGAATCCAAAGTGCTCATAATTGTTAGGAGCAAAAACTGAAAGAAAACAGTGCAGAACCACAGGCTCCAGACTCAGGTTTTGGCAAAAGAAAAATGCTGTAATTACATGTGGTCTCAATTGATAGCATTATAAAAATTACTCTGGAAGTATTTTGCCATGCTGCGCACTCTTTGGCATGCAGAAATCTAGTGAAGTTGGAACTCTGTCCCAGACTTACATCAATGTAACTCTGAGGATTGTGTAAAAACTTACAGATGCATCCTCAGCTGTCCTCATCAGCTGATGAATTTCAAACACTACTAATGACAGAGCATTTTCATTAGGTAGCTATAGGCTAAACATCATCAGATGCAAAATTCACAGCAACTCTGTCAAAGGCAGTTGACACAAAAAACTCTCAAGACTGAAATTAAGCCAATATAGATTAAAACAGTCAAAATCCACAACTTTGTTTTTGGCAATACCAGTACAGCAATTCCTTCTTAAGAGAGACTTAGCACTGGTTCCTTACACCTATGGAATAGGTATTCCTCATTTTATTCCCAAATATCATATCACAACATAACAGTTAACATTTCAATGAATAACTAACTTTAGCAACATTAGTTTATTTCAACTTCATGTTTCCAACATGCAAACTGTAACTGTAATAACAGTTCTTTCTTTAAAGAGGAAGTCAGAGGGTCTAGATATTTTATTAAATAATCAAGGAAATATTTTTAAATTAAATATTTTCAAATAATCTTCACAAAAACTATATAACTATAGTTATATTCACACACATACATGCTCCATTAAAAACAAACCAAAAAAAGGCACTTAGCTGAACAAAATTGGTTCCCTAAAAAGTCATCCAGGCAGTGACTAATTTATATTTATGAGAAAATTTTCAAAAAATCTAATAAAAAAATGATTAGACTTTGAAAATGAAATAGTTTATTTCAGGTGTTTCACTGTGTTGATGAGATAGAGAAACAATGTGCAAACAGGTCTTGGCTATCTCCAAAACTTGTAAAATTCTATGTCACATTCCAGCTAAAAGAAAATTATAAATATACGTAAATAGCCCTATTAACTCTATGGCAGACTCTAGTCCTGCTGAATTTTACATGGCCTCTTAGCATAACTGCAGAATCATATTAAAAAAAAATATGTTTTGTTCACTTCCCACCTGTGGTCATACAAATTCCTTTTCCTTATCCTCTAACTTACCAACCTATACTGCAATTTCCTAGGACTCTCCTTGTGCATTCTTCAACTCTCCAAGGTAGCTTTAAATCCACTGGATTATATAATGGTTACAACTATTATTTTAAATACATGGAGGGAGGGGCCAGCAATGTATTAGCAGAATAGGTATTCAACCACCTTCTACAGGCTAAAGAAATGTTCATAGAGTTTCCAAAACATTATTCACCACCAGTAAATATATAAATATTGTAGAACCTATGCTACATGACAAGAATATGGGATGGTGGCAAAAGAATTAGAACACCAAAGTATTTTTACACTGGCTGAAATAAGGCATTTCTGGCTGTATATGTATGTATGTATGTATGCATAAAAATATGGTTTTATTTTCACACACACATCCTAAAATGTACACAAATGGCTAGTTATGGTACTAACACTAATACTAAATAACTTAAGAGGAATTTCAAAGACAATGGAGTCTTTGTTACAGATAACTCATTTTCTCCTCATTCATTCAAGGTGTTTCACAGAAAGATAAACAAGCAGACCAAGCTAGAGAAGAGAGCTATGACTTAGGATCATACAACCTGAACCAGCAATATGTGTCCAAGTGGAGTCTGCTCCTGACTTGTGATTCAAGTGACAGCACATGGAGAAGTTAGTGAGGAAAAAAAAAATGTCTCACCAAACCAGCTGAGTAAAGTTCATGTTAAAAAGAAAAAAGTCATGTTATTTGGTAGCACAAATTGCCTTAATATACAAGCATAAGGGGCCAAAAAAGTAACATAAAATGACAGAAAGTACTTTTATCCCAGCTTGTTGAAAATATTTCATGTTACAATTTCAAGCAGCAGACACCTTTGTAGTCTCTCAGACTAAAGACATCCAGGTCTTCATTATTTTAATAAGAAATTCTGCCCAGGTACCAGGGTTTCAAACCTATACACTTTTCAAAAAACAAACAAATAAATACACCCAACCAAAAAAGCCCCTAAAAAGCAGGGTCCAAATGACCTTACACGCCGTACAGATTTAAAGAAAAAGGTCAGAGGTGAGAAGCACCAGCACTCAATGTTTATTCAGTGTATCCACAGCCAATTGCAAAAATCATGGCTCAAAACATAAACTTTGCCTTATTGGGTTAGCACAACATCCACCTCCTTCACACAAGTACTTCATTGTTGTTTCAGAGAGACACTATTCAAGCAGAGCAAGCCAGCCCTGTCCCTTCTGTGTCCACTCCCTTCATGCTCCTGCATGTTCATGCATGCTAGAAGGTCTATCACAGACCCATCCTTCCCATTTATGCTAATGGATACATTTGCCACTAGTTCTGTCAAATTCTTGCTTTGAACATGCTGGTACTGTCTGCCCCACAATATTCTGTAGCAGAATGTTCCAGAAAGTCATACTCTCCTTTGTTTAAAGTATCTTTATTTGTTCACTTTAAAGTAAACTCCCACTGTGTCTGACACTTACTAGTGGGACTGCATAACTTGCCCCATGTTTCTGGAAAACTGTCACGGACATTTTTTCATAGAAAATCCTTTCTTTGGGATTTTTCCTCTTCTGGGAAGCTGGGGCCCCAGAAAGAGAATGTAAACAATTGTTATCTGCTGCTGTGAAATGCAATAAGTGCACCTGTGATTGGCTCATGTTCCATGTTTACAATTAAGGGCCAATCACAGGACCAAGTGCTCTGGGACAGATTCACAGAGAGCTCTCTTGTTTTTAGATTCCTATTTCTATTCTTAGCTGAGCCGCTTCTGCAACTTTTTTCTCTATTCCTTTTAGTATAGCCATAATGTATTATATATCATAAAAAAATAAATCCAGCCTTCTGATCATGAAGCCAGGTTCTCATCTATCTCTCTCACCCTGAGGAACCCTTGCAAGCCATGCAACAGAAAACCAAAGTGAAGAGTCCCCATCTTTTCAGTCCCTTCCCAAAAAGCAACTCTTCCATCCTGTTGACCACTTTCATAACCCTACCACATGCTTTTATACAGGCTGGGATCTGACATATAATTCAAAGTTTCAAGTTAACAATCCAAAAGGATGAATTTGCTCCACAGCCTATTCATACAGCCTAGTACTCTAGATCTAGATCTCTAGACATAGCTGCTTCTAATTCCTGCTGTCAGAATTAAAAAAAAAAAACACCTTGGTAGCTGAAAGGAAAATGGTATTGGCCATCACATACAAAGCTTTTCACCTTAGCTCTCTCACTTCCAGCTCTGAACTAACAAGTTAAAAGCCAGACAGACACAAGGCAGTGCAAGATGCAACAGAGAAGCAGCAGAACAAACCTAGTTTCACACTGGATTCTAGAACACAGGTCTGGAGCCTTAGCTACCCTATCAAGTGACCTGTCCAGAGACAGCCATGACTAAAAGTAGCAACAACTTCACTGCTCACTAACAAGAGAGTGGATCTATGTCTCATGTACTATTCTTTCACGCACATTTGTCCTTTGTAGACAGTCACCTCAGAGGAGGTCCTTTACCTAGACCATCTAGGTCCTTCATCAATTGCAGGTGCTCTTCTCAAAATTTTCAGTTCTTGAGACAAAACGCTATCAGCTTTCTTTGAAAAACGATTTCTACAGAATGCAAACATAACATAAGAGAATAAAGTGTTTGAAAAAGACTGGTAATTAGATAAATTTCTTTTCCCTTTTTAAACTTGAAGTCGACCACCTCCAACTTTAAACAACAAATACAAACTTCATCGTGTTTGCAATTTTCCAAAAAGTTCTTCCCAACATGATCTGGCTGAGATTTCAGCCCAGAAAATAATATATCCAGATCTGCACAGAAGTGGGTAACTGAAGAAGAAGTGGGTATGCTGAAGAAAAACAGCACTCAGGATTGTCTGAATGCATGCCCATTAGTAGTCTAACTTCCTTCCAGCAGAAAGGAGGCAGAGCAACACACCTGCTGGAGAGAAACAACCTTCCTGCCTTTCTCCAGCCAAATCCTCACTGCTCTCTTTTATCCTAATATCCCTAAGAATCAGTAACCTGTATAGAGCAGCGGTTCATCCCCACTCCTTCCAACAGGAGCAAATGGGGAGCTGAAGTTCACTCCTCGCATAAAATAGCAGCAGATCTCACATCTTTTCATTTCATCACTTCTTTGCATTTTTGTTTCAATATCTTCATTTCTCCACTGTTCATGCATCTGTATAAGCAGAATAGCAATTAGGAGACAGACTGACAGTCCATTAAGACAATCATTACTCCAGACACTGAAAAGCTTGTCTATTTTTATCCTCATCTCATTGGCAAGCCAACATTTGTTTTCTATGGGAAAATACCACAGAAAGGAAATGTCTGAAAGCGGCAAAGGACTATCCTTCACTTTTCATAAAATTTCAGTGTTTGTCAACGGCTATTTTTCTTCTTTTTTAAATGAACTGACCTTGTCTTCTCTGAGACTATAACGCCGTTTTTATTACATAATGATTGGAATTCCCACATAGTCAGAACTAGACAGCTGAAGACTAGAACTCACGTATTTAAATAACAGGGGGAAAAAGGCCATATCTGAACATACTTGGTTTATTCTGCTAACAGGAAAAAAAAAGAGTGTAAGAAAAGTTACAATTCAAATACATCAGGCATCTACCCTCAAAATGTTGCCAGCTAACCAGGTTTTTTTAAAATCATCTTATACACAATCTCCAATCAAATCTTTTCCAATCAAATCAAATGATTTTTCCAATCATACCTGCAGATGAATTCTTTCAGGTACACAAACACATTGAGTTTACATGCATGTTTCCTCTCTCCATCTTGATAGTCCCTAATGAGACCATTTCCAGAAGGAACAAAGGAGTGCAGCAATGTGCAATGAAACCCTCTTGTGACATAATGCAGATACAAGACCAAATACCAGAGAGCTACCAAGAGTTCTCTTGTAGGAATTTCTGATGTGGTAGAACCAGATATTAAAAACAACAAAAACAAACAAAATAATAATTTAAAACAGAAATCATAAAACACCCAACCAGGAAATCTCCCAAGGAAACAACTAGGAACAAGGAATAACCAGGAAATTTACCAAGTTCTGCAGAGAAAGGAGAGAAAGCAAAAGAAGAGGTCAGACCTGCACTAGAGAAAGGACAGACAGAAAGCAGCTATGTGTCAGAACATTGGTCAGAAGAAAAACAGCTGAGAGGAATGAAGATGTATGTCACTAAATCAGTCACGAAGAAGTAGAAGAAATATTACTGATACCAATGTAGTATTTTTACCCATTTCATTTAGGCTCAAAGCTTGAGTTTGCTCTCCTACCCTAACAATCCTGCTTGAGGCAAGTGTGCTACATTGATACATATACAATTTAGCACTTCAAGCAGGTAATGTGTGCAGCACAGAAGTGATATCTTACAGATATATCTTTTCTACTCACTATCCTCCAGAAAAAAATCAGCATCCAGGACAGAAGTACACAGAGGTAAGGAAGTTGACAGCTGCACACTCCATATATATGTGCATTCAGTAGCTGCTGTACTAAGGAAGAATTAACACTGAAAGTGCATTTATCAGGGAGGTCATCAGTCAGACCATTACATCTTCAAAAGCAGAAGATAACAAGCTTTCCAAGTCTGCAGGAAGATCTCATTGAAGGCATTCAGGCAGGATGAAGAAATGGCAATCTCAGTTTCCTCCTCTTCCCACACACATCCTTATATAACTACTTAATTTTAACCCAGGCCATCAGCATGGCTCATAAGACCTACCGACAAAGACAATTATTAGTGAAGTCTACCTGGCTGTTGAAAGGCTGGAGTTACATTAAGCAAGAGCGTAGTGTAACAAGAGCACAGACCAGCATCTGTTGCCAAAACATCATTCAACACCTCCACTCTCCACACCAAAGCAGGTACTTCAATTTATTCCTCTAGGTCAGAAGCAATGGTATTCCAAACACTCCTGTTTCAGTGTGTAAGCAGCTCAAGTTAAGCAATCCTATACAGATTACCATCTGCACTAATGATAGTAACTCATATGGAAAACAACACTCTGTGTGTATGCCTGGAATTATGTCCTTATCTATTTCCTCTTTTTATTTTTATTTTAGACTATTCCAAACAGTAGTCTAAACCAACATGTTTTATATAACAACTTAAAATAGAAATATATTTTGCATTTCATTAAACCTGAGGACTCAACATTTTTTGCTTACAAAATTTTTTTTTTCCAATAATTTAGGAAGCAGGAGTGAACCTCATGTGGAAAATTAAAATCTCCATTGTGCACTTTTGGGTAAAGCCTAATTTCCTTCATAACATCTAGTTTCACTTTTTCCTGCTCTTTTACTGAAGCTTTGACAATTTTTTTCCATCAAGTTATAATCAACCATTTTCAGGAAAGAGAATCTGACTAGTATTACACAGACTTCTACAAAAATTATAAAGGATAAGTGCCACTCCAAAAATCAGAAATGTTTACTCAACAGTCTTGCTCCAGGATGCAAATTCATTACTTTCACTGGAAAGCAGACAACTTGTGGTTAGTCATTTATTTTGCATTTATCCTGGTGTTGCTGTGTGGTCTTTAAAAACACAAGCTGATGAAAAACACTCTACTTGGAACTGTAGATTTTACATATGTTCTGGGTTTGGGTTTTTTTTTGATAATACAAGATTGGTGGTACCGACCAGTGAACACAAGTGTTTCTTGTTAAAGCAGTATACTGCATCAAAGCCTTGATCATATTCCCTTATTGTTACTAACCACAGATAATATAAAGAATCCACACCCACCACCTAAACAAATCAGAGGAAACTTTGAGATGGTGCAGGTACTAGGTAGGTTTGTATTTTTATTGTATTTTTACTAAAGAACCTGAATGACACACACCAAAAAACAAAACAAAAACAAAACAAAAAAAAAAAAAAAAAAAAAAAAAAAAAAAAAAAACAAAACAAAAAAAAAAAAAACCCAAAAAAAAAAACCAGCAAGGATTAGTGTCAAAACTTCCTGGTTAAAACTGTCATTTATATTACAACAACATTTTCATGATGCACAACATTTTTTAAAAATGCTAAGGAAGAATCAGTGTTCACCTGATGGTAACAGACACATTGCTTACTGTGACAAACAGCAAAATAAGACTCTTCTTCCAATCTGCACACTGCTTCCAGCTCTAACCATCCTTTACACTCTGGTACTTGAATCAGTACTATGGAAAGTAGGCTATTCAGGCTTTGGCAGACATGAAGGGGAAAGCACTTGCCATATCAGGTTCAACCTTACCTCTATTTGAGAGAGCAAATGGAAGAAATATTTAGCAACAAAGCGTACCATGCTATGGTAAAAGAATGCATCAATAGCAGGCCAATAACCATAATTATACCTACTCCTGCTGAACCTCAGATTTTTATACATAAAAAAATTTTACTTAAGTTAACCTTAATCCCACCTTATTAATAATCGTTTTCACAGTCACTTCAGTCACAGGCTGGAGATGGGATAACACCCTTGCCTGCCTGTCCAAATGGTCTCCACCTTTTCAGGTAGCTATTCCTATTCAAATCTTTACCTCTAGCAAGAGTACAAGAAAATAGCCATCTCGACAAATTTCATCAATTCAGGTCACTGACAAGTGCAGGCTGCAACCAACTGGGACCATTCTATGTTCTCATCCAGCCAAGAAAAGATTTATTGCTACTGGTCTGAGGCTTGGAACTTTAATTCCTCTCCTCTACCATATAAATGAACCAGAATAATGTAAAATGGCGTAAGTACAAGGATCACATTCAGCTACAAGATCTAAAGCTCTTGTGGAAATGAAAATCAAACACAAGAGACATTTATGGAGTTATTATACTTATGGAGTTATTATACTTATACTATTATATTTATGTCTGCTCTGTAGCTGATTAACTTGGACACTCGCCCAAAGACAAACAGTTAAACTATTACATCAAGAAAATGACATAAAATGCAATTGTTGCTTAATTCAACTAGCCTGCTCTTTTCTTTTGGCTCAAAAAATGACACACTTTAAATTTCTAAATAGCTATTCTGGTTATTTCTCTGGCACTAAAATCAGGATCTCTTACCACAGCAAGTAAAGAAAAACTCACCAAGACACATGCCTAAGTTGATTTTCATGATCCTTTTCAAAGGCCCAAAGAATCCACTTGAAACAGCAACTTCTTCCTTCTACCAACAACAAAGCTCCACAAACCCTTACTGTTATCAAATACTCTCCAATCTCATCAGTATCCCTTCACCAGGGATCTTCGGTTTCCATTCACATCTGTAGCACCAAGGGTACTTTCATATTGGTACACTGGAAAAGTACTCTGCTTTTTTACTCTTTTCTCACAAAAAAATTTCCTTTAAAGCCTTCATAGTTTCTACTTTATCATAGGTTAGATTATTTTTCTTGCACTTCTAGAGGATATCATTATCAGAGCAGTTACTACCCCTTCTGTCCCACAGGAAAAAAAAAACCAAAACAAAACAAAACAAAAAAAAAACAAAAAAAAAAAAAAAAAAAAAAAAAAACCCCAAAAAAAAAAAACCAGAAAGCACTTCTAGAATAGATTCTTCAAATAAAGTAATTTTCTAGATTACAGCAATTTACTCTCATAATCTCTGCTGGTCAGAGTGACCCCGAGATGCGTTAGAAAGTCTCTTTTCCCAGCCTGGTAGTCGAAGAAGGAGTCAGAACTCTTCTATTCCCATTCTCAAGGTTGTTTATTGTTTCTTATCTATAAAATTCTTTTTCTGACCTGCGGAGGTCTGACTGGCAGGTCGGGTTGAGGCACACTGACCACCTCAGAGGCGGTGTTATCTTTTTATACTAAAAACTACATGTACATTATTTACAATAACTTTCCAATACCTATCACCTATGTTACACAGTGAGCTTCTACTCTAAACCAATCTAAAAGTGCCACCATCACTCAGAACACAGAGGCTAGGAAGAAGAAGGAAAAGGGACAAGGCATGTCCAAATTCCTCTATCTTGGGACTCCAAGCCCCCATTCCAAAAACCACAAAAATCTATTTTTTCACCCCATGACAAACTATTATTCTACTTAAACTCTCTTGACTTGTAATTCTGCATATAAAGGTGGTAATTTGCTCCATGGGTCAAGATCAAAGGCACAGGGGTCTTGGACTCCGTGCCAAGGTCTCTGAGCTCCCCAGGCATGGGCTCGAGTCCTCTAGGGCAGCCAGAGGAATTTCCTGGGTTCTGACAATTTACAAAAGCAATAGTCCCATTATGCACTTGCCAAAATCCGAAATTTCATGGAAACTAATATCAAAAAACATGGGAGACCACTGAATGCTTATTTAAAAAGCTTAGTTAGTTTTGACATCCAATTATTTGGTAACATTTTTATTATTACAGAGTAATCATGTAGTGTATCATGTAGTGCTGTTGAAATCAACTACAACTTCTGAAGCATCTTTATTACCTGGACATGTTTGTCTTCAGGTTGGTTTACAAGGCAGATCTGAAGGCTGGTATTTTTACAAATGTTGTGAGGGGAAAGCACAAATACAGTTTTGTCAAAATCTGAGGTGCATCTGCAATCATCTATTAATGAAGAAGTGGTAATCTTTCCAGAAAAAGCTACCAAGTCCAAAAAGCCAGATGGTTAGAGGTTTTGCTCTTTCAAAATATTTTTATCTGGCAAAGTAGACTTCTTAACAAGCAGCAAGTCATTTGACAAAACTAAGCAACTAAGAACAAGCAGTGATTCTGCAGTACTGGGAAAACAGCATCTGCAAGTATACAGTTAGCTAGTCAAGATTTGTATGTTGACCTTTTAGAATTATGTGAGTTTCTTTGTATAATGCAGCTTAGAGCAGGAAAATTTGTAAAATTTTTCAACTGTAGCTGTATATCAACACAGGCCCTGTCCTGTCCTTTCCCTTACAGCAAAGGCAGAATTTCCAAACAAAAACTCAATTTCCTACAAACACATATAAGCATATTGAGCGAACTACAGTCGGAACACACACTGTTCTCCCAAGCAAGAGCATACAGAAGAAAAAGTGGAAAAGAGAGACCTGTCTCTTCATAGTATTCTTTCAGCAAAGATTTATGTCTTAATGTTGCCAAACAAACCTGATACTAACAGCCAAAGAGAGCCTATGACTATATGCTTGTTTTGTTTGTTAATTTTCACTACACACAAGATTGTAAGGCAGTAAAATTTTTTATAAGATGCAGCCCTCAGCAGTAGAGAAACCACAAGGAATGCACAGATGTGATAACATTCTTCCAAGTTAAAAGCATTACTTCAGAAACATCAGCATATAAAATATGTTGAATCACTGATGAATGAATGTACCTCAGTTTGCCCACAAGCCAATTCTCCAGATGAATTGTTTTGAGCCTGTTTTAAATAAAGGGTCGCTTCAGTTAGTGAAATATTACTAACTGACAAGGCAAATTCCAAAAATACTTCACTAGAATTAGAAACCTTTTTCCCCTCACTAAAACAATTTTTAAATAGCACTTAACCCCTACACAGCCACATAGGTATGCTCTAAGCATATCCCTTTCCCCTCTGTACATCAAAAAAGCAGTTAAGTGAGAAATAAAAATGTTTACCAAAGTATCTGAAAAAGCTTCCCAATGTTATTAATGGAGATGACGGCAACATTTTATTTCACATCTGTATCAGATCCCACTTGGTCTGAATTTTTTTACAGGGGGCAGAAGGAAGGGTGGCAGCACAAGGGAAAACGTGTAAAGGAAAACAAAATGCCAGACAGCTGTGCAAACTAATGTTCAATTCAGCTTAAGTTCAATTCACAGCCTGTTATTACACTGACTGCAGCTGTCACCTTCCCCTGTCTGCAATTAATTGTCCACGCTTTTGCTTTCCAGTTATTCTTTCACCACCTTGAATAACCTAACACACCACAGTTCACCATGTGAACCTGAGACTCCAACCTGTCTCCAAGTCCTCCATACAGTCACAAGCGTACTGTGTTTATATATAATAGCAGCTTGAACTCTGGAAACCAAAATTTACTGCTGATAGAACAGGTAGTACGACATCAATACTAGTGCAGAAATTTATAACAAAGAAATACCATTTTGCAAGCAAATAAAGGATGAAGTATTTTTCCTAGAATAAGTGATAAAATTCTTTAAAGTTAAGCCAAAACAAATTCTGCAATTTCATAACCTGAACTACTGTATTCTATTCACTCAATCATGACAAATTAATCTTTTCCATGCAAAACATGCACATATACACAATCTATTAATTGTATAATTCCTGTACCACAACATATAGATGCCCTTTTTGCTCTCACTGCTAGCAGGTGTGTACACTGCTAGCTGTGAGTACAGAGAGATGTCTTCAGACTAAATGATATGTCTTTGTCATGGTAACCCTTTGCAGAAAATTTATTATCTTTCTATTGCTCTGCCTCTTGAAGGATGGCTGTGTTTAACTGTCTCACTGTGACTGAATGTGTTTTGTGAAAAGGAGAGAACCTCTTATAGACTTCTTGGTTTATGTGAAGCATTCTCCAAACATCAGGCTGCTTGAACTGAGATTCAGTATTCCAGTGAGCTCAGTCTCAGGAAAGCAAGGTGATCCTACAAGGTCATCTAAGTGAAAATTTCTAGCAGAATCAGATGACCAGGAATTTAGACTCATAGTTGTCCAACTCATCATTTCCATCATTTCCAAGCATTCGAGTCAGCATAAGCTTGTATAGTTTATAATCTACTGCAATACTTACTTGCATCATGACCTATGCTAAGACTTCCTCTTCACTACTGACTGACCTATCTAAATCTAGAAGCAAATACTTCCACAGAGACAGCAACAAAAAATTATCCTCCAAGGTGTCCCAGAGGTCCTCCTATAATAAGTGCCAATACCTAACACAGTCCTGAAAAAAAATTCATTTTTACAGGCATTGCACAGTTCATGTTCTTTGACTCATTCAACTTGCTTGAGTCATCAGCTCCTTAAAGAGACATTTCTTAAGAAAGTAATTCAATTACTAGAAACCACTTACTGCTCTTCAAAAATGGTAGCAGATGGCGGAATTGCCAGTTCTTTCAATTTTTTTTAATAATACTGTATCACCCAAGGTCTCTCAAACACCAAAAAAAAAAAAAAAAAAAAAACCACAAAAAAAAACAACCACAAACCATGCTTTATTCAGTTTATTCAAATTTAACTCCAAATACACAGCACAGTCTCCTGTTAGCAGACACTGATCTACCAGCAGGTGACAGTCACTGTGAGTTCAGGAGGTTTCAACTGCCCCTGGTTTCTTTTAAAAAGACCTCTGCAAGATGGGTGAGAAGAGTGAGAAGAGTGCTTAATATTCTTTCCTTAGGACCCAATGCACCTAGAACGAGCCACAAACTACAAATGCATCAAGGTAAATCAGCTAACCAAAGCTGGACAGACTACATTTATTCATCCCAGAAAACGGCCTTTATCAAACACATTTCTGAACAAAATTCTGAGAGATCTTAAAATAATCAAAGAGTAATCCCAATCCAAAGCAAACTCCTAAAATCTTTGAATGTAGAAGCAACACTGGGGGAAATGCCACTAAAAAAAACCCTATAAGCTTATGCCAGGATTCTGACTCACGTGCTGCTAGTTTCTACCTTAATAAGAAATAAATACCCTCAGAAAGACAAAAAGTTCCAAATGACACACACGCACATAAAAAACTTTTGAAAATATCTTCTGGTGTGGGGAAGAGGTAAGGGATTAAATCTCTCTGTAACCTGATGAGTGCTATCTTACCTGCAGGATAAGCACCCAAGAAGAATTCTGAGAAAATTCAATGCAAAGAAAATCCTAATTCTTTTGGAAAATCTTGACTTAAAAAAGAGCAACTTAAGAGGAGGCAGGGCAATACAAGTTCAACAGAGAACAAGCTCAACAGTTTTTAAGATGTTTGGTTGAGAAGCAGAGCATAAAATTTGCAATTATCAGTCCCTTGTCCGTGTATATGATCCCTTCTACCCACATGTAAGAGGTCTGAAGTTGAAATAAACAAGAAAAACATATTCATGAGAGTGAACTATTGTGGATTGTCAATAAATAAAATTTTCCTACACTCACTAAAATATCTACATAGTAACCAAATACTACAGAGGAGGCTCAGAGTGCTACTGAGCAAGTTTACTTCCCTCATCCTGCAGAATACATGATGTTGTTCTGGACAATTAATGTCAATTTCTTCAAGAGTTGTAGCTTAGGAGTTGTGCAGCCCTGCTTCCCATCTACATTCTTCTTGCATTCTCTCTATCTAGTCTGGAACTCCATGTCAGCAGACAGAGAAATGTCTTCCAGCAGACAAGAATGAACAATCCCTCCCCAATTACAGAGTCACGTGTGGGCTATAAGCAATTTTTCAAACATAAAAGGAAGGCGGGAATTTGCTATCCCTATGTTAGCAAGCTAAAACAAGCCAGCCTGCAGATGGCAAGGATCAAAGCATCTAAGTCACCTCAAAATTAATCCCCTTCAGGAATGTTCACCACCTCCCATTCACACATACTATATCCCTCCTGTCCTTCCCAGAGCAATAAATTCTTTGAAATTAGAATGATTACCCAGATTACCATCACGGTTTGACAATGGCCAAACACCAGGTACCCATGAAAGTCACCCACTCACCCTCCTACAGCTGGGCAAAGGGTTCATGAGCTAAGGACTGGAAGAAGACACTCCAAGGGCAAAACAGGCTCAATTTAGAGGTACATAGTAAATTTAATATTAATAAAATAGGAGGAGGATAATGAGAAGTAAAATAAGCCCTTAATACCACTTTTTTTCCCCCAGTGCCTCCCTCCTTCGTACTGACAGTGCATAGAGATAGGGGGCAGAGTTTTGGTCAGTTCATCACCCCAGATCTTCTTCCACTGCTCAGGGAGAAAAGTCCTTCCATCATGAGACAGTGCGGCTCCTCCTACAGGACACAGTTCTCCGTTAACTTCTCCAATGTGGCTCCAATCTCATGAGCAGCAGCATTCCCAAAACCACTGCAATGTGAGTCCCTCCCACAGACAAAGAGTCCTCCCAAAACTGTTGTGGCATGGATAACTTTTCCGGGGTGGAGTCCTCTAAGGACAGGCTGCTCCAGCCTGGAAGCAGGGACTCCCTCTCTCCATTGTTTCCCACTGGATCACAGCTTCCTCCAAGCATCCACCCACTCCAGCATGAGCACCTCCCCCACGGGCTGCAGATCTCTGCATCTCCCATGGATCCCCATGGGCTGCAGGGGTACAGCTCCTTCACCATGGTCATCAGTCACCACAGCCTGCAGAGTTATCTTGGCTCTGGCACCTGGAGCACCTCTTCCCACTCCTTCTTCACTGACCTCGGTGTCTCCATGTTGTTTCCCTCACATGTTCTCACCTCCTCCTCTTCTCTGGATAGAAAAACACTGTGCCCCCACTTTGTTTTGATTTTCTTGTAAATATGTTATCACAGAGGCATTACCATAATTTCTAATTGGCCCAGCTTTGGCCAGAAGCATGTTCATCTTCAGACTCATCAGGGATTGTCTCTGCTGGACATGGTGGAAACTTCTAGCAGCTTCTCACAGAAGCCACCTCTGTGACCTCCCACTACCAAAAACGAGGCCATGCACAACAATGTGGCTTTACTCACATTTCAGTCCAGCTCAGTCAAACCAAGTTTTCTAATTAAGCAGAATAACTATATTTTCACAAAATCTCACACCTGCAGGGGACATAGTCTCACTTGAAAGCACAGAGCTAAAGGCACTAACCAGGACAACTGGATCTTGTATATGAAGTGTTAATTCAACTAGGGGCTGCCTTCTTCACAAATAGCCACAAACCATTAGAAAACAATTCTCAAAGATTCTTCTGATTATTTATCAATTCCTTCTAGCAACACATGATCTTGCACCACACGATCATTGAGCATTTTGAATTGATAGTCTTAAGCTAAACTGAGAATCAATGCTTCAGTCCTGGTTTTCCTCAGAAGTACTGTTCTGTACTTGTAGATTCAAGATGTCACAGTTGAACACAGACACTCTTTCTCAATTAGCACCCAAATCCTCTTTCTTGGTAAGAGGCATATTATCTCCTGCAGACCATAATGAAAGCTGGAGTGCCTCATTATGTCTCTATAACCTTTGGTAAAGGTCAGCTTGTTCATACACCTTATTACCCTAACATACAAGGAGAACAGCTATTCTCTTTTCAGGGCAGAATTAGCATCTGCATTTCAAAATAAAATAGAGTAACAGCATGTATGCACACAGGGAACAGTCAAAGTGTTTTAATGACATAGAACTAAAAAGTTAAAACTGCAATTTTTTTTAAAATTTGTTTTCTTCAAATTACCTCTGCATAGCAGAGAGAGCAGGTATTAAACAAAAGAATACTCCCCGCAAAAGCTAAAAGATTTTGACATGCTACTCTTGTACTTCCTGGGGAATGGAGTTCTAACTGGCTTCTGGCATAATTCCTCTATAGGTTCATTTCCTAGATGGAACTATATATCTTATGATGCATTTTATCAGTGCTAACTATAAAACTATTGTGCTTCAGGAAAGCTATTCCTTGAAGAAAAGTCCAGTGTGCTTACCAAGGCTGGGGATGGGGGAGGGGGGAGAAAAATATCACAAATTAAGCACATTACAGAAAGCAGTACAGAAGTCAAAGCACAATATTAGACTGAAAAGGCAGAATTTCTAAGCTTCAAAAGGCAAGAACTCTATGGAAGAATATTAATGTCAAGCCAGAACTAAAACTAATTCCTCCTCTGGCCCATCATTAAGTGTCTTGAAACAACATACGTAATTTAATATAGACAGACAAATTTTAACATAAGATTCGAGCTTTCACATTTAAATATACTTTTGGAAGGCAGGCAGGTAAAGGAGCAGAAGGGCAGCACCAAAATATTTTACATAACCACAGTATATAAGACAGAAGGAAATTAGACAAAAAGAATACTAGCATCCATAAAATACTGCAGAATACAAAAAGCTCTCAACTACACTAAGACCTCAAAATAACAGAACAGCTGGTATCAACTGCAGCAAGGCCACTGCTGAATACCTGCTGAAAGGGAATACCTGCAAAGTTACAAAAAGCACAGAATTGTCAGGCATTTGTTTCCACAATCATAAAGAAAATATGTAAGGCTTGCCCATATTTATGTGCTATAATTTACTTATACATTGAAGATGCATTCCTGAAACATGCATGTTGCTGATATTTGAAAGACAGTTTTATTTCAACAAACCATGCTCAAAGAGCAAGAGCAACTATAATAGAATAGCAGGGGTTTTTTTAATGTTTATAACCTTACAGGTCAAAAAAAAAAATCTGATACTGGGGCTAGACCAGAGCCCCAACAGAGAACAGACAGAAATTTTAGGAAACAGGCTAATAACAATCTCAGTGGTTCAGTTGAAATCTACTAATCCAAACATTTATTACATAAAATCCAGTCTACTACTTTAAAAAAACCCTGCAGAGTTTGATCTTAAACACCCTAACCTACTGAATTTGCCACTGGAAATGCCAGGTTTCCCAGAACCTGCAGTAATAGGTTGTACTTAACTTTTCATCTTCCAAATCAAATCCATCTCAACTGAAAAAACTAGTCCTAAAGACTGAGTGTGGCTGATAACTGCAAGAATAATTGAATGACTGGAAAAAAAGATTACATGCCTCAGGAATTACTTATTTCTAACTTAGTGAAATACTTTGTGTTCTTAAAGGAAGCATTTTCAGAGGTTTTTCAAGCACAAATTAAATTGATTACATACTAAAATCAACAGCAATTCATTAAATCACAGACCTAGGCTCTCATTTCTTCACCACCACAACAGTCTATGTGTTTATTAGCTATAATCAGGTAACAACACATTCATCAAAGCCAGAGGGAACAGTTTGTTACTAAAATCCAAGCAGCTGAAGTTTCTTCATGTATATATAATAAATTAAAAAACAGCAAATCACCTATAACCCGGCAGACATACAATATCAATTATTTGTTTAAAATTACATTTCAATTGCAAACACGACAGGAAAGTGCACCAGGTAAACAAAACCTAGCACATATTTTCAGAAAACCAGATGTTCCCAGAAGTACACAATACCCACAAAGATATTCTTTATAGCTACTATTTCCAGGACACAGACTGTTAGAAAAGTATCCTGTAACAAGTCACTATCATCCACTCATCAAAAGCTTTCATGCACAAAAGTTGTATTTCCATTACTAACTCATTTACAATTAGGGTAAAAGTCACACCAGGCTGTGGAACACAGATCATGTCTCCTCTTCACTAGCTCCATGAGAGGCAGAAGACAAGGATGCTCACAATGCAGTACAGAAACTAACACTGCTAAAGCTAGGCATTACAAACCATCCATCTCTGGAAGAAACCTCTAATGGAGCAATCTACTAGCTTGTAGTTGGTATAAAACAGCCAGGAATGCCTGATCTGAGCACATCTCAGTCTCTCCTGTTACAGCAATTGCTCTTCATACTAAAGCACCGAAGCAGGGAGGGGATAATCTGCGTGTACAGCATACTAAAAGGCATACCGGAAGACTTCTAAGCCAGTACACTGTCCTCTGATGTGGAAGGCTCAGCTTCAAGCTCCTTCTCACCTTTTCTTCCAGATTGCACATGAGCACCCCAAACACAGTGCTGTGGTATCTGTCTTTTCTTGGCTCTCTGAATAGTGGATTATTTACCACAACGATCTAGTCTCAGATTCCAACACCAGTTTTACCCCTCTTCTTCACAGTGGGTTGCCCTCAATTCCCCCTATGGTGCTAAACTACCAACTTACCTAACAGCAGTAAGCTATCTCTGCTAACCACTACAAACAGCCACAGCCCTGAAACAGGAAAAAACCTCAGTATATCAGAGGATTGAGCTACTGACACTACTGCTGCCAGAGGTCTGGAGAAGGAGGATGTACCCGCTTATGCAAGGACAAGAAGCAACAGCAGCATCCTGACACTGACCAGCAGCATGAAAGAAGGTGCAGAATGCAGAACACAGCTCTCTGGGCCTTCTTTATCCCCTCCAGAGAACAGGTGGTAAGCCAGATCAAAGTGTTCTCTGGGTCACTTTCAACTGCAGCAACTTGCTGAATCACTAAACCAAGAGATATGGAAACCTAAGTGCACAAAAAAGCCCCCAAAATGCACTGAGATGAATAAAGATGATTAGGACATAAAAATGTCCTATTTTGGCAACCAAGAAGCCTTGCAAAAACCTGACATTTTTGTCTGCCAAAAGATAAGAGGTGCAACATGCTTTATATGGCACAAAGAAATATCGATAGAGAAAATATTTCAGCAGAGACCCTGGTATACAACAAGGCAATATTACACAAATATAAATATCCCTCATCAAATTAGATACTAGCAATTTCCTTTTACCTTATCTCCTCAAAAGAATTTTAGTAGTACTAGTTGCAAAAAAAGAACAAGTACAGAAAGACCTATTGAAGAAGAGAGACCACCCATTTTACTTCAACTAAAAAGACAGCTGTAAATACAGTTCTTCTACTGATCAATGATAATGTGCTTACAAAGCATTGAGTCTGAGATACTGTATGCAAAGTACACAAGGTAGTATAGTACATTGAAAATTTTACATATGGTCTAATGTACATTCTTCCTTGAATTGAAGAGAGCTCAAACTCACATCACAGGATTCCACAGTTTCCCCAACTAAAATTATCCTTCAAGAAAAACCATAATACAGCATTTTAATTGAAAGTAAAATCAGATGTCTACAATCACCTTTTCACTCCGTCTGCAAATATATGGATTTGACCAAGTTGGGAGAAAAAAAGATGCCCTCTACCCTGCTTTTTGTTTGTTCCATGTTTAAGGCTTAAAAGATATCACCACCAAAGTTTTGTTTTTTCATTAAATTAATGCAAGACCAAAAGTTAAAAAGCTAAGTTCTAGAGGTTTCTCCTGAACATATAAAACCTAATAGACTGTTCTCCAAACACCACCATTCTTTTTCTTATTCCCCAAATCACAAATAAATACATTCCTAAATGGATTCACATCCTCTTTCTGCCATCCCCAAAGCTAAGAGAGTGTCTGTGAAGCTCATGGAACTACAAAGATATAACAGCATCTTCCCTTCCTCTGTCTTTGAGGCTGCTTAATTTCCTCAGGTCCTTTTCAGTGGATGTACACTGAAAGCAGGCTGAATCAACACATCTGTCCATTACACTGCTGCATATCAATCTGCCCCCTTATGCCTCAAGCAATTCATTATCTCAATTCTGTTATGACAAAGGTCTGTACCTGCAAGGTAATTAGATAGTAGCATGGTGGAGTAGGCAAGATGAGAGAGGGAGTAGTGAGCAAAAGAAAAAAGAAAGGTAGACACCTAATCCCTGTGAAGCAAGGCAATGTTAATTTCCTGTCACTGGCAGATTGCTACAACAGACCCTGCAGATTATGAAAATTCTGGCTTAATGTATCAAGCACAGAAAAGCTATACTCTTTTCCAGAAGTTCACAAGTCCTGAGTATGCAAATCCAGTTATATTGTTAAACTGTGAAAAAAGCAACTTTAAAAGCACAGTTACGTTGTGAAATACATCAATACAGAAGACTATCAAGTGGAGAAAAAAGGGTGAGGGGGCACTTACACACATTAAGTGTATTACCATTATCACTGCAGACTCCCTCACACTACCATAAATGTAAGAAAACCTGAGACGTACCTCAGGGTGATAGTGACTTGTTACAGGATACTTTTCTGAACAGTCAGTGTCCTGGAAATAGTAGCTATAAAGAATATCTTTGTGGGTATTGTGTACTTCTGGGAACATCTGGTTTTCTGAAAATATGTGCTAGGTTTTGTTTACCTGGTGTGCTTTCCTGTCGTGTTTGCAATTGAAATGTAATTTTTAACAAATTGCTGATATTGTATGTCTTTTATCTTTTATCTTTTAGAAACAGCAGCCTGGTCTATCCCTAGCTATAAAACATCATACTGCAGGCTGTTTCTCTGAAACTCAAGTTTTTATTCATCATCAAATGGCAGGCTTTGGGGACGTTGGCCTGCCAAAACCTTTAATAGCTTTGATATTTCCCAGATGCTTGCTTTCCCTACCCCTCACTAAAATAATGTGCTCCCAAACACTTGCAAATACTTACATACAAATCCAATCCCTGTTACAGGCCTGCTGTGTAAGAAATAACTAAGCAGAAACCAAACTTCTTTTAGAGAGGGTATCCAGTCACATGGTTTGCTTCTCACCTTCCACCCACAAAGGTACTAAGACCAGGAGAAATAACAGAACAAAAGATCCAAAACCCAGCCCAGACAAAACAAAAACAAAAAAAAAAACACAAAAAAGCAAACAAACAAACAAAAAAAAAAACCCCCAAAAAAAAAAAAAAGGCAAAAAGCTGAATCATTTACTCCCCGTCTCCCACCTCTCCTATCACACATCTTTCCTTCACAGCTGGAGAGTCTCCATCAAGGTACTTTCCAAGAGACTCTTCAGCAATAGGTCAAGTGTGTAGCTGATACATCAGACTCTCATTATGACATGGTAACTTCTGGTTACTTTCAGTTCTGTATTTGAGCCAAGATCCTTCCAAAATGCAAATGAGTTAATAATCCCGTTCTTCAACTGGCAGCCAGAAAAACACCACTAGAAATTCTCACCAGGAATAATATGGAACTGTAAGCCCTAAAATTAAATGCTAACCAATTATTAAGTTTCTATAGCGTTTTTACTGACTTCTAAAATAATTTCCTTACATTGGTTCTCCTTCATTATACCTGTTCTGCAATTTCAGAACTACTCTATTTTAGTTATCATTGCTCTTTTTGTTAAAGAGTATATTTAGGAGACACGTAGGTAATTATACTAACAAAGTTTTATATAAATAAGTGTCACCCATCTCTCAAAAATACCAACATTCTCTGTCATTACAATCACTTCCAGAGAAGGGAAGTCAGACAAAAGAGAATAAGAGACTCCCCATCAGGTTTTTCTAATACAAAAAGAAATTGCTGTATTTTTCCAATATTCTGCCTTATTATATCTCTGTCTCAGTGGTATCTTCTGATCTGCTAGCTATAGAGCTTATAGTCAAAGTGGCAGATAACCCAGAGGAATGGACTAACATGCCTCCCTGGTGAGCAGCCCAGAGAGAGAATGAAAAAGATCCCTGTTGTGGGTGCTATGTTTGAGATAGAAATATTTTCTGAATGACCAGAAAACAAGAGCAGGCCAAAAAGGTAATACCAATGGTGATGATATCCAAAAATATCACAGCTATTTTACTAAAACAAAGTGTGACCAGCAGAAAGGTACTTTGGATTAAATTGAAAGGAACATGGATTAAACTACTTGTGGCCACTGCCTTCTATAAATAATAATTCCCTGGGGCACATGCACAATCTAAACTGAAATAGAATGTTTTCATTTAAATCATAGAAAACTCTTGGTAATGCATCACTAATTCATGAGCACATGTAGTTCCAACAAATTATATAACTAATTAAAACTTCCAATAAACATGAGTTATTAGAAGTAATCGATTTAGTTACACAAAAAAAAAAGCCAATTCTGCCTATGTAGGAAGAAAAACCCACTATTTTCAATAGGTTCTCTTCTAGGTTCACTAGAACCTAGGTTTCAATAGGTTCACTACTTTCTGAGGTTCTCTTTCACAGCTTCAACAGCATCAAAAATATCATTCGTTTATGCAAAAGTCCTGCTTAGCCTAGACTAACTGTAGTTCTTTCTTTTAAAAATTAGTCATTTTAAGACATCTGTAATCAGTTGAAGTTGACCAGCATACAGAAATTTCCTATCAAATATCACATAAAATAGTCCCTAAGTCCTTATAGCTTTCACTTCTGTTTCATCATAACTTGTAGAAAGTAAGCACTGTGATTACAAATGTAATGACTACCACCAGGTACTTCTCAACATTAAAAAAAAAAAAAAAAAAGATAAAAAACCCCACTCTGTTGACCATATAAGCAGCATTCCAAAATAAAAAATTCAAGTTACAGAAAATACTGTAGTTCTCACCTTCTCACCTAATCCTAGACTTGGAAATGTGACTCTTGGTTAAGGTGCAACTCCCTTGGTTAAGGTGCAACTCCCTTACATTCAGGAGACCACCCGACATGGAGGATCACAGCTGTGGTGCACTACTGGCCAGCACCAATGCCAAAAGCTGCTCAAGACCTGGACGTTTGTGAGAAGATATACAAAGGTTCTAAATACCGATCCTCAGTAAGGATCATTTATCTAAGAAAGTGATCAGAAGGCTTCAAGCATCTGGAAGTTTTAGCCAGTGATGGCAAGACACTGCCAACAGTTCAGAAAATCTGGGCATCGGGAGAGATCTGGGTGGGTACCAAAACTAGCACCATTTATCGCACACGCCAGCAGATGTGCTGAGGCCCAAGGCAGCCTCAGCAAGGGCTGTCTGTGGACGACGAGCTAAGCGGGGAAGGAGGGGGAGGCCTCCCCGCTGGCCGACGCACCTCAGCCCCAGACCGGGCGTCTCCCTCCCTGACAAACCCACAGGCTGAAGTAACTTTCTAAGAGAGAAGAGAGTGCCGGCCACTAAGTTGCCCAGCATGGAGAGAGAGCTAGCGGGACTACAAAGATACGGGAGCGCCTTCCCGCCCCCTCGGCCGGAGCCTGCCTGCGGACGGCACGGTCCTCACAGCCCCGGCGCCATCCTGCCTTCCCTGCGGCAGCGCTCTACCACTTCTACCCTCCTGGTAATATGAACTCCCGAACACTGTCTCAGCGGACGGCGCTCCCAATCCCTCTAGACTGCCTGAACCCCCGCCCGGCCCCACCACCGGGAACTGTGCCCTTCCCGCCCTAACACGCTCCGGGGCGGGAGCGGAGCCCTGGCACCCGGTAGCGGCGACTGTGGGGGCCCCGCATCCCCTCAATCCCCACCGCGGCGGCCCCGCGGCCCACCGAAGGGCCTCCCTCCCTTCCCCGCCGCCGAATCTCCTCCGCCCCGCCAGGAACAAAGCCCCGCGTCGCCGCACCGGCCGGCGCGTTATCATTGCCGTGGATCACGACGGCCGACAAAGTTTACCTCGTTTTCCCGGCTCAGCGACAGGACAAGGCGGCTCGGCCGGGGAGCGGGAGCAGGGATCCCCCTCCCCCAGCACCACACACACTTGTTTTTATTTTCTCTGCTCCCTCCCGCCGTGAGAAGCCTCCAGCGTCTCGAACAAGACTGAAGAGGAGGCGGGGAAGAAGCGCGTGGCACTGCTCCCGGCTTGGGGCGGGGGGGTACGGGGCAGCCTAGCCGCGCCTTGCTGCCCCTCACCCTGAAGCGGCGACACCAGCTCCCTCCTCTGGCCTGCTACCTGGCGCCATCTCCCCGTGGCAGCCTCTGCCTCGTTCGGAGGGCTTGCGAGGGGGGTAGGGGATCTTCACGACGGGAGAGTGCCGCCACCCCTAGGCCCTGCATGGCTTGGCTTTCCTCCCTGTATCCCGGCGGCTTTGAGCTTAAGTGCAGGGTTAGAAGTTGCAGCTCCTGGAATAAGAGCATTTACCTCTCTCCGGGACGGCTTGGCTTGGCTGCCGGCAGAGGAGTGAGGCTAACACCCATAAGCAGCCACGCGCAAAGCAGCCACAGTAAAGAAGCCAAAACCGAGAGGTTTGCACCTTTTAGTTTCTCAGCACGGCATCAGAGATGCAAAGATGATCCCTAAAATCACAGCTTAGATGCTGCTTGTCATAGACACGTATTACAATATTGGCTCTTTGCAAATATTGAAATGAATACTATATGTGTTATGTTGGAAAGTTATACTGTATTAATCTCTTAAATAGTGTGGTAAATATACTTTTTAGGCTATAGCATAATATTAAAATAGAAACTATGTGATGTAAGATACTTTTTGTAACTAGCTCAAGGAATGGAAAGGATAACCAAGAAATTCTTCACATTATCCTAACTGGATAGAGATAACAGCAACAGATGCAAAGATCCCAAGAGAAGAAGTATCACCTCCTTATCAGGAAAGCTCAGACTTCGAGGAACCAAGAAGATTGATTTTCAAGATGGGGGGGGGGGGGGGGAAGTTAAAATTAAGCAGAAACACCCTAGTGTGAAAGGAAGGTTTGAATCATGTATGAGATATATGAATATGCAATAGGCTATTGCTTTTAAGGGGTAATTCTTTGTTAGCAAGGTGTGCTTTGTGGCAGAGTGCCAGGCACATAGACGTCCATAATTCTTTACTTTTTATTGTCTCTTATTGTCCTAATTTTTATTACTATTTTCATTACTACAAAACTTTTAAAATTTTAACAAAAGTGAATGGCGTTTTTCACACTGCCTAAGGCTGCAGATTCCCTCTGTACATATGTTCATGCAATAGAGTTCTTTACTACACTGGTATTTATGCTATTTACACACCAAGAATTACCTCTCCCTTGAAGTAGCTCAAGAAAGGGCAGCTCCATGCCTGGAGTTCCTGCCGGACATACACACATGGCACTGTTCTCTGTACCTGCTGGTTCACAGCTACTTCCACTTGCATAAGGAGTAACTTCCATAACTTTCCTTTGGTGCAGAATTTCACCCCCAAAGGGACTCTGAAATTTAGCTAAAATGGGTATAACTTGAGGCCATTCCTTGCATATATATATATATATATATATATATATGTAATCAAATATTAACTGAAGCAAAAAGGAACTTAATTAATAGAATTGGATTTGCTAACACACACCACACTCAGATGGCCTCACTTGAGGTGAATGCATATTACTAGTGATAAAAAGATTTGAGCATGCCTCTTATGACTAGGACCCCATGTAAACATGATGTGACCTTGTTGTAGCTTGTCCCAGAAACAAGCTCAGGGAAGTGACAAGCAATAATAAATACTTTATTACTCTTAGAGGCTAGATTTACAGCCAGCCTATTCTAGCACTAGGCACTTCTTCTGGCTGATTTAGGCAATACAGTGGCTGATATTTGCAATTCCGTTGCATTGAGTACAAAGGACCACCAAGAAACAGAGATCTTTAGAGATCCCAGAGATGGGTTTCAAAGTTCAATGTTAAGTCTGTTCTTTGCAATGGAAATTTCATATTATGGGAATAGGCAAAGTGCCTGCAACACCAACAAAACAAAAAGAGAATTACAATCATCTTCTAGCTTTCAAGCAAAAGTTTCAAAACTTGACCTCCAATGAAAGAAGGTAGAAATGACTATATATTGTTTAAAATTTAAACTATCATGATTTAGCACTCTGACAACATGGTTTTTAAATTCTTCCACTTAGGCAATACTTCACATATATGCAGACACCAGCTTACAGATGCACATATTTTACATATGACACTAGCCAAAGAAAAAAAGTATTTTTGCACAGTTCTGCAATGTGAAGGCTCAGTGCCAGGAAGTTTAGTGTGTAGGGTTAATACCACAGTGTTAGCCTAGCATAAATGTTCTTTACTTTTTATAGTATGTCTATGGTAAATAATACCTTCTAATATGTTTACAGCTGTACTTATCACCTCTATATTGTGAATTCCTCCCTTCATCACTTTTCCCTAGGAATTGGGAAGGACAAGAAAGGAGAAAATCTGTGTCTGTGTTTTAAAGAGGTTTCAGTGTTTTTGAACCTGCCTAGAGATATTACCACTGACCATGTTAAACATTCATCTCAGACACAAACTTGCTGAGTCAAAGAATCTGCTGTGTGCTAGGCTAACCTGCTATCAAAATAGTCTTGTCTTCTACTTTAATAACATCACAAACACATTTACGTATTCTAAAGAATGGAGTAAGAGTAGTTATGGTAGTGATTCACACCTTTCACACACTGGGTTACTACTTGCTCTGATGTGCTTTACTCTTACTGGTTTCTAGAGAAGCAACCAACTTTGAGTAATGTATCAGGTGAACAAATAAAGTTTTTATATCAGATGAAAGAAGGACTGCTTGGTCAGTTATCGCTGTGTTGAAACTAATCATCTATTCTTACCAGCAACCAAGAAATTGGAGAGCAAGTTACGCAGAAATCAGGGCACAGAAAAATGGTTTCGCTCCTATTGCCATTTTGCTTCAATAACACAAGGCAGAACAGTAGTCTCTCATGTGCATAAAATACATACAGTGATGGGATAAACTATGTTTATAACCACTCATAATGCATATATCACATTTGCATCAAGAACACTTGATAGATATCAAGTTTCCCTTGAGTAAGGGTCCTAAAATTCAGTATACTCTTTCAAACTAGGCTATTTACTATAAATTTGTGATCTGACTTCAGTGTTAGAGATCACAAAATAACTTTAAGTAGCTCCAAATGTAACATAAACAGTAGCATAAGAACTTATAGTGTTTCATAAATGTCCCTCCAGCAGCTCTGTATTCTGGCATGAACAACCACCACATTTTTATTTGTAACAAGAAAAAGAGTTCTCTGGTGTAGCCACAGCTCTCTCCACAGAGAACAACAGGCACAACTTTGCCAGGCATTTCCTGGGGAAGGCTGTGAGAAGATCAGAGAAAAGAATGATAAACAATTCTTGCCTTCACTTGCTGCACCTGTTGTTGTGCACATTGTGTAGAACGTGTTACGGAGTTTTGTTTACCGAAGGGTGATTTCTTGACTGGCCAATGGTGATGGTGTTTGAATTTGATTAACCAATCTGCTCAAAGCTGTATTGGACTGTCTGCAAGGGTGATTGGTTTTTTCTTAATGAGTATGGCATGGCATGGCATGGCATGGCATGGCGATTGATCGGCCTTCTGCAATCATGGAGTCAATGCTAATTATTACCCAGCTGGGGGCTTGCGACAACACTCTGGTAACTGGTTTTATTGTTTCTTTTCATTTTCAGCAAAACAAATCCTTATAGCTGCAGTGCTGTACAAGTAATAATCATCTCATTCATGTACTGTTAACAGAACTGGTATCTTCCTTCCAGGTAAGGTTCCTTCCAACACACACCATTCTATGATTTATTAATTGCCCTGCATATGTCAACTTTGGGCACTAAGTCACCATTTCAGAAATTTTCAAGCGACCACACCAACAGACCATATTTAGCCTCATGTTCTAGGAATGAACCCACCTGACCTATTTTCCATCACTGACTTACTGGCACAGATGATGCATGGTATCTGTGGTGGTTAAAAAGCTAATGTTAAATCTGCTGACTTATCAAACACACTCGTGATTGTGTTACAAGTGCAACAATGAAACATCAATCTGCATTAACCTCCTGAAATGTTCAGTTGATACAAAATCAAAAGAAAGATACAAAATCTCTAAACTGAGAATAACTTCAGTCCATACCGACAGTGTGTTGCAGAAAAATCTATCAATTATCTGATTCTTATTGGTGCTCTGGTTCTTTAATAAAAAAATGGACAAGAAAAAGAACCTTGCATAGTATTTACAACATTTTCTCTCTGTATTGATTTATGATATTCCTAATAAATGATTACATTTTTGCAGGTTATCAGCTTGCAAAGCAAGCCCCTGTAAATGCATGCCTACATTACCCATTACCAGATAGTATAGGCATGCTGAAAATAATTGTAGAAAATCAGGACCATGCAGTTTTAAGGTTGGCTCATTTATATTATTATGATACAACAAGCACTATATGTGTATTCATGCAATCCAATACTTGATGCCTTGTGATATAACAAAAAAAGCCTACTACTTTACATAGTCCCATAAACATTTTTCTATTCTCCAGTTTCCTAGAACTGCTCCTCTTTTTTTTTTCCTTGCATTAAGAAGAAACTAGTAAGAAACACTGCAATTGGCAAGTTCAAAATTGTGAAGGCTGCAGAAAAGCTTCTAATATATTGTATAATTGATGCTTTAACATATACTACTACAAATGTAGTTCAGAAAAAAAACCCCACTAACTCTAAAGGTGCTTTCAAGGCAAGTCTGGTGGTACTGAGTGAGTGAAGTCGTGTTATTTGATACAGAGAAAACTGATAGGAAAGCAAACTAAATAAAAAATAAAACAGTTGCTGCTTTTTACTCTTCACAAAATTCAAATCAGTTCTCTCATAGGACTGTCCTGGTTTAGGGAAAATTTGGGAGAAAACCTCTGAAGGGTTTCTTCTAGAGAGCAGATTCAAGGGGCCCCCTCCCCCAACCAGTTCAGGAAAATATTTCCTTGGAGAAAAATGGAAAAAACCTGTTAATTTGGCAGGCAAAGCATTCACTAGCACAAAATAAATGAGCCATATTAAAAAACAAAACCTCTTGCCACTCCAAAGGAGGCGACAAACTCAGAAAAGTCCCTTTCGTAGGCTGTAGCTTGGCTCACTCAGTCTCTTATCAGTCCCTCCAGCAGTGGAAATGCCATGGCCCAGGCCCGGCCCGGTGGGCCACAGGTGTGAGCTGCCGGTGCTCTGCTGGGTGTTCAGTCCAGAGCAGGTTTTAACAGGTCCAAAGAAAAGACAAACCACAGTCCAGGGAACTTCTCTGCCTCAGCTACCTAAAAACTAACTAAAAGCAAAAGAGAGCTTTGTCCTGCTGTCTGTGTGTCCATCTGCAGACAATGCAGTCCAGGAGGAGGAATGTGGAGGAGTGAGTGCAGTTTCTGAAAAAAAACTCTGTACTTCATCTTCCTTCCCCTTCGCTCTCAGAACCAGTCTTAAAGGTCGAAAACTTATTTCTGGGCTAAACAGACAAATGGGGATATGAGCATCATAAAGTCACCCCAGGGCAAGGACTCAAACAGAAGTTCCATACACAGGGATCAATTGCACAGTTCTTCAACTTCTGTGATGGGATACAACTGAATCAAATGCCACATCACATACTTAGTGTAACATGACTGGAAATTTAGTGCAGAACATACAAAAATTTCTGTAACTGGCTACACAAAGTTAAGAAAAACAAAACAGAGAACCTATAGCATGATGCTCCAACATGCTTCCTCAAATCTCAGTGCATTGCTTCAGGATTAGTGACTGCCAGGGTTTTTTGATGGCACAAGAGCTTCAAAATAATATTTTTCTCTTCCTTCACCTCCCTTTATCCTACAGTGAAACAGGCCCCAACTCAGAACAATCTGTAGAGATAACAGCTCTGAGACAGAATCTGCTGTACGTGTTGAGTGTCTATGAATAACATTAGTATGTGTGTACACTACTTATTAGTGGAGATGGGAGGATTTCCTTAAACTGAAGAGAAAGCAAGCTTTCTTCAAGTCTGTGCAGAGCATCCTACCTCCTAGTTATGGTCCAGTAGTATCAGCTACCAATTATCAGTGAAGTCATACAAGACCTCATAGATGAGCAGCCATGAGTTTCCACGTCCATTTAGAACCTTCACAGACTGCAGGTTAGCCACCACTGTTTTCTAGAATATGGAGCTAGACAGCTTGGGTTCTAGCAATTAATTTGAAATTAAGATTCTTTAGATAGGGGTAGATAGAGCCACACTCTTTAAGTACTTGTTGCAGGTTAGAAATGGTATTCCCCAGTTTAGTATTCCCACCAAAACGCAGCACTGCTCTACTTGCTCCCACTCCCCCTCTCCATCTGGCAGCTGGAGAGGAGAATTCAAGGCACAAAAAATAATTATCAAATAAGAACAATTACTGGAAACATCAATGAAATAAGAAAACAAACAGTAACAATCCTAATAACAAAAGTATACAAAATAGAGAGTGATTCAGAGAATTCCTTCCCCCATCCTAGGAATGACATGAGGTGGTATTGAATAACGTCATGGTTCTAGCCATGTCTCCTCATGCCTACTGGAAAACTTAACCCTGTCCTAGCTGGAACCAGGACAATACTACAAACAGAAAATTTATTTAACCAAATATAATAATAATTATCCCTCCTTAGGCGTAGTATGCTATGTCTCTGTAATATGTAAAACCAATGGGTGTGCCTCAAGGAGCCTAAATTTTTGTCCAGTTACTCAACTTCTGGCTGCTTTTTACAATCCCAGATATCATCTCCAGTGTAAGGAAGATCCCTAAACTTTCATTATAATTTCAGCTGTACGAAAAGCTTTAAAGATTTGAATGGCACATCTATGATTCACAAAAATCATAGGTCTCGTAGTTAATCTTCTCAGGGAATATGATGTCCTCTTTTTAATTCATAATGACATGACTCAAAGAATACACCCCAAAGAGTAGAATCTAACCTGCAAATGTATATGTATATCCCCCCTTATGAAAGGGAGATGCAACAAGACAAATTTTTGTTTTTGTAAAAGTCCTTCCTGTGAGTTGAAACATGTTTAGCTCCAGGTGCCCTATTTCAAACTCCTGCATCCTTTCCCCTCCACTCCAGTTTATAAATCAAAATAGTCTTTTTCTCCCCAATTTGAATCATAAGGGGAGAGAGGAAGACACCAATTTTGAGTTTAGTGTGAGCTGACCAATAACATCAGAAGAGTTGCAATAATATAACTGTAGCCGCATGAATTAGGAAAATACATTCAATTAGCCATAATAAAATAGAACAGAGGAACAACATTGCTCTGAGTGAACATGAGACACAAATCAGCCTGTTGTATTTTCCCAGAGCTTACATTCAACTCTGCAGACAAACCAAAACTATAACTGTTGAATGAGGAGGAAGACTTTTAGCATAGTGGCAATTATAAGACGCAAGGGAACTGCTTGTTCAACACCTACTTGTTCAACACTAAACCTCAGCACAGTATCCAGTCAAGAAAAATGTAGGATAAAACACAATGAAATTCTTCATTGAGATCTGTTATAGGGATGGAGAATGTTTTAATAATTTCACTGCGTCTTTGGTGCTCAGATTGTCTCCTGAAGACAATTTTTAAAAAAATCAAAAACCTTCTTACAATCTGTCATTTCCCATAGAAGTTTCTGAAAAGTTGCTTTCTGCCTACTTGTTAGATTATGCCAGTCTTACAGGAGTAGAGATACTGGTAAATTATTTATGACAAGTGGCAGGAAGCACTAGCATGACTTTTTCT
Organism: Melospiza melodia melodia; assembly: GCF_035770615.1. Lineage (NCBI taxonomy): Eukaryota > Metazoa > Chordata > Aves > Passeriformes > Passerellidae > Melospiza > Melospiza melodia. The sequence continues at coordinate 58,599,522 of NC_086194.1, forward strand.
AGGTTCACTCAGCCACCTGTGAAAGCCCTCAACTTCTTGAGCAGGGCACTAATTGGTGCTGTCCCACACTTTTGGCCCACTTATGCTGACACAGCTTCCTACCACAGACTTAGTTTGCACTGGTCTACAGAATGTCTCTTGCCACTACAGCCATCTTACCTGTTCAAAAAATATGAGCACTCAGAGAATTACCCTTCTGCTGGGAGGCCTCCATCTCCACTGAGGCTTTGTCAGCAGTGTTCCACCAGTTTAGAAAAAGGTATTTTCCCTAAAAGGACTCCCAGTTGACATGAGTATGCCAGTCCAACTTCACAACTTTAAAATGTACAGCATGACAAAATTCTGAGATTAACTCCCCTTATCCATGATAATCTTTGTTTTAATTCCCTTTCTTTGCTATCTGTTTTGTCAGCCTGGAGACTTCACATTTTCAAGCCTTTATCCCAAACCAGGAACTATCCTTATAATACAGAAAACTGGGATTAATGCATTATTTACTTATCTTCAGAACCTTATAAATACATCAAGTTATTGCAAGATTCAAGATAAAATGAAGATACAGGCAAGAATATCCACTTGCTCAAAGCTACAGGCAAAAGATATTGCCTAGAACTACAGAAACTTGCTATAGCCGAGACATATCTACTTATTTACCTATGTCACCAGAACAGCTGATATATATATTTACAGGCTGACAAATCTTCCTGATCTCACATTATTCCAAAAGCAGCACCTCTGAAATGAACTAAGAACAGTGCTTTTCTCTCTTCAATACGGAGAACAGAAATAAACCTAAAATAAGGGATGTTATCCTTCACTCAAATTTCTTTCACAAGCTTGATCAAGTTTATACTTATTTTGGATCATTCCTATGCCTACTCCAATATCAGACAGATGTACAGTGGTAGCCTAATTGCGTGACTCAGATTTTTGTGACTGATTTTTCCTTTCTTTTCCAACACTTACTGAAAAAAAGGCATTAAGTGGAGGAGAGAGGGTCTAGAAAAAGAAACTTAGACTTCTAAGATTCTATTTTAAATGGCCCCCATAAAAAAGGTACAACAAAATCTCAAACAACTCTAACTACCCTAAAGGCTGGATCTTGAGATCACAGTGTTGTTCACATAAGCACAGAACATTCTGATTTAGGAAAGATCCACAAGGATGGTCAAGTCCAGCTCTTAAGTGACTGATGCATACAGAGATTGAACTTGCAAGTTTGGTGTTATTACCACCATGCTCTAACCAATGTGATATTTATAACTTCACAGAACATCTAAAGACAAGTTATCAGGCCACCTTAGTTTACGACAATTATATGGAGTGGAGATGCCAAAATGAACTACCTACCCTTAGTTTTAACCACTCCCCTTTCACCAATAAGGAGACATAAATGGAAGAAGATATAAGTGAATAAAGAGTTTACTAGAAAACAAACAACAACCACCAAGATAACAGCAATAACCACTAGACATAAATCTGCTGAAACCCTTGGACTCCCCAGGAACAAGAAAACCACATGCTAGGTATCTTGGTTTAAGACAATTTAAGGGAGATGCTCTAAGATTAGTTACCTGCTCTTGGTTTTGACCAATCCATTGCCACCCATAAGGAGAAATTAATACAAGTTGATAGAAGTGAAAAAATAAGTTTACTGACAAGCAAAACAGAAACAGGCAAAAAAAAACCTCAGTGAAAAATCTATTAGATACAAAATTGCCAAGTCTGCCCAACTTGCATGGGAACAAAGAGAAATTTAAAATGGCAGGGACACCTCCCACCAAGATGGCTGCTCTGTAGCCAAGTATGTGGCTCAAAAACAGTGGGGAAAAATGGCAGCCTTACCTCTCCAGCAGTGGAAATTCCATCAACAAAGGCAACTGGCACACTCCAGCAGCTGGTACTCAGTCATGGGCTAGAACTCATGAAGAGACTTTGCCATCCTCTTGGCAGGCAGGAGACAGCAAAGCAGAGCTGGAGCGACTCTCCCTTCCTGCCTCACACTGTTTGTGGGCTGAGGACCACACAGAGTGAGGCTGCTCCACTCCCCTTGACACAATGTACTGGCGGCAGTCAAGCACTCCCAGAATTCATCTTGAGGCAGTCCAAGATGCAAGAGAAGAACAAAAGTGGAAAAAAAAATCCCAAAGCAGACCTTCTGCCTTGAGCAAAGACCACAAGGCAAAAAAGATGGTCTGTTTGGGTGACTCTGACTTTTTAAAGGAATCCCAGCAATCCCCCAAACCTGGCACCCTGTCTTAAAAAGAGATAGTAATAAATCTGGGCATTGATACATAAGGAGTACATCCTTCCTCCCCAGATGGTGATACTGTAGCATGCTGCATGAACTAGAAGACAAAGTATGGTGGAAAAACCCTCCCCCAGGATGGCAGCCATCATAAACAGACTGGATGGACCAGAAGGCAATGACAATATGGCAAAGAAGCCCCACTCAACTCAACCTTTCCCCTGGAAGAAAAAACAGGAAGCAGTTCTGGTGGCAGACGGGGTGTGCTGGCATTGCCTAGGGGGCTCTGGCCCCAGGGTGTCAGCTCCCCTTCTTCCTTTTCATGACTGTCATGAGGTGTATGTGTGTGAGAGGTCAGAGCAGCTGCTCGCTGCCTCCTCCTGCCACCTGCTGCACTCAGCCGGTGTTGGTGCTGCTGTCATAGGCCCCTGTCCCAAAGGGTAGGAGGGGGAAGAAGAAAGTGGACCCATGGAGCACTGAAGAAAGGCCGCCCCAGTCCCCACCAGTCCTATCTTGGTATGGCAGCTGCAGAAAGGTATTCACTCTGAAACAGTTTTGGATTGCAAAATTCAGCTTCTCAGGTTTCTAACCAGAGACCTGCCCAAAGCAACTTCCTTGGGAGCCCAGAGAGTGACAAAGGCGGTCTCTGCATGTCTGTTGGCTGTCTTTTAAAGGGACCACGGACCGCTTCTTTTCTGTGAACCGAGGTAAAACACACAAGTGCAATTTCCCAGGTTGACTCTTAGTGACAGTAACACAAACAGCGTATGTTATGAGTAGAAAAGCTGCCAATTTTTTTAAAGGTTGCAGAGTTCACAAGTTAAACCAGTTGCTGACAAGTTGGAGTTCTAACTGTTAATCATTTCATGTTGTAATCTCCCATCAACAGTTTCCTTTTTAATTACCTGTTCTCAACAGCGCCCCGAGCAAGCCCACCGCTGCCCCGGCGGGGCCTCACCCCCACCTTTCGGCGCGGGCCCGCCCATGCCGGGGGTGACCCGGGAGCGGCGGGGTGTTGGAATTTATAAGGTTAGAGGATTTTTAAGAAATGGTTAAAAAAAGTATGTAGGCTTTAGATTAGAGTTTTGTTAGCATTGCAGAAAAGTTTCTCATGCAAGCAGAAAAGCTTCCTAAGCAGTAGACGTGACAAACAACAATAAGCCTCTGTAGAATTGGCTTTAAGATGGCAACAAGGTTATTTAATGTATATCTTTAGAAGTTAGCATGAATAGAACTTTGTTCTTTGTCTCTTATGAACCAGTTTTTGTTTTAGCTACGATTACGTATGTTTTATAAGATTAGATAGAATGCTTGTCAATACGTGTTTTCTGTGTGTGATTAGCTGAAATCTAGACTGAGATGATTTTATGTATTTCTGTATCAGCTCTCCCAGAGGAGACATTTTAGTGTAGATCAGTGAGCTGTCATATCTCCATTTTGTATTTTGAGACTGATGTGCTGAAAATAAAAGCAAAAAATCTCTTCACTAGTCTGGTTACCATGTTATCCATATTTGGATATTTTGCCGCGGCCTAGTGGGTTCCTTTTTTAAGGCGTGGGTTCCTGACACCATTGGACTTATACCTGTCCCGTTCCCCCGCATATTGGTGCCCCGTGTGAGGAGACCCTTGTCTGAGGACGTAGAATAGAAGAAAAAAAGAAAAATCCTGGTGTCCCAGCCGCGGAGACCCAAGTGTTAACAAGGAGGACACTGTATCATCTCTCCCGCCGAAGCCAAGAAAATTGTAAGTAACTTATCTCGGGAGAGTGCTTGGGTGACGTTGGGAGCAAATATAGAGAAAAAGAAAATTATTCAAAGAACACAAAAATGGGAACGAATTTATCAAAAGTTGAATGGGATGTTTTTCATCAATTAGAGACAATGTTACAAGAGAAAGGTCACTCTGAAATTTCAAAAACTGAGCTTAAAAATTTACTTGTCTGGGTTAAGGCGAATATGCAAGATTTAAATTTGCAGTCTGTTTTTACTTTTCATTTTTGGGATCAGATAAACTGGAGAATCTATAATCTAGTCTCTCTCAAAAAAGATGAAAGCTTAAGAGAACTTATGCCGATTTTTAGAGCTCTGTTGGAGTGTTTTAAACAAACTGATGTTAATAATAAGATCAACTCGGACTCAGAAAACAAAGCTTCTGGTTCTGTCTCATTAAATTCCAGTAAACCGGAGACTGTGTGAGTATCGGAGAATGTTACAAGTGTTGTTGCAAATGCTGAAAGTATTGCTTTGAACTCTGTTGAACAAAATCTTTCTTCTCTCTCTCTGGGAAAAAATGAGACTCTTTTGGACTTTTCTTTGCGTTGTTCTGTTAATGTAAAAATATGTGACTCTTGTAAGGGGGATGGGACAAAGTGTGTAGAAAATGCAAATGAAAAAGTGTCTGTACCTTCTAAAATTGTTTGTACAGGGACATTGAAATCTAATTCAGATTCTTCTATGCCTGAGACGGAAGCTGAGAGTGTCACTTCAACTCGAGAAATTGTGGTTCTGGGGAACTCTTTTCAGTTAAGCAAAAACATGGTTTTTCTGGTGTTTGTCAATCTATAGATACAGAGAAAGAAAAATTCCCTTTAAGGGTCGAGTCCTTTGAAAGGATGGATAACTCTGAAAAACCTGAAAAAACATGGGTTCAGTTTTTAATGTGTCATGATCCTAATTCTTGTATTTTAAAACACAACCATGTAAGTTTAAAATCTAGATTTGGGGACTCCCAAGCTGAGTTTTTCTTGGCAGGGAGACAATGTGAAACTTGTAGTAAAGTAGCGAACTCAAGGTTAAATGGCACTGTTCCCAGAAGAGAGGAACACACCTCTGTCCCGGCCCCTTTAAGTCGGGCTTCAGAGGAGGCGTGTTGTTTGTGGGAGTCCACCCTCTCAGCCCCTTTGGGCCGGGCTTCAGAGGAGGCGTGTTGTTTGTGAGAGTCCACCCCTGCCTTTTATGGACAGGAACTGACATCTGGAGCACACTGTGAGCCTGAACAGTTGTGTCCGTTGATTACACGGGAAACCACTAGCAATGTGTCAGTACGTACCTGTAATATGAAGCACACAATCAACACCACATTGTGTCAAAGCATTCACTTTCTGAGTACAGTGGAAATGCAGGTAATAATAGCTGACACTCGAAAAAATAATGTGTTTAGTGAGTGACTCTGGGGGCAGCATCTCTGGCCCTTCCCTTCTATTAAGACTATTTAGATGTTTAACCGAATAGTCGTAATTTCTGAGGCTATGCTAACCATTACAAGAGGAGTTTTCAGCTCCTGTATGAAGCTTGCCAGTCAATAGCTTTCTTTCCCCAAGGAATAAATGGGTCAAATGGCACCTGCCTCAAAGGTGATCTTTTACTGTCTCTACTAATCAGCTAAAGCAGTTAAAATCAGAATGAAATTACTTAAAATTTTACAGTGAGGTAGAAGATTACAGTAGTGATTTTGCCTTTAATCTGAATATTCTTTATAAAAATATTTACCAGTAATAAAGGTTTAATGATCATGAAAGAGGATGTGGGCTGGTTTTGGCTGGGTAGAGTTAACTTTCTTCACAGTGGCTGGTATGGGGCTATTCTCTAGATTTGTGCTGAGGTGATAATAGAGATGTTTTTGTTGTTGCTGAGCAGTATTTATGCAAAGCCAAGGCCTTTTCTGCTTTTTGTTCTGCCACACTGGCAAGGAAGCTGGAGGTTGTTGGGAGGAGACACAGACAGGACAGAGGACCCAAACTGACCAAAGGGATATTCCAGACCATATGACATCACGCTCAGTATATAAAGCGGGAGGAAGCAGGAGGATGAAGGGAACATTGGAAGTGATGGTGTTTGTCTTCCATAGTAACTGTAATGCATGGTGGGGCTCTGCTTTTCTGGGGATGGCTGAAAATCTGCCTGCCCATAGGAAGCAGTGAATTCATTCCTTGTTTTGCTTTGCATGTGTGCACGGCTTTAGCTTTCCCTATTAAACTGTCTTTATCTCAAACCATGAGTTTTCCAGCTTTTACCTTTCCAACTCTCTCCCCAGTCCAGCTGGTGAGGGAGTGAGCGAGTGGCTGCATGGTGCTTGGCTGGGGTTAAACCACAGTAATGTGTTGAATTTATATTTACTCCCCTTAAGAAGTCCCCATCAGTGACATCAGAACTGCCTGAGGTTTTTAAACATAGCTACTGCAGAGCCACCCTCATGCAAATTTCCTAGATTTTTCTCACTCACCTCTGGCTGGAGGTATTTATGTATTCCTAGACACCTTTCAGTAATAGAAATATTGTAATAACTATAAAACTCATTCTTGTTTAATTCGTGACAAGTTGAAAATTCACAGCTAGCTGCAGTGTGAGGCAGCAGAGCTAACCAGGAATTAGGCTGTGATGGCCTTGCACAGTGCATTTATCTCTGTTACTTTTACTTTTAGCTTGATTTTATAACTGTTACTTGTGAGTACAAAAATCACCTTGCTTTAGATCTCTGTCTTAATCATTTTTTCTAGTAGTTTTCAAAGTCAGCAATTCCATTCCTGGATAGTTCATTCAGATTTCCTAAAAACAGGAAATAGCTGAAGCATGCAAACTATGCTAATGCCTCCTGAGAGGGACCAATCTGATTTTTATTTATGCCTCAACATATGTTATACATTAGTTGAAGGATTCCTATTGTGAGATGCAAAGCTATGTTTCCTGTCAGGTACAAACAGGCGACGTGTGTACTTGCGAATGCGAAATGTGTGGACACCAACAATGGGATAGTTACAAATTCTAGTAATAACTGAGGAAAATAAAGCATGGAAAAAGGCCTTTGAACCTATCTTTTGTTTGCAATTAACCCTGGTTGATTTAGGAGCATTGGAATTAAGGTGTTAAGGATGTTGCTTTTTGCTTGCATTTAATCCATAAAAAAGCTCTGCAATAATAACCTTTTGAAGTATAATTTTAGAATATTATTTGTATCCTTGAAACTATAGCTTTGGAATATATATAAAGGAAATATGCTTATCTCACACCTTATTGAAGCAGAGAAAAACAGCTTGAGAAAGGAAGATGAACATCACCTCAAGGATTTAGGGTTTCGACCAAAGGGAAGCTAGACATCACTGTTATGAGATTTATAGTCTCTGCAATTAAAAGGTGGACACATCTGGGGAGCTGGACTCCACCAGATGGGAATCGTCTTTCTTCTTTCGGAAACTGGACGATCACCATCTGGGGATTCTCCTTTGAGAATACATCCTGAGAAGTTAAAATCACAATAGTGTATAGAATTGTGATGTAATAATTTGGAATAAAAATTGCTGATGAGTAAAAATTGGAAACAGAAACTGCTGAAAAAAAACTGATGAGTACCCCTATAAATACCTGTAACCATCAATTATCGGCATGCAGTTGGAGGGAAAACTTCCCCCACTGTACCCAGCGCTGTATTGCTCATACTTTACCATATTAAATGATAAATTGATTGCTGCTTGAATATTGGCCTAGTCAAGCTTATTATTCATAACACTGTAAGGGCTGTACACGTGCTGGCAGCCCTGTCCCAGGGGAGACTTCACCGGGCAGCCAGTCGGGAGAGACGATTCCTCGACTGGGTTGCAAGCGACCCCCGACTGGCCAGTGGGGCAGATGTCTGGATGCCCGGGAAAAATGCCCAGGAAGAAATGCCTGTGAAATCGGGCTGTAGGAGGAATCTTAGAACATAAAATCAGTTAACTGTGACACAACCGTGGGCCATTTTCTTTGGTTTTCTTGGAGGGATCAAGGGCTCGCTCGGAAGGTCAGCTTGGCCCTCCTCCCCCCCTCGCCTTTTCCTACCTGTGGTCCTGCTTCCCTGTATGCATGTGTCCTACCCTGCCTCACCGCTTCCGCAGTTCCTCGCCGAGACGACCGGGTGCTCCTCTGCTTCCCGGACGGAGCAGTCCAGAGCTGCCCGCCACACGAGTCTGCCGCAGTACCAGCCCGCGGTGGCCGGCCCACCACAGCCACTGCCTGCACCCAGCCGCTCACAAGATTCGCGCAGGCCTGCCGCGGCTTGCCGCCGACGCCGGAGACACGCTGTCGCAGCCGCTTGGAAATCGTGCCAAGCGCTCACCAGAGCCGCGTGGGTTCACCGCGGAGTGCAGCACACACACTCCATTTGCCGAGCTGACGCCAACAGAGCACACAGGGTTCTTGAGGTAACGCTATTCCTGTCTTCTGTTTCTCTCTCTGTCTCTCTTTTCCCCCTCTCTGCTCTCTTTTCTATCCCCCTTCGGTAAGAACACTTACCCTTCTTTATCAATAAACAGTTCTCATATATAATTTTGTTGCATTTGCGCTTCATTTTAGTCAGAAAATCTACCAATTAATCCTCCTGACTCCCCCTTTTGGGACACCTTCATCAATAAAATCCTGAGAGCACATCCTTGTTCATTGAGTCCACTCAAGAGACTGACCTCAGGACACTAAAGCTCAGGAAAACAGACCTAGTTAACTCTGCTATTTATCTTTGTTTTAAATGCACTTACTTCTTCTCTTTTCTCTTTTCCCAAACCAAAGGGCATTCACTTAATTGACTCTCCACAGTCCAAACCACAGTAAAGAAACACAAGCTTCAGCATCTGGAATACAAAAGAGAAAATTAGTGTTTGCCACAGCTGAATTCAATCTTAACTTTGTCCTTAGACAATAAGAAGGACAAGTATAAACAAAACAGTCCTTCCTTTCACAAACCTGCCATATATTTGGCCTCTGCCTTCCCCTTTCCTCTTGTCAGCTGCTCTGTAATCACCCCATTCCTGGTGAACAAGGGTTCATGCTCCCTCACTACCCCTCCCTCTGGAGGCATGATGATAAACTGGGTACTGGGTGAAAACCTGGGACAATATCTTTAAGACAGCTGAAGTCCTCTAAATGAATCCTGCAGTAGTTAAAGTTTTTCCCCTCTCTTTTTCTTCATATTCTAAGTAGAAGTTACCATTAAGCAACAGCTTCTGAAGGAAATCTTCACAACCTATGTTTGTGGGTTGTATGGACCAAGGGCAGCATCAAATTACTGCACCCATGAGAGAAAAAGCTTATCTGTCTCTCATTCATTTCATTTAGATAACAAAAATACTGTAACATTTGAGATAAGATTCTCTTTGTCATTTATGAACTGTGGGAGGGAACCACAGGGAAGATGGGGCAGAGATGCCCTGGGAAGGTACTGCTGTCTGACTGTCAATCAACTATGGTTCACTCCCCTGTTCTAGAATGTTCTCCACTTTCTTTTCCCCTCTTGCTTCTCCTCAAAGGACCACCCTCGTTCCACTCCCTCATTGGAGTACCCCATGTCACCCCATTTCGACTACTCCCCTGACACCCTTCCCCATTGGACAACTTGTAGTGGAGCAATGCTGCAGCAGTGTGCAGAGAAATGATTAAGCAAAGCTTCAATTTGGAGAATCAAGCACAAATTCTTTTTACAGACTTCTTACTAAGCACAGGTGTGGAGTCATGTAGAAAACATAGAAAAGGCTTTTGGCTATCTGTGTCAATGTGCTAATTTCATTTGCACTTTTCAGTCTTCAGAGATGGAGGGAAGAAGACAAAACATTTAATCCCAATGCCACCTATTTCAGTAAGTAGTTCTTCTTTCCAGTGTGAAACTTTGCTTGCCTACTTAATCCACTTATTTCCCATGGAAATATTCTATATGCTTCTTCTTTTTTATGTATTTTAATCTTTCACATATGCAAAATAACCACATTGCTTTTTTTGCCTTCACTCAGCTGAGGCAAACATTACCATATACTGGGGACTTTGCAAGAAAGAAGGTACACAACTGAACCTAAATCCTGTGATAGTCCTAAGTGCCCAAGACTATTTGTCACATTTTAGCAAAATTATTTATACTCATTTTCTAGGGGTCCCTACTCAAGACTTTTTCAAGGAATCTAAAAGAAAAGTTCATAATACTTCACTTTAAAACAGGAGGACTGAGAAACACCTGCCCTTACAGACAGACATTTAAACATGGGAAAGGCACATGCATGGGAAAAACTAAATTTCTCCCCTCAAGAACAATTAGCAGTGTTGTTTTTCCACAAGTATTCAGGATTAACACAGCTGAATTCACAGCAATACTTCTCAATTGGAAGACAAGCCCATAGCTTTCAGTGCTGCTAGATAAGAAATCAGAAGCCAAAGAAACATATTTGGATCCTTTAATTCACATTGAATAAGAGTAAGTCAGGTTGGTATCCTCACTTATGGCAAGTGAAATTTTAGATCATAATTACAACTGTGAAGACTAGGACAGCTTATTAACTGTTTTAATTAATTAAAACAGAATTAAGTTTCTTATATAATCACAATTTTTTTCTCCATTCCTATGTCCTCAGACACCTTTCCTATACTTATATTTACACCCCCAAAATTTGGCAAGACCTCTAAAATGCTAATAGTAATAAATGCTAATTCATTCTTTATTCTTTAGTGATACATAAAGCAAAACACAAACTAAACTCTGTAATAGTCTTAACATATGGGTGAAGAAAAAAAGTATCAACTGTCAAGCTAAATTATTTTGACATAAACAGGTTTTCTTCCTCACCAAGTAAGTTTGCTGACCTACAGTTCCATCCTGATCCTATAAGAATACCAAGTTATTTCTAAGAAACCTACATCTTTTACTCTTAAAAAAAATCCAGCTCTAATACACTAAATTGTGGAAGGGGCTAGCAGCGGGCCTGTTGGCTAAAGGAGCGAGAAGTAAGAGGAAGAAGCTGAACCAAGGAGATCGAGAGAGGAAAGATGGGAGCCTTCTGCGACTGGAGGGGAAAAAACTGGAAAGTGTATCAGCCATTTTCACTAATAAAGTGTTGCCAACGGTTGCTAATGGTTGCAAACGGTGCTAACGGTTGACAACTGAGACTAAGACTGAGTGTGCTTGTGGTCTCTGCTTTAATGTCGTGACCACCTCGACTGCGACATTTTTGTGACCCCGACGTGATAAGAAAATAGTCGGTGGGGGCCCATACAGGGTCCTAGCAATTGGCATACGTGACCCACTGGGACGTAGTGGGAGAGGCGGCGTTGGTGCAGCTGAGAGTGGCAGGTGGAAGCCACAGGGAAGTCCGGACCTGATTCTCTCAAATCAAGACACCTGGAAGTAGGTGAGCCACCAACTAGTAATAATGGGACAAAATTTATCTAAAGAGGAAGAAAATGTTATGTCTACATGGAAAGTTTTGTTAAGAAATAAGGGAATTAATATGTCAGACTATGCACTTCGTAATATAATGCTGTGGGCTAAATCACAGAATTTTGGCACTGATCCCGACACAGCATTTAGTGTTAAGGTATGGAAAAAGGTCAGGGACAGACTTTGGCAAGTCATTCGAGTGGTAGATAAAACAGTTGTTGATCTAGCAGTTACTTGGAACTCGCTCTTTGAGACTTTAAAGGAATGGAAAATAGAGAGAGAATTGGAGCAAGATGCAGACGAAGAGTCGGGCCTGATAAAAGAACCTGACGGGGGGGGCCTCTGAGATAGAAGGGGGCTCTGATGGGAAGGCTGCCAAAGCTTCCGGGAAGGCTACCAGAGCTTCTGGGCTGGTTGCCAAGGCTTCTGGGAAAGCTGCCAAAACTTCTGGACGACCTGCCCTAGCCTCTTCTTATCAGGCCCCTAAGCCTCCTTATCTCACACCTGTGCAGCAGCTCGTGATGGTGCCTGTATATACTACACCGCTACGCCAGTTAGCTGAAATGTCTTTAGCAGAGAGAGAAACCCAGCCATCTGCCCCCCCGCTTCACTCCTCTCTGGTCCAGCCGTCCGCCCCCCCCCCGCTCCCCTCTGAGCTGCTTGAACAACCTGCAAAGCTGTATCTTCCGTTACCTGACAGTGACAGCAACAGTGAATCAAGTGATGAGTCGCCCGCAGTAACACCTAAGTTGGGGCAAGGAGCTCTGGTCCCTTCATCTCCTAAGAGCTCTAGCCTTACTGCCCCATGGACTTTGTCTCCATGTCAAGTAACTGTGCTTCCTCGACACCCTCAGGAGTTTTGGGAATTTGTTAGGAGGAAAGCAGTTGAAGAAAAGAATTGGGACATAATAGAAAGGTTAGGTGCTCCAAGAGTACCTCAGGAGAGCAGTGCCAATGCAAATGTTGCTTGTGATAACCCTATGGCTTTTTCAGTTTTCAAAGCAGTTCCTGGAACAGGACAGAACGACAGTCATCACGTCTTCGCCTGGAGGGTTGTGCAAGACCTCCAATCGAAAGTAGCTCAGTATGGTATTAATTCCTCAGAGGTAATGCAATTAATACATGTGATTAATGCAGATTTGCTTGCACCTTATGACATCACTCATCTTGCTACAATTCTATTCCAACCAGTACAATATGGTGTATTTCAAGAAACTTGGAGGCGAGTGGCTGAGCACACCGCTTTAATAAATATGCAGTGGCCTCAACACGGCCTCGTCATGCTGTGGGTGTTGATGCCCTACTGGGCACTTGGCCTTTTGCTAATCCAGATTTACAGGCAAGGTGGGATCCTTCGATTTTGGCACAAGCTCAGCAAATTGGCATGGGTGCTTTAACTAAAACAATGGAAATGGCAGCTCCAAAACAGAAATATATCACTATACAACAAGGGATGAGAGAACCATTTTTGCAGTTTGCAGAAAAACTTGCTGCTATTGAGAAACAGGTAGATGATGAAACTTTGCAAGACAAATTGTGCATACAGTTGGCTAAAGAAAACGCAAAACCAGATTGCAGAAAGATTATTGACACTTTGCCTGGGGAACCCACCTTGTCTGAAATGGTTACTGCTTGCTCGAAAGTTGGTTCAGTTGAGCATAAAATGGCAGCTCTTGCTGCAGTGCTAAGACCTTCAGCAAAGTGTTATAATTGTGGACAACAGGGGCACGTAAAGTCACAGTGTACTGTCCGGACAACAACATTTAGGCCAAGTGCAAGCAGAGATGTTGTATGCAATCGTTGTGCTAAATCTGGGCACTATGCTAAGCAATGCAGAAGTAAATATCATGCAATCGGTCAGCTATTGCTGGGAAACCCAAAGAGGAGCACGAAGGGGCGCGTGGGGAAACAAATACCCCAACAACCGCAACAGCAAATGCGGGCCTTCCCAGCCCTGCAAAGCTACCCATTTGCGAACAATACTCAGGGGCAACAAGTGGGTCCGCAGGCATTGATATACCCACCGCTGACACAGTAACCATTTTAACAAAAGAAATATGTAAGGTACCCCTTGATGCCTATGGTCCAATAGGACGGGGATTGAGTGCATTTTTGATAGGGAGATCAAGTACTACACTTAGAGGTATTCATGTGCATCTAGGGCTTATTGATGCTGATTATTTAGGGCAGATTCATGCCATGGTATCCATTGATGATCCTCCTGTCACTATTCAGAAAGGAACTTGCATTGCTCAAATTGTACCTTTTGTGAGTTCTGTTCCAAATACAGTGGACCAAAGTCAAGGCACAGGAAGCTTTGGATCGACAGGAGTACCTCAAGTGTTCTGGACTGAGAAAGTAACAGAGAGCCGTCCAGAAAAGACATGCACTCTCACCGCCAGTGGATGTCATCCAGGAACTATATCAGTAACAGGTTTGATTGATACTGGAGCAGATGTCACAATACTCTCGCGACTTTGCTGGCCTCAGTCGTGGCCTCTCACTCGTGCAAGTTTTGGACTCCTGGGATTGGGTGGTGCTACAACAGGTGGCCTGTCAGCCATTGTAATAAATGTGAAACAACCTGATGGCCAACAAGCTAACATCAGACTCTATGTTGCCGATGCTCCTCAAAGTTTGTGGGGACAAGACTGTTTATCTCAATGGGGTGTCAAAATTACTACGGATTTTTAATGGGGGCCACTGTGTTGCAGGGCAATGAACGTCCAGTTGTACCCCTGACATGGTTGACAGATAAGCCTGTCTGGGTTCGCCAGTGGCCCCTGACTACTGAAAAGCTTAGTGCCCTGCAAGAATTAGTTACACAACAATTGCAATCGGGATGCATTGAGGAATCATTCAGTCCCTGGAACACCCCCGTTTTTGTAATAAAAAAGAAATCGGGAAAAGGGAGACTTTTACATGATTTACGGCAGACGAATTCTGTAATGGCAACAATGGGAGCTTTACAACCAGGCCTTCCTACACCTACAATGATTCCACAGGAATGGCAAATAGTTGTCATTGATCTAAAAGATTTGTTTCTTCACTATTCCATTGGCTGAGCAGGACAAAGAAAAATTGGCTTTTACGGTGCCTTCTATAAATCATGCTGAACCTGATAAAAGATATCAATGGAAGGTACTCCCACAGGGCATGAAAACTTCGCCAACTCTTTGTCAATGGTTTGTGGCACAGGCCTTGTCAAAATCCGGGAGCAATTTAAAAACTGCTACTGCTATCATTACATGGATGATATCTTGTTGGCATCTGACAACAAACAACAGTTGTCAGCTCTTAAACAATGTGCTGTGACAAATTTGAAAGCTTTTGGCCTGATCGTTGCTCGAGAGAAAGTGCAGGAACACATGCCTTGGAAACACCTACGTATGTTGGTGACCAACACTCAAGTTATGCCTCAACCTGTAAAGTTAGACATTGATGTTAAAACTGCTACTGATGTACAGAAATTGGTTGGTTTATTAGGTTGGATTCGATCATATTTAGGCATAACTAATCATCAGTTGCAGCCATTGTTTGATTTGCTTTCAGGCATCACTTCCTCTACTCGGGAAGTGTTTCCTTTCCATCTTCCACGACCGTGCGGGAAAGGACAGGATCGATGGTTCCCACTTTCCTCGACCGTGCGGGAAAGGACAGGATCGATGGTTCCGCAGCTGAAGCAGAACGTGCGGATGACACTGGCTAAGACCATATATCAGTAATTAAAGATGGATGAAGGACAGGAACGATTGCATTAAGAATAGGAATTCTGTTGATGGTTGTGATTGTGATTTTGTGTGTCCCCTCTCTGCCTGGATTTTTGCAAAGGGCCCTGCAAAAATCCATAGCAGCTGTATTTACAGTTCAAAAACAAAAAAGGGGGAATTGTGGAAGGGGCTAGCAGCGGGCCTGTTGGCTAAAGGAGCGAGAAGAGGAAGAAGCTGAACCAAGGAGATTGAGAGAGGAAAGATGGGAGCCTTCTGCGACTGGAGGGGAAAAAACTGGAAAGTGTATCAGCCATTTTCACTAATAAAGTGTTGCCAACGGTTGCTAACAGTTGCAAACGGTGCTAATGGTTGACAACTGAGACTAAGACTGTGTGTGCTTGTGGTCTCCGCTTTAATGTCGTGACCACCTCGACTGCGACGCTAAATAGCAATAATTTTGCCAATTTTGAGACAGCTAAAAGCTGGTCTTCCAAGTTTAAACTGTCTGAGCTCCCTCTGTAGTCAGCAAACATCAGTAGCCACTTATAAAATGGGTTGAATACTTAAGTAGGGAGCCTAGATGCATAAGTTCTGAAGAAACATCAATTTAAACCAATATATACATATTACAGAAATGTATGCCACTTGTGATAAGTTATCTTTTCTTGGGTTTTCATTTTTTGCTCAATCTCCCTGTGTCTTCCTCACTCCATCTTTTATTTCCTCAGCTATTTTTGTTTCACTTCTCTGACACTGTTCTTTGCAGCTCTTGCCTTCATATCCAACTTTTGGTCCTTCCTGTTCAAGATCTCCTTTGCTCTCTGCCTTCCTCTTTAAATCTCCACATTCAAATATGCCATCTACTTCTGAGTCCCCACTACTCTACCCTCTCTCTTCATTACTTTCTCCCAGTCACTGAAGTTTTAAAGTCAAGAAAGTAATCAAGAAGTTTCATTACACATAAGGATAGGAAGAAAACAGAGGGAACAGTAATATCAGCTAAAAATCAGTTTTTCCTTTTGTTGAGCTGAAAAGAGAATCGGGACCAACCCTGCTTGCACAGCTATGAATTAGTAATTTAGTTAGTAAAATAATCTTGCTTGACAAATGGGTGATTCTTAACCAAATCTAATAAAGCTATAATTTTAAAAGGTATTTGGCTTTGCATGTATTAAGTTTGTTCTCTAGTGCCTAATGACAAAAAACCTCAGTAAACATAAAGCATCTGCTTCTCTGGCATCGTTAGATATATAAAACTTGTTTATATGAATTTAGCATAGCTGAGTGGACCAGCAACCAAAATCATTCCTTTCAGGAAGGCACCAGCTTGCACCAGATCTCCCTGCAGGAGGTTCAGGAAGTCAGAAATAAAATACCCTTTCTCTAAGAAATCATAGAGTACAGTTACAACAACTGAAAAGGAAGGCAATTATTTAAAGGGTTTTTTACAAAAAAAGTCTGCTGGAACAGGATGTAATTCTAAAGAGCTAAAAAGTTGTAATAAAAATTAATTAGAAAAAGAACAACTTACTTATTCCTCCTGGTTTATTAATATATCGTGGATTTTGTTCTCCATCTCTCTCTTAATACAGGAAGAGGCAACCTTTTCATAAATTATCACAGCTTCAGTGAAACTTTTTTCATATTCCAAGATCAGTTTCACAGGGGTCTTTCCATAGCAACTTACTTGCCCATCACAACCAGATATCCCATAACAACAATGCATGCATTGGAAGGGAGAAAGGCTGAATTATAGGAAAAAGGCACCAATGGGACTAGTTTTCCTTTGCTCTTGACTGACCAAACTATCATGGCCATGTATTAGAGGAAATTAAATGTCCAGAAGACTTTAATATTTGTTTGTATGATTATTTCTCTTTACCTACCATTTCCATAGCCTCAACTCTGCTCCTGATTAGTACTGCAACTAAAGCAGTTAGCCTCATTTGTTTGCACAGAATGAAAATATGTCCCTATGAACTTACTTCTGGGTGCACTCTGCCAATTACATTTGCAGCCTATGGTTTCTGCTGTGTCCTGAGAGCTGTATGTATTTGACACTGTAATCATCAACTCTTTCCTCCTCTTGCACATTATTGTGATGTCTCAGGTGTCATCCATTTGGCTCTGAAGAGGCCTCTTTCTCTACAGCAAAGTTTCTGGTTTTCTCACACTCTGCATAGTATTCAGCTGTGAGGACTAGGTTCACACTTATTCCACTGTTAATGGTGATGTGTCCAGTTAAACATTTATATGTGTGATTAAAAACAAAACTAGTTATAATCCCATGTGTTGTTCTGTACCTTGTCGTAAAGTCATTTGTTTCTTTTGTGTAGGTCTCTGCATGACATCTTTCCAGTTGATAAAAAGACATCAGTCAAGGAAAGTCAGAATAAGTGTGCCTCAAAATATTGTACAGCAGCCCACGAGATGCTATGATAATCAATAATCGGAGGTGTTTTTCCAGTCACTGTAATATCCTAGCTTACATTGGGTACAATATTTTTTTTCTCAATGCCCCCAGTTTCTGAGTGCCTTTGAGGAATGTACAGCCAAAGGGAGAAAGCTCTCTCTTAGGCAAAAAAGTCCTGTACAAATTCCTTACCCATGTAAGCAAAAACTTACCCATGTACCCCAGGGTCATTCCACTAATGATATGGACAGTACCAGATCTATTTGATCTAGCCACTGCTAAGAATGGATATACTGCAAAAAACTGAAAAGGAAGCACTCAGTGTGTCCAGTCTTCTTCAGCTGTAAAGCAGCCTTTTAGGAAGACTTTTAGAGAGCATGCATGTCGACATCCTAGCTCCTTAAGCTATATACCTGAAGTCTGAAAATTATTTGACAAGTTTCTCCTAAAGAATAGGCTGTAAGCCAAACAAGATGGACAGAAGTAGTAAATGTTGTGGCAACTAGCATTCTGCAGATCACACACATAGATAAAGTTTTTCTTACCGGTTGGACCACAAGATGGAGATGGATTTCAAAATTATTGGTATTATGAAACATAATAGCAAGAACAACTGTTGAAGATTGCAATGCAAGTTGTTTTCCATTACCATCTGTATGGCAGATTACCTTTGTCAAGTGGGCAGTTTGCTTTATCTCTCTCTTTGAGTGACCACATTCATACCTCCCTGGGGAGGGACATCTGCTGATAACAGACTATTGAATGTCACTGCATGACTGATAAGAACTATAACATCCCATTGTGAGATGCTCCACCCAGAGGGAGGAGCCAAGTATTGCTACCCAGATATTATCCAGAATATAGAGACCCCAGCATAGCTTTCTCCACGGGATTCCCCAGAGAAACAGCAACTGCCTCTCCTTCCACTGGATCTTCAGAGGAAGAATACATCCTTCTCTACAGATTTCCCTTGCTCCAACAGAACCACACCTGATACTTCAGGAGGACTGCAGCCACATTTCCAATTGGACTGCCACCAACCCCCTGACCCACAGGGTATCAGGTTGGGTTCTGACTCTGTCAGTGTTGTTCTAGTGTACTGCATTGTTTATTTTATCCTTTATGGGTTTTTTTCCTTTTCCCTATTAAAGACCTGTTATTTCTTGCTCCCATATTTTTGCCTGAGAGCCCCCTTAATTGAAAATTTATAGCAATTCGGAGGGGTGGGGAGGATTTACATTCTCCATTTCAGGGGAGGCTCCTGCCTTCCTTAGCAGACTCCTGTCTTTCCAAACCAAGACAACAACTTATCATGTAAAATATACTTAGATTTCTAGACCATTATGTCTTCAACACCAAAACACAGAGAAAGTGCCAGAGTAGCATTTTCCTGTAGTTTCATTTAAGAATAAGATACAAAGTCCAACATCCTGATGCTGGATGTTGATGCTGAGGTTTTTGATTTGTAAGTCTGATATTCTGGTGTATAGATATTGTACATTATGCTATTTGGAATATACTCTAAAAATCAAAAAAGCTAAGCTAAAACTAGGTCACTAACGGTGGACACAAGACTGACGCTGAAGATGGCGGCAAGCATCAATAGCTCACATTATTGTAAAAGCCAGGCTTTTCTAGCGGTTAGTCGGTTATCAGTTTACACAGTTTTAAGGCACAACAAGCCTAAGTCAACCAACCACCACACACCACAATGTGGACATGCAGCTGTCTCTGCAGCACATCTCTCAGTCTCTCACATCTCTCTACCCCTATTCCAGCTGAGTCACTCTCCCATAGTCCTCTTCTACTTAGCTGAAGTAGTAGGCTTGAGCCATGATTTCACAAGGGCAACAAGGCCCTTATTTCATAAGGCTTCACCTATATACAACAGGTCACATGTAGTGAAACATGAGCTCAGTGTAAAGATCTTCTGACATCACTGAGTGATACATCCCTTTTTTGTCACTATCAAAAGATACAATCACTACTGCTGCATTATTCAATCAATCTCTGCCTTTTTTCCTGCAAAGAACCTAGAAAGCACAAAAAAAGAGAGACCACAATAAGGGGCAAAATCAGATCCCTGTAAAGAGTCCATTATTCTCGAATTGTCATTTTCTGGACTATAAACATTTTTGCAGCTTGTACACTCTATTCACTCAATATATATTCTACAAGAAAGAGCATACATGAAAAATATCTTATACAGACCAGACAAAAGTAATGTGGGGGGTAAAAATGAAGATATTTTAAGAAGTAATCAATTTTTTCTTTTTGCATATTGATTTTTTTGTTTTCTTTTAAAAATGTAGCTTACATCAAATTATCCCCCTTCAAATAAGAATCACAGAATCACAGAATAAACTAGGAAAATATTTTTAAGATCACCGAGTCCAACCTATGACCTAACACATCCTCATCAACTAAACCATGGCAATGAGTGCCACCTCCAGCCTTTTTAGCCTTTTTTTAAACACACTCAGGGATGATGACTCCACCACATCTCTGGACAGACAATTCCATTGCCCAATCACTCTTTCAGTGATGAATTTTATTTTAACATCTAACTTAAACTTCCCTTGGCACTGTCTTCTTCTGTCAGTTGATGCCTGGGAGAAGAGACCAACCCCCACCTGACTAACACCAACTTTCAGGCAGCTGTAGAGAGTAATAAGGTTACACCTGAGTCTCCTTTGTTCCAGGCTAAACACCAGCTCCCTCAGCCGTTCTCCATAGGGCTAGTGATCCAAGCCCTGCACCAGCCTTATTGCACTCCTCTGGATGTGTTCAGAAATCTCAATGTCCTTCCTAAACTGAGGGGCCCAGAACTAGACAGAGAATTCAAGGTGTGGCCTCACCAGTGCCAAGTACAGAGCAAGAATCACTTCCCCGGTCCTGCTGGCCACACTATTCCTGATACAGGCCAGGATGCCATTGGCCTTTATTTGTCATGTGGGCACACTGCTGGCTCATGTTCAGTCAGTTGTCGACCAGTTCCCACAGGTCCCTTTCCACCTGGGCACTGTCCAGCCACTCTGTTCCCAACTTGTAGTGCTGCAGATGATTGTTGTAGCTAAAGGGTAGGACTCGGCACTCGGACTCCTTAAATTTCATGTTATTGGACTCAGCCCATCTATCCAGTCTGTCCAGGTCCCTTTGCAGAGTCCTTCTTTCCTCCAACAGATCGACACATGCTCCCAGCTTGGTGTCATCTGCAAATTTACTGACAGTGGACTCAGTCCCCTCATCCAGATCATCAATGAAGATATTTAGACAGGACTGGGCCCAGCACTGACCCCTGGAGACCCTGCTGGTGGCTGGTCACCAAGTGGATGCAGCACCATTCACCACCACTCTCTGTGCCTGGCCATCCAGCCCATTCTTAACTCAGTGAACCCAGGATGCAACTCTCCAAGCTGTGGGCTGACAGCTTTTAGTATTAATATTTGGATCAATTGAGATTTAACTATAAATTCCTCTGCATTTCAGAATCCAACTATTTCCTTAGTTAGAAAGACAGTGTAAGGGATGGAATGAGATGAGAAACTACCATGTACTACAATTTCTACATTTTATTTTATACACTGCAGACAGGGAAAAATGATCCACAGTTGAATGCTTGAAAGATCTCTTAAAATCTGCAATTCTTTCAGAAGAATGCTTTCAATGCAGTGTGATTTTCACAGTTTAAGGGCACAATTATGAAGGTAATTAGGAGTAGACACCAGTCTAGTGACACCAGTAATATTTTTCAGCTTTCCATTTTTAGGATTTCTTGGCAAGGTTTCCTCTCTAATCCTGGCTCCCAATTTCTGTAGAATGGCCCAAACTGCCAGCAGGATTTTAGAGGAGGAATGCCTTGTGGCAAATTTTTTTCTAATTTACTACAGGAAGAGATGTGATTTCTCCACACACCATCAGCCAAAAATATAGATTCAGAGAATTTTCAAGAATCCATCAGCCAGCAGTCTATTCATCTGTCAAATCCCTGTTAACTAATGCATATTCAAGTGTACATCCCAGCTTATACCACAAACCCCCAAGTTAAATCTTTCTTCTCAGTAAGCATGCACTGAAAACACAATTTTCGTATTTGTGCTGTAGTGTTTGACAGGTATAAGCCAGGTTTCAGTTTGCAGTCAGATCTGAGACACAAGTGTTTCAGACTGAGACACTCTTATTTTGAAGATTATAATTCAATTAATTTGATCTTCTGCTTTTATGGTGCAAATGATCGAAACACTGAAGATAGGACTGAAATGCAGCTGCAGTATTAACAAGGATTCTTTTTATTTATTTATTCTGCAATTTTAATCTTTGTAACAAAGTGTAATACATAAACTTCCACAGTATGTAAAAGCAAGACAGGATATTTATAAGGAAACCATTAAATTCACAGTATGGATAACAGCCATCACTTTCAAGTGCACAAATCTGTAGCAAGATCCATCATTCTCATCCTTTTTTCTCATTCTCACCATGTTTCAGCAAAAAGTTAAGATTAAGATTTTAAGTGTTGTAAGAAAAGCCTTTGCAACTAAGTGTCTTAGCTGAAATTAGAAAGAGCTTAAAACAATTTAAACTGAAAATTCTCTGATGAGTTTCACACAATTTTTCCATCTAATGCCCTCCAACATTGCTGAAACCTCTCCAGGATTGCTAACTTTTTGAATAATATTCCAGTACTGTAACACTGACAACTTCAATATGGCTGCAAAATCCAAGAAGCAGCAAGCTTTGCCAGAATGTCAGTCAGAGCTGCCCAAGGCTCAGCTTCCACCTTTCTACAGAAGACTCTGCCTTTCAAGATGGGGGCCGTGCACAATGAAACCAAGAACTTGATTCTCCCAGTCAGTTGTATGCTTTAATGAATACTTAGCATCAACATCCTTTCATGATGGATTCCTTTCATGAAGGGAGAAGTAACACAAGTAAGGCAAACATCTTTCTGCTTTCAGTATTCTTCCATTCCAGATGTTCAGAGCATTCATCGATCTCAGCTGATACATTAAAACCCTGTTCCTTTTTCTGTGTGATACATTAAAACTATGCTTCTTTTTCTGCAGCGAAAATAGTAGTGTTGTGGTTTAGTGACATACCCCATCACTATTGGAGGGTTCTTTCAGTGTTGCTTTTGTCTAGACTCTTATATCTTAAGTCTGGATAGATGTGTAAATGCATTCCCAAATAGGAATTATTTGTAATTGAGGGCTGAGAAAAGAAAAGCCATCCCCATACTGGTCTAACATGATTCCACAGTGAGGAACACTACAACTTTTGCCTTCAGATCACTGGCTTTAAAATACAATAACCTAGGAACCCTAAAGTCCTGCAATGTTTGTTCAATTTGAGTGAACGCATTCTCTTCTTTTCCCAGGTGAGGACACACTTCATGCAACTAAAGCTATTCAGAGTCATTGGGAAATATCTTAGGACAGACTCAGTGAAAATTACAGGTCAAATGTCACATAAGCAGTTAACAGAATATACACTTTTGTGTCTATCTTAGGTTACAAATGCAAGATGTGGCTAGGGTATTCTATTGCCATCTGTTAGAGCTGGGACAGTTATCTTTTAATTGGGCCACTTGTTAAAACCAGGTGGGGCAGGTTTTTTTTGTCTTTCACAACCCATTCTCCTTCCTGGGAGCTATCTGCTGTTAATGGGCCATTGAGTCTCACTGCATGACTGATAAAATTACATCATCCCATCGTGAGATGCTCTGCCCAGGGGGAGAAGACAAGCATTCCTACCTGGACATAGTCTGAGATTTGGAGCACAACAGGCAGCTTTTTCCCAATGGATTCCCAGAGGAACAGCTTTCTTTTCCACTGGCTTCCCAGAGGAAGACCAAGCCTACCTACACCACCACTGGGCCTTCAGAGGAAAAAGACACCCTTCTACAGGATCACTGCTTCAGCAAAACCACATTTGTCACCACAGCAGGAGTGCAGCCACCATTTAATTGGACTGCTACCAACACCCTGACCCACAGCGTGTCTGGTCATATTCTGACTCTGTCCGTGTTGTTTTATATTACTGCATTTTATTTTTATATTTCCTAATAAAGAACTGTTATTTTTACTCCCATATCTTTGCCTGAGAGCCTCTTAATTTCAAAATTAGAATAATTCAGAGGGAGGGGGTTTACATTTTCCATTTCAAGAGAGGGTCATGCCTTCCTTAGCAGACACCTGTCTTTTCAAACCAAGACAGCATCAAAGTAACTGCAAACATCAACTTCCTTCTATATGAGAAAGCTACAACCACAAAACCTCAGGGCAACAGATTATCCACCAAACTTCCCTATGCATGACTTCAGCCCCCCTCAAGTTAGTACTGCAGCTGATGTCATGGCACTGAAAGAGCTGAGTGAAGTAGTGTACTCTAAATCATTTTTACATTAATGTAGTTCTTCTTACAGTACCCATCAAAAACACCCATGCACAAAGTAGCACTTTCCCCTGCTCAAGCACAAAGGCAAGAAAAAGCTGCTTCAAATACCTTAAAGACAAGATAATAATATAATCCTTTGTTTAACTGCCCACCAAAATTACAGCTGTATGAAATACAGATCAAAATCTCCAGGCTGAGCTCCCTTATTTTCTGCATTGATCTTTTTCTCTCACACCATACATAGTGGCACGCACACTCAACATATCTAAATTCTGGTGCTACAGTGTATACGCTTAAATTGATGTCCTTTGGCCACTGCATTAAGATTGTAACATGATCAGCTTGTTGTTGAAATGCCATATGGAATGAGTGCATGCACTGAAAACCCATGAGTAGATATAGCAATAAATCTACAAAGAACTTTCTTAGGTTTTATGGGGAGCCTTCAAGAACAAAAGCACAAATGGTTTTAATTTTTCTCTAAGTGATAGCCACAGTTAATACCAGATCTAACAGGGAGCAAGCATTACATGCCCATTGGGCTTATACAGACATGAAAAAGAGTTTATGTTTGACATTTGCTTTAAAAACATAATGAAAATCTTTTGGCCTTTCCAGGCCCAAATTTGCATTAATTTCTGAGAGCCTATTACTTTAAAAAATATTCGTTAACTCTATTGCTTGGATAACTGACCAAAAAAAAGCATTAGGAGCAGGCTCTTGGTTAGTGCTGACAGAGAACTGAGAGGAACAGAAACAAGATGCTGAAAAGCACATTCGCTTTTTGTCTCCCTTTCAACTTTTTTTATAAATAAGTGGCTTATGACATCAAGCTCTGTTTCATCACTGGAAGTTTTTCATTAACAGAAAGGAAACAATATGTAAAATTTCCACATATTGCTGTGGTTCTCTCCACTTGTTTTGTCCCTGAATGTCACATACTACTATCTGCCTGGTGCCCTGGTGGAAAAGTCAAACCACATAAAAAATATTGTAACAGTGAAGATCCATAAGCAGCAGTACATTTTTCATCAGTTGTGTTCCACATTCCTGCCAGACATGGAATAGAAGGCTAATGCCTCCTCCACACATTTGAGATAGGTTAGAGCTCAGAAGGTTTGTAGATGACAATCTTTTCAGGGCAGAACATATCAAAGAGGCAATACCAATTAGCTGTGAGAACTGGAATTATCACTTTAATATGTTGTTATTAATTGTCCCACAGTCATGATCAGCCTTCATCCTGAAATCCATATGGGAACCAAGATACATCTTCCTCCATATGTGACAAGTCCTGAAAAATTACTGACTTCATCCATGTGTAAGGCAGCATATGTAACAGTATGATTGAAATCTTAAATATCATGACCTGTCCTAGAGTGACTTTATGATGCTTGTATTCCCAATCGTTTGTTCTGTTTATGCTGGATATCAAGTTCTGCATCGATAAGACTGGTTCCGAGAGCAAAGCAGGGGAGAGAAGAAGCACGGAGTTTATTTGCAGAAACTTCACTTGCTCCCCCACGTTCCTTCTCGTGGACTGTATTGTCTGCAGCACAGACAGTGGGAGTGTTGGAAAAGAAATGAAATTTAGCAAAATATTTAATTATAGTGAATTGTGTGTGAACTGGTTTGTTAAAAAGTAGTTTTGTAGCCGTTGAAAGTGTGTTGGGTTTTGTGTGTAACCTAGCAGGTAGTCTTAGGGATTTAATAAATAATTAAACTAGTGCAGGAAAGTAAGAATGCTAACCTGTCTGGAGGCAGCATACAATGCTCTTAGAATAAGATAAGCAGAAGATTAATGATCTTGTTTGTGAAACAAGGAATGTATCACAAGGGTTCTTTGACCAGGCAAGGGGAACGGGGAACTGTTTCTTAGAGACTAGGCAAGGGGAACGGGGAACTGTTTCTTGGAGACTTTGTTGTGAATTGCATGTATAAGAGGGAAGCACCCATACGTGAATTTGGGGGCTCGGACTTTGGGACGTGAGTCCCCCAAGCTCCCCGGGCCCTTAATAAAGCACCCACAAAACTTATCCAAGTTTTGTGTCATTTATCAATCGGGCAACAGGAGAGAGCTCTTCTTTGCCTTATAGTTGTTTGGGTTTTTTTAGCTAGCTGAGGCAGAGAAGTTCCCCAGACAATGGCATTTATTTTTCTTGGAACTGATCCTGATCTGTACTGGAAACCCAGGAAAACACTGGGAGCTCATGGCTGTGGCACACTGGGGACCAGGACACAGCATTTTAAAATGCAGGAGGGACTGATAAAAGACTGAGCAAGCCCACTGAGCTACGCCCCACAACAAGGACTTTCTGAATTTGCCATCTCTTCAGAACAGCTTAATATTAAGAATTTTTATGCTTGTGAATATTTTGCTTGTTAAATACATTTTTTTCCACTTTTCTCCAAGGAGATCTTTTCTTGAACCAGCTGGGGGAGAGTCTGCTTGGATCTGCTTTCTAGAGGGACCCCTTTATAATTTTCCTCCCAAATTTGCCCTAATCCAAAACATGACTTAAGAAAAGGAGCAGCTCTGTGGAATGCCATAGATCCACCATCATCATGAATTAATGCTTAATGCTGCATTATTTGAAATTAATACACCACCAGTTTAACCATGTGTTAAAATACATTCTGGGGTTCACAAGTACCTTGAGATACAAATAGTGTGAATACATTAATATATGTCATTAAATAATTCATGCTTAAAGTGAGAATGTATTTTATAGGTTTGTAAAATCCAAACGAGTCTCTGACCACAAGCAGCCCAGGGACAGATGTCTACTTTGGAATGTCAAAATTCCTGAAGGCAGCAGTAGAACAATACCCCATTTACCTATGAACAGACGTGGCTAGGTGATGATGTCCTCCGGGTTAATCAGGAGACACTCAAGAGTAATCACTGATCGATTGATACAATCGATGGGGATAACAGAAGTTGCCAGAAAGATACAGCTGAATACGAGATTTCCCCTGACATGATCAGAGCCTGCCAGGACTCAGGAAACAGCAATTGTCCAGTCCAGCACAGTGAAAGAAACTCTCATGCATATGTGAGGTTACAAAAGGAATTGGGGCTTCTCTGCCTCAGGCATAAAAAACTGTATAAAACAGCCTGGCTGGAAGTGGCATGGGTGAACGGGTGAAGGTCCGATGCGATGGAGGTCAGATCTATGTTCACCCAGCGCCAATCCCAGGCTTGACGCTGTCTCTTTGGCTGTGGTGGTTTTGGGGACCGTATTTTGGTCGCAGAAAAAGATAAATAAAATCTCTTCACATTTATTAATTTGGATTTCTGACTGATCATTTATAAAAACATTCATACATATACTCTCACATATCGATTATGTGCTGCATTTTGTAAAAACATAGACAATTTTTTCAAAACATAAACTCAAGGTACTGAAACTACTTATACTCATACATAGGCAGTAAAAGTACAATTAAGATTACTAGTAAAACCTAAGTGCCCAAGAAATGACAGATACCCTAGTTTTGGTGACTTTGAAAGGGATCTAGGACATAAGTACACTTTCTTAAAGACCACAGGGTTGAAAAGTGGTTCAGAAAACAGAAAGTTATCTCAATATCACTGTTATATAATCACCTCTCCTTTTGTTACCAGCTGGCTGAAGTTGGAATCCAGAAAAGTGGGGTCAAATAAGTGCAAACCTTTACTCATAAAGGGGATCCATGACCAGCTGCATTAGAGTCAATGGGAAAATCTACCAAGTACAGCTGTGTGACAAATATGTGGATTAACAGCAGCATTCTCAGGCAAGTCATGCTCAAAGCTGTTCATCACACAAGGTTTGGCAATTACCTCTGTTTTCAAAAGCCAGTTCAGACATACCAGACAACCAGATCCTGATCATCATGGTATAAGGTGCTATTGGGGGTTAGGTTTCTTTCCTTTTGTTCCTATTTATTTATAGAATTTCTTTCCCTTTCTAACAACTGGGTACTTAAGGAAAACAAAAGAAGTGACAAAGCTTAGGGGAGAGGGGCAGGGATACCTCCAGAATTGGGCAGGAAAAAGACGGGCTGAGGAGTTGCTAGCTCTCTCCCTCTTGGCATTGCAGAACTGTCAAGCTGAGGAGTTGCTAGCTCTCTCCCTCTTGGCATTGCAGAACTGTCAAGCTGTTGCTTACTGCCGGGAGAATTCACTGTCACTGCTGGAGCCCACTCCTGTACTGCTTCATCCTTTCTGTGGGTGAACCTTTGCTGTAAGAGCAGCCATTGAACTTGGGCCTTATTAAAATCCTACCTCACTGTTATATGTAGTGACAATAATTCATGCTATAGATATAGATATATCTAGGTATAAAATATTAATAATGTTTGAACCTATGCTTGTGAAACCACTCTGTCCAGGAACAAGAAGTTATTCACATGATAACTGGTTCCCGGATTGAGTTAAGATAAAATCAAAACCCTGTTCTCATATGAACAGAGTAGCCCTGAGCCACGGTGTCTGCAATTGTCTTTGTCAGGGCTAGAGGTATTCACATGGCAACCAGTTCCAGGACAGGCTCTGGGACAGCTAGACCTGGTATCAGATGTAGGAGACAAGCTGGAGCCATCTGAAAGGATTTCCTCTGCACCTGGAAGATATCATCTGGAATTTCCCAGGTGATGATCAACGGGGCATCTCAGGAGGGCCACTAGGTCCTGCAGCTGGACTTGATGGAATCTGTACTACTCAAGAGATGGCATCACCTACTACATGTGAACAGCTCTTCCTCCCAGGCAATCACACACTTGTCTAGGTTTTGGACACTTTCTTTGTCTGCTTTTACACATGTATGGACCCAACTTTACATGCCAAGAGAAACAAAGAATTATGTGGTCATCTCTGCCTTAGGTAGAATAAACTGTATATAAGCAGGCTGCTGGAAGCACTCGGTGTACACCTTAGGGGAAACACTGTCTCTCTGTCAGCAGGAACCCAGTGTCACCCAGCGGCTGCTCCCAGGGCTGATGCTGACTTGGCTGTGAGATTGTGAACTTTTCTATTTTTGTTGATTGACTTAATAAATCTTTGTCAAAGTTTTTTTATGATTTGGCTACAGATTTGACCATTTATAACACTCACTAAAAGAGGGACCTACTTCTATCTGCTTGGGTGCCCAAGGTTTTCAGCTCATCCCTCCTTGCCCTGTTGGGAACCTGTCTGCCACTATCTGCTGCTTCTTCAGCACTGCTTCTAGTTTTCACTGCACTGTAGCCCTGCAGCCCCTGCCTGCCAAGATGTCCCAAGGTCCCAGCCACTGTTCTGGAGCTTCTGATACATCTTGTCTAACACCTGTGAAAATGGCCAATCACGTGTTTTTAAAATTTGAAAAGTTTAATAGTATTAAAATGGTTATTAAAATAGTCATATAATTAGAGTAATAAAAATTTGGATGATTAGGACAATATGAGACAATAAAAACAAAGACTTACAGACAGTCTGGGTACCTCTTTCTGGGCAAAACAAGCCTGAAAAAGGATACACGTTAACAGAGGATTAACCCTTAAAAACAATAACCTGCTGCATATTCATACATCTCATACATGATGCATAAAATCCATTCAAACAAAGGATTCTGTATGTTCAGTGTCAACTTCTTCTTCTGAATCCTGACAGCATCTTCAGGGCTGAGCAAGGCAGGAAGAAGTTAGTTTCTTCTGATAATAAGGGAGCAATAAAGTCTTTTTCTTTGAAATATTTGGGTGTCCTATGGCTGCTATCTTGGTGCAAGTACCTCATTCTTCTCTTTAAAAAAAAGTATCTTACATAGCATAGTTTCTATTTTAACATTATGTTATAACCTAAAACTATATTTAACACACTCCTGAAGAAAATTAATACAGCATAACTTTCTAACATAACACATATAATACTCATTTTAATATTTGCGAAAAGCCAGTCATAAAATACGCATTTTTCACACACTCCAGGATTTTTGCTTATTTCTGTTTGCCCAGCTTGCTGCTTCCAAGAGTCCTGATGGGGCACCAGGATTGACTGCCTCGGGGTTTTTTTTGTAAAGCAAAGCCTCCCTTCCATGCCTTCCCTTCTCAGTTGAGAAGGTTATCACTGGATTCCTAGTTCTTTTTTGTTGTTAATAACCATAGTTGTTGCTGTTGATTTGCTTTATTATACATACTAGTAAAGAACTGTTATTCCTATTCTCATATCTTTGCCTGAGAGCCCCTTAATTTCAAAATTATAACAATTTGGAGGGAAGGGGGTCACATTTTCTATTCCAAGGGAGCCTCCTGCCTTCCTTTGCAGACAAAGGAACAAAGACCAGTGGTCATCCTTGTGATAGCAAAATCCTCAGGTCTAAAGGACTCCTTACAAGAAAATGTACTTGTTGGCTAAGAATAAGTAGAAATCTCAATGACTTTGAGATAAATTTCATTTTACCCTATCACCATAAAGACTTTGCTTAGTTTTATGTATATGCTAGGAAATTAAACAGGCCAGGAATGAAAGAGACTGCCTATTTCCTTCAGTTAGCTAAATTTAGTTAGCTCCAGCATTATCCATTTTTTTCTCCCTAGACTTTAAACAGCTCTGATAAACCATAGTGGCAGTTGACACTCTAAAACATTTCACATCTACATTATTTGGAATAACTGAAGAAAGGAAGACACACAAAGAACAGTGTGAGAACTGAAGAAGTGACCACTTACTGTGGGAATCCATAAAATCAGAGGGTTTTAGGAAGGTGGTAAAAAGACAGGCCTCAGATACGGCGGAATTGTGAACAGTGCTAAAACAGCAGAAAAAATATCTAAGCTGTAGAGAGGACATGAGAAATAGAACAATAGAGCTGTGTAGTTTGGCTTTCTAAGTTGCAAAATGTTTATCCAGTGGATATTAAGAAGGTTATGATTATGAATAGAGCTTTATTCGTTGTCTCTTATAAACGGTCATTGTA
Source organism: Melospiza melodia melodia (assembly GCF_035770615.1). NCBI lineage: Eukaryota > Metazoa > Chordata > Aves > Passeriformes > Passerellidae > Melospiza > Melospiza melodia. The sequence continues at coordinate 58,630,388 of NC_086194.1, forward strand.
TTCGAGAATAAGCAACCATTGTTTTAACCAAAGCTACATGTGTTTAAGATGATTGGATAGAACTACTGTCAGTATGCTTTTGCTCTATGTAATTGGCTAAGACGGCCATATGGTATGTTGTAACATTAAGTTTTTTTGGCCTGCTGCCTGGATAGCGAGCTGTTCGCATCGCTCTATTGTCATAATCATGTAATGAGACTGAGGCTGAAAAATAAATAGCTCAAGACGCTTTTCACAGCAGCCCCGTCCTGTTCGAGTCTGTATATAAATTGCTGGCATCACTTACCATTTGAAATTATAAAGGTTTATTAAACCTTAAAAAAAATACAACAAAAGGACTAAATTAGGAAAAATAACAGCTCCACACTTGCCACTCCTGAATGAAATCCAGGTTTTATTGGATCAGAGAAGGAGAAGAGCTGAGCTTCAAAACAGCAGAGAGCAGCTCTTGATCAACATGCCCATGACCAGGATGACTAGTTTTGATCAACAGCATGAGTGTGGGGTCAAGACTAGAGATGTTCCATTGGGCACCTTTGTGGCGAGCGGGGAGCCAGTAGACACTCCCTGTGGGAAAGTGAATCCAGGTTCCAAATCCCGAAAAGTTAAAGGCCAAACTTGTGGGGGCTCCCTTTTGGACTAGTAAGAGGAGTCACTTGGGTTTTGGGTGGACTGGTCACAGGAAGGTTCTTTCTAAAAACCTCAGGGCTCTCGGGAGGGGAGTGAGGGGAGAAGTAATTGGGAAGGGCCAGCAATGGGATCAACACTCACCATTTGCCAACAAGATGTTTATAAAGTCCTTAAATTTATTTCAATTTCCTATGGGAGAGACTTTTTCAAATAAGATTTGAAAAAGATTGTCAAATGGCATCATAACACCTTTAGAATATCTACAGACATCATTCATTATGCTGACCTTTGAGACATGATAAGTGTGCCTTTAGAGATCAGGGCACCCCAATTTATGCCTATTTTTAATGTGGTTCAAGATACCATCCACCAATTTGAGCAAAATCGAAATTCTAGATTGTCAGCTCCCTCTCCCATAGACCCTTTTTTAGCTTATTTGAAGCTTCCGCTACCCTCTCTCCCTCAGACTCTCCCATCCCATTCCCAGTCCTGAGACCAGGATACCATTGGCTGTGTTATCCCAGTCTCCCCTGTCCAAGATGGCAATGGCTTGGAACTAGTTTTTCTGCGCCTCTCCTTCTTTTCCTGTCCATAATCCTGCCCCGGCTCCAGCCCCTTCCCCTGAAGGCTCCACCCCAAGGGGTGGCAACCATTCCACCATAGGTCACGCCCCTTCTGGAAGGGATGGAAACAGAAGCTCCCTACTGGAAACCATCATTTTATGTACTCCCCCGACAATGGCAGTGCCCATGTTCCCCACCCTGTCCTTACCCATTCTCCTACCAGAAACCCAGATAGCTTTGCACTATCACATAACATACAACATCAGTGCCCCTCTGGAAACAAATCCCTCCATTGTCAACCCGGTCAGAATGATACAGTCCTTCTTAAATAGAGATGATACAGTATTCTCTAGTATTTGAAGTGCAGCATCTGTCATATAGACTTTCACAAGACCGGATTCCCCATTCCCTCTTGGTAACAAACCCACATGAGGGAAGCACCATCTCTCCACAGAGCTGGCCAGACCGCCAAGACTGCTCCGACTCCCAACTAAAACAATGGAAATTTTTAGAATAACTGTGTTCCATTCCAAGTTTTTAAAGACTAATGGCAAAAGGAAGGAGATGATCATCATTTCCATGCAAGATAATAATTAGTGGCAACTGTCCAAACTGTTTGGGACACTCTAAGCTCCCTTCTAAGTTTATTTTGCTGTGTAAACCATCCTAAGCCTACATGGGTTTTGTATCAAAAACATGTTTGTTTAATTATTTCCATTATCCTAGTTACTTTAAAACTGTTGAGTATTAATATTGCTTTTGTTCTGAGCTCAGAGTTACGTTTTGTGAGTTCACTAAGTTTAATTATTTCATTTTAATTTTAGTAGTTAAATTAATTTAATACACTCCTTTATGCTCTACCTATTGCCCCTTTTGCAAAGGGCCTCGTAAAGGAACAAATATTCACAGTTTTATAAGGAAGAGTGTTCTCTTTTGTGTGTTCAACCATAAGACATTTTAATTAGTATTTAATGTTTTAAAACATAATGTTCATCCATCAAAAGATAATAAAAAGTTTATTGGGAACAAAAAAGTAAGTGTAAAAAGGTACGTGTAGAATGTTGATAGTAAGACGAGGAGTGCTGTGTAGAATACTTAAAATTGAACTCAAGAAGCTGTAAGTAGATAGCTTGGTCATAGAATAGGTCATAGAATATAATTTCACCTGTACAGTTTCCACAGGGTTAATGACATAATTAGCATAGGGGAAACTTGAAATAATGTTGTTATAGAGCAAGCTGCTTCCTGATTTACTTATGAAATTCTTACTAGTAAGTTTGTTTGATGGAGAGAGGAAGAGAAAGATAGAAGAGACAGTGAGAGAGAATGCATGAAACAGAAAATCAGTGGTTTACTAATAATAAAAGGCATTAAGATGTGAGTAAACAGAGGACAGCAACCATTTTAGTTAATAGTTACGTTAATCAGGGTGTTTAACTTTATTTCCTCACTTCTACCTCAGTTTCCTTACAAATGCTAAATTTAATCTCTTATATGTACCCTGTTTCATAAAATAGCCCATGTAAGGGTTTATGCAATTTAATCTGTGATGTGAGTTCTACATTGCAGAGAAAAAGGCAGTAAAAGAAAAGAAAAACAATTCAAAGTGTAGTGGCGCAGTGCATGGTGGGCTGTGCCTGTAATTTCAGCTGCCAGAGAAGCTGAGCCTAATGGATTACATGAGTCCAAGAATTCTGAGCTACTGTGCACTGCACCAAGCGGACATCTAAGCTAAGACCACCACCAATTAGCAACTCCAAGTTTCCATAATAGACAATAGCAAAATCGCACCTGTAAATGACCGTGCTGTCACAGCCTGAGCAATACAGAGAGCCAAAGATCCTTCCATCACAAGAAGTTTCCAAAAATGAACTACTAACAAGAGTTTGCTTGAAGTTAAACTTCATAAGTATTACTATAAAGTTAATCACCTTCTTCAGTTTTATAATTACATTCCCGGGAATGTTTAGTGTTATACATGTATATCTGAGAATCTTTTATTACTCTTTGTTATTTCTTTAATAATTGTTCTCAAGTTTTATTTTGCTAATTTCTAAGATTTTGTTTGTTAATCAAGAATCTCTTCTTTAAAAAAAAAAATACAGAGGGGCGGGGAATGTTATGATGTGTTTTTGTTATATATTGTTTTCAACAATTGGTTTTGTACTCCTCTCCCCTGAGGCATTGGTTTAGCCCATTTCAGTCCTCCTTCAGTGCTACGTCTTGTTCCAGAGATTTTCCTGTCAATTTTGTATTCCTTGATACCTTATTGGTTTAGTTAAACTGTTCCCCTCCCAAGTAACTCCCTATTGGTTTAAACATTGCAATCCCCACCTTGTGTTCCTTCCCAGTCTCTTAGCTATTGGCTCTCCACCCCAAGCTCCACCCCCGTCCTGTCCCTTAAAACCCCACTGCCTTGCTTTTGTGGGAGATTCCTCTTCTTACATTTAGTTTTTCGCTTTGCAGTTACGAACGCTTTTAGTTTCGCCCTTTTAGCATAAGAAACAATCCTCGGATAAGCAAGCAAGGCCCATCTCGTCATTCTGTGTTGATCCATTGGCAACTGCTGAGGAGGGTTCGGGGTCCTGGGAGAGTGTCACCCCCCCATCACCGGGTGCGCTGTGACAGGGCAGTTGAGAATGAGAAAAGCTTGTTGCTGGGGGGCGCAGCATAACAACACCAGACCTCCAATCAAGTTGCAAGAAAGTAGGCTCCATGAATAAACGGCAAAGAAGAGTTGACTGATAGACTTTAGGAGGGGCCAGGGTTGCCTGATGCAAACCCCCGGGGTATAAAAGGTGAAGCAGCCATTTTGTAGACAAGGACGTGGCACATGGCCAGTCACAAACTCTCAGTGGCACTGTCCTTTTTCCTTATTCAGTCCTTTGTTGTATTTTGTTGACATTTAATAAACCCTTGAAGTTTTAAAAGTAAGGGGTTATTTCTCACAGCAATAACACGTTGGATTACCCAGAACATGACCACAAACACAGGCAAAGGAATATTAGTATCAAGTCTGACATTAGCTTTCCAGGAAACGTAGCAGTGTGAAGTCATTATTGAAATTATAGCCAGTTACTTGGGGGACAGAAATTACTCAGGCAAGAAGGACATTTGCCTCATGGTGCCATTATTTATATTGAGCAGAAGAAAAATTATTTCATGATGTTGCATCTGTATTTGAACATCTGCAGAGAAAGATCACAGAAGTTATATGACATTCTTTCAAAATTCCAGGAATTTTAAGCATTGTTGCAGAGGGTAGAGCACCAGCCCCTAAATTTTGCACTTATTGTTCAGGTTCTATTGGTTAGCCTTCTGATAATCAAATACTTATCTTCACTCTGTTTGAAAGTTTTGGTTTTCCAGTATATGACTGCCAAAGAAAGTCCCATTAGCCTTAGCAGTATATGTTAACAGGCTATTTTTTATTATTCAGATTATCTGGACATAACAGAAATTATGTTTTTAGTAGAAAAATGACTAATTTAAATCTTAATTTTGTTAGTCCAAGTAGTTCTACTTGGACTAACAAAATTAAGTTTGAAATTAGTCAATCAATCTACACTTGTGTTCTGGTTTTGTCTGGTATAGAGTTGGTTTTCTTCTTAGTAACTGTAACATTGCTATGTTTTGAATTTAGTATGTGAATAATGTTGATAACTCACTGCTGTTTTACTTATTGCTCTGCTGTTTTAGTTAGTGCTTACCCTGAGCCAAGGGGTAAGCCATTCACCCAGAATGGCCAAAGGGATATCCCAGACAATAGAATGTTATGCTCAGTATATAAACTGGGGGGAGTTGGCTAGTATTGGTTGATTGCTGCTTGGGGACTGACTGGGTAGCAGTCAACAGGTGGTGAGCAGTAGTATGGTGCATCACTTGGGGTAGGTTTTGGTTTTAGTTTTACTCCTCCCTTATTGTAATCTCCCTTTTCATTACAATTAGTACTAGTAACAGTAGGAGTATATTTTACTTTATTTCAAGCATTAAATGCTTCTTCACTTAATACACAAGTTCTACTTTTTTTTCTAATTTTCGTCCTCCATCCTTCTGGGGCAGAAAGGAGAGAATTGTTGACCTGTTGCATAGTACTTAGTTGCTGGCTGGGTGTCTTGGGGTGTTTTTTGATGATAGTCTATTCCATGATCCTCTGCTTTATGCCCAAAAATGCTTGCTATACCTTTAAGGTGTGGCCAGGGTAGAGGGGGGCCTTGGGCTCTTTGGCAGGCTTTCTCAAAGCCTCACTCCCCTGGTATCCAGGTGGCATGTGGTCTGCTTTTGCTTGGTTTTTTTTAGCCCAGATTAGAAAATTTTTCCCTTCCCTGGCCTGGAAGACGCTGCAGCAGCAATCCTTCAGCAGCCTTTTAATGTGAATTGGACAGTTTGTTAGTCCAAGACAAAGAATTGTGGGCTGCAGGGCAGGGGTTGCTTAGGATCAGTGGGAGAGGGGCCACTCTGTTTCAGCCTCAAACCTTGGGAAAGCTGAGCCAGGGAGAAAAAGCACAGCAAGCACACCAAGCTGGGCTCCAGCCCAGCTGCTTCATCTGCTGTGGAGAGGAGGTCAATGCCAGAGAGTAACCAGATTTTCATCTGTTGCCCAAATTGCTGCATGAAGCTCCTGTTTGTTTCTTTTTTCGCTCCTCCCTGAGAGAGACCCCTACACCACCTTGTACCACATGTTGTGAGTGGGTATTTTCCCTAGCATTTTGGAGTTTTGTTCCAGTGTGTGTGGGGGTAAAGGTCTGACAGTTGAATACCTAGCATTTATTTACTTTTTTTTCTCCTCATCTTGTAGGTGTTAATAGACTGTTGGGGACTTCTTCCCTTCACTTTCATCCATTAGTATTCAGTTCCTATTGGTGGAAAGGGATTTTTGGAACCCTTTCAGAGGAGATGACTCATTCCAGAGTGTCTTCTGCTAAATTTATCCCTAAACTGAGATACTGGAGTTAAACCATGAAAGCCAGTTTTGATCAGAGTTCAATGTTTTGTGAGAGTAATAATACATTACATTTCATGCATAGTGATTTAAATGGCACAATTTAAGAGCCAAGCGAAACCAAGAGGGAACATGCTCTTCTGTAACACTTCACATTTTTCCGTCAGCACAAACAGTACTGGTTTTTATTGGTATTTCCAATATTGCTGGATGGGATGTGCCTTGGCTTGTCTGGCCCCTGCGTCTGAACCAAATAGTGGCAACTGTGGTGTTTTATCCCGGTTTCCTGCTGGGCTAATTTGCCCCCGAGCAGGCAGCACGGGTCAGATAGCTCAATCCTCTTTCGGGGACAGAGTGTCCAAGTACCCAGGCTCTTAGCCGCAGGCAACCTTAGCAAGCTTAAGGGATATCAACTCTTTAGTGATTTATCAGCTCTCTTATGATTTCAGCTCTTTGCTTGCTAAGGTGCCGATGCAGGCCTGACCAAGAAGACAGACAAGAGGAGAAGGCAGCTGGAGTTCCACAGCGATGTCTTTATTGGGGGTCTGTGAAGGGTTCCAGCGACAGCTTTTCTAACCAGAATGGGCTAAAACAGCCCTTTATACAGGGTATAAGGGGATCCAAACTTGTCCAATAGCAGGGGTTAAGGGAAAGTGACCTATGGGGGTTCAGAGAGATAAGCATGGGTCCGAAAGGCAGAAGACAGGGGCTTCTTTGCTATTTCACCATGACTTGGCATTTCCTATCTTTAAGCCTCAGCTCTCCATGGGGCCCTAGCAAGCTCGGAGCCTGCTGCAGTGTTTCACCTCAGAGACACTTTTGGCTAGCTGTAGGTTGCAGCTGGGCACGTGGAGACAAGTCCAGTCATGCCAGGGCGAGCTTCCTCCTGTGGAGGGTCCATTCCTCAGGTTTTCCTCTGACAGAGAAGCTTTAAGGCAATGGTGAAGGAAAGGAATCGGTTCTGATGGAGGGTTTCAATTCAGAGCTTTTATTCTGGCCCACAGGCCTCTGAATCTAGCAACTGCTTCAACAGAACTTCCCGACCGCATGGCTGCACACTCTTCCTGGGGGAAAGGCAGAGGGAAGGGATAGGAAGCCCACCAACCAGGTACAGGAGAGGAGGTTTCAAGGGACAAAGGACACCTGGATGGCGCAATGCCCCCGCAGGGGTAGAGGGCATCTTTTGAACCTGCCAACCACTTGACACCTTTCTGGAATTCGAGGATTGACAGAGACAGTGCTCAGCAGGGGTCTGAGTGGGGAAAGGAAGGATGATTGACACACCTGGGAGGGAATCTTCCTGGGAGGGAATCTTCAGCGGAGGGACCCAGGGCCCTGAGGTAAACCATGAAATCACACCGCAACAGGTTTTGGTAAGGAGTTTAGTGGTAACATCCAGTCTTAAAGACCAAAGAAACTAAAGTACTGTCTTCCAAGGGAAGTGAAGTATTACCTCAGCTGTGCAGTGCAGCACACAGACCCTCTGACATTGGTGTGATACACTGATGTTGATCACAAGCTCTGAGTCTGATACCTATGCAAAAGCAGCACTGCTGTTAATAACTTCTACAAAATATTTTTTTCCTGAGAAGGACTATGAGCATGCAGAGTTGAGGGGAAAATAGGTATATCAGGTTTAATATTTTCAGAGTGAATTCCAGACTCAGTATAATAATAAATACTAACATCACAGAATCATGGCATGATTGAGAGTCAAAGGCACCTCTGGAGGCCATCTGGTCCAAATTCCTACATCAAGCAGGACTGCCTAGCACCAATTGCCCAGGATCACATCCAGAAAACGTTTGAGTATCTGCAAGGGTGGAGAGTCCAGCATCTCTCTGGGTAATCTGTGAGAGTTTTGGTCAGCTTTCCAGTAAAACAGTGCTTCCTGATGTTCAGAGGGAGCCTCCTGTTTTTCTCTTTATGCCACTGCCTCTGGTCCTGTCAGTAGGTACCTCTGAAAAGAGCCTGGCTCTGTTGTCTTTGCAGTCACCCTTCAGATACTTCTACACATTGATGAGATCCTTCCTAAGCCTTTCTTCTCCAGACTTCATAGTCCCAGCTCTCTCCACCATTCATCATAGGAAGAATGCTTTAGTCCCTTAATTATCTTAGAGGCCCTTTGCTGGACTCTTTTGAGTACCTCCACAATTCCCCTGTAGCCAGTAGCCCAGAACTAGGTCAAGCATTTCAGGTGTGGCATCACCAGTGTTGAATAAAGGAGAAGGAGCACCTGTAAGCCTGCTGACAACACTTTGCTTAATGCAAACCAGGATACTGGTAGCCTTCTTTGCCATGAGGTGCACATCATTGGCTCATGTCCAACTTGGTTTCCATCAGGATTCCCAGATCTTTTTCTGACAAGATGCTTTCCAGCTGGGTGACCCCCAGCATATAGTGACATATGGAATTGTTCCTCACAATTCCACACATCTTTCCTCACAATGTTCTTCCAAAGGTGCAGGACTTCGAACTTCTCTTTTCTGAACTTCCCAAGGTTTCTGTCTGCCCATTTCTTCAGCCTGTCAAGCTTGTGCTGGATGATAGCATGCCCATCTGGCCCAATAGCCATTCCTCCCAATTTCGTGCCATCAGTAAAATCTGATGTATTATCAAAATGTACTGCCTTTTAAAGTGTTTTGGATACTGGCATGTGTAGATGGTTGCTATATTTCCTATGAGAATAGAAACAGGTGTTGCTGCCAAAAGAATTAGAAAACTTTTTCCTAATGTGTCTTAAACCTCTTATACTTGCCTCTTCTTCACTGAACTGACACTGAGAGCCACAAAAACGTTTCTACATAGTATTCCTCCTGCTTACACTCATATTTGTAGTTCTAGCTCTTCTTCACCTATAATTAGAGAATTTAATTAATAACTTTGAAGGAAGGCTTGAATATATTACTACCCATTTAAGGAATGCAATGCAGCAAAATTTATCATCATTGACTAATAAGAATCCTGTGGATCATCTGTGTGGAAAGGGCTGAGGGACTTGCTATTCACTAATCAGTTAATCTGGATGGAGATTAAGCTACAAGACTCAGATATCTGATGCCTCTACCATAATTTGTTCTACAGGAGGAAATACTGTCTGCCTTCTCTCACGATTTCTAGGAAGAAGGACTTTCAGCCTTCAAAAAAAGAAATGTCCATCTATGACAAGGACTAAATTAAATACTGAGGAGCAGACTAGAAAGGATTTAAATGTTAGCATCTAAGTGACAACCCAGCTGTAGATGAGTGTAGATGGTCAATGGCATACAGCTTGAAGAACCTCCCCAAACAAGTGCCATGCTGTTGTGGGTAATCCAAAATGTTATTATAGTCCATATCTATCTGCATCAAAAACTGTTAGTGTCTCTTTAAGACCCTGCCGCTGGAAAACAAAAACAGGGGTAGTAGGGAAGAGGTGCAGCACTTACTTTTAAAGTTGGGTCTCCCAGGCATCTCCCACTGTTGCACAGACATGTTTGCTGAAAGTGGAGGCTCTGCTTCCTAGGGAGTTGCTTCAGGCAAGTGTAAGAATCCGTATCTGGATGGGCTGTTCGGGTCCGATCCAGCTAGCTATGGACCCCAGCCCACACGATCTCACATGGACAAAGGTAAAGGACAAGAAGCGCTCTTCTCCACATGGGGACAAATGTCCTCAGTTTATTCCCAGGAGAACCACCAGATGAAAAAACCCACATGGAAAAAAGAGGCCAGCCACCTGCCTCTAGGGGGTTTTAAGAGCTGGGAAAGGGGCCTGGATGAGAGGGACTACAGCCAATGGGATACAAGTGAGGAGGGGCAAGGGGAGGGACTGACCGGGGAGAGTCCACCACCAGGGGGAACTGGGGAGAGGGAAAAACCATGTGATAAGAGAGGGGAAGAACAAACCATGTGATATAACATAAACTACTCAGTTCAATGTAAAGACTACTCAGTGCAAATCTCCAATCACCCAGTGTAAAACAACAACTAAACAATTTCATGCGATACAACAGGCAAGTTTCTGGGCTTGCAACTGTAGCGACTCAGAAAAATTGCATGTGATAATTAGGAACTGTTTCAAAGGAAGTTTGCAAGCTCCATATGCCGCAAATGCTTAAGCAGGTCCCTGGGGCTGGGCCACCCGACGTGGATGTCAGGTTATTCCCACGCCCCAACCCCCGACCTGACACACCTGCAGTATGGAGAACAGAACCACCAACATCAGTGGAGTCCAGCAGGCAGCAGGACGAAGCAGCAGGAAGTGGAGCTGAATCCACATGTGCCAAGAATTCCTATCTACCACTAGAACTGCTTCATAGGCTCCTACCTTCACCAGAGAGTTCTTTTTGACTGCTGTCCTTTTTTCCCCCTTTGTCTTCCAAACTCCCAGGTCGACTGGGGAGCAACATCTTGGGATAGAGACCTGATTTTCCCTGTCTTTCAAGCCACGTGGTAGCCTGGATGGCACCATCTTGAGGGGAGAATCTGACGTAATTTCTCCCTTTGTCTCCCTACATACTGTTGGCAGTGAGGGTCGCGATCTTGGAAGGGAGTGGTACCCTGCCATTTTGGGTGTCTGGTTTTTCCCATGGAGTTCATGATGTCAGGAAAATCCACAAGCACCAGAGGTTTATGTTCAAAAAGGAGACAGAGGTGTCCTGTAAATTTATTCAAAAAAGGGAGAGGTCATGTGGCATTCCCCATGGGGTATCTCAAAATTTTTAGAGGATGCAGCCTCCCTTTTATGCAAATTTCCCCGCCATATTCACCTCCCCCTTTCCCCATTGGCTGAGGTACTTGAGATACAGACTTCCCGAAACGCCTAATAACCCCTTTTAATGTATACACACACACTCCCCCCCGACACCCCATTTTTCTTTTTCCTTGTGTCTGTTATTTTTCTCTAAATCCAGAGATGTAGCACAGTCTTGAGTGAGTAACAGTCTGTGTCAGTTAGTGGAATTCCTATGGAATTTGTGGTTCCTCCCATTGCTTCTTTAATCTCTCCATATCTGGCCTTATCTACCATCAGGCCCACAGTTTGTAAAGACACCTCCTTCTCATTCCTTTCAACAAGACTTAGCAATTTTGTATATTTTTTTTTACTTTCTTCAGAGGTGGGTTGTTTGTTGTTTTGAGGGGGCTTTGCCTATTGCTGTTTCACTTGTTGGTAAACTGTTACTTTTTTCACTTATATCTAATTCCTTCCTTATTGGAGGAATAGGAAAGGAATAAGTTGAAACTAAGGAGAGTTAGTTACAAAAGTGTCATCCACATGTGGCAACATTAATTTAGTCAAGTGGGTGTGGTTAAAAAATGAGGGAAATGTCAAAAATTATGTTGCATTTCTGTGCTGAAGTATTTAGGATCTTAATGGCTAAAATATCCAGACTGGCAATAAATTCATCCTTAACTTGAAGTTTTCCTTAATTCTTATTAAAATCAGTGGACTTCATAAGCATGTTTTAACTGGGCTAGAAAAGATAATGAGCTGAAGTCCTTTGTAAAACCAACATCCTACACATATATTGTACAGATAGATGTTTTGTTTGAGGACATAAAAAAACTACAGGGAGGGATTACTTTTCTGTACTTCAAGCCTACAGTGGTAGTGATCAGACAGAGCATTCCTTTCTGAGTGTAATGAGATTTCCATTCCACCAGTGCAACTGAACCAAATAAAAGTTCATTTGTCAACTAGTCTAGTTGTGACAAAGTGGTTTTGTGTGAAAGAAAAATCCAAGTGAATAGGGTCGCTGCAGCCTCCTCTCCCCTCTCTGTAACTATATTCATTCCTTGCAACTCACAGGCTATTGGAGAAAGAAGGAAATAACTTTTTGTGGCCATGTCATATTAAAATATTAACAACTCTAGCAACATATACCATACTTGAGGGAGTTAATCATTCATTTCCCCTGTAGTGGGCCTATCTTCCATCTGCCTTCACTATTGTCCTGGTTTGGGACAAATTTGGGAGGAAAATTTTAAAGTGGTCTTTTCTAGAAACCAAATTCAAGCAGCCCCTCTCCCAACTGGTTTGGGAAAGATTTCTTTGGAGAAAAGTAGAAAAAACTGCCAAGTATTCACAAGCAGGAAAAAATAATAATACTAAACAATAAAACCTCTCACTGTTCTGAAGAGATGGCAAATTCAGAAAGTCCTTGTCATAGGGTGTAGCTCGATTCACTCAGTCTCTTATCAGTCCCTCCTGAGCTGGAAAATGCTGCATCCTGGGCCCCAGTGGGCCACAGGCACAAACTCCTGGGTTTTCAATCCAGAGCAGGGCCAATCAGTTCCAAGAAAAAGAAAAGCCATTGTCCGGGGAACTTCTCTGCCTCAGCTAGTTAAAAACTAAGTAAAAGCAAAGGAGAGCTTTCTCCCGCTCCCTGTCCATGCTGAGGACAACACACACTGAGAGAGAGCAAGGAATGCGCGGGAGCAAGTGAAGTTTCTGAAAACAAACTCCGTGCTTCTTCTCTCCCCAGCTTCACTCTCGGAACCAGTCTTAAAGGTGCAGAAATTAAAATCCAGCATAAACAGAACAGACAGTTAGGGATTCAAGCACCATAAAGTCCCCCTAGGACAACTACCTTCTGCACTGTCCATTTGAAGCCAACTGTAATTTCAATCATGGAAACTTACAGATTTTCAAGCATTGAGTCTTTAACCTGAAGGACTTGGTGAATTTGCAAATAAGGGGAAATGTTCAAAGACTCAGAATGGAAGCTTGCTTACAGAAACTGTATTGAAGACACATGATATATGATACATATAGAGTAAGTTTAAAACCTCTTGCCTATCTCCCAGAGGCAGAGAGACTATAAGGCAGACAGAAAAGCTTCACTGAAAAGACTACGGTTCTCAGAGAAACCAAAAAACACCCCAAAATTGTCTTTAACAGCATCAGTAGCAGATACTTTGAATTATTTCTGGAAAGACTTGGAGCCATCATGGCTGACGCACTTTATGGGGGAGATTTAATGAATCACAATGGTCTTCCTTATCTCTGCTTTCTTAAACATTTTTCCCAAGTATGATTGGAAAAAGGTATCTGCAGACTGGAATGAAGAAAAGAACATGTTGCATGTGTTCCAGGTCTCCTACACTACAGAGTGCATCCCTCTTGTCCAAAATTCTCTTGAATGTCTGACTCAGCAAATCCAAATGATCTCTGGGGGAGACGAGCTTTGCAGGGATCACAGAATCACAGAATGGGTAAGGTTGTAAGAGACCACAGTGGGACACCTAGCTCAATCTCCCTGCTCACACAGGGTTCCCTACAGCATATTAATCAGGAATATGTCCTGATGACTTTTGAATATCCCCAGGGAAGGAGTCTCCACAACCTCTCTGGACAACCTATTCCAGTGATCAAAGGAAGTTCCTTTCCACGTTCAGGTGAAACTTCCTCTGTTCCCATTTCTGCCCATTGCTTCTCATCCTGTTACTCATCACCAAGAAGAGCCTTGGTCCTATATCTTATGTCCCTTCAAATACTTCAGACACTGATAAAATCCCTTTTCAGTCTGCTCTCCTCCAGGCCAAGCAGTCTCAGCTCCCTCAGGCTCTCCTCATGAATGAGTTGCTCCAGTACCCTCCTCATCTTCATTGCCTTCCTCTGGACTTGCTCCAGGAACTCCATGTCTTCCTTGTACTGAGGAGCTCAGGACCGGTCGCAGCACTCCAGATGCAGACTCACCAGGGCTGAGCAGAGCAGCAGGATCACTTCTCATGACCTCCTGGCCACATTCCTAATGGACCCTGAAGATATCAGTGGCTCTCTGCCACAAGGACACAGTGTGGCAGCCTATTGAACACCATGACCCGCTTCTCCGGAGCTGCTCCAGAGCAAGTCAGCACCCAGCCGGTACTGGTGCATGCAGTTCTTTTTCCCTCGGCGCAGGACCCTGCTCTTGCCTTAGATGAACTTCAAAAGGTTCTTCTCTGAACAAGTCTCCAACCTGTCAAGATTCTTCTGAATGGCAGCACAACATTCTGCAGTATTGGCCACTTCTGGATCCAATACTTACGCCTGGGGGACACCATAGGCCTCCAGCTAGACCCCCCACACCACTGATCAGAACCCTCTGAGACCTGCCATACAGCCTGTCCTCAATCCACCTCACCATCTGCTCATCCAGCTCACACTTCCTGATCTTGCCTATCAGAATGTCATGGCAGACAGTGTCAAAAGCCTGTCTGAAGCCCAAGAAGACCACATTCACTGTTCTCCCTTCATTTATCCAGCCAGTTATTCCATTGTAGAAGCAATCATCTGCAATTTGGCTTCTTCCATAGCTATGACATGACAGTAAACCATTGAAGTTCATAAAATATAAATCTGTTAAGTGTTAAAAAACCATAACTAATTAGCCAATGATCTGTTATGAAAAGATAGAAAGTCCAACAGTCCATTAGTGAACCGCAATAAACTGTGCTTAAATTGTTGTGAATAGTACATCACAAAGTGGAAGATTAATTATTATGTAAGAGTTGAACACATGCATCATACCAGTCTAAACAAAGAAGAACCAAACATTTATGGCACCAGCCCACACACACTAACATAGTTTGTTTCCCTGACATAAAGATGTCCCTGCATTAATAAGAAGGCTAGAATTTAAGCTTCTATCAGACAAGCCAAGTGCACTGGAAATCCTTCATGCATTTATTCATCACACATTGCACCCAGCTGTATAGCAGAAAGTGTTTTACGTATGAAGAACTGAAGCAGAGATATTTAAGTCAAGATCACATAGCTTTTTAGCCACCTAATATGCGTGCAACATAACTGGGTCATTCATGATGCTTGCTCTGGAAACAGTATTTTTTCCTTAGCATACAGTGTTGAAATCATTTCAGTCTTACATTTAGTCATGGCAATCTGCCCATTTGAGAATTGTCATTTATGAAAAACCCTCTCACAAGGGTTAACTGTGGCCCATTACTTGTTCCCAGCTTCTTCTTAGAAAGGAGAGTAATACATTTTTCCACAGCTCTTTAGCACCCTCTGTTTTCATTTTCTAATCAAAATGTCATTCTTTTTTAATTGCTATGACGTTGAAAAAATCAGACTATATGCAAAGGCTTTTTCAAATACAGCATAAAAATAAGGATCAGCAATGCAGTGTGTAACCAAAAAGTAAGAAAAACAAGAGGTTATAAGTTTCCTTACCATACCAAAGAAGGGTTAAGAGGAAGAAACCAAAAACATGGACACCAAGGGACACAAAAGTGATGTGAGTATTTTAGGAGGCATTGGTGTGAAAGTGTTCGAGTATTTATTCTATGGTTATCTGACTGATCACATCCTATACTGGATGAGAAAAAGCAAACAAATGAGGCAAACACAAATATAAACCCTGATTGATTAGCATTAACAAAGACAGTAACCAGAAAAAAAAGAACTGAAAATATCTCTTTGCATTAATTGTTGGTTGGCCTATCAAGAAACAGCAGGCTACATTGGTTTTGGCTGTGATAGAATTTTTTTTCTTCATAGTAGCTCATATGGTGCTATGTTCTAGATTTATGACCAAAACAGTGCTGATAACACAGCGATGTTTTTATTATTGCTGAGCAGCATTTATATAGCATCAAGGCATTAGTCCCCCATACTGCCCCACTAGCAAATATGCTGGAAGCACACAAGAAATTGGTAGGGACACAGCTGGGACAGTTGACCCCAACTGACCAGAGGGATATCTGTATCATACAGGATCGCATTCATCTCAGGGAAAAGAAGGAGGAAGAAAAGGGCATTTAGAGTTATGCAGTCCGTGTTCCCAAGTAAGTGTTATGCATAATGGAGCCCTGCTTTCCTGGAAATGGTTAAACACCTATGCTCATGAGAAGTAGTGATGAATTCCGTATTTTGCTTTGCCTATTAAGCTGTCCCTATCTCAACCCATGATTTTTTTCACTTTTACCCTTCCAATTCTCTCCCCCATCCCACCAGATGTGAGTGAGTGAGCGAGCAGCAGCTTACCAAGGTCAACTCACAACATAGGCAAAATGGGACTTTGCAAATAGTAAAGATGCAAACCTTAGCATGTTGCAAGCAGTGGGTGGAAATATGACAACTGATGAGGCAATGTGCAGGGCAAGACAGAGCAGGGAGGAACAAAGAGGGAATAGGTAGAAAGGTCTATAAACAGTCAGTCAAAACACACTCATCACTGCAAGTCTATTCTACCTTCTCATTGCCATTGCCTCTCCTTCAGCCTTCTCTTGAGCATTTGCATCTCCATGGACAAAAGATTCATTGCTCCCTTAATGTCAATGCCCCTTGCAAAAAAAAAAAACATCAAAAACCCAGCACTTCTGACCATGACAAGCTATTTATAGAAGAAACTCCCAGTCTCATTTGGCAGCATAGACTCAATCACTAAAAAAAAGCTGTATGGTACATGCCAGGGTAACAAATAAATCACACATGGAATAAGGAGGAAAATACCTCAGAAAATAGCCAGGAGGTAGAAGCAGGGGTAGTACTCCTGAGTGAAATTTAGGTATCCTCTTGGCTGCTTGGCATGAGAGCCTACACACAATCTTACCACATCTGACACCATGACAACACAGGTTGTACAATGTTTTCTAGCCAGAAAGGGAAAAAATGTGATCCATGGATAACTTGTTCTTTTTCATACCAATTGCTGTGCTCACATATCCTCATATGATATTCATTCTGTACATAGTGATTTTCACTGCCCACATTAACAAAGTAATTCAGACTGTTTTGCTCATCCTCCGAGGCCAAGAGTTAAACAAAGAGTAAGCATGAACAGAGCTACTGAGATATGTTGGAGCAAGTGTAATCAAAAGATTCCTACTGGAACAGAATTCAATTCCATACAACTTCAGGAGGGCTGTGCGTATTTGTCCAGACAAATACCAATCAGGCACCCCTCCAGAAGGCTCTCCTGTTTCATGGAGGTATTATAGCTTGCTCAGAGATCCCTTAACTTGGATTGCATTGCTCAATACTGAATACACACAACAGCAGCTCCAGAGGTGAATTCTAGCTTTAGTTTTTTGAAAAGACTGAAGTATTTAATTCAGTGTGCTTTTGGGATGTTTTGAACTGTGGCTAAGACAAATTTCAGTTTTGCTCCTCCTAAGAGTAAGATATGCCAATGCTCCCCAGCATTGTCTCTTTCATAGCATATAACTATTCGCAAAAATGGCTGTCTGGACGAGGAAGAATTTTGAACATTTTCATAAATATTGAAATAATGTCCATCTGATGGCTGCATCTAACAGTGTCTCACATCAAAATAATCCAGCAACTCAGGAAAGATTTCAGACTTCGTGAAAGAGGCCTCAGGCTGGAAAATTACCAAGATTCCAAAACACTCAGGCAATTGCTGGAATAAAATACTGAAGTGAAACCTCCTCATGGAGCAAGATGAAGTGGACAATTCTCTTATGTACAATATCTGTGAGGAAAAAAAATAAAACACAAATTCACCTCAAAGCAGGAAAAATATTTTAAAATTACATCTTTTAAGGATGCTACCATTAAAACAATGCTTCTACCACTTCTGACAGAGGGGTAACTAGAAAACTTAAATCCTTGAGGGTCTGTGAAGCATTAAAAGTTTATGAAAGATGATACCAAAAAGTAAATATATAGTGTATAGGTTTATAATGCTACACCAATTATTTAAATCTTCCTTGGGAAATTCTAAGTATCTGCACTAAACCATAACAAACAGATGTTCTCAGGAAAAGCACAGTTATAAAAGTAGGATATAAACCCCTGCATAGACTTCTGCTAGAAAGGAAGTATTGTTTTCTATGGCTAGAACCACTAGGTGTATAAAAAGCATTTTAGTATTAGAATCAGTGTAAGAAAACAAAGGGAAAAAAACACAACCGAAAAAAATGCCAGTAAATTCCAATTTCTCTGCTAGAAGCTAGAGGCTTTAAGACTTTCAAAAAATAATATCTCAAAATAATAATAAACATTAATAACAACTTTAAAACAAAGACAACAATACAACACACATGATTAGTGAGTCTGAGTATTCAGCTTGAGACTTTTAAAACAGCCTGACTTATTTTTTCTTTCCCAAATGCCTAGGACCTGAATCTAACTGCCTAAAAATATAAATATTGGAAGTCCTCAGGTACAGTAAAAATACTGACTTTCAGACAGACAAAAATGAAGAGTGATATTCTGCTGAAACTAAGTATGGCAAACGACCCTGCTAACTGGAGTTCACAAGCAGAGCTGTTGAACTTACTGCACAATGCTTTTGTAGGATTGACTTGCTGTCCAGCAAGCAGCTGCTGCAGCTTCTTGATGTCTATGCATGCTTCAGCCATACTTTCCAGATCTCTACCTTGACCAGAACTTTGACATCCATCCTCTGATGCTAAAAGAGTAAGTACACAACACTTAGTCCAAACATGAAAAGTAGTTTCAACACCCATAAGGACATACCATCCAGCTGAAGTGCTGGAACTCAACTGGCTCGTTTTTCAGAGCAGCGCAAGGAAAAGAAATCCCAGTTTTCCTATCAAATTGTCAAGAATAATGGAAGAGATTCCCCACCACCACCCCAAACATGAAACAGACACTCCAATGGCCACTCCATTTTTTAAGATTTCATTTGAAGACTTCAAAGTACTTGATGCTATTTTCTAAAGAATAAAGGTTAAAAAGTACTGTTATAAGCAACACAGAAGTAATGAGATCAGACAGACACAAGAGGTTAACAGGGAAACTTACCCCAGGGAGGATTTCCCAGGTCTTTAAAATGTGTTGTTACAGATACTAAGTCTGTTTCTATTTTCAAGTTCATTTCACCACTCAAGTTTGCTTCAATCACCTGCAATCAATCTCAGTTTTAGGCAACCCACTTTCCCACTGCAGAATTATAGAGAAATACAGTTTGGTTTTGTTCAAATACAAGCTTCCAGGAGTACTTCAGTACAAGTCAACCATACTTTCTGAAAATGGTTGAACATTTGAATGTTCAGCTATAAAATGCATTCCCCATCATTCCCATATGAATTACTCTAGACCAAACCTTCAGAAGTTATGAAAAGAAAGAAATTTAATTGTTCTCCAGTACTTTTAGAACAAGTATTAGCTTTGGGAAGTTCATGTGCTGAGGAAAATACTTCAGAAATAAGAGACTGAAGCTGAAGAAATGCAAAGATTTCTGAATTTTCATTCAGTTATTCAACAAACAGAAAGGCACCTACACAGTCTATATGACACACACAGAAAAGGGGATGCACCAGGAGCTTTCAGTGCTGCTTTCAAGAATTCAAAATAGACAACAACTGGATCAGATCAGTAACTCCAAGAAGGACTTTGAACTGACAAAAATCCTGGAAAAGTGCTAAAAGCTTTCAAATTCCATCCTGTAAACTTGAAGAAGGATTTTGAAGGAGACTATATATGGTCTTACACAAATCCCAAGCAGATCAGAGGATTCCTAAAGCACAACTAAGCACTTTGTTTCTGTGATTAGATGAATTTTCAGTAATTAAAAAAAAAAATACACGTACTGCAACCAGAATCTTGTATAGAATGGCTCCAAACAATGGACAAGTACTATCAGAAATTGCTTCTAAGTCCATTTTGCAGCACTGATCTTGACCAGTTTTATTACCAGGATGCATCTTGCAAAAATAATTAATTGTGACACTTGATGATTTTGTTTTCTAACAACATGAAAGTAAGGCACTTAGTATAAGTTCAATCCCATCATACAACTATCCTGTGTGAGAAACGAGCCTCAGCTCTAAACAAAAGCACTGCGCTCAATTTTGCATAAGCATATTCACCAAGGACATGGGAGAAGGAAAGGAAATAAAAACAAAACCCCCAAAAAATCTCACAAAAGAGTTTGATGTGTATTTGCAGGATGGCTGCCATTTGCAAAACTGCCAGTAACCCAGGGTAATCTCTCAACTCTTCCAAGTCTTGAAAAATTGAGACTGTTCCAATTTCAGGATTCTCAGTTAACAGAAAATTTCCTATTTATCAAAACTGGTATGAACAGTATCAAACCCAAACTATTTCAAAGCTCTACATTTACTTACTAACTTTCCTGTCAGTCAGTTATGATGACTGTGACAAACAACTAAATAAAAAACCAAAGCCCTTTTCTGTCCAACTGCAGAGGGCTTTTTTCAGTTAAAAGGCCCACCAGCACTCTAGAAATCCAGGGTATACTGCAAATCCAACATGTCAGTCTAAAGCACAGGGGGCTGTTAGCAGCATTTCCTTTAAATCCTGTCAGATTCACCTGAAGTTCATTCACAGACACCTAACACAACACTCACTTAATAGGCATTTCCTTAATGAAATAGCCCAGAAAGTCTCCAATTAGCTTCCTGAAGGACTGTCATTTCTTACCAGCTATAAAGAGTAGTTTGTAGCAACACAATGCCATGTTCTTTCATGGATTTAATACAAAGAGCATCACTTTCTGAGAAACCCAGGAAAAGTTCTTCAGTGTAAATCCTAAAATAAATCCCATCATTCTACTCAGGCTTTACACAGGCTTCAGGTGCCTTGATTTCAGTGTCTAAGTCATCTCAAAATAAGATAATGTGGCAGCACCAGTTTAGGCAACCTGTTATGTCCCTCATGAAATAACATCTGTAGCATATATGCTTTAAGTGCCTTAACTTACAATGAAATTGCTGAGATTCTTCATTCTTTCCACAACACTCTTCATTGTTTTCAGCACTGGTAGGTAAATACTGACCTAGGAATAAGAACTGCATTTGCACAAGTACTTCAGATGTGATTGGGACACATTTATTTCTACTTTCAATTCTATCACAGTTTGGACAGCATTATCTATGGCTTTCAGGGTGCACAATATCTATCTGAAATCAGCAAATGTCTCAGGAACAGAGGAACTCTTTCCCATTATACCAACAGGCCATCATTCTAGCAATTGTTCCAGACTTAACATTCCAAGTCTATGTTCAAAATAGAGGCATGTTTTTCCAGATCAGACTCTCACATGAACATGTGTGTTACTAAATAGTCAATTAATATAGCCAAAAAGAAAATAACAACATTCCTATGATATACTGCAGTAATTGCTGGAACTGCAGCAGTGTAAATCTGAAATAAAATAACAAAATACTGAAAGTTTCCTCGTGTTCATCTTCAGAATCTAAATACTCTTAGCTATAGAGGTAACAGACGTTCATAACCTCAAATAGGAGCACATTTGTACAAGGACCTTTCTTTACAACTCTGCTAAAAGTCAAAATCAGGAGGCAACACATATATCTTTAACTCTGCCAGATAGGCCATAGATTTCAGAAATAAAAGATTATTTGGGTCATTTGGCACCTGAACAGCTGAAACAGTCTAAACTTGTGTGGTTTAGAGATGCTCCAGACTAAAGCCATGCAAGTCCTTTTCTCCTCCCTTCCTCTGCCATGAACATCACAGAAACAATTGGCAACCACCTGCTCTGTTTCCATAGATTCTGAGCTCTCTTGTCAGGATAGAAGCCATGTTCCATACCCCTTCAAAACTGCAGCCTCCAGTCTTTCCTCTTTCCTTTCCACTCCTTTCCAAACCCCACCATAGTATACTCTATAGCAATACCATTCCACTTGCAAACTCCCCTTTCAGAAGGGAATATAAAAGCAGAAGCTTACATCAAAGTCTGGCATGCTGGGCTCTCTGAAGTCATTCCACATTCTTCTGGGAATAACTCCCACAGGAATGTCATGTGTCACAATCCTACTGCTGCTTGATAAGGATGGCTTGAAGGAAAAAGAGGATGCTTTTGCAGTTAAACACAAGATTGGAATTCTAAATTTAAATTTTTCAGACCCGCTCTGGGAAATGCTATAACTACATGCCCAACATTCAGTTCCAGTTTTCCCTCAGTTTTATCGATATGCTTTTAAGTTGGCTTCCCTTTCAAATGAGGAAGAGTTTGTGATGTATCAGTCATTAGTGTATCTATAAGCTATCCTTAGAGCTGAACAGGTGAATCAGCAGAGTTAACAACAACAAAAGAATCAGAAGTTAGCATACAATATCAGGAAAACCAAAGGCAAAACACAGAGCCAAACACTAAAACCCCATTCACCTAATGGCTTCAACAAAAAGGCAATAATCCACAGAAGATACAGAGGATGAAGGAATGGAGAAAAGTAGACATTAAAAAAACTTGTTCCAATAACATAGCTTTCTTCTTCTACCTCCTCCTTGCCTTTTGGAAAATACAGTGCTGGTTCTGTATGCTACCAACCATGATGGCAAGAAAGGCTAGTGAAATGGAAAATGGTATGTTTCTTTAATTTTCTAGAATTATACCATATATTACCCTTTGATCTTAGGAAATGCACTAAATTTTAGAGAACTTTCTCTTAATAATGAACGTGAAAGCATGGTTGCACTTACTAG
Organism: Melospiza melodia melodia; assembly: GCF_035770615.1. NCBI lineage: Eukaryota > Metazoa > Chordata > Aves > Passeriformes > Passerellidae > Melospiza > Melospiza melodia. The sequence goes on from NC_086194.1 coordinate 58,652,907, forward strand.
CTCCACAGCAACTCTGAGACAGGGACAGTGTTTATTAGTCAACTTGATCTTCACTGCCTTAGCACTCTGGGCAGTTTTTAATGCTCTCCATAGGTTCTCAGGCACAAACTCTAAATAGATTTCATTGTGCTCTGCAGCTACTCCTTCCATCTGAAATTCATCGAAGAAATTCCCCTACAATTTTTGAAAGTCAGGAAATAAAGCAAACAAGAGAGGCAAGTTTTATTTATCGGACCTTAAGCTTAGAACTGCATTTGTACACCAGAAGCCCCGCTCTGCCTCACATTACCTGAGGAATCACAACCCTGAAAACTCGTTGCTTCAGGCTAAGTCATTTAACCTACTCCCCTAACACCTAATCAGTCCATTAGACACCGAGTTATGCTTTCCTGTTTCCAGTTTTGGGCAGGCCCATGTGGGCCAGTACACACCGAAGCCTTACACTGAAGTGACAATCAAGGAAAAGGGAGCATCCAACCTGAAACACCCGTGCAACCAGACAGACCTTGAGAGACCTGGCACATCGAAGGTGAGGGCTACGAGAAATGCCTCGTACATCAAACCCAATTGCATGCTCTGTTTTTCAAAATGTGGTTTCTGAACTTTCCTGGGCTCACCTGGCTCAGCTCACACCACATACTGGCACCTCCATTTGCTACTTTATCGGAGAGGATGAAATACAGCTTGCAGACAGTAAGGCGCAGGATGCAGGTCTTGGCTAACTTGACGATTGTGTTAATTATACCTGCCGGAGGGAGGGAGGAGGATGTTACAGCGGTGATCACTCCATGCACCCCAGTTTCTGCGGGACAGAAAAACCTTCAGCTTTTACAAACGCAGCTCGTGCTGCTTCGCAAACTCCTAAACACTTCGGGGCGAAGGAAAGCGCCTCATGCCGCGTTCTCCCAGGAAAGCACTGTGGTCCTCACCTCCCTTCCTCTTTTCTTTGTCCGAGAAACCGGCCCCAGCCGCTCACAGAGGCACTGCCGCCCTTGAGCCTGCCCCGACATACTCACGGCTGAAGTGGTTGAGGCAGGCAAGATCCACGATCTTAGCCCGAAATCGCATGGCGACGCCGGCCCTCCCAGCCCCTTGCCCGCCGCCACAGAAGGCGGCCCGGGGGGAAGGGAGGGGCCTCACGCCCAACAGCTCCGCGCCGTCCCCGGATGCGCGGCGGGTTGGGGCAGGGTCTGGCACAGACCGAGCGGGCTAACTTCCGCTGCGGTGCCGGTCGTCGCAATCCGGGCTGAAAAGCTTAGCTGGAAAATGCTTTGGCACCCCCGGAACACACGTGAAAATTCGTCTGTATGGGTCGCAGTCCCGATGTCTCGAGATAATTCTTTTTCAAATCCAAGGGAGCCCTTGCAGCAGACGCCATCAGCCCCTGGCAGGGGCCAAGCTCCGACACTGCCCCAGAGGACGCGGGGGTGAGGAAGGAAAGCAACGGTCCGTGTTACAAGGTGGAGCGAACAGCTTCGTGAGGGGCCTTTTCACTGCCTCATTGTTACCAGGCCACCCAGAAAGGGCTGGGCAACCGAAAGTGTTTTGAGAAAGATACTCTCTGTCAGGCCGGGCCCCTCATGTAGCCAGGCTCCCAGCTTAATGCATGGTGCACCTGGGTTTATGCAAAGGTTGGAATAGGTCAAGAAAATAGAAAGTGAAGGAAAACTTTGCTTTACCTAGTAAATGTGCAGCATGCCTGTTTCCTATAGACGGTGTCCTTTACCTTAATGGTTTTGGTTCCTTGCAGTCCTTCAAAACTACAGCATTTGCAGAGACAAATCCTGACAGACCAAAAAAAACAACACTAGTTTTCTAATGTTCTTTTGGTCTGCCAGGATTGTCTGGTGTTCTTTTGTCACATTGCAAAATCCCCAGATCAGCTAAATTGCCTCTCTAACATTTAATTTTGAAATATTCTTGGGATACTGCTTACATGCCTTGATACTCTCTTTCAATTGTCATTATGAAGAAAATGAAAAGAAATAATGCATTCGGTCTGCATAATGACAGATACAGCAATAGTTTCTGGAGAGGTTATTCTCTCCTTGTATTTCTCTTAGGCCTCATAAATTCTGTAGAAATAAGCTGAAGATTTTCCTAGAGAAACCAGTGCAGCAAGGTGTCACAAATTCTCATCTTGAATCCTGCCAACTATGCCAATTTGTCACAAATATGTGGTTTAGGGTTACTCAGAGAATCATCATGAAAGGTATTAGCAAAAGTTAATATACTTTTATAAAAGTGTGACATAAAGTTCAATGAAAAGATTCACTCCATCATGGATGAAACATACAAAGAAAAATCTAGTTAGAATAATTTTAGAATTTTTACAGAGAAAAAAAGAGTAAGGAAGACTGTCCTGTTGAATCACAAATTCAGACTATACCCTCCCCTCTTACTTTCTAAACTCATAGAGCTTGGGTGCAGCTTGGGCCAGTCTTAGCTTCAGACTTGGACAATAGTTTATAACTAACAGAATTATCTCCAACTTTTTTATTAAATACTGGTCCGTTAGCCTTTTGTTTTGTGAAACATGGCTGCAGAAGATAAAGCCCTGATGGTGTAAAATCCCACACATTAAACTTTGCAGTTTAACACACTTTTCATCTTTCACAGACATAATTGTTGACTGCTTTTAGTGAAATGATTGCTACATGAAGGTTAAGCAGAAATTTGCGGAAGGAAGGTTGATCTAATCCCTTTCAAGTGACATCCTGATTGATACATGTGGATTGCATAAGGTTTAAGAGATCCACATAATTTGCTTTTCTGCCTTTGACTATGGTTTCCTGGTTTGACCCTGGCCAAATGCCAGGCACCCACAAAAGTCACTCACTGACCCTCCCCTGCCACAGCCGGGCAGAGGAGAGAAAAAATTAAGAAAGTGCTCGTGAGTTGAGATAAGGACTGGGAGAAGACACTCCAAGGGCAAAATAGGCTCGACTTGGAGATACCAAGTAGATTTATTACTAATAAAATCAGAGGAGGATAATGAGATGTACAATAAGCTCTTAAAAACATCTTCCCTTAAACCCTCTTTCCTTCCCACTGACAGGGCAGGGAGACAGAGCATGGGGAGTTTTGGTCAGTTCGTCACCTGAGATCTGCTGCTCAGGGAGGGGGGTCCTTCCCCTGTGAGACTGTGGAGTTCCTCCCATGGGAGACAGTTCTTCATGAACTTCTCCAGCATGGGTCCACTCTCATTGAGCAGCAGTCCTCCCAAAACTCCTGCGGCATGGGTCACATTTCCATAGGGTGCAGTCCTCCAAGGATAGGCTGCTCCAGCCTGAAAGCAGGGGTCCCCTCTCCCCACTGGCTCTTCCACTGGATCACAGCATTCTCCAGGCATCCACCTGCCCTGGCATGGGCACCTCCCCCACAGGCTGCAAATGGATCTCTGCAACCCCTGTGGATCTGCGTGGCCTGCAGAGGAATCTCAGCTTCAGTTCCTGGAGCACCTCCTCCTCCTCCTTCTTCACTGACTTTGGTGTCTCCATGTTGTTTCCTTAACATGTTCTCACCTCCTCTTCTTTAGCTGGAATTCAAACTGTGCCACCGCTTTGTTTTGATTTTCCTCTTAAATATGTTATCATATGTTATCTTATCAATATGTTATCACAGAGGCATTACCATCATTTCTGATTGGCCCAGCCTTGGTCAGTGGCATATCTGTCTTCAGAACCATCAGAGATTGGCTCTGCTGGACATGGCGGAAGCTTCTAGCAGCTTTTCACAGAAGCTGTGACCTCCCCGCTACCAAAACCCAGGCCATGCAAAACCAACCCAGCTGGACAGAAGTTTGTTCTCTAGCTTGTTTTCTAGATATGGTCTGTTGTTAACAATGCTTTATAACATCTGAAGATTAGGCCACAATGAGAAGACAGATTTTATGTATACAAAAAATTTCCAATGTTTGCCTTAAATAATAAAGAACAGGGAATTAATAACCAAGATGGGCGTCAGAAATAAATTGCTCTTGCAGTTGACTGCAATCACACTTAACTGACAGGCTCTACTTCAGGGATTCAGGCCAGGCAGGAGCCAATTTATTACTACTGTAATAAATGTAGGCTGTAGGAGAGAAGGCACATTAACAGAGGTTCAGTTCTCTATTCATACTGGCTTAATATGGAAGTGGTAGGGTATATCACATTGACAGCAGATACAGACAGATTTGTGAAGGAACCTTGAAATGGCAACGCAGCACTGGCAGAGTAGGAAACTGTCACAGCAGTTGTACCTCTCTTCTCCTAATAACTCAGAACCTCTGTGCTGTCTGTGGATCTTCTCAGCCTGTGTCCTGGTTTAGGGCAAATTTGGGAGAAAACCTACAAAAGGGGGCCCCCCCAGAAAGCAAACCCACATGACCCCTCCCCCTAACCAGTTTGTGAAGGATTTCCTCAGAGAGAAGTGGAAAAAAACCTGTTTATTAGCAGGCCAAGCACTCTCCAGTACACAAAATGAACAATACCGGATGACAAAACTCATTCGCTGTTCTGAAGAGATGACAAATTCAGAAAGCCTCTTTGGTGGGTGGTCGCTCTGTTATCAGTTCCTCCAGTGCTGGGAAAGGCTGTGGCTCAAAGTAGACCCCGGCAGGCTACAAAGCGCAAGCTCTCGGTATTTCCCTGGGTCCTGGTCTGGAGCAGGTTTAAATGGTTCCAAGAAAATGGAAAGAAAAAAGTCCAGGGAAAGCTTGGACTCCCTCAGCTAGCTAAACTAACTAACTAAAAAACATGGTGTTCTGCCCTGTCTGTGCCCAGACAACAACAGTGTGCTCTCTGTTCCAGCAGACTGTGGAGGAGTAAGTCCAGTCCCTGATAAAAAACTCCGTGCTTCTTCTTCTCCCCACCTTTGCTCTCAGCCAGTCTTGAAGGCATAGAATATAATATCCAGCATAAATAGAACACCTGACTGGGGATACAAGCATCATAACGTCACCCTAGGACAACCTGTCATCCTCTTGCTTGTGCGTTGTCAACTTTTAGGCCTAGAGAGTCCTGCTGCCACACAATTTCTTGTGATCACAACCTATTTCTTCTACAGTGTTTGCTTGGTTGATGTATTTTTTCCAATTTTTCTATTAGTTATTTACATAATAAATGGATTATACGTGCATTTGAAACCACAAGTTCTATGCTTTCAAGCCTGTCTAACTTCAAAGTATAATTATTTAGGGAATAAGGCATTCACAATGCTTAGGTTGCTTGATGGAAAGACAAAGTGAAGTAAAAATCTGATAATGTCAACTCTGAGAACTAGAGGGACACTGAACATATCACCACAGAAAATTAAGATACTAGAAAGGACTTTTTTCTGTAAAACAGTTTTAACTGTACTATGAAGTCATTTCCACATTAATTCAATCTATGAGTGAGTACTATTGTAACTGAATTTGGCTTGAAAAGTGTGTGTGATTTAATCCCAGTCTGCTGAAGCTCAGCTCTGAATAGGTCTATGTCACTGGACTTTAAGAGGTTGTAAAATAGCTCTAAGGAGTTTTTTTAGCTATTATGGAAATTTTCAGTATTTTTATATAAATGAATTGAAACTACCATAATGTATATCTAGGTGTTAAGGTTAATCAGTATTTTCCATTTGAAATTGTACACTTAATGAAACACACCTTTCTCACACTGTTTAAAATTGTTCATGAGAAACCCTATGTTAAATGGTGCTTTGAGCAAGAAAAGTATAGTACAACAAGCCTACACAAGCCACAAAACAACAATCAGCTTCAAAATATAGTATTCAATTCATTTTTTATGATATGGTTAATGGATCCATTGTGGTGATCACAAATTAAAAAGATATTAATTCAGATATGAAAAAACATGAAAAGTGAAAATTAAATTAGGAATAAAACACCAGCTGCAGTGAGAATTTCAAGATTATTTTCTGTCATCATCTACACAAAACTGGAATTGAAGTTTTTTTGATTATAGATACAATCATGAGAAACTATTTTGAGTGAAATGAAATAATTTTACCTAAAACAAGTTGTGTGTCTTTTATTAAAATAAAATTTCCTTTGGAATTCTTAGGGAGGAAGTGCTTGTCCCTCTTTGTACCTTCATGGCAAAGTAATTCACATTCATTTTCAGTCAATGGACCTTGTTTATATGCTACCTACATGTTGTTTTTCTTTTTGGGTTTAATGTTAAAGTCAGCAAATCACATAAAACGTCTAGTGGGAAATCCTGCCAGCTTGCAGAGAAAAATGTACCACATGAAGAAATAATATGTCAGATCTACAGACAGGCTGATTGCGTGAGAAGAACCCATCTCTATTTTTGCTCATATTTATTGTAAAAAAGGGGTATAAGGAGGGCCAAAAGGACTCATAATTTTTTTAACATATGTAGGGATCTTATATTCAGCCGAGACTTGCTTGTGGGCAAATATTCCAGCGGTTATGAAGCTGAGTACTAATATTGAAGCATAGAAGCAGTGAGCAATTTGTCCCTAAAATACTGTGATTTAAAAAACATCCCCAAACAAAACCCGACCAGGTTACTGCCTGTGCATTCAATAATGGATCCATCATAATTCAGCAAATTAGAGAGGGGAAAGCCCAGTTAGAACTCAAACTGGCAACTTCTGTGAAGGACAGTAAAAATATTTTTATAAATACATGAATGGCAAAAGGAAGGGCAAGGACAACCTCCATTCTCTATAAGATGTGGGAGAGAATTTAGTAATTGAAGATGAGGAAAAGGCAGAGGTTCTGAACACCTTCTCTGCCTCAGTTTTTAAGAAAGAGACAGATTGTCCTCAGGAAACTGTCCTCCTGAGCTGCTAGATGGTGTCAGGGAGCAGAATAGCCCCCCTGTTGTCCAGGAGGAGGCAGTCAGAACCTGCTGAGCCACTTGGATGCTCACAAATGTGTGGGACCAGATGGAATCCATCCCAGGGTGATGAGGGAACTGGCAGATGAGCTTGCAAAGCTGCTCTCAATCATTTACCAGCAGTCCTGGCTCACTGGCAAATGTGATGCCCATCCACAAGAAGGGCCAGAAAGAGGATCTGGCAAACTACAGGCCAGTCAACCTGACCCCAGTACCTGGCAGGGTTATGGAGCAGATCATCTTGAGTGCCATCACATGGCATCTACAGGATGGCCAGGGAATCAGACCCAGCCAGCATGGGTTTAGGAGTGCTTGACCAACCTGCTGCCCTTTTATGACCAGCTGACCAGCCTGGTGGATGCAGGAAAGGCTGTAGGTGTAGTCTACCTGAATTTCAGCAAAGCCTTTGACACTGTCTCCCACAGCATATTACTGGAAAAGCTGGCCACCGTGGCTTCGGCAGGTGCACCCTTCACCAGGTTAAGAACTGGCTGGATGGCCAGGCCCAGAGAAGATGGTGAATAGTGCTGCATCCAGTTGGCAGCCAGTCACCAGTGGGGTCAGTGCTGGGCCCAGTCCTGTCTAATATCTTCATTGATGATCTGGATGAGGGGACTGAGTCCACTGTCAGTAAATTTGCAGATGACACCAAGCTGGGAGCATGTGTCGATCTGTTGGAGGAAAGAAGGACTCTGCAAAGGGACCTGGACAGACTGGATAGATGGGCTGAGTCCAATAACATGAAATTTAAGGAGTCCAAGTGCCGAGTCCTACCCTTTAGCCACAACAATCGTCTGCAGCACTACAAGTTGGGAACAGAGTGGCTGGACAGTGCCCAGGTGGAAAGGGACCTGTGGGAACTGGTCGACAACTGACTGAACATGAGCCAGCAGTGTGCCCGCATGACAAATAAAGGCCAATGGCATCCTGGCCTGTATCAGGAATAGTGTGGCCAGCAGGACCAGGGAAGTGATTCGTGTTCTGGTAAGGCTGCACCTTGAATGCTGTGTCCTGTTCTGGGCCCCTCAGTTTAGGAAGGATGTTGAGATCCTTGAATGTGTCCAGAGGAGTGCAATAAGGCTGGTGCAGGGCTTGGAACACAAGCCCTGTGAAGAATGGCTGACGGAGCTGGTGTTGTTTAGCCTGGAACAAAGGAGACTCAGGGGTAACCTCATGTATTTGGTTTGGTTGAGGGCAATTTTTGGAGAAAAGCTTATAAAGGGGTTTCTATTAGAAAGTAAATTTAAGGGGCTTCTCTTCTAAATGGTTTGGAAAAAGAGGAAAAAGTTGTTTATTTACCAGGTAAAGTATTTACTAGTATAAAAAATGAATAATATTATACAATAAAACTTCTTGCTGCATTAAAAGAGATCATAAACTCAGACAGTCCCCTTTGTGGGCTGTAGCTCAGTTTACTTAGTCTCTAATTAGGTTTTCTAGCATTGAAAGTGCTGTGGCTTAGGCCTTGCCTGGTGGGCTAGAGGTGTGAGTTGCCGGTGCTCTTCTGGGTGTATTAGTCTAGAGTAGGTTTAAATAGGTTTAAAGAAAAGAAAAACTACAGTTTAGGGTATTTTTCGCCTTAGTTAGCTAAAACTAACTAAAAGTAGAGATCTGTCTTGTTTGTTTATCTGCAGACAACACAGTTTAGCAGTAGGAATGTGGAGGAGTCAGTGCAGTGTTTGAAAATAAATTTTTTATTTCTTCTCTCTGCTTTTGGAACTAATTTTAAAGGTCGAAAACTTATTATCTAGTATAAATAGAATAGATGATTGGGGATATAAGTATTCTATAGCTGAGTCAGGACATTCTACTCTTTATCTCTATATTGTTAGTTTGTTACTAAAATTATTATATATTCTAACTCCACAAATACATATATTATATATATAATATATAGCTATATATAGACAATAGTAGCAATATTTAGTTAACAGTGACATTTATTCATAGTTTTCACTTAACAATTAGATCTCTTTGAGGTATACATTGTGTTGTTTTATCTTTCAGTATGATTTACTATGTGCAACTTGGTAAAGCAAGTTGCTTTAGCAACTTGCAAAGATAACTTTACAAATGGTTTGCTTGTATTTGAGGTAGAATTTATTTAAATTGTCTTTTTAAACAAAATTTTGATATGTACTACTGGGACTTTTTCTCTACTGTATGCAAAGGCTCAGATTTGGTAGTGTTTGTTTGGCTGGTGGAATTTTGGGTATTAACTAATTAGGTGGTTTTTGTTAGATGTTGCTCTTTTTGAAAGATTTCTCACTTAATGTTTTTAAGGTAGTTTTTAACAGTTTATTGTATTTTTTTATTTTGCTTGTAGCTGGTGTATGGTAGGAGTTACTCAATGTTATGTTCTCTAGTCTAGGTGTTGATAAGGTTTTTGAAATGAGTTTTGTTGTTTGAAATAATCTTTTTAAGGGTACAATGTTTCTATAGGATTTGGTTTTTTAAGGTTTAGGATGGTGTTTTGAATAGTGTGAGGTACAGGGTAGGTTTCTAACTATTTTGCAGTGGTTTTTATAATGGTGAGCACATAGGGCTTGCTTTGGTGTGCGTGTGGGGTAGTGTAATGTAATTAACTGCCATAGTGGCATCGATGGTGGGAGTGCCGTGACCTTTCCAAAGAAGCATCTTGATAACATCTTAGGGGCACAGGCACAATCCCAGCCGGTCAGCTCTCAAGGCAATGCAGAGAAAAGGGACTAGAGCACTGTGCGGCAATTCCACAGAGTGGAGGCCTTTATTAGAAGCAGGGGCCTCTGTGAAGGGAGCCAGGGATAGCACCTCTCTCTGGCAGGGCAAAAAGGGGAGTTTATATAGGAAAAGAGAGGGGCGGGGAGAAACTGGCAACAAATAGGATACAAGTAGCTTGGTGGGGTGACAGGGAGAGGACCAATGGGTTACAAGGAATCAACACATAACTTGCAAAGGATTTTGACAGGGAGATTTTCTCACCCTGACTACCAGGTGTCTTGCTCAAGGGTTGGCTCTCCAGGGGATGGCACCAACCCCTTTGCTGGCCCATTCTTCGGCCCCCACAATTAATGTGTTAGGTTTCTCTATATATTTAGACTACTGCTTATTATATTATAGGGGTTTTACTCGGTTTGTTTGATGGTGGTATGTTACAGGGCTTGCAAGGGTTGCAGGGTGGAGAGAGGCGAGAATCTTGACCTCATGTTCAGAAGGCTTGATTTATTATTTTGTGATATATATACTACATTATAACTATGCTAATAGGAATAGAGAGAAAGTTCTCAGAATGCTAGCTATGCTAAGAATGGAAAAGGAATGAATAACAAAGTTCTGGGTCCAGGCAGAAAGCAAGAACAGCTCTGCCGTGAGTGGTCAGTAAATCCAAACATTCACCCAAGACCAATCACGGATCCACCTGTTGCATTCGACAGCAGCAGATAACCATTGTTTACATTTTGTTGCTGAGGCCACAGCTTCTCAGAAAGGGGAAAAATCCTAAAGAAGGGATTTTTCACAAAAGATGTCTGTGACAGTGGTATATGTCTTATAGACATGGATAACTTGAGAAGTATTGTTTATGGTTAGATTTACTCTTTGGTTTCATGCCCATTTACAGGGAGCATTTTTATTTTGATAACTTGAGATATTATGAGCCCATCTAACTAGGAATAATGTTTTTTGTGTTGTCAATTTAAGTTTATTTAGGTTTATTTTTGATACTTCTATTTTTGTAGCTTGATTTATTTGTTGATTGTTTTGGTGTTTTTTATTGGTTTTAGTTTTGGGGACATGGGTATTTATACGGTGAACTTCTATAGGTAGTTTCTTTACCTTAGTAGTGATGTCTTTCTACTCATTAGCTTTTTTTCTATGCTGTTAATTAGTACAGTACAGTACTCTTTAAAGAGTACTGAGTGTTATTTATGAATTTAGAGATACAGTATGTGTAGAGATACAGTTTTGGTTACTTTTTTAGTAATGTTTAGGGTTAGGTGAATGGTTTTGAGTTTAGTGAGTTGGCTTGATCTACTTTTTTCTTTAGGAGCTTTTTGATTTGTTATGTGAGGTTGTTTTCTATTTTAGTTTTATTTCTATAATGTGGTAAGAACTATCAGTAAAAAGAGCATAATGTGGTGGATTTGTTGGTAGTTGATTGAATGGTAGAGTTTTTTAGTATGTATTGTTTCTTGGGGTTTTTTGCCAGTGAGACTAAAGTTTTTATTTTTAGGTAAATTTGCAATGATTTCTAAAATTTCAGGGTGACTTAGGTTTTTAATATGGGTGTGTTGTGTGATGAGGGTAATCTACTTGTTTTATGTCGTATTGGTGGTATGCTGGGTAGAGGGAATTTTTGTTTTGAATATTTACTTTAGCATTGGTAGTTGGGGTGTCAGGAGGAGTTCTACTTCAGTGTTTATTACTTTTAAGGTGGTTTAGATTTTTTTATAGGGTTTTGAGTTTTATTAGGTATTTTTTGTTAAGGGCCTTAGGATAGATTATGGTTTTGGTTGTAGAGTAGAGTATGTTTTTTACATTTGGTTTTGTTTTGATTGGGTTAAGGGTGATTGTATAAGTGATTTTTTGTTTGTTTTGGGTAAAGGGTTGTTGTCATTTAGGGCTCTATTGGAAAGTGGGGTTTTTTTGTGGGTGATTAGGTAGAGAGGGTTTACAATTTGGTTGTATTCAGGAATATGTATTCTTTAAAAGTTTACGGTGCTTAAGAAAGTTTGTGGTTTTTGCTTGCTGGTTGGTTGTGATTTTGTTGATGATATTGGTGGGAATCTGACGTTGTTTGTCTTGTTATTTTATTTTTAGGAACTATCTTTTGAGTAGGTTTCAACTTTTATTTTTTGGATGGTGAAATTGGCTTTTAGGAGAATTTGGATTATTTTCTCTCCTTTTTTAAACACTTTTGTTGTTGTGTTTTCTCACAAAATGATGTTATCAATGTATTGTAGATGTTTTGGAGCTTTACCTTTTTTTAGTGTAGCTTGGATTATTCTATGGTGGATGATGGGCTTGTGTTTCCACCCCTGGGGCAGTCGGTTTAGGCATATTGTATGTCTTTCTGGGCGAAAGTAAACTGAGGCTTGTATTTTGTTGCTAAAGGAATGGAGAAAAATACATTGGTAATGTTAATAGTGATGTACCACTTTGCTGCCTTGGACTTTAGTTTGTATTGAAGTTTTAATATGTTTGGTACAGTAGCTCTTAATGGTGGAGTTATTTCATTTAAGGCACAATAGTTTACAGTCAATCTATTTTCTTTCAGATTTGTGTATAGACTAAATGTGGCTGTGCAAGGGTGAGTGGTTTTTCTTGACTACTCTTTGGATTTTTAGTTTACAGATTATTTTATGGATGGGGATTACAGTATTTTGAGTTGTTCTGTACTGTTGGTGGTGTATTGTTGAAGTGGCAATTGGTATTCGTTGCTCTTCTGCTTTCAGGAGTCTTACTGAAGATGGTTCTGATAGTCTAGGTAAGGAGTTTAATTGCTTGATATCTTTTGTATTTATAGCTGTTATCTTAAATGCTCACTTGAGTCTCTTTTGGTCTTTGAAATACTTATTTCAGAGGAAGTCTCTACCCAAAATGCATGGCGCTTTTGGGCTGGTTACAATAGGGTGTTTCTTTTATTTATTTATAGTTAGGTTCACTTTAGCTTCTATTAAAGTTAAATTTTGTGATCCTCCTGTCACATTAGCAATAGAAACAGATTCTCCCCCACAGGTTTTGATGGGATTAATGTGCATGGTGCACTACTGTTTACTAAGGCTTCATATTTTTGTGGTTTTGATATGTTAGGCTAATGAATCTACACAGTCTAAAACCCACAGTTTTTCCTTACCTCTCCCTGGCTAGAGGCAGGGCTTCTCTAAGCTTGGTTTTTTCCCCCAGACATATGTTATGGAGGTCCTTTGAGGGGATCAGACATTGTCATTATCATAATACATGGCAGTTTGGTTATGGGTTATTGGAGCTGCTTTTTTTTTGGTGGAATTTTTCTCTGAGTTTTGCTGTTTTTTAATTCACACACCCATTGTGTTAAAGTAGCAGTAGATTTTCTATCTTATCTCTTTATGTTTTCTTTACAATTACACAGGAAGAACTACAGCTCAGCTCATAAGGTGTACCTTCTCTCCCCATCTGCGGGATGTTTACTTGTGGTACTAGAACCTCTGATCTGTATTGTCGAGATTTGGAGAAGGTCTTTTTTAATCTCCTTTCTGAGTTTTTTGTGATTTTATTTTATCTTTTGATTTCTACATTTGTCTTTTTAAAGCGGTGATTCTTGTATGTGTTGGATTTGTACGGTATTTGCATGTTTGGAGCTTCTTCACCATATTAAGTATGGTCTCCTCCCTGTCATCCCACTTCATTATTGCTAAAGCAGAAGTGTATCTTTGTGGTCTAAGTCATATAAGTTTTCGCAACATCACAGATGTATAGGTACTAAGTCTGGATTTACAGTATCTAGGTTATTTGAGAAGACAGTATCTGCTACTGCCATTTCTCTCAAGCGTGGAATCTCTTGTTTGACGGTCTTCTATTAGGTTTGTTGTATATAGAGATTGTCAGCACACAGGTGTCTTTGTCACACACTTCTCAGGATCTGTGCCTGAGACTGTGAGAGTCAGCTCCCTTCATTATTCTTTGGTTGATAACTGGATTATGTGACAGGGATCCTAAATGCCTCACTTTAGTACCATCCAGAATTGTAGCCTTGCCTGCAGCATCTCAAAGATGGACTAACTAACTAATTATAGATTTATCAGGTCGTTGAATGTAATTATTTCTTAGGTTATGAAGGTCTTATAGGGAAAAGGACTCAAGAGTGACCTCTCTGACTTTGTTTTTGGTTTTGAGGGTCTTTTCTTTGGATCATCATTTTCTATTGGTTGATTGGTTTTAAATGTGTGTTTTCCGCCTGTCATGGCAGGAGCAACAGGTATTGGTTGAGGCTTATTGTTTGGTTTAGATGTGAGCTTAGGCTCACTGTCTGGTTTAGCTACAACCTGAGTAGCTGGGGTGTTGCCTGTAGTCTGAGTGACTGGGGTAGTTGTTGATTTATCTCTTTGCTCTTCTGCCTCTATCTGTTGCCTTACAGTATCTAGTAGTGTGTGGCTTAGGCCAGGGCCCAGTTTATTGCAATGATCTTTTTAGAGTCATAATGACAGTTTTCTTTTAGATATTTCCATACTTCATCTGGGTTCTGAATTTGTTCATGTGAAAATTCCCAGGCTGGAGGATCAGAAAATTCCTTCAGGGCTGGACCCATTCTCTGTCCTTGTCTACAACACTAAGGATTTTCTGCACCTGGGTCTATTTGTGGGTCAGGGGTCTCATCAGTTCTTCTGGACATCTCAGCCCTCACTCTAGACAAGCTGTAAACTATATAGAGGAACTTTATTAGATTAAATATTAAGAAGGTGGTTTCTTTAACATTTAGGGAAATTGAATATTCTTACAAAGTGACTTAAGAGATTCGAAGGAATAAAAAGGAAAGGAAAGGCTGAAAAGCCTCATCCCCTGCTCCTCCTCTAACAAACTGGGTGCAATTACTAATAAACCCCTAAAACATGTTATTTGAACTAGGATGCAGCGTAGGATGAATAAACCATAAACCATATTTATCTTGACCAGAATCTCGTACCTTTGTGTTGTTATAGAGCACGACACAGTACAAAGTACCACAACTGCATCAGAAGGGTGCAAGAGAGATTTATTACAGCAACATGTTGCTTTTATACTTTTTCAAGATATTTACATTCATCCAACATACACATTCACTGCTCATTGGTTATAGGAAAGAAACAAAGTTCTCAGTGGGTGACCAAGGAGCCACGTCATTCTTTGAGCCAGCTAGAGTCTGTATCTCTTAACTTTCTTTCCTTCATCACGTCTCCATGGTGACAACCTTGGTGTCTTCCTCAGGAGAGATATGGGGCTTTCCTTTATCTTCAGGAGGCTTTTGCTGGCTCACAAGAACAGCACAGAATGTCTCTCCTACACTTTTGTAAACTCTCTATAAATCATTATTACAGAGGTTAGCAAAATAGTTATTCTGTGTTCCTGTACTGTAAAAACTATATGTTAGGGAGAATATTGTTGTTATTTTTGGATAAGAAAATAATACTAGGGACCAGAAAGGTATTAAAACCTCAAGAAAACTAAGGGATCAGAAATACATGAAGGCCTCCACCCTGAGAGACATTATGAATTTCAGCAACATGGTTACTGACTGCTTTATCACAATATAGAGTAAGTACAACTAAAATGTAATAGTACAGGATTCTTCCACTTTCTGGAGCCCCACATTGAGTGTTAATAACTGTATTTGTCTTGGTTTAGGGTAAGGCAATTGGGCAATTTTGGGAGAAAAACCCCTAAAGGTGTTTCATCTAGAAAGCAAATTCAAGCGGCCCCTCCCCCACCTGGTTCAGGAAAAAAAATTCTTTGGAGAAAAGTGGAAAAAGCTGTTTATTTAACAGACAAAGCATTCACTAGTACAAAAAATGAACAATATTAAACAATAAAACTTCTTGCCACTTCAAAAGAAATTACAAACTCCAAAAAGTCCCCTTCGTGGGCTGTAGCTTAGCTCACTCAGTCTCTGATCAGTCCCTCCAGCAGTGGAATTGTTGCAGGCCAGGCCCGGCGTGGTGGGCCACAGGTGTGAGCTGCCGGTGCTCCTCTGGGTGTTCAGTCCAGAGCAGGTTTAAACAGGTCCAAAGAAAAGACAAACCACAGTCCAGGGAACTTCACTGCCTCAGCTAGTTAAAACTAACTAAAAGCAAAGGAGAGCTCTGTCCTGCAGTCTGTCCATCTGCAGACAACATAGTCTAGTCACGGGCATATTGAGGAGTACAGTGTCTGAAAACAAACTGCACGCTTCTTCTCTCCCCTCCCTCGCTCTCAGAACAAGTCTTAAAGGTGCAAAGCTTATTATTCAGCATAATAGAACAGACGGTTGGAGATATAACCCTTATATTGCCAACCCAGGACACCTCATCACTCTCTACAACTTCCTGAAAGATGATTGTAGTCAGGTGAGGGTCAATCTCTTCTCCCAGGCAACAACTGACAGAATGTGTGGACAGTCATAAGCTGCGCCAAGGTAAGTTTAGGTTAGATGTTAGAAATTCCTCACTGAAAGAGTGATTGCGTGCTGGAGTCATCTGCCCAGGGAGATGGTGGAGTCACCACCCCTGGACGTGTTTAAAAAAGACTGGAGATGGCACTTAGTGGTTGATGAGGTGTAAGGTCATAGGTTAACTAGATGATCTTAAAAGTCTTTTCCAACCTAGTTCATTCTGTTTTTCTGTGACCATCAAAAGCTTTTTGGAGACAGGCTTGTAACTGTATGTGAAGCCCCAGGAGACAAGTTGCGCCAAGTACTTGGCTTTCTCCTACTTGATGCTTAAACCATGTCAGAATTCATTCTATTCTAGTCAAAGTATGGCAACAAGATGCAGGTTTTATTCAGAAAACAGAGGCAATTCTCAGTAGCAAACATTTAGACATCTCTAGGAAGATGTGGCAGCTGAAGGAATTTGAGCAATTTGAGACTAAAATTCAAAATAATTTAACTTCAGGCCATTTGCATAAATATCTATCTTATTTTCTTCGTAACTCCCATTACCTACCTATTTGTTTTATTACGCTTCAGAATGTTTTTTTCAAAATTTCAACTTAAATAGTCCAAAAAGTAATTTCATAATGTGAGTTGCATTAAATTGAATGCAATAGATGGGCTCAGAGCACCCAAAATCATCAGCCTTTCATGGATTTCCTGAACAGTTAAATGAGTTTCAGAATTTTGCAAAACAAGACTTCAGCCTATTCAGGCCAGTAACAGTGTAATCACAAACCCTGTCTCTGAAGAAATCCTTCCTGCTAATTTGTCCATCTTTTGAGAGTAGTCTCTGACTTTTCTTGAAGTGAAAAATTAGGTATAGTGGGAAGAATGTAAGCTAAATGGTGATACTCCAAAGTGTTTTAACCATGTAATTTCAGCTTCTTTATAACAAATCTTCAGGTATTCTGGACTGGTTTCCACTCATACGTGCAGTTTCATTAATTAAAACAGAGTACAGCATGTAATTTCCTTAGTCATTTCAAACTGGAAAACTCACAACTGCTTTGGTCTTATTCTAGTGTCCAGATAAGAAATCCTTTTTGTTCAAAACAGGCAGGTGAAAGCAGAAGCTAGGACAGACCATACATCAGTATCAGAGGGTTTGATAAAATAACTAGAGATTAACTTTAAGCAGTCCAGAGTCCAACATTTTTTTATTTTATGAAGAAATAATTCACACTGAAAAATATTTCCTACTATACGTCGAGAGGCAAAATCATCCTGGAAAATACTCTAGTGGTGTACCACATAGCCTAGCCCAAAGATGCTACTTTTTGTAGAAACAAAGTTAAATAAAAGGTATGTATGTCCAAAATTTGTATTCCAGCAAGGGACTGAGTAAACAATCAAATAATTCTGCCAGTACAACATGTTAGGATTCAGACACTCTAAAAATAACTTCTAGTATGAAAGCAACTAAACAAGAAAAATAAATAAATTTTTTTCTTTAACAACTTATTCCAGTATCCTGTTCATCTACACATAGACAAAGTTACACTGCTCTCCAATATTTATGACAAGTTTCTTTTCCTGGAGTCAATACATATCAGGGATTTTTCAAGTATCAAATGATACTATTATGAACTCAGAAGCCTATAGTCAGAATTACCCTTATAAATAAACTATTATAGATTTTTACTGTCTTCTGTATTTGAGTCAGGAGAACTGCTAAAGCTGAGTATTTTAATCTAACATGAATTTTGACTGTTAGCATTTTGTCTAGCCTTGTATTGTTGACAGTAATGTCTTAGCAGTTAAGACAGTTTTTCATGTTTTAGTTTAGGAATATGAGAAGGCATGGAGGAAGTGAAATCTTGAACATTTCCTGATACACATAGTTTTGGACAAGCCACACACTCAATATTTGTGTGAGAACAAAAAAAAAGCAAAAAGCTGCAAATGATGATAGAAACCTGTAAATCCCTGTTTTAATGGCTATTTTGAACAAAATGGGACTTTAGTACTTTGAACAAATATTGAGATGGGATAAAGCATTCCATATACTGAAAATCACTATCCTTTATGGATATCAACATTTTATAGCTTTTTAAATATGGTAAATTTGACAGTGTGTGTGGGAGTTACAAGTATTTTTTGATGAATGATGAGTGATTAGTACTTAACAGAAGCAAACACCTTCAGAGTATTAATTATTCTAAGTTTACTTATTCCAATGCAGTTTG
This sequence comes from Melospiza melodia melodia, assembly GCF_035770615.1. Lineage (NCBI taxonomy): Eukaryota > Metazoa > Chordata > Aves > Passeriformes > Passerellidae > Melospiza > Melospiza melodia. Next base: position 58,671,065 of record NC_086194.1, read on the forward strand.
ATTAGGCAGGCAGTAGAGAGGGACAGAGAATTAAAATCAGTTATATGTTTCCAGTACACACAAAAATTTTTCTTACATAAGCAGAATATTTCTCATGAAAATGGTTTGAGGGTAGGTTGAATTCTTTTTTTTTTTTTCATTTGGTTTAAATTAGTATAGTTTTATATTTTTTTGCTTGGAAAATTCTGACATTTCTCCTGTGAATCTCACATACTTCAAATCTCAGTGTTTTATACAAAGTCTAAAGTAAATGGGTGTTTCTATTTGCTGTGAAGATTTTTGGGTTGCAATATTTTTGCACTGAAGCATCTGTGATCCTCTACTCACTTTGTTTCCTACTTTGTTTTTTTATTCGTTCTGTTTCCCATTTCCTTTAGTTTTCAGATTTATGATCCATACTTTCTTTTATTGTCAACCTGTGTTTTCTTTTGACTTCTTCCACTTCAGATATTTTGTACTCAGTGCAAGAAGGGTAAATGAAGGCTACACATAAAATCTTCAAAGGCCTCACTATCACCAAAATGTGCAGAGTCCCAGACATCATACAGTTTCAACCTGAGGCAAATTGGAAGCCCTCATGACAGACATCTGTAGCAATGCCTATTGTGCACAGGTATCACCAATTCTATTAGATTATTTTTCATTGACTGAATTGTTTGTGGTAAGCTCACTGAGGTCCAGAGTGCAAGCAGCTATAGCTGCAACTGAAATCAATGGCCACTTTGCTCTACACAGTTTCACCTCAGAGGAGAGAAACTCACGAGGGCTAGGAGACTCCACTGGTAGTCATACTTAGATGAGGCACAAAAATCACAATGCGTATCAGCACCACAAAACTCTGTCAGAAGCTAGGTCCCATTACAATAAGAATCTGCATTAGCAAAGCTCACCCCCTTCACATGGGCACAACCACAGAGTGAAAATACAAATTTTCCATAGTTTTTTGAATCTACTTCCCAAGCCTCTAAAGCATACCAGAAACTTTGGGAGGGATGTCCAGAACTGCAATGTTATGGACAATTCATTCAGTGAAATTACCTCAACAGGCAATTTCCTGCTGCCCCCCAAAACAGTATTTGTATAAGCTAGAAACACAGTTAGCTCTGGGTTATTTAAAAGGTCAACAAGAACACAATAGTATTCACCTCTTTTATTATGAAAGATACAAAAACTGAGTGTAGTGAAGCTATCATTAGAACATGAACTTTTTTTTAACCAACTCTCTATTTACATACACAAAATTCTCCAAGTGGAAAAAATATCAAATGTGAGACACATCAGAATACACCATATATACAAGTTTAGATATTTAGTATGTTACTCCATACATGATGGCTACAAAAAAAGTCAATTCCTACGTGTTTTCCACAAGTATTTTAAATTAAGTTTATAAGATAACCCAAGCAAAATGAAGCAGAATCTGGGGAATGCTCTGCTATCTGAATGGTTACTTTATAAAAATGGTAAAAAATAACAGAGCCAAGTTTTCAAGTCATGCTGAATATTCTGTCAAATAGTCCATACTCCAAACTGATGTAGGTAGAAAAATGAAAACTGTTACTGATTTTTATTGTCATCAAACCAGAAACATATCAGGAGTTCAAGATGCACTCATTTTCAAATCACTAATCAGCTACTAGGAAAAGCAAGTATTTTTATTTTATAAAAACTCTTCCTTCAAAGAGAAAAGCCAAATAAAATACTTGACCTTGCTTTGTATGATCAGACATTCTTATTAAAAGCATGAAATACAAGAAGACACACCACTTGGTATGGTTTTCAACTGGAAACAACTACTGCTTAATTGGTAAGGCACTTTTTCCTTTGGATCAGTCCACTTCCCTACATTTTAGTATAGCTCCATTTCACACAGAGAGGTGATTTCAGCTATGCCATCTGTGATAGCAGAAGGGATGTTGTAATGAACTTTTGCTCTCCAGGTATGGATGGCCTCAACAATACCTTCTGGATTGCTTGAACCTAAGTCACATAGTGAATATACGGCTGCCAGCTGCACACCCCAAGGAATAGCTGCAAAAAGTTAACAAAAATCAGCTTATAGAAACTTTTTGATAAGCAAAAATGTTTTAGGGAATCTTGAATCTATAGAAACTATTATTCAAGAACTGAAAATAAAACACATGAACAGTTGTGATGTCTAACACCATAATGTAGAAAGATGACAACATGCACACAAGTTCTGTAACATCTCATTTTATACTAACGCTTTCCAGTTTTCTCAATTCAGCAACTTTTTAGTACTCAAAGGGCATACAGGAATTGAGAATCTAGTGACTTTAGTTAAGAGTAATCAGACTTAAGAAAGCAGTCAGGTTTACAGTCTGAAAAACAGACATACACTGCACACCATACGCTACCAAGTTAGAACTTGAGATTGCAAGGAAGAGAAGTTATACAGGTGGTTCAAAACAGCTCCCAAACAATAACAAATGCTTCACTGCAAAATGTACTTAACATCCAGAGTAACTTAACAATGTGGATTTCTGCTGCTGTAACTGCCTTGTTTCATCTCATCCGTACCTTGAACTGTCCTTCTCCCAATACAACAATTTTATTAGTAAGCTTCAGCATAAATTGCTCAGGTAAAATATTAGTTATTGCTGCTCAAGTCAGAATCACCCTTCAAGTGATCTTAACTTGATCACCCTTTAAGTGATCTCTAATGCAGCTGACAGGCTCTTACATGAAACAGTCCAATTCCAAGGTGTCTGAAACCATCTCACATTTTTTCTGTCTCAAACAGAAGGTAATACTGTTAATAGCTCATTAACTTTGTAACAGAAAGGGACTCAGACTGAAAACTGTTTGACCTGTTATACACTAATGAAAACTGCAAGAGCAAGCTGTTTTCCCGTGTGTGCCTTAATTTATATTCTGGCATTGCAAAACTTCACATTGTGGATGTTACACTCAAGTTCCTCTAAAAGAACATTACCTTCCTCTTTTGCATGCTGTACAAACAGTCCAATTACTGAACTAATATTCTTCACTGCAGCAAGATAGCCTTCCTTCAAACCTATTTGTCCTAATCGACCTGAAAGGAAAAAAGTGTTACTACATATCTGACTATTTAGACAGTCAACTTCCCAGCTTTTATACTTCCCAACTGTCTATCTGTTGAAGTATCAACAGAAAATGCAAATTTTAACTACAAAAAATTCCTGTTACCATGTTGTCTTGGGAACAACAGTTGTCTTATTCCTTATGTAACTAAAGACCCCAAGGCATTTTTCATCAGATTGATTCAACCTCCTATAGGTTTAAAATTTTTAAGTGTAAAACTCAGAAAGAATGCAATTTTTTAAATGAACCCTGTCATATAGCCTACATACTGAAAATATTTATTGAAACTCAAATTATATATATTTACATCAAATGCCACCTAGATCCCAAATAAATTAATCTAACTTAAATTTATTATGGTATTACATTGCATAAAAAAACCCTGCATTTTATACATTTTGCTGGAAACTATATGGTATGAAGCTGTGTCATGGGAAGTTTAGGTTAGCTGTTAGAAAAATGTTCTTCACCCAGAGGTTGGTTAGGCACTGGAACAGGCTCCTCAGGGAACTGGTCACAGCACCAATCCTGTCTGATTTCAAGATGCATTAGGCATGTGGTGTGATTCCTGGGGCTGGCCTGTGCAGGGTAGGAGTTGGACTTCAATGATCCCAGTGGGTCCCTTCCAACTCAGGATTTCTATGATTCTGTATGTGGCTACAGATAATTTTATTTTAAATACATAAACATGTTGGTATTTGTTATCATGAATCAATATGACATCTCTGAAAACTTAAATACCTTCTTTCCACAGGCTGATAAACAGAAAATACCTGCATAAAGATCCAATAAAATTCAATAACACTTCAACCCCCTTTCCAGACAGGCCTGACACTTTCATAAAGACATACTTGTACACAACAGAAGTTCAACCAAGAATTTAGATTACTTACCAATTAGCCTGAGTGTCAATGCTATAACACTATCACGAATTGATTGAGCAGTTTCATGCCCCTTTCTCTTCTTTATCCAGTTATCCATAGAAGGCCAAAGCACTTTGCTGTGAAAGAAAAATTAATTTGAAAATCTCATACTGCATGAAGGGGTACTTATAGTATTCATACACAAATGACTCTTCTATTACTAACTTCATGCAGACTGACTTAACAAATGTATATGAAATCATGTTACTTTCAAATGTCATGCTGATATGTTCTGTAAGTATCTTATATGACTGAAAATTCAGTTTGTATGTTACAAGTAGGATATGATGCTTGTTTTTAAACCTAAAATGACCCAAAGTAAGACTTTTTTAATTCTTAAAATTATGCTGATAGACCTAGTTACGTATTACCAGCACAACTCAAGAGACAATCACCTTGATATGGCTTTAATTAAGACTACATATGTTTCACTGAAGCTAATTTGTATTAATTTTGAAAGTATTTCAACAAAAAAATCTTCTTTACTATCTGAAGGTATGGAATTTATATACAAGACAATGATTATAAGTATCACTTATTATGTTATGTCACAGATAAACAAATGTCTCCTAAGTCATGTAACCTCTATATAGAAAATCAAGGCTGTCAGATCAGTGTAGCAGTCAAAATGGAGTCTTTCAAACAAGGTTAAGTATGGCAGCAGTCCCTATCCTGGATTTTAGGTTCAAAGAAAATTTAAGACACTGACTCTAAGTATTATAATTATTTTAGAATTAAAATCAGACTGAAATCAAGATAATACATTAATGAGTATGGATATATTTCACTTCCAGCACGAAAGGAGTGTTATTTTCATATCAGAAATTCCACCTTCACTTTCTACTGTGGGGAAAGGGGAATTCAACAAGTAAGTTTAGAAGAAGACAATCACTTTGCTTCACTGACAGACAATCTCAAAATCTTGTACAGCTATTTTGAAAGCAATTCTTTACTAGAATGTCTCTAACAGGGTTCTTGGGACAATACCATAACATACTACATTTCCTCATTGGTCATTTCTCCTATCTTAAAATAATGCACACATACACAGTAATCTAGGTCTCATCAGGCTGAAACATCCTCATTTTCTAAATACCTATGCAACATTTTATTATGTTAAAAGCTAAGTCATAATGAATTTGGGAAACAAAAAAACACCACTAAAACAAACCTCAGAAAAAAACACAAAGGAAAACATTTGAAAGTCATGATCACACAATACCACAATACCTTATAACATTATCATGTGTCCAATTCCACTTCATATGAGAGCAGAGTAAATCAACAGCAAATATATACTGCCAAGCATCTTCACTGAGATCTTCTCCATACTGCTCATGCAGGTGAAATTCTACTTTTGTACATGACTGCATTTCTAAAAGCAGGTTTGAGACCATAATACCAGCATCTAAAGATGAACTCTGGAATTTTAGAAGGTAATTATCTTAATGCATAAAAAATTACCAGCTCAGAACCAAACTCTTTACAAATATTTGATATTGACTGTGTACAGCATCTTACACCATATATCAACTTTTGGGTTGCATTAGCACAAACAAATACAGTTCATAAACCAAAACCTTCAAGTACTAGGTATTTTTCCTGACACTTTTACTAAAAGGAGAGTTTGGGAAAAAAATACCCAAACAGGAAAAAACACAGATCTCACACCCACTCTCTCATCTGCTCCTACAATTTGGGGATTTTTATTTCTCTCAATGCAGGTAAGAAGTGCTTGCATGGCTAGCTTCCTCCCTCCCCTCCCTTCCTCTTCTCTGTGGCAGGATGGTGAGGAGAGTTGGAGGCACAAAATATAAAGATCACAGGTTGAGAGAAGAACAATTTACTGGAAACAGCAATGAGATAAGAATACAAACAGTAATAACAATAAATACTAATGATGGAGGGTACAAAAGAGAGACCAACAATTCACATGGAAACAACAGTACACAACCTCTCCCTCCACCACACTATGCTGGCCTGGAAGGGACTCATTCTCCCTGGAAAATACTCCCTTCCCCACATCCCTGGTAATGATGTGAGGTGGCACAGAATTAATCTCCAAGTCCCAGCCATGCTCCCTTTTGGCAACTGCAAAAATTAACCCTGTTCTGGCCAGAACTAGGACAGCTATGAATCAATATGATTTTGTTCACTTTGATATATACAAAATTATTTTATTTCCAGGAAGCAAGCCTGGCATTAATATGGAATTTTCAAATATATGGGGCCCTAGCCTTTAAACAGACACACAAGCCTGTTACACAAACTCCTTTAGAAGCAAAGCATCTCTGGCTTTCCATTTGCATGATATACAATTGCTCCCAATTATTTCGATTTTCCTTTCTTGCAACATTCTTTTCAGGATGGTAATATGTGCCTGCTGAAAACTGATAGAAATTAAATGATTTGGCGAATGCTCAAAGGCTTGAAGTCAGCTCTCACTGATCATCCTTCTCCTGGTATCACTGGTTTTGTATTAATCACACCAACTGCTTATGTAATCGAGTTTTTACAGTCTACCTTGCATAAAGATCATGAGTAAAAAGAAACTGGCTTATCTTGAAAATAACTGTAGTAACATACTACCTGTTACACAGAGAACTACAAAAGACAAAACAAATACATGTTTTAAAAAGCAACAATATAAAGCAAAAGAAAGAAACATATTAAAGAACAGTTCCAAAGATGCAAAGAATTCCCTAGTCAAAAAATGCTCTAGTTAAAAGTTTAAAAACAACCTTTACTTTAATGTTCCATAGATGGGAAAACAAGTACAATAAAGTATTGTATTCTAGTGTTCTAGTAGGGTCTAGACAACTAGGGGGAAAATGCCTGAAACGTTCACACTCTTCATTAGAAAAGAAAGTTGCTTGATTTGATTCAGCCAGCAAAGTGACCAATGCAGACAAAAGCTAATATTGACAATGAAATCAGACATTACCTGTTCCCAGTTGAGATAAGCACTTAAACAGGCCAGCATCTCATTGCTTGCACTCTTCCTGACAACTAATTGCATAGCTTTGTTAATTGCACCTTGGAAGACAAATATGTCAGACCATACATTTGTGATAAATAAAATCAATTTTTCTGAGTCTGGATAGTCTAAGGAAAAAAAGAAATAATTTAGTAAATTTTTAACATTTTAAAACACAAAAATGAATATATTCTGGCATTAAAAGCTAGTACATTCAGCAAGGTAACTAGGAAAAAAGGCACAGAAGTCACATCAGAACTGAAGCCTAAGGAATACTGGCACATCTCAGTCCTGAGACTAAATAAGAAGAAAAGACCCAATAAAAAGACCAAACAAGAAACACCAGCAGAACCCCAACAAACCTTAAGCCACCTCCCCCACTGTAATTTCACTCCCTCTCCCTTCATCTTTCTTACTTCACTAAGGAGAGTGGTCTTAGACCATTGAAATTGGATTCTTTTAGGATACAATTAGACTGGAAGATGAACTCCAACAACCTACCTAATACATTCCCGTCACAAATAAGCACTCTGATCACTGGGCCAAACTAGAATTAGTCAAAAAAAAAAAAAATCTACAGTGCTTGCTAATACCTTGCACCCATACACCTGTGAAATTATATGTAATTATATATATGGATATATATATATAAAGCTTGCAAAGAACTTTCACATAATTCAAATCTGATATTCCTCAGCAGTTTTCCCAGACTTTGTCAGAGAAGTTGCATATTATGCAAGTTGTATGTGAGCATGTATGAATGTTGCATGCTACTATTTATACTTCCATAGATGTAAAAATTTGTGCTACTCCATATAATTGAAGAATCCTCATTCAATAAAGTAATTCAGAGCAAGTATCAGACAACTATCAGTTGACAGGAGAGTTCCCATCAACAGGAAGCCAAAAGACCCTTCTGAATACCAAAGCTAAGAGCTCCAAGGCAAAATACTAAGATAAAACACGAATGTGTAGATTGTAAGCAATAACAAATACATTGGAATAAGTAAAAAAGCAGATACTACTTCCATGCATGAAATGCTATACTGGAATGCATATGCCTGAAACACTATACAAAAAACAAGCTGAATTCACTTTTCACTTCAGCATAACATCTACATTTTTTGAAAGATCTTAAGTACTAGAAAACATATCAAAATATATCAAATTAAGAAGCTTTAATGAACATAAAGGATATACACTTCAATGAGGTGTTTTGGATGGAACTTCTACTCTGAAGCTGCTCATCATGTGAAGAATTCAGTTTTTTCTATCAGGACTGCTGGTGAACTAGAATTACTGGCAACTAGAATTGCCTGCCCAGGAATTTGAAACACTTATAAAATTCACTCAATGATGAGTAAAGAGTTCAAGGAGAATTAAAAAAAATTAAAAAAAGAAAAAAGGGAGGGAACAGAGGAGAGGTGAAAGGAAAATTAACCAGAAAGGTAACATTTTATTTATAGTCACTTAAGGCAGAATACTAGACAGGAGAACAGAACAAAAACGATGGACAAGTCATCACGACAACAAATGATGTTGGTCTAAAGAAGCAATACTGACTGTTAATAGTGAATTTGGTAATTGTGTAGCTTGGGTTGTGATAATTCTGATGGGAATATGTGAAATTACATGTAAGAGAAAACGCAAAAATAAATGCAAAGTAATCAAACAAAACCAAACAAATTTTAAAATGCCTAAACAGAACTTAAGATGTGTTTACAGCTGTTCTCACTCAAAAAATTACTATAAAACCACAGAACAATGACAATAGAAACTTATGCAATTCAATGTACAGAAGATAAAATAATCCAATAAAAGCCTGCATTAAGCTATTAAAGTTTGGATCTTAGAAAAGAAAAAGAAAGGAAAAAAGGGGAAATGTTTAATATTTGCAAGAGCCCACAAAAAGAAAACACTTTCTTTTGCAGTCAGATACTGCAAAACAAAAAGCTTAATTATTATTTTAGATGCAGATATATCTGACAAGTAATAGTTTCTAACATGGTGCAGTATTAAAACTATTAACATAAAAGAAGTAAAAGTAGAATTATAACAGACTGAAGGATAGAAAAACAGAGGGGAAACCAGGAATTTGAAAAAGAACTCAAAAATATTACACTCCCTCAAAAAATGGGAATTAAGAACAAAATGAAATCACAAACCTTTTTAAGATTAAAACAAAAAAAAAGACAGGAATGTTATATGAAACATAGCAAGTAATTGAAACAATCTCAAGCTTTAGCATTCTGCTTGTCAGTGCTCTTGAATTTTATTTTAATGTTAAACACAGATACCAGTATACTATTTTCAAACTTAGTGAGTTTTAACCTTCCAAAACTAAGATTCTTAACTTTGCAATAGTACATATGTGTTAACTTTTTTCCTGTGACCAAAAGGAAGGGGAGTAAAGGAAGGGAATGAAAACTGAAAAAACTTCTCAACAAAGCAAGAATTTGGATAACAGAAACTAAAAATATTTTAAGGAGGACATATTATAAAAATATCCTGGTTTTGATCAAGGTATTGTCCAGCTCCTGACACTGTGTTAAATACCTGGTTTTAAATCACACTTACTTTATGAATCAATACCTACTCAATTAAAATAAGAAAATACTAATAGGCTAAAAGGACGAAATTCACAGAAATCACATTATCATTTTGGAGATGGTGGGGAAATGAAAGCACAAAGTGTCCTAAATTAAATATTTCCTTGGAAAAATAAGTAGACTACTAAGAGCCCAGGTCACCATATAACTACAGTACAGATGTGGTGGAACTATGAGGAGGAGAATTTCTTCTAGAACAGTCTATATTTCTGCATTTCAGAAAAAAATTCTGGAAAACAAGCCTTGAAGAGGAAAACAACCCTTGAACAGGATTTCTGTTTGTTTTTACAAACATAATAATTCTGACACACTGCAGCAAAGACACACAGCACATTTACGATATAAGGCCACTAAACCACACTATACCTTCTTTAAGTAGACTATAGCAGAAAAGGCGGGCTCTTTCCAAATCTCCCAACTGTCGACAAATTCCTGCATAGAGTCGACACAAAGCCTGACTGAAATTATAATTTGGGGCATTCTTCTGAGCCTTCAGCTTATTGAGAATAACACACAGCAAGGACTCTGCTAAATGCTATAAGACACAAAATATATTGTTATACTGGTATATACTGAAGAATACTTGACAACATTGTAGTCGTATAACAAGTAAAAAGAACTATTATCTTATTTGCAAGAATACTGTTTGCATATATATAAAATGCAGGAAAGTAAATCAGAGGCAACCAATGAAAGAAAAAAAGAGGGAGGAGCAGGCAACTTCTCAGAATAAACATGCGATAAACAAATGAAGAACAGGGCTACTACTGTTTTAATATAAATTGTTTGGTTATGTGATTAACAACAGTCTTCCTCAAAGAACAAGGAGAATAATGACAAGTAGAAGGAACGAGGAGAGGAATAATGACAGGTAGACTAACCCAAATAACCTAATCAGAGCAAAGGTAAGCACCCTGACTTAGCTACTTCCAAAGATGCCACAGAAGGACAAACAGCCCATTGTTCAGGTGTGAGTTACTAGGTAAGCCAACAGCAGTCTTTCTCCAGATCACTGTACACACTTCAGGAGATGGGGAGATGTTGCTGCCTATAGTAACATGGAACTTAATATGAGATGCTGGAAAAAGAACATTGGGTTTGTGCAGAGTGTGCATGACTTATTATGGGATGCTTAGAGGGAGACCTCAAAGTGGGGAGTAGAATGAAAGGTTTAGGAGCCAGGTGCTGGAGAGCACACAGTTCAGACTGGGCATCTGTGAACAACAGGGATTCCGAGTGTTAACTTTGGGAGGAACCAGAAGATCTAAGCCAGCCACCTGAAAGACCACAAGTCTGAGGCCCAGACACAAGTCCAGACCAGCTGCTGGAGGAATATGTATATACTTCTGTGTTTTTAAGTTTGTCAGTGTATGAGAAGTGAGAAGAATATCAGTCACCTACTGAATATACTGAGTGCCTAATGTTAGCTGCTGGGGGAATCCATATTATCTGTATATATATGAATGTATTTTCCTCTACCAGGATTTCAACCTGACTAACCAGACAAGGGAATAAGAGTAGGTGTGTACTGTGTGCATGTCTCTCTACTAGGAGTATGTACTCTGTCTTACTACTGGCTGGACCTGAAAGCCTAAAGCTACAAGCCTTGCTTCTATGAAGTTAACAGACTTGACAACTCCTAACAAAGAGGCCTGAGATCTTGGTAGCAACTTCTGAGGAGAACTTAATTATGTACCAGGACTGTAACAGGACAAAATGCTGCCATGTACTAGTCAGTGAATTGCTCTGCTGTAAACTACAAATTATCTATGAGAAAGACGGCAACTGAAGCAAAATTTTTCAGCACTGATGCTAAGAAAGTTCTGAGAAACAAAATAAGGGAAGAATTTTCCAATAAAATTAAATTTGATAACCTGATGTAGAATAGTAAAGGTAAACATAGAACTAAATTATATACCAGTATATACATTAAAGTGGTTTTTTTTGAATTAAAAAAAAAATTGAGTAACTTTGGAGAAACTCCTACAACTCTTAATACTGTCCACTTCAAAAAATGCTGCAAAGATAAAGTGGTTTATGCATACATCAGAAAAGCATATGTATTTATAACTGCAGTTTTGCATCTTGGACACCACTGAAAAGTAATTTCTTGTGCAGTTCTGTATTTTCTTATGTTATAAAAATTTAGGTTTCTAATAACCTTTCAAGACTACACTTTGGCACAGGACATTGCCACAACAATTGAGAATTCAAATACTACAAACTTAGACTCTTTCCATCTGCACAGAAGTGATTATTAAACAACAAAATTTAAAATCATGCTACTTACCTTGTTTTTTATACCAAATTCATAGACAACTTCTCTCTCTTCATCTCTCATTACTGGAATCTTTGAGATATTACCAACATACACATGACCTTTGATAACTGGTAACAAGTCAAAACAGGATTCAGCAACTTTCTTTAATGCCAAAGAAACTTTCTGGCAGTCAGAATCCTTCTTTACTGGTAGTGATTCTTCTAAATTGGAACACTGTGATGAATCACTGATTTCATAGGTTATACCATGGAAAGCCTCCTGCATTTCAGAGATGGTTTTTTTAGTATTTCTGACAGCAATAACATCACTGGGCTCCATCCTTGGTGGTTCACTCTCCAGTCTCAGTCTTTTGGCACTTCTTGGCATAGATACCTGCAGCAGTGTCCTTTTTCCAAGATGATTTGAAAAGAATTGCTGATTTTGCACATCTTTGTCTTCGTCTTTGCCACTATCAGATTTCAAATTGCTCCCAGCTTTAACAAAAGCAGTTGATGTAGATGCAAATGCTTTGAATCCACCTACTTGAGACACAGGTCCTGGCAAACTTTGGCTGTCTGAAAAAGTACATCGGTTAAGCTGAATATTGCCTTTCAGAATGTTTAGTGTCCTTGCCCTTGCAGACAGCTCTGGATACATAGTGTCCAATATTTTCACAGAGTTCTCCTGAGGGGCACCTGGACCAGCACCAACTGCTGCAAAGAGAGGAAATCTTCCTGGAACAAGAAGTGCATGCTTTGGAATGGAAGTACAAAATTTCAAAGGTGAGGAGCGAATCCTTCTACCTACTGCCATTTCTGAGGATGAGGGAGGAGAAAATAAAATAGCAGATTTTACTGCTGGAGTACCTGTTAATGGGGACATGAGAGGAAGAACAGGAGTTCTGCCTAGTGGGGACATCAGGTCATCAAGAGGGGAAAGCAGAGAGAATTGACCTGTAGAAGACATTACCGGGGACACAGTACAGGCAATTTTTGGAGGAGTAGCAATCAAAGGCAGTAGCAAGGGGGGGAGAGGAGGACCTATCTCTTCCATGATTTTATTTATCATCTCAGATGAGCATTTTTTTGTCACAGAAGTATTAGCATTTGCAAGAACTGGCTGAGTAACTTTAAGAGTCTTTGTTTTTCTTTTACCTTGAACCAGTTTCTTTGATATCTTGGTATGCATTACTTGGGCAGTTGTTTTGGTAGAAACAGTCAAGATTTCAGATAGTTCTTGCTCTTTACACTTCCGCTTATTGCTCTTCTTGAGAGCACAAGACTCTGATTCCACCATATGTAACTTCTCAAATACTGTCTTTTGTGGTTCAGAAAGCTGACCAACTGTTTGACAACTGCACCTTACATCAGAGAGGGTTGGTTTTGGAAGATAATTGAGTAAAATTTTTTTTGTACCACTATCTATGATAACATCAGTGCTGCTTTCTCCTGTATTGCAAGTAGTTTGATTATTATTATTATATTCTTCAAACACTGAGACCCCCATATCAACACTGTGTAATAAACCTTGTTTCCCATTTGACTGAAGTTTAGCAAAATCATTTTCTTCTAAGAAATTGCCAAGTGCTAACATTCTTGCATTTAATTTACTGGTTTTTACAGTCAGCCTGCAATTTTCTGAGAATCTGCTTAACATCTTGCATAGTGGTAACCTATTTTTTGAAGCCTTTGGCGTCACGGGGCTTTCTTTTGATGTTCCAGGTTTTAATAGACTTTCCTGATTGTGACTGATGCATCCAGCTATGTTAGACTCCATGAGTTCATTAGCACTCTCGGTATTTTCAGAGGTTAGTAATATACATTCTTTTTTCCAAGAGGCTGAGTCTTCAGGATAACTCTCCCCAGTCACACTTGACCACTCATTTGCAGTATCTCCAGAGTTGTTTGGTTCACAGTGTGTGTTCATACCCACGACAGTGTCTGCTTTTAGGTGACTAACTGTGAAAGTACTTCCTGGGTGCATCATTGAATGAAGCTCACATACTTGGTAATCAGCATCAACAATTGCACCAGTTTCCAGAGCATCCAATGCAATTCTGCTGGAAGCTCTCAGTTTGTTTCTAAACATTGGAACGCATTCAGAACACTTCACATATTTCACTTTTTGTATAGAACAGTCCTTTTCTTCAGAGTCATTGCTCTGCTCTGGCATATCAAAATCACTTTTACAATTTACTATGGCATTTTTCCCAGAACCCACAAAACTGTTCAGTTCTTTACTTTCTCTCCCACCTGTTAGTGAATAAGTTCTAGAAGGACCTGTTCTAACCTTCCACGTAGAAGTCCTGCATCCTGATTCTTGACAATCAAACTTTCGGAGAAAAGCATTCTTATAAGGGGTTGCATATATGATCTGTGATTTAACAGATGCTTGAGATTCTTTATCTACTGGCTGCTCCTTATCTGAAGTTTTCTCTTCACTTGTGTGTACATATTCTCTCTCAGGGCAATCTGGTTCTTTGCCCATGTTGACTTGTTCAGTAGACAGAATCTCAGCACCCTCTTCTAAATTATCTGAAGAACAGTTAAATGTACTACTCATAATGGAATTTGTATGTCCCTTGTTTTCCCAGGTACAGGAAAAAGCAGCCTTTCCTGCTAAGTTAGTTTCAAGGAAACCAGCAACTTTCTGAAGACTGAAATTTAGATCAGGAGATCTTGTGGATTCCAAGCCAATTCCCACTTGCATAAGAGAATTGGTTTCTTCATTATTTATACAGCATTTCTCCAAGTCCTTTTGAGTAGAAAAAGCCAAGCCACTTCTATATTCAATTTCTGAAGTAGGATGGCAAATGATCTCTGAAATATCATTTTTCTTCACAACATTCTTTTCCTGCTTCAGTGAACTGAAGCAAGTCTCAGTCACCAATTCCTTGCTTTGTTTATTTAATTTCCCTTCTATTTCATCACATTTAAAATTTTCAGTTATCAAGAGCTGAGTCAGAAGTTTTGCACACTGCTCCTCAGAAATAGGATTACTTTCTATTAAGACAGATTCAATTGTATCCCTTCTTGCTAACAACTCACTGATTTCCCCTCCACAATCTTCTGGATTAACTCTGACTTCAGTCTCTAGAGATTCAAACAGTCTAAAGTTTTGAGATTTGGACTGCCCACATTCTAATGTCTTACATAAGTTTTCAGGTTGTTTTATTTCACCTTTCACTTCTGTAAAATCGAACGCAGAAGATTTACACTTAGCTACACTGCTTTCTGCACCAATAATGCATGCTGTCTTTGATAGTGAAAGTATATTTTCTAAGTTTGACTTCCTTTGAGATAAATTACCACCATCTTCCTCGTGATGTGGTTTGCTTTGTAAACCTACCACCTCCTTTATATCTACTAGTTTTACATTTTCTGCACTATGGAGTAGCTCTGACAATTCAGCTATTTCTAGAACACTTCCTCTGTTAAATTTCATAGGTAGTTCAGGAGTTGGAGCTCTGGTTATATTCATGTCTTCAGTTTTGAGGTGTTCATCATTTGGAAAGACTGACAAAATTCTGATTCCTTCAGTAGCAGATACAGGTAAATAATGCCTAGAGACTTTAACAGTCTCTGGTTCACATTCTCTGTTCACTTTGTCTTTTGTGTGCATATGTTGTTTCTCCAGAATCTCTTCACTGTCATATTTTATTTCAGAGCACTGAGAGTGTGCAGAGATCTCAATAGCTCCAGTTATATTAGTTAATTTGACTACATTTTTTGATTTATTTTCTATCAACTCATCAGATTTTTCCTCAGCATCTTCTCTTTGAAGCATAATG
This sequence comes from Melospiza melodia melodia, assembly GCF_035770615.1. Taxonomy (NCBI): domain Eukaryota; kingdom Metazoa; phylum Chordata; class Aves; order Passeriformes; family Passerellidae; genus Melospiza; species Melospiza melodia. The sequence continues at coordinate 58,686,708 of NC_086194.1, forward strand.
CATTGCTTAGATAGGAAATGAGAAACACTCTGCAGAACAGATGCTTCCCTGGAAGCTTCTCTCTGTGCTATTAATTTATTTCTCTCTACATTCACTAATTCATCACATTTTTCATGTGTACCCTCATTATCAACAGCTCTAACTAAGGTTACATTCTCCTCTGTTTGCTCTACCACACTACATTTTTCTACCTGTTTCTGAGACTTGAAACTTTGTAACATAAAATCTGCTGAAGAATCTCCCTCTTCACTGTTCATGTCCTCACCCTCTCCTTTCCGTTCTTCCATGTCTTCCGATTTGTGTGCTGTTGCTCCAGTTAGTTTTCTGTTCTTAGTTTCCACATCCCCAGAATTCTCCTCCAAACAATTTTTGTTAGTTATCATGCTTGTCGTTAGAGTAGCACCTTCAACTTGCTCTCTTTCAGCATCTCTTTCCTTCCTTGACGTCTTAGGACTCATATGAATATTCTTTTCATTCCAACTCAGATTAAGTGAGATTTCTGCATCAAAACCATGCTCACATGATTTGCACTGTCTGTTACACTCATCACCAGGGCTGATTACATTACAACTCAGAGGCTGAACTTGGTCTTCTTGTAAAATATCCTCCAGTGCAGAAGTACTGCAATCATCTTCTTCATCACTGGAACCTGTGACTTCTCCCAAGAACATATCCTTCAATCAAAAAAAAGCAAAGTTAATAATCTGAACCCTAGAATCAATTTTAGGACCTACTTTTTAAACAAGTACACTTAATGCCCTGACATGCAATGGTTTTGAGAGATTAAGGCTGGTCAACAAAATTACAACTCTCTCCACCATTGCTCCTCATAGTGAATGAAAGTACCTCTGTAAAAATAGGAGACTTCTTTATCTACCTACTTGCATTCTAAAATTACCGGAAATGAGCATTTGAGCAGGATCTAACTTTCAAGCTCTGGAATTTTGCTATGAAAGCCAAGCTTACATTAAACACAAATTGGGACTTAAGGTCTGCACACTGGGAAATTATGACAGCAAGTTGAGACACAGGTGACTGTATATTGGTTTTGGCTAGGATAGTTAGTTTTCTTCACAGAAAGGGGGGTATGTTTTGGATTTGTGCTGAAAATGGTGTTAATAACATAGAAATGTTTTCATTATTGCTGAGTGGTGCTTGCACAGCATCAAGGGCTTTTCTGCTTCTCCTACTGCCACACTGGTGAGAGCACTAGGGGGATGCACAGGAAGTTGGGAGGACACACAGTTTGGACAGCTGACCCCAACAGACCAAAGAGACATCCCATCCCATTATGCCATCATGCTGAGCATATAAAGAGAGGGAAAGAAGGAAGGGTGGACATTTGGTCTGATGATATTTATCTTCCCAAGTCACCACTATGCATGATGGAGCTCTGTTGACCTGCCTGCTCACGTGAAAGAGTGAATTAATTCCTTGTTCTGCTTTGCTTGCGCGCGCAGCTTTTCCTATTAAACTGTCTTTATCTCAACCCACACATTTCCTCACTTTTACTCTTCTGATTCTCCCCAGCATCCTGCTGGTGGAGAAGTCAGAAGCAGTTGCGTGGCACTTCATTTCTGACTGGGTTTCAATCATAACACATACACTTCTGAACATTATGTTTTTGCTCCCTTCCACAGGCAGTATGCTACAAAGTTAAAGAAGTATCCATATAGATCTAAGCACACAGAGACCTTTTCAGTGCATGAGTAAGTAACACTGATACAAAAAAAAAAAAAATCATTATTTCTTTAGTACCTTTAGTAATTTTAAGACCAAGTTAAGTGCCAAGTCAGATGCATCCTGAAACTCACCTGTGTAGTCAGTGGTGAAAGCTGTACCGGAGAAAGTAGAGCAGGAAGAGGTCTGGCCCAATTCAATATATCCATCACATTTCCACCTGGGTCTCTCCACTCCTGACTGGAGAAGTCTGAAGCGCTGTGCTCCCTGCCTGTCTGTATTATCACATCTACATTTTTATCCTCACTACTGTGAAGTTGTTCTTCAGTAGTCCTGTTCACAGCACAATCATCTCCAAAAGGCTCAGTACTTGTTTGAATTATCATCGCTGTTCCAGAATTTTGCTTTACAGCACTTTCCCCTGAGGAACACCAAGGTAGTGTTTTGCCATCACTCTTCCTGATCTTTTGGTGGATTTGTATGGTGTCTAAGACAGAAAAATATCATTAAGAATTTTTGCCCTCCCATTTTTGTTTACAGAGATAATATATAATAGGAATAAAAATGTAATACCATATTTTCAAGTGACGTTTCTATAGATCTTATTCACTTTCAGAAATGCTTTCCCTATTTTTTAATGAAAACAGCATGTGCAAAGAGCTTTTCCCCAAACTGCCTGATTGGATCATTAAAACATTCCCAATTTTTCTCATCAGGAAGGGTCATTCTTGGTAGGATTGAAGGTCCATATGTTTTATCTCAGTCTTTGCCCAGTAACTCACAGTCATAAAAAACAGAACAACTGTGCACAGACATTCCCCACCCAGGCTGTAATTCTCAGCTTAAAGCAACCTGCACGTTTGAGCCAGCAGCTGTGCTTCCAAGCAAGTTACAATTATACCCTGCCATAAATACAACAAGGAAGCTCTTAGCTACATTTCTAGTTTATGATTTAATATGCATATGCTTTTGAATTGTTTGTTCTTTAAATTTAAATATTGAGTCTAATCACACAAGATTTTGCTTTAATGGTATAATTTAGTCAGTTCTGAAGCCCTAATTAAAAAAAAGCACCACAACATATCCTATGCACAAAGTTGTTGAAACAACTAAGATACAGAGCAGTTGAGAACCCTTTAAAGATGTCAACTATACAGTTTTACATTTATTCTAACAAGAAGAAAGCATGTCCAAATACTCTGTGTGATTCTTTGCAATACTTTTGTTTTGTTACTTTTCAATTCACAGTTTTTACTATTACACAGTAACTCATTTATTATGCAGACAAAACATATTCATCCAGGAAAGTCTAAAGACAATTTAAATTTATTATAATTATGCTAAATACTTCAAAAAGGGAAAAGATAGCCCAGTTTCCTGAAATTTAAATTCTATGATTTTATAAAATGAAAATATTACCTCCAACAAGACAGTAGAAATCAACAATTCCCAAACCCCAGTGTATCATATGGAGCTAAAATCCACTCTGTAGTATTTGCAATTCTTATATGACATTGTATGTGCGATCTTGTTTATAGTATTCACAAACACTACTAGACACCAAATCAGCAGTATTAAAGCAAGAGATCAAGCCTATTCTGCATACATATGAGTACACCATCTGCAGTGAACCACCTGAATTTTGTGACTGAATTTTTCCTTAAAAAAGCTAGTTTACATTTAAGAGAAACTGCTGTTAAACAATTTACCTGCACAGGCAGGGTAAGGGTTTTTTTATGACAGTTTCATGTACCATAAGCTGCAAAACTCTGAAAGTTTACTCAGAATCTTTGTTTAGAAACTTTGTCCAGCCCCTGAACACACACTCTCACACCCCTGCTTGATGTGGGAACTCAGCATATCACTCCGGATGTCCAGAGTTACTGAGAGAACCCTTGGGGGGGGCTCGGAGATCCTGGAATGTTGCCAAAAGTACCTGGTGGCTTGACTTTGACCCTTCGAGGGATGTGCCACCTGTTTGAGGACATGAGAGTCATTTGGGAATGAATGGTGTAAGAATGATGTGTTTACAGAATGAACGATAGATTTTAGGGTTTTGGTACAGGGGGGTTATGGAGACAAGATGGAGGGATCAGGGTGTGTCTTGTCCTTCTTTCTTCTTCTTGTCATCCATTTTCTGTGGTGATGTTGGCACTTTGGGATTGGTCAATGGTGCAGGTGCACTTGTTAATATGGGTGAAAAGTATTGGGAAATAAAGGTAAATATGATGTATGTAGTTTTTAGTATAAAAAGAGATGACTGCCCAGTGGGAGGTCCGAGTGCCCTTGGCTGCCTTGCTGGTCAGACCTCTGTCGGGCAGAAAAAAAATTCTATAGATAAGAAATAATAAACAATCCAAAGACTGAAAATGTGAAGAGTCCAGACTCGTCCTTTGAAGTGCGGGCTGTCCCAGAGCCATCCTACGTGTGTCTGGGCAGAGACAAACACCCGGACTGGCCAGCTTGACACTACTGGACTTCGATGATCTTCGAGAAAGGAGATTGTACATGTCTGGAACTCCTTCTGGAGGAGGTATTGGAGTGTTTACTGGAAAAATGAGAGTTATAAAAACCCCAAATTTTGATGCTTATGCAGGTCTCCACCTCTGATGGACTCCTACTGCGTATCAAAATCACAGACCACAATCACCCACACATCATTGGAGCCACAGGTGGTGGTTATCTTTGTCTTTTCTCCTCTTTTTTTTCTAGCTTTCCTCTTTATGGTGATCATACACTTCAGAATAGCTATATACTCCTTTCCAATCCACTTTACAGTGTTTTCCATGTACAGTTTCAAAGCAGTTCTAAAAAATTTGTTGTTATACCAATTATTTACTGGTTTTCTACTTTAATCCACCCCAAGGGATCCTTTAGCAACAAATCTGATTGCCCTGCCTCAAAGGCAAGTCACAACACCATCCCACAGTAGAAATAACAGCACGTGCACAAAATGGTTTTGAGTATAGGATGTACTAATTTAACTGGCACAACTTGCATTCTGTTGGGGGAAAAAAAATCATGTGCTTCATTACTGCTATCTGTGTTAATCCACTACTAGAACTTAGACAGATATTCCTAAAGCAACATCAATGGTAGTATTATATTTAAAAACATTAATTTAACTTGATAGGTCAAAATAGCCTCCTCAGCCATCAAAAACTTTTGAGCACATTCTGATATGTCAGCACCACTAAAGGAGTAAATCAGAAAAACTGATCAATAACCCTATTTCAAAGATCTATCTCAAGTCACTTCAGGTAGCAACTCCATGAAAAAATCTCAACTACTGCACTGGACACCAGGAGGAGGGAGAAACTGATCAACCTGAAGGGCCCTAGCACATCATTTTCACCAAAGATAAGAAAGCTCTGCCATTCCCTTTACATTTTATAAGTATTACAACAATCCATTGTTTTATAAAGCCATTTACAAGCCACAGTCACATAGAGCTTCTAGATGTTCTAAATTTTCTCAGGACAAACCTACATTCATTTTACAAATTGAGTTCCAATCCAAGGCAAAAGGAGCTCTTTGACAAATAGAAACAAAGAAAATAAGGAAAATTCAGAAGTTGGTTGTCTCTTACATTTTTTTCATGTCTTTTTGTGCCAATCATTTCAAAGCTCAGAATTTACCCTGCACTGAAGCAGGCAGCAACACAGTTAAAGATTTTGCCCCTAAAAGGACTCCATTTAGAAAATTAGGAAGTTAACTTTTCACAGTGAACTACACAATAGTACTGACTTATTAGGAACTTTACATCCTATCTATACTCTCAAAATCAGTCATGCACCTACATCAAGTCCAAGAATATTGACATGTGTAATTCATTTAAATGTTTCCCCTGAACAATGGATCGAAGACATAATTTCTGAATAACTAAGAAATTCTCCAAACTTCTCTACTCATCCCTTTCCAACCCAGTCACTAATAACTGCATTTCTTTGGCAATGAGATACCTTTCTTACAGTTACCCATTTAACCATAGCAAGAGTTGCCATAGCAATTTTTAAAGATTCAACATATGTAAGTTTCTTCATTTGAAGTGTCAATTCTGGCACCTTGGTCTGAACCTCAGGTCCAGCAAAAGCCTTATGAATACTGAGCCCATCTCATTGGAAGGATCCTTGCAAAGATCATATTTCACAGACAAATTTTACTCTATCCAGGGAATCGCACTCCTGTTCATTATGTGACTCAATGAACTGATAAAGTTTTCTTCTGAAATCTATAACCTGGAATCTAGTTCATGTAGCTTCGAACCCTTACACTGCTGCCTTCTCTCACTTCTGATAGATTAAGATTATTCTGATTTGAAAATACCATCAAAAGCTATCATGTACTACTTGAAATATCTTCTTCATGCAAAGTGGAGAAAGAAGCAGAGATGAAATAAGTGATCCAATGCTAAAATTGATTGCCTTGGTACTAAACAAACTATATTTTACAACTCAAAACTTCAGTCTTGATTGGATACATTGCAAGGCAATTCACTGTTGCAAGTTGTCCTCTCCTCACTCCAAGCAACAAAGCAACTTTTTGAAACAAGTCTTGTGGTATTTTCGTCTCAAGAAGGACCAGATTAAGACGTGGTATTTTATAAAAATAAATAATCTAGCCAAAGAATTTCATCTGATTTACAGTAAAACCTCATCAGCACAAAGATTGCAGATGCCTGGCAGAAGCAACTGCACACTTCTCAAGAACAGTGGTGTTTCTCTGAGAAAAAAATTCCTCCACTGAAATTTTTAATGCCCTGACAATGAGGCAGAATTTTTCAACCTGTATCCAATTATGTGAATTTCAGGATGCTTCATACACTAAATATTCTTTGATTCTACAGGCAATATTCTGTTTTCTGAGACAGTAAATCTGATATTAAAGCAGACAACTCAAGTGCACTCCTTTCCATCTCTGCATTTACAATCTACATGCAGCTTCTGCCCTATCCTGTACCCCCAAACAAAAAGATGAGCAGATAAGATGGGTATAGCTCCGTAGTAAGCCAACTTTAGCTCTGAACCCAGTTACAGAATACCTCTTGAAGAAGCTTGACTCCTCCCAGACAGGGTCTTTACTTTTCTTCAGTTCATCTCACCATTGCATATGAACAGAGCATGCTAGAGAACCCAACTTACCAAAATATTCAGCACCCAGCTGCAAATGCTTCATTAAATGTTTATTCACAATGTAGGTGATTTTATGTCCCAACTATATGAGATAAAGTTTTCCAAAGACTAAAATACTATCAATGTCTTATTAACCCTAGATTATGGCTCAAGGTTACTGGACTGATGGTCAGATGCACGTATTGTCAACTTTATTACTGGTAGATTTGTAACAGTACTACCAAATGCTTTTAAAATAAGTTTGGCAAACCTCCATTATCCTATGAGGCTTTCACAACAGCACATTTGGAAAGCCTCATGAGTCTTCCAATTTTCATATATGAACACATTCTTCAAGAAAACCATTCAAAGTTGTATCAACCTTAGCAGAACAGAGAAGACACTGATCCATAATGCAAAGCTTTGGGTATTGTACAGCACATTTGAATATACTGAGAAATGTTAGAAGATGTACACTTTTGAAAGGCTAGATCCAGGCAGCAGATGAACTGACATTCTCTGAAAAAGATACTACCATCAAGCTGATCTGCTCTCTAGGCTGAACTATTATAATATGGGCAAACTCATTAAGATCCTTTTTTTCCTAGAAGATTGCACCCATAAACATAAGCACTTTGTTATTATGAATTCAAGGTGAAGGCCAGTTGCATAAGAGGCTGAATAACGATATAGCTGCTCTAGACTTGATGAGGGAAAAAAAAAAACGAACCAGTAACAGGACAAAAGACTTATTTCTACAAAATCTAACCATTCCAACAAAAGCATGGTCTAAGCTTAGAATTTTCTCCATACTGAAGTGGGAAGAAAGAGACTCTTAGAGATAATTGCTTTCTTCTATGAAAGTACTGTCGTCTCCTTAAGAAGATATGAATAGGAAAGATGGAACACAGTTTCTGAAATCTAAAGTTCCTCTTTTGGTGGATGGCAAAGGGATTACTCTGGAACCTGATACCCCTAAAATCACATATATTTTAAACTCTTCAGTTTCTTGCGCTTGTTCTTGTCACTTGATTGATCCTTGATCGAGACATTAAATTCAGAATTGCAGGGCACAAGTGTCCAGCTCAGTTTTGGAGCTGAAGCCATGCATTTGCTGCATTAAACTCAAGGAAGTAAGGCTGACTAACAGGTTTATGAGCTGGTCCTTATATTTTGGCACCTCTTAAGTGGATTCCACTGGAACACATCTGAAGGCAGATTCACTATGATCTACACTAGTAGCACATTTTCAGACTTAACAGGGTTTTTGAAAAGTTTATCTTCAAAGCTCTTAATGCTGCTGGGTACCAATCTCAGGCAGTATCTCTACACCTTTAGTTACAGAAAAAATCAAAGTAGTAGAGAAACTGAAAAAACTAATAAAGCTTAATAAAAACATTCCAGAGATGCAACACAGAAATTAATGCAGTTTCAAGGCATCTATTACTCTTCAGTGCAGAAAGAAAATATCTGCTATGTAAAGTTAAAGTTTGCTGTGAATATGCATGTGGATAACTACTCAGATTATTTTTTTATCATTATCTGAATATCACATTACAAAGAAGAAAATGGAGTTAACAGCTTCTTAAACCTTATAAATCAACTATATTACCACATATTTGTTTCAGACTAAAAAGAGCCCATATGCACAATCATTCACATTATATACTACAGAGTTGATTATGATATAATAATAATGTTTTAACCATGAGATGAGTTTTGACTACTTACAAACAGTAAAAGAATTTGATTTCTTGATTGCAACAGCAAATTACAACAGCTTTTTATCAGAAGATGGTTCAAGTTTACTTACCCATTCAAATTAATATTTGTATTATTTTCAGATAATTCAGATTCTAATCACACATGTAATTGACCAGACAAATATCAAGGAAAGTATTTAAGTCTTTCAAAAGAGTGTTATGCAGTTACTACCCAACTGGAACCTACTCTCTGTAACAGTTAAGTCTTCTTTTGTTCGATCATCCCTTATCCCAAATAGAAGCTGAAAGAAAATACCAACATTGCCTTTTGGTCAGAAAAGGAGAGAGTATCAAGAAAATTTCAAGACTTTGCATGCCATTGTACCTAAGACAGGATCATTTTTCTCATTCTCTCTTTCTCCTTTTGCACTGTCAATGCACATCCGGAGTTGTTCTAATAAGAACATCGCTCTTCCTGTTAAAATAAATAAACAAAAAAATCTATTTATTTTAAATAAATTGATAGAATTGAACTAAGAATTTGTGTTTATTTTACTTAGAACACAGACATGCCTACAAAATACCTACAAAAATTAAAACAAGGCACAAGCTTCAGTGAAAGAGAAATGCTAGATGCCATTTAGGGAATAGATCCTGTACTGGCCACATCCCCATAGCAGACTAAAGGAACAGCTGGAGAATGCTCTACCTTTTCCTTTTCATAGGGAGTACTGCAAAAAGTTATAACAGCTCCCAAATTAAAAGGTAAAACAGATACAAATGTAGCATTACTGAAATCAAACAGCTCTGTAAAACAAATCAAGTTACATGAACCTGGGAGAAAATCTTCTACAAAGATGTATATCACATTTCTGCTTACTCAGTAATAATTAATCTTAGTTTTATCATGTAATAGCACCATGTATCTGAACTAATTATCAGGCCACAACACTAGGAGACTGTCTACAGCTCTAACAGCACCACTGCTAGGTGATGTCAAACAACCTAGTTTCAGAGACAGAAGAGAAGTGGAGAGGGAAGAAAAACTCAGAACTGCACCTTATAGACTTATGCCAACAGTATCATAAATCCAACAATCAGGAACTGAGACTGTTTTTGTGCAAATTCTGTAAGTCAAAGGCCAAACTGCTATTATTTTATGAAGAGACATGTTAAAAAACAGTCAGCATATACAAGGCAAACCTACCAAATTTTGCTAAACAGCTAATAACAACACTACCATTTACTCATTATTAATAAATCATTGCTGCTATTTGAAGCTCAAATTAATGTTGAGATATTAATTTTCCTATTTTGCCACTAATTAAAAATCAAAGGATTAAATGTGGTACAAATTCAGTACAATCCAAAAGTAAAAATATGCCAAGACACACACAAACTGACAAGGTGTGGCTTTTTCAAAAACATTTAATTTCTGCAGCAAACCTATTTTCAAAGCAAGAAATAGAAAAGTGAAGTTCTTTTGCCTCAAAACAGCCTTCAGCATATCTAAACAGTTCAAAAGCAGTACCAGCACTTTAAAAGACTGCAAAAAATACAAATAATAAATTTGCCTAAAGTTTGGCCTCGGTACTTTGGAGGAAGTTTTCAAGGAGTTTGCTCCATTAGAGTTAGATTCAGGTAATTTGTAGTATATATTTTAGATCACTAAAACAAAAAAATGTCAGTAAGATAAGATACAACTATACCTCCTGTATTTCCATTTGATTTTCCAAGTCTCACATAGAAATTTTACCATATTACTCTCCTATTTGGTGCTTTATGATTTCAGGAAGCTTCAGAAGGATTGTTAGTATTTTTTTCAGTGTTTGCATTTTGTTCTGTAATTGCACATTAGCTGACTTCACGTATGCACAGGGTAGACTAGTCATTTTTATAAATCAAGAATTTTCCTTACTGAAAAACTGAAAATAGTAATCTATTAGATTGTCTTTCATCAGTGTAACCTACTTGGATCAATCACATCTGCTCTTATAGCACTTTAGCAGTATCCCCTGTTTCCAAAATTGCAGCTCCAGAAGAGCTGCAATAAATTCGTAACAATTGGTTCCACACAGAGAATGGACTTGCAAAAAGTCTTACCTTTGTCTATATACGTTGCAAGATCTTCACTTGAACTCTGAGTTTCTGCATGTTTAACTATTAAAAAGAGGAGAGGTGGAAAGAAAATATTCAAATGGAACAACACCACATACAAATTCAAAGGCATTCAAAGGTAAGCACTTACATTTTCTGCACTTCTCTTTAATTACACCACCAAGCTTTCCCTGTTAAAATTAAGAAGTACAGAATTTTTATGCCATATATATTTCTTAGAACATCAGTTCCTAAAGAGCATGAAATCTATATCAACATTTCTGAAGTTGGAAAATTTCTTTCTTACAATGAACTGCTAATGTTTAGTTACTCAATATTCCCCCAAAAATGTAATTTTACTATTTCAGCACCTATTACACTAATAGCTTCTTTATTTCCCCCAAAAATACTAAAAGAGTTGCACACAAAGACAAGGAAAGCCTTACTTGTGCTTTTTTCAGCTCCTTTTCAAGCCTTTTCTTTTCAGTTTTTAGTTGTCTGAAGTCCTGTGCATGCTTTGTTGCAGCCTCTTCAAAAAAGAGAACCAAAATTCAATTTAGAAACTGTAAAGAGGCCACTAATTTAAGTGGTGCTGGTATAGTAGTTCCCTAGTTTGCAAATAAAGTCACCAGAAAAAAAAAAAGATAGTGTGAAATACAAATCTACTGAAGTTATATTTTGGTTCATTTGGACAACATCTCATGCATACAAGTATGTTGCCTTCTACTGTATAATTACTGTTTTGAACCACAGCAATACATATATTAGTTTTCTCAATTATATGCAGGAATGAAGAGTGGGTCATATTGTAATGATATTGTACTGTAGAACAAAATACATCAAGTATATTGTTGAAAAAAGGAGATAAAATTGACTGCAAAATGGTTTTTACAGTTTTATTCTCTTATTTAAATAAGAGCTCTTGTTCAGAGATGAAAACACCACAGCCAGCTGCATTAGAAAGATACATAAAGCACTCAAAACTAATAGAGAAGAGGACCTTATCTCTTAATGTCTAACAGACACCTGGCTAGAGTGCAGATGGGTGGAAATAGAGGGTGTATAGGGTAGGTGAGAACTGAACACAAGGTTCCTAGGAAAATTCTTAGGTGACACAGTCAGCTGAGAGAACTCCTGAGAGTTCAGCCTGATGACTTATATATGGATAGGAAAGAAAAGAAAAGGAATCTTCCTGCTGATCAAATCAGAAGAGAGCCTATTAAAATAAAATGTTTTAAAAAGGAACCTTGAGTGGTAAGCTAACAAAAAAACAATGGCAAAATTTCATACTGCCAAAAGATACAATGTTTGAGATAATTAATGAACATAGAAAAAACCAAAACAGATAAAATAGTCACTGAAATTGGACCTAACACATACTCTTTCTCAGTATTTTGTTCTAGTTCTGCCAGAATTTGAGATTTTGGAGGCAAGTGTGTAAAAAGCCTGGCAGTCCTGCAATGGAACTCCAAAATTCTCATCAAAATAAACACCTTGTACCTGCACTTTACAGTAAGATTCAGGGGGTTTCTATCACTAAGATATGTCACTCAGTTCACTGTATTTTGAACTATGGTAAGCACAGCTAAAATATGCGTGATAGGAATGCAAATATCTGCCCTACCAATTGATGACACAGCAAGTGAAGTCTCAAAAAGTCTTACGTACATCCATCCTCGCAAACAAGAAAAACACAGGGCCATGAAGCCAATGCTTTTTCTCCATGTAAAAAAAAAGCAAACAAACTAACTAACTAACCAACTAAAATATAAGTGCCAGACCATTTAAAAGTCAGAAAAAGTGCATCAGGAACAAATACTTTAATATGAACATAAACATGAACAATCCTGCAGGATTATTAGAACACTGGAGTACATGCCCTACGAAAACAGTCTAATTGAACTAGACTTAACCAGCCAGAAGGGAAAACATAACAAATCATAGAAAGAATACAAGAACAGCTTTCCTGTACAAAGAGGTATCAAGAAGATGGAATGAGATTGCTAATGAGATTGTTCAATCAAGAAGATGGAACAAGACTGCTGTATGGTAGAATTAGGTGTAAACTGAAACACAGGAGTTTCCAACATGTTACTGAACCAAGCTGCCTACAGACACTGGTAACACTCCATCCTTTGAAGTTTTCATGACTAGAAGTTCCCTTCCAACTATATCTGAGTCATGTGCCTAAGACACTCAGCAGAAAATATTCTGCAGGATGGCTGATATAAATCAGAGACTAAGCACCCCACATAGTATTGGCCTGCCTTGTTCCTTGGGCATCAAAGTTAAAGTCACAATTCCTCTGGACAGAAAAGGAAAAAAAGGGATTATGTTACTGTACTGTTGACCTACTCAATGTAGAAAGTTACCTTCAAGTTTTTTCACTTTAGTTTCCAGTTTCTTTCTCCTGTTAAATAGAACACATTAATAGATTATTTTTAAAAATACAACTATGTTGCATGAAAAGTCAGAAAAAAAATCTAGACATTCAAAGAAAAAACACCTCCTATACCCAGGATCTTGTGAGACCAATGAGTCCTTGAAGTTGAAAAATCAAATTGGTGCCATGTTGCTGGCATTCTCACACAAACAGCTGTATCTGTTACAGACGCAAAGTTTGCTTTTAAGAGAGTCAATCCACTAAATATACCTTTAGCAACAACCCAGTATTAGAAATACAACCGCAGAAAACTGGCTTCTATATTTTGCATTTCCAAGATGTAATGCAGACAGGTTAGCTTTACTCCTTAAAAACTATCAAGCTTTGCTTACAATGAATAATATCTAAGCAATAACATAATCATGAATGGCCCTCAGAATGACTTATGTCCCAGACCTTTTTGTTCAGAACATCCAGATACTTTAGACTAAAATCAAACCAAAGGAAAAAACATGAAGCATCCCAAACAATTTTGACTTCAACATTTCCAATCCTACCTTAAATGTAAAACACACAGAACTGGAAAATAAATAAATAGAAAATAGAAAAATACACATTCCTATTATTTTCTTCTACTAAATTCTAATATCACAGAAATTGTTTTTAAACTGTTGTGGTAAGTAGACAATTCTACCAATGATCACTGATCACTTTCATGAAGTAGAACACAGTTAATTTATTCCCCATATTAAAATCTGTGTAATAGATTGAGACTTACAATATAAGTCTTTCTGGATGTTCAGGCTTTAATTACCACTTCAGACATTAACCAGAATATATTCAAAAATCCACTCATAAATGGTATGATTGACCACCTTTTGCATGTTTAGTAGTCAAAGTATTTATAGTATAAAGTAATAGACTGAGGATTCTGTGCCTTCTCAGCCTGAAGAGGTTCATACTTACTTTTCTATATGATGGCTTTGACAGTCAAGCCATAGGTGAGAATTTCAGCAAAATTCCTCATAAAACACCTTCATAGAAAAAAATACAGGGAGGCAGGGGAAGGGGGGAGTTGTCCTTTAGAAAACAGGACGTAACGAACTTCTGTTTCTCTGTAGATTATCTTCAAGTGAAGGCACAGAAGTACTACATATGCAATGCATGGACATTGGAAGCAAGATAAGTCGACACAGGAAGACCACAGAGATGCTGTTTACCATTGCAGGTAAAGTTCATGCAGCCAAAGCTCAATTAGAATTCAAGCTGAATTAGAATTCAACAAAAGGGGCTTTTCAAAATATCTTAACAGCAAATGGAAGATCAGAAATAACATCAGTCCATTGCTTGATGTGGTTAGTCACATCACAAATAGGGATGCAAAGCAGAGGTATTTAATGCCTTCTTCACATCTGTCACCAATGACAGACCCTGGGACTACCAGAAACCTGTGTTGGAAGACCATGAGTGGCTTGTTTAGCTCAGGAAAGAGAAGGCTGAGGGGTGACCTCATCACAGTTTACAACTTCTTCAGCAGGGGACAGTGGAGAGGAAGGTGCTTATCTCGTCTCCCTGGTGACCAGTGATAGGACAGAAGGAAATGCATTGAAGCTGCACTAGGGAAGTTTAGATGGAACATTAGGAAAAGGTTCTTCAGGCTCCCCAGGGAAGCAATCATTGACATCAAACCTGTCAAAGTTCCAGAAGCACCTGAATGATAGTCTTAGTCTTACAGCTTAGTTTTAAATAGTCCTGCGAGGAGAAGGGAGTTGGACTCAATGATCCTCATAGGCATTTTTCAACTTGAGATAAAAAAAACTAGGATACAAATAACAAGAATCTGAACAAAGAGAAACAAAGTGCCGACATAATCATTGCAATAATATTTATAAATTACGTAATTACATTTACATATGCAGAACTATACTAATTTCATCAACACACAACTACATGAAGAAAATAGGTAGATGTTAAATCTAGCAATTTACAAAAAGCAGTTTGCAGATGATGCATTTGGGCAGAACTCCTTTTATGTTACCCAACTCAAGTTCCTCAACATCTGATCCTTAAGACACATGCACAACTGCAGCTGACAGAATGCTACGCTAAGAGAAGTTGTACTCCATGGGAACTGCCATCCCTGTAGAATATTCAGATCTCAACTAGACAGTCCTGAGCAAACTAACTTTAACACTGGCTCTGAATAGCAGACTGGACCAAAGGACATGAGTGATAATTTCTCACCTAAGTTTTTTAATAGTACCTGTAAATTAACAGTAATTTTATGCACAATTCACTATTATTCTGCTTCTGGAAAAATCCAGCTTTCAAATTACTGAACTCATATGACCTACTGCTTCAAATGGCCTCAGTATCAGAGGTATACAAAACAGCTATGGCATCACAGAATTGAGGCTGAGGTGGCAAGAACCCACTGGAAGTTATGGCGTTCAACCCACACTGCTCAGGCAGGGCCACCTACAGCTCACTGGCCAGGACCATTTCCAAATAGCTTCTGAAGATTTCTAAGGATGATAAGGCCACAAACTCCCAGGGCAATTCATGGAAGTACTCAATCATTCTCACAGCAAAAAGTCTTTCCTGATGTTCACAGGAAACATGACCTTCTTTCTTTGTCTTAGTTTGTTCCCACTGCCTCTTGTCCTATCACTGAGGTCCAAGGAAGTGAGCCTGGTTCTTTTTTCTTTACATGCTCCCTTCAGGTATTTATAGACATTGGTAATACCACCCCTGAGTCTTTTCTTCTCTAGACTTAATGGTTCCAGTTCTCTCAGCCCTCTATCATGGGAGAAATGTTCCTATTCCCTAATCATCTTCATGGTCCTTCACTGAACACACTCCCATATATCCATGTCTCTCTTGTATTGAGAAGTCCAGAACTAACATTATTTCAGGGGTTGCATCAGAAGTGCTGAGCAGAAGAGAATAGCATCTCCCTCAGCCTGCTGGCAAAACTCACTGAAAACCAAGATACTGGTACCTCTTTGCCATGAGTGTGTATCACTGGCTCACGTCATGAAATCATCCCAAGCTGCTGTCCACCAGCACATACTGGTGATTCTTCCTCATCAGGTGCTGGGCTTCACACTTCTCTTTGCTGAAAAGTTACCTCATTTCTTCAGCCTGTCAAGCTTGTGCTGGACAGCAGCATGCCCCTCTGGCCCATCAGCCACACGTGTGCCATTGTCAAGTTTGCTGACAGTAGGCTCTGCCCCATCATGCAGATCACTAACAAGATGTTAAACTGGACTAGACCCACTGCGCAGCCCTCTCTGTCTCCCCCTAGGGTAGTATTATCTACTGGTCTCCAACCAGACTTTGGCACAGTGTTCACCATCACACTCAAGGCCCAGCCATTCAGCCAGTTTTTGATCCACTGTCTGCCCATCCAGCCCCTACAGCACCAGACTAATGGGCTATGACGAGGCTATTATGGGAAACGGTGTCAGAGATCTTATTCCCTGTCAGACACTAGCCACTGCTCTCCCCTGATCTAGAAAACATGTCAATTTATAAGGTCAGTGAAGCACAACTTCCCCTTCATAAAGACATGCTGTCTACTCTAGAGCTTCTTGTCCTTCATGTGCCTGAAAATGAGTTCAAGGATGACCTGCTCCATCACCTTCCCAGGGATCAAAGTGAGGCTGACTGGTCTGTAGTTCCCTGGCTCCTCCTTCTTGAAGATATGAGTGACAGACAGGGACAAACATTATATCTATACTGACACAATAAATTGCCAGCACATCAGCGTGGTCAGTTCCCTCTTAAGATGCAGTTAGCAATGGGGTAGCTGCTCTCTGCTGCTCTTAGATAAGACAATGTACTGACTATTTTATTAAGCTCACAGTACATTGAGTACGTCTATATGTGAAGTAAGTGCAGAATGGCTGAAGAAATGACAACAATCCTAGTCTCCTCATACAGTCTTTTGGGTAATAATGGCTTGCTGCTCTGCTTGTGAACACCATATGTTTCACAAGTCACATGAAGAGACTAGTGTACTTCTTTTGAGAAATGCTTCAGTCACTTGATCATCTCTGTGGACCTTCATTAGACTCTCTCCAGGATACCTGTAAACCTGTACAAAAAAGCCCAGAATTGGGCTTCAAGGCATGGCCTCACCAGTACCAGAATTGGGCAGAGAGAACCAATCACTTTCCTT
This sequence comes from Melospiza melodia melodia, assembly GCF_035770615.1. NCBI lineage: Eukaryota > Metazoa > Chordata > Aves > Passeriformes > Passerellidae > Melospiza > Melospiza melodia. Next base: position 58,703,865 of record NC_086194.1, read on the forward strand.
GACCGGCTGGTAGCACCAAAATAGCTTAGAAACACCGAAGTTAAAAATGATAGCCAGCTTACATGGAAGAAAGGAGTCACCAGAGGGAGTCCCATTGGGATGTGTGCTAGAACACATTAGAAATAAAAGTTGACTACAAAATCAAAAGGGTCTTAGAATTCTAAGTCACTAGAGTGCAACTGGTTTTTGTAAATGCAAAGTGATGCACATGAAGAAAAATAACCACAACTACCAACATCTTGCTATATATATAGCTGGTTCTCTTTTGAGAGCATGAGAACTTTCCCACACAATACTGAGAAGTCACAGTTCCCTGATATAGGTGATTTAAAGGTTAAAAATATTAGAGGATTAAAAAGCAATTAGACAAGCCCATTAAGAGTATGCATCAAGAGCTGTAAAAGTTAACACACACATATGCTCCAGGCAAGGAAACCTTTGACTGACTGCTTACTGGAAAAACAATCTTTGGAAATTAACAAGGCACAGCTTCAGAATACTCTGTATTATGGCAGCAAAAATTACTTTTGCACTTTTGGTGCCAAATCCTTCCTGCTCATTTCCAAACATGGCAGACAGTTCACTATGAACTGCTGAGCTGTTACATTAAAATAATTATTTTAAGGACTGATTTTAGTTCAGACCACTTTGGCAATATTCTTCTTATATTGGCCTCAGAGACTTAACAGCAAAACTGAAATGGATGGCAATAACAAAAAGCTGAGACTAAGAACCACTTAGAACTGGAGAAACTACAGCTTTTTTCAATTTCATCCTGTTCTTAAAGACTTTAATTAAACAACCACATAAAGCCACTTCATGACAAGACAATAAATAAAGTAACACTGCACTCAAAAGAGTTTGCTACAATACTTAGGATCATTTGAGTGAGATGGAAAGCATAACTAGATAAGGTACATTATCAAGTTTGGAAGAGGTAAAAGAGGCAAAGAAAGGTTAAGAAAAAAAAGAAGCATCACTCACATAGCATCACTGTTTAATATTTCTTCTTTAATTTTGACATATTCCAGTTGGCTCTCCTGATAAATCTTGAGAGAATTCTGAAGAAGGAAAACACAGTTAAAATATGTCCATACTGAGGGCAAAAAAAAATGGCAGACACCTTACCTCTTCTAATGAAAACAGTGCCTGGCCAAAAAAGTTTAAGTATATTCAATAAGAAAAGAAGCAAGTTGGAAAGTCAGATTATCTTCTTTCTTTAAAGGCAAAAGTTATAACAAACAAACATTAATCTCTTTATGTCTATCTTTAAGTACATGCCTTGAACACCTAGCTGGATAGGAACTTGAAGCTGAAATCAAGATCTTAACTACTATACACTATGCATTTTTCTGAACAAGTGCCATCAGGACATCAGCTACTAATGCTTGCTGAGGGAAGAGCAGTTATAAAATCATTCTAACACAGAACACTAACTACATACAGCAACAAGACAAATGTTAGTATCTTCATTATAAAAAAGCTACAAGAAAGAAACTGGAGTATTTTCTTCAGAAATTATAATAATGTCTAGAAAACACATACATGTAGGTAACTTGAACAATCTAAACTTTCTTCCCTGTAGACTACACCTCAGCTAAGCGATGGGAGAGAAATTAGGAATAAACTTCAGAAGATAATGATGTAAAATTAAACATATGTTCAAAAAGGTAACAGAAGCACAACACTATTCTGCACAGACCCTCTTTCTTGGCACCTTTTCACTAGTGCAAGTTATATTCAATAATCTGACAAGATCAGAGCAGAAAACCAAAGGAGTCTGAATGTTTCTCATTTCTTCCTTCCTTCGTGAGGAAATAACCAAATAATCTGACCAAAAATTTTAAGAACTACAACAACCTAAACTTATTGCCTCTCTGAAACCTGAAGTAATTTAATTAATTTCACCTAACTTCACCAGAGCTACCTGTCTCAGTGAGCTAGAAATAATAACAGAGTTCATTAAAAGTCAGCTGCATTAAGATGAGCATTAGGAATATGCATTTCTTTCAACAGAAAAAGCTCAAGTTATTTAAACAAGCACACCTTTTTTTCTTCCAACTCTGCCTTCACAGAACCCAACTCTTCCTGACATTTTTCCAGAGGCAGAATTTTCTGTAACATCTTCTCCACTTGGCAACGAAGAGCAGAGATCTCTCTGAAATTAGATGTGCAATTTAAAAAGTTGCCAAAACCACAGATGCTTTGAAACTCAGCATTCTGATTCTTCAATTAAGCATGAGTATTTTGCTTTTATCCTATGGAAAAATGCTGAGAGAGATACCTAAAAACTTTAATAGTTTCAGCATTCTCATTTTTCCACCTATTTAAAGAAAATCTGATTTAAAAACATTACACTGAACCCAAAGCTAGAAGCAAGCAGATGGCATGTGCCACAGAAGTATGCTGCCTACATTAAAGTGCCAGTAATAAGTGTCTCTGCTGTAAAGTAAGAGCAGAGTCCAAATGCAGTGTTTTTCAACAGGCAGGTTGGAGTCCATAAAAATTATACGCTGCCTCTTCCTCTATAATCACAGAGTAAGCAAGGGCACACAGACACAACTCTTAAGTCAAAACACTTCATACAAATACGGACGCTCCAAATAGCCATACATTTAACTACCACCAAAAGATGAGCTTCACATCTACACCTGGACTCTCACTAGCTCAGGGCCAGGAAAGAATCCCACACATGTATTGTAGAGGAAGGACAGATTTTTCTCCTCATCATACCTTTGCTAACTATGGCCTAGGAAGCATGGTAAAAGTGCCATACTAAAAGTGCAGCTTAGACCTATGGCTGTTGCTATGACACCGTCAGACTCCTAAAAGTAACCGCAACACAAAGAATATATCATCTTTAGTAATACATCTTTAGTAAACAATATAAATCCAACTTACCGTTCAGCAAATTGAAGCTGTTATCTCTTGTTAAGGCAGAAATTAAAAACAGTTTAACAAATGTCCTTAAGTATATTTCAATCTGACTGCAACTTGCAAAGAAACATCCAGTAAAGACTTCCTCCCAGAAAAAACACTCCCCAAGACTTGCAGAACTAAGTGTTTATACATGCATTTCAGTACATTTGAAGTGAATTAGAGCTTCTTCTGTTACATGAAAAAGATTGAGTAATTCTCAGCAACTCAGATTTCAAATAGACTACCATAATCATATACCAGAAATAGGCAGATCTTAAGTGGATAGTTTTAATTCCAAAGGCCTATTTTCTTTACAAAATCCACCCAGTTTGTTCTTTATTAGAGACATAATCTCATAACCTAAACAGAAAGCCTCAAGCCCTTTTGTAAATGTTTTAGGTATACTAATCCTGTAAGAACAGAAAGAGAAAACTAAAGGATATCAGTGCATTTCTGTTGATACTCTGTCAGCAAACGACTGTAAGAAAAGAAAAAATCCACACATTACTCATTTTCTCACCATTTTCTCATCTTTCCTTTTGCTTTATAGATAAATAGAGAAAGTGTAAGATTGGTTTAAATTTTCTGATAGTAGTCAATATAACCCTTTGATTTCATTAAGCCATTCAAACCTCAAATCAAACTGCTTTAAGTAGGAAAAAAAACCAACTGGCGATTACATGAAGTTGTAGCCATTAACTAATTGCAGCTTTAAAAAAACGTATTGCTTAGACAAAGGAAATAATATACATATATATATATATATAAAACACGTTTCCATACTTGAAAGGATGTTTTCCTAAAAAAAGAACATACATCTCAGAGAAATAGTATGAAAGACCATAAAAGGCTTTAATCTTTATATTATTCTCCTAGCAGCCATAAAGGGTAACACTTAGCCTGATGCAAGAGGGCCATGGGACAGCACCAATGAAAGCTACTACTTTCTTTTCTCAAATATTATGTTTTTTAAGAACAGAGAAAGGAAAGGACGAGAAAGAGTAATACCATGGGAGTTACAGAGAAGGCTGCATTACTTTCTATTGCAATAGTTAAGAGCAATCCAGTAAAGCAAAAAAGAAAGGCTGAGCTGCAAGTAGCTAAAGAAGAGGCAATTTCCGCAAGAAATATATGCGCTGGCAGAAAGAAGAGGGACACAAAATTAAGAGGTCAGAAAAGAAATTGCAACAGAGTAAAGGAGCTTTGAGAAAAGGATCCTAGTTAAGAGACCCAGTGTGCACTAGCTGAAATACTCTGCAAATAGAATGCAGGACTGTCATTTAGATTCACTAAAGCCAGATTGACATGTATCTAGAAAAGGATACACAAGAAACAAACCACTACAATTAGGAGCCATTGCATGGATATTGGGCCATAGTATAGAGGCAAACATATATTGATATATTACTCCATACTCCATGCAATATGTTGATGGGTTTTGAGAAGAATTGGAAGCAAGCACAGAAAGGAAAGCAAACTGTAAGAAGGATTTTATAATCATATAATTCTGAACAATGTTCAGCTTCACTTTTCACATTCTGATATTTAATCCCAGCAGAATTTCAGAATTTAATAATCAGACCAAATTCTGCTGAAAAAGTTCACATCTGTACTCAACTTTTAGTTCCCACATTCTTCACTACAGAAAAATGAAATAAGCAAGCACAATTAAATGAACAAAATAAATATAAATAAATATCAATAAATATAATCTGCTTCTGCCTTAAATAAATAAATAAATCTCTTCAAAGAGTTGCTTCTGCCTGTACTTCTAATAATATTACAGGTACACAAAATAGCTCTGTTTACTGTCATTATACACAGATGTTTTACAGAATAAATTAGTCTTACAGTCTAGATTTAGGACATGCTTGCGAAGAACTTTCATTTTGAGAAGCATTTAGTGTAGTGCACAAGCGAATATTCACATTCCAAAAATCATATCTCCTGCATTGGTGTAAGTCCTTAAGAATAAAACCCAAACAAACAAACAAAAACGCATGAAATTGTACTTACTCTCCATCAATTATTTTTTGCTTCAATGCAATTAACGCAGCTACATATTCATTCATATTCTGGAAGGAAGAGTCTCAAGTCAGTAAAGAACTTACACCCCAAAAATCAGTACTGTAAATAACCCCCAATCCAATGGCTAAATTTATAGAAAATTCAATAAACTGTCTTCATTCACGCAGAGAATGCAGGCTCCACAAGTAAGTATGCATCTTTAAGTGAGGCTTTGCTACAAAAGCTCTTCAAACTTTGCCTCTGCAGTAGATTATACACTAAATCCCTATAACGTTTTCCATCAAAATTCAACTGACCTTTCGGCAGAATATCAGCAATAAACATTAGCTCACTTGAGATTTTCCAGTTTCTCATCCATACTCATTCTAAGTGTGTCCTATGAAGTCTCAACAGGACCTTCTCTTCATTTAAAGGAAAAACAAAAATTACCCAAAGCGTAATACCATAAAAATACACACTCGCTTAAGAGCCCTCAAGGAAGTAATTTCTAAATCCTTATACTGCATCGAATCAAAGCCAACAGGACACAACTAGAAATTCCCTGGTAGCTCCCGCTAAGCACGTCGCAGAGACACGAGCTGCTTTTCCACACTTCGCCTAGCTAAAACTCGACACTGCTGCTACTTTTAGAGCCCGTTTACCACGCACGCTATCCGCGTTCCCGACGGCACAGGGAGTGGTGACTGTGGTACCCGACACTTCCCACCAGCGGCCCGGCGCTGATCCACTACCTCGTCTGTGAGCAAAAACCCCACTCCAGCGCCACAGGGACGGCGGTCGATGCCTACCTGCTGAAGAACACCGCAGCTGGCGCAGGTCCTGCCGGCGGCCGCAGTTTCGGCCGGCGGCGGTGGCGTCTCTCCGGGCATCATCGTGCCCACGCCTCCGTGCGGCCCCGAGAGCCCTGCGTGTGCGCCGCTCAATGGCGTCACAGACCGCGCCACCGCTTTAGCAAGGACCCAGCTCGCCTTCATCTCCTCAAGAATGCTGTCCACTGCTGCCTGACTATTAGCAGCAGAAAAGACAGCAAAGAGCGGTTTCTGCAGAGACTGAGCGTTGAAAGCAACTGGTGGAGAGCGACTTAGTCCCCTGAAAGGCCCGGCCTCAGCCACGCCCTTCTACCACTACTATTATTTCACCTTCTTCTCGGTGCGGGCCCTTTTGGTAAGGGAACTACTGTGGGCCTGACGCAGGTGCGGAATAGGACAGCTTCTTTCCCGTGGCGCGAGAGGAGCGACGGAGCCGCTGCTGGAGGGTCGCGTGGGGAGGAAAGGTGGGGCTGTGCGCGCGGGGCGGCTATTCCGTGACAGTGCGGCCACGCTCTGTAATAAATTACACGAGGCCAGGCCGGGCGAAGCTGAGTTCCCGTGCGGCCGGAATCACCGAACATTGGTGATCAGCCTGAGGTGATACCGAAATCGGCCGGAAAATAAACGAATACAGTTTGAAATATTTGAAAGCCGGCAGTCTTTATTACAGCTTTGAACACTTTGAGAGGATAGCTCCTCTAATCGGATGTGTGTAATGAAACTACAACAGGGCATTGATTCTATCATGATCATACATATCCATTACAACTTACTTCCTAGCTAATAGATAAACATTACTGCCGTAGAACTAATTTGCATGCGTCCGCCTCCTGTTGGAAGTCCTTTTATAGTCCTAGGCAGTCATCTAAAGGGGTCTCTGATGCTCGTACTTACTGAGTGTCCCAATATTACAGATGACCTTCCCTTGAACTTTTTTTTTTTGGGCCTGCATTGTTGCTTCTTGTTACATAACTTTGCCAAAAAATCTCACTATATTACTCACTATCTATTTATCCACTGGTTCCAGCCACGTTTATCATCTTGTGCATACTTTTACATTCTTTTGGGTTTGGGTTGGTTTTTTTGCTAGTTAGTTTTTAAACTCTATCTAGGAACTTCAGGAGAACTGAAAATGTATGTTCTCTGTGTTATCTCTCAGAAGCTGATAACCCTTGTTACAGGGTGATGCTCTCTGCTCCCGTGCTACCAAGCTAGAGCTGCCTCCTAGATAAGGGCATGCTAAGCTGATGGCATTCCCGGACACGCATCCACATCCTAGTTTTTCAAACGGGAGTGGACCACTTCAGCTCACTCAGCATCTTGTGGGAACATAATACTCATGGGAAGAGATCAAGCTTTTTATTTCATCCAAGCATTTGTAAACACTTTTAATATTTAGCCTCGCTTGTCACAACTGCCTGCATTTCCCACTTATCCTACATCTTTCTATAGCGAGTAAGCTTGGGAAAGACTTTATGAATTACAGAATGGTTTGGCTTAAAAGGGACCTTAAAGATCATGTAGTTCCAAGGCCCCTGCCATGGGCAGGGACACATGCTGCTAGACCAGATTACTTATGTGTTTCAGGCCATGCTTTCAATCACTTAGAGGCACAGAAGTTTAAGTAGTAACTGCTTACTGTTGTGAAAAACACTAATCACTTGTTTTAAAATTTTAAAAGTTTAATAGTAATAAAATGGTTATAAAAATAGTAATAAAAATTAGAGTAATAAGAATTTGGACAATCAGAGTTAGGACAATAGAGTGCAATAAAAACAAAGACATATGGACTGTCTGGGTGCCTCCTGGGCAATTAAGCCCCGAAAGCACACATGCTGACAAAGGATTAACCCTTAAAAGCAATAGCCTGTTGCATATTCATATATCTTACACATGATGCATAAATTATTTTCAAATAAAGGGTGTTCTCTGGTTATTATCAACTTCTCCCCCTTAATCCTATTGGCTTCTAAAGTCAGGAAGGAGGTGGAAGAAAGTTGGTCTTTTCCGATAAGGAGGCAATAATTTTTCTCTTGGAGATTTAGGTGTCTTGTTGCTGTTATCGCTGTGCAAAGAATTTCTTGATTATCTCATCCCTTTCTTGAGCTAGTTAAAGTATCTTACATCACATAGTTTCTATTTTTACATTGTGTTGTAACCTAAAACTATATTTACCACACTACTTAAAAAAATGCACTACTACTAATTAATACAGTGCAACACATACAGTATTCCTTTTAATATCTGTGAAGAGCCAATCATTTAATATGTATTTTTCACACTGTATTGTGCCACCCTGTGTTACTGTTTAAGGTACATAGAAATCGCTCAGTATTTAGCAGACAGGACAGATGGTTGCACAAAGTCCAAATTAGTTTGTAGGAAGGACATTTCTGTTCTTGTGAGCCAGCGAAGGCTTCCTGAAGATAAGGAAATCCTCCTATCTCTCTTAAGGAAGATACCAAGGCTATCACCATGACAACGTGAAGAAAGAGAGAAAATAAAGATATGGACTTTGATTGGCTCAGAGAGTGACATGTCTCCTTTTCACCTATTGAGAGTTTTGTTTCCTTTTTATAACCAATGGGCAGTGTTTGTTAAGCAAAGGTAAATATCTTGTAAAACTATAAAGGCAACATGTTGCTTTAATAAATAGATCTATACAGCCTTCTTTGCGCCAAGTGGTGCTCTATAATGACATTAGTTTGTGAATTTTTGCTATTCAGCTGATGGTGTTGGACTTTATTCACTTCATGCTGCTGCTTACACTTCTAGTCTACCTGAAACTTTCTCTGGCTTACAATTTATCCAGTTGCTTTTTCACTATTGTCTTCCTTGTAGTTTATACATATTCCTTAGGGGAATGAATATTCATTTCTAGTTCTGAAGACCATGTTAAATCTTCCTTCTGATGAACAGTAATGTATAGAGTTGCACAGTTACTTGGACCTTGATGAAGACATTGAAACTTGTAACTCTTGTGACTTCATAAGTGCTCTGATGAAACATTGTGTGTCAGGCTTTCTCTTTCTACTTTGAGAGCCTTACAACAGTATAATAAAATACCGTTTAGAATTACAATAGAGTTTGTGTGTCAGTGTCACTGAAATGAATTTACCCTCTGGGCTAAGTTTCCCATGTGAAGTGCCCTTCAAAGGGAATGGAGCCGAATACTACTTGTTTTAGATTTGAGAATTTGGACCTGTAGTCAGGTCAGGTAACAAGGCACGATATTAAGTGAGTTTCTTAAGGACAGGGTTCTGCAGTAAGAAGCAATGCTATATCTGAAAGAAATTAGTAAATAAGATGTTTTCAGAAGAATTCAATGTTTCTTGTAACTATTCATGTTTGAAGTGAAAATGTTACCAAAATTTCGGTTTAACATTAAAAATGTCCAAATTTTCTAGTTGTTTAGACTCCACAGAATCATTTAAGTCAGAAAAGACCTCCAAGATCATCAAGTCCAAGTTTTTACCAATCTCCACCTTCTCAACTAGGCCATGGCATTAAGTACCACATCCAATATTTTCTTGAACACCTCCAGGGATTGGCAATACTACTGCCTCCTTGTGCAGCCTGTTCCAATCCTTAACAACCCTTTCCATGAAGAAATTCTTCTTATGTCCAATCTAATCCTCCCCTGGCACAGCTCAAGGCTATGTCCTCCTGTCCTGTTGCCAGTTGCCTGGGAGAAAAAAGGCTGACTCTACCTTGCTACAACCTCCTTTCAGGCAGTTGTAGAGCACAATAAAGGTCCCCCTAAGCCTTTTCTTCACACTAAACAACCCAGCTCCCTCAGCTGCTTCTCCATGGACTGATGCCCTAAACTCTTCACCTTCTTTGTTGCTCTCCTCTGACACATTCCAGCACCTCAATATCTTTCTTGAATTGAGGTGCTCAGAACCGGACACAGTACACAAGGCACAGCCTCAACAGTTCCAAGTACAGGATGGCAATCACTTCCCTAGTCCTGCTGATCACACTATTGCTAATACAGATCAGGATACCATTGGCCTTCTTGGCCATCTGGTCACATTGATAAACACATTTATAGCCAGCTGTTGACTTATACCCTGTCAGGATCCGTCCTAGTGAACGGATGACCTGATGGTTCGTAGGAGTGATCTCAGAGTGCAAAAACCAACACGGTACAAGGGGGTTTGCAGTGATAATCAAAACAAATGCAGTTTTATTGAAATAACCACAGCAAAAATGCGATAGAGGGATTAAGGGAGAGAAAAAGATAGAGAAAGAGAGAGGAGAGAGAGAGCGGGGGGGGGGGAATATAGCTACCAACGCAGAGACAAAGTCCTTTGGTCCAGTCCAGTCGAGGGTCCGTCTGTTAAGCTGGGGAGATCTCAAAGGCACAGTTCATTTGCACCCCAATTATATTCTTTTTTGTTGGGGAAGGGAGAATAAATTTCACAATTGAAACAAAGGATAGAAAGGGGGGTACACAGAGTCCAAGCTAGGCAGCAGGCAAGAACCATTGTGTTCTTGGTCTAGTGGTCACAAACTGCAGGCAAACATCTCGGCTTGGTCAGTTTGCCTCCCCCACACACCTCCCCCAGGTTGGGGGTTTCAGTCCCAGTCCTTGGAAGGAGGAGAGGGGCCTTTTAGGAGTTTCATGTCTCAGTCCTTGATGGAGAAGCTTCTTACATCTCAGTCTGTCTGTCACGGTGGTTGTAAAACAGGTGAGGGTCTTCTGTGGGAGACCACCTGAAACTCAGGAGAAGTCCAGCCAGGCCAAGAGGTGGAACAGCTTCCAAAGCTGCTATTGTTGCAAACGGGGCACAGTGCCCCCTTCTTAGCATACAGCAAACACACCTGTGAAAACAAATAATACTGTGCTTTCAGGTCTCAGGGCCTTTGGCACGTGACTTTCTACTTCAGAGCCAGAGATTCTAGACAGGGGGTGTGTCTTCTCTTCAGTGGTCTCCCAATGACGATCGTGAGGCAGATGGAAAATTCGGACAGACTCTCACACACCCCCACATCCTTTTCTCCTAGGCAGCTTTCCAGTCACTCTTACCCCAGCCTGTAGAGTTCCATGGGGTTACTGTGACCCAAATGCTGGACCTGGTACTTTGCCTTCTTGAACCTCATACAATTGGCATTGGCCCATCAGTCCAGCCTGTCCAAATCCCTCTGCAGAGCCTTTCCACTGTCTAGCAGATCATACACTCCTGTCCAACAACTTAGTGTTGTCCATGAGTGGACAATTGAGAGTACACTGGATTACCTCATCCAGATCATCAATAAAGATATTAAACAGGGCTGGGCCCAATACTGAGCCTCAGGGAACCCCTCTAGTGACCACCCACCAACTGGATGTAGCACCACTCACCACATCTCTCTTGGCCCAGCCATCCAGCCAGTTCTTAATCCAGCAAAGACTGCACCTGTCCCAGTCGTGGGCTGCCAGCTTCTCCAGGAGAATTTGTTGGGAGACAGTATCAAAGCCTTTGCTGAAGTCCAGGTAGACACATTCACAACCTTTCTCCCATCCACTAGGTGGGGTGTCTGGTCATAAAAAATGAATTTTGTCAAGCAAGACCTGCCTTTCCTAAACCCATGCTGGCTGGTTCTAAGCCCTTGGTTGCCCTGTGTCGGCAATGGAGAGAGACGGGGAACACTGATTCAGTGATCAGAATCCGATTTATTTGTGAGGTACAAAAGCTTAGATACTATTTTAGGGAGACTAGTAATATGTACTACGATGATTAGGTTACAATCACATACACAAACTTATGCATATAACTATCTCTTGCTTGCAGAGTTTAATGGGATGTTCTTTTTCCGGTAAAACTGTCTGATTTAATCTTCTTGCAATCTAGGTATAATTTTCAAAGTTCTGTTTGCTTTTGCCAAGGTGTCCTGTTAACAAATCTCTTATGTTAACCAGGTCCAAAGTCCATTGTCTGTCTTGTGTCCCCAAATATCCAAACATCCCTCCTTTCCTTTTGACTAAAAATACTCTTTTAATGACATTATTAATTAATGTCTGCATACATTGAAAGGTATCGTGATTAATACAATTATTATCAGAATAACCACACACATACCTATCTTAAAAAGAATCTTTTTAGTTAAAAACTCCAGCCACTAAAAGGCTCAGGCTTGATCTTTATAAACTAAAAACATTCCTGATGGCAGGCACATTACTGGATTTAGAAATGGTGCCAGAAGTGTAATTGTACCAAAAGGTTTGATTCTTATACACAAGGTGATAGATAGAAACATTTTCAGACTGATTCCTTACCATGTATTTAAAATTAACACAAAAATCCAATTTTACAGAACCCAGGAATTCTAATTCTTAGGGTTCCACCAAGGGTGTTTCAGGAGGTTAAGGGATCCAATTTTAGTGTAAATATTAGTGTAAAATTCTGGAGGAGCTATATCCCCCCAAACTTTTTGTGTAAATATTAGTGTAAAGTTATGGAGGAGCTATATTCCTCCTTAATTTTTTTGGTTTTGAATAACATGTGTGTTTCTCGTTATGAACATGAAGGTAACATAAAAGCATAACAATATGTAATAAAACAATGAACTTATAGTAAGTAAAAATAAATCAGATAATAGACAAAATTAGTAGCATGTGAAAAAATGGTGATTAAAAACAATACATTATCAATTTCTTAAATATTGTACTGTTACTTACAGTCTGTAGTAATTGGCAAGCTTTATTTTTTAAAGTGAGGGCTTGGAAAACCATTCCCAGGTGAGATTTCCAAGTTCACCTTAAAAGGATGTTTAGCTATTATAGGTCCAAATTTGGTAAGTCAAAATTACTTGAATATAATTTTGGTGCAGAAAATTTGGCCAGGGTCCAGGCTTTTAACTGGAAGAGTCTTTCTAATAGATTTTAGAAACCTCTTAGTAATAGTAGTTAGAAAAATAATATATGTCTTATAAATAGTTATACAACAGTAAGCGAAGCCTTAGTAAGTGAAGTAAGTGAAGGTTTGCAAAGTAGCTGGCTTTCTCATTTATCATTAGTTAGACAATGGTGCCATAGACAAACAGTGAATAAATAAAGTAATGCTTGTTATAAAAAGTCAGTGTATTCACATAATAAGATTATATTGTTAATCTTATGTGAATTCACTGACTTTAGGTTACTAATATATCACTATATTGTATTCACTAATATAATCTCAAAGGCACAGTTCACTAATTCACTAACTAATATATCACTGTATTATATTCACTAACTTCACAGGTTACTAATATATTAGTAAAAACTATCTTAAGAAATTGAAGTTATATTTTCCTAGACATTTATGCATATATGACATTAAAACAGAACAGTAAAAAAGAAAGCATTAAATAATTCATAAAATTGTTACTCATTCTTCAGTACTACTTATAAAAAATAAAATAACAAAAATGGTTCTTATTTCTATAACAAAATAGCACTATCTCGTAAATTAAATGAGCAAATTTTAACAAAAATTCATTCAGATTTTATGTCATTCGCTTGTATAGCAAAGGAATTATATCTTATAATTCCAACAGGTATACTTAAACAAAACTTAATCAACTTCACTAAAACTTAACCTTAATAAAATATATCTAAAAGAACATCACTAAGACTAAAGAAAAATCAATCTTAACAAGAATTAACTTATTTAAACTCTATTATTACAAAAAGGTTACTGAAAATTTGTTACATAACAGTTAAACAGCAAGGTAAACAAAAACTGTTCTGAAAAATTTACAATAAAATTACTTTGCTACAACTGTGGAGTACAAGACAAGGAATTGGTAAAGCTGTCAGTTAAGTTTCATGTACTAATTATGGCTAAATCTCAACTACTGCAGCTAAAGTTCAACTTTGTCTTTAATGTGAGCTAAAGAATCTTGAATTTAAAACTTATTTAATTCTTCTTAGTGAAGTATGTAGGTTTGCTATATTACTAATATGTAAAAAAACCCCCACATTTATACAATACCTTTGAATTTTTCTAGTAACAATCCTGTTAAAAATCTGTAATATATAGTAGAGACAATTCATGCTATAGAGGTAGATATATGTGTGTATAAAATATTGTGAAAATCCAAAGTTATGCCTTTGACCACTCTGGCTGGGAGCAGAGTTCTATTCTCATTGTAACCAGTTCCTGGACAGCATTAAGATAATATCAGATCTGTTACCGTATGAATGGGACAGTCCTGGATAATCATGGATTATTTCCCTGGCATCTACACCTGGGAGATAGCATCTAGGCCTTCCTGGACCATGATTAATGGAATGTCTCAAGAAACTCACAAGACTTTGCACCTGGGCATGTGTAGTGAAACCCTCAACTTTAGCCACAGCCCTGTGGAGAATCTGAATGCTGACACAACAGCAAAGAAGCTTCCTGACTCCAGGGACATCTGCCCTATAACTTATCCCTATAGCCATGTAAGGCAATATCTTGTTAACCCTACTATTGGTCACTTATGGTCCTTGTAACCTTCTGCCATTGGTCAGGATTCGAACTGGGCCAAGGCTATAAAAGTAGCATACTGTACCCCTACTAACTCGGAAGAAGTGCTGAGACCCTTCATGGATTCCTCCAATAAAGCCATACTCGTGGAACATCCAGCATCTTCTCCTTCTCCTCTCTCTACCGTCTGCTGGAGCCTTAGGCCAAGGGAAAGCTACCTAGCAAGCAAAGCTGAAATCACAAGAGCTGGCTAATCACTAAGAGCTGAATATTCCCTGCTTGCTAGGGGCTGACCCGAGGCCTTGGTCTGAGAGCGAGCTGGCTTCTGGCACCCAGTCCCCTTGGGGGCTGAGCTCTAGAGCTGTGATAGCTTGCCCTAGGATAAGACCAATTAAGGCTCATTTAGGCATGATTACATCTGTGGTACTCAGGAACTGGTATCACTCTACTACATGTGAATGCAGCTTCTACCTGGATTCTCAGACACTTGTCTGCATCTCTGGATTTGTCTTTGTCTATTTCTGCACATGTATGGATGTCGCTCTGCATGTGAAGAGACTTATAGAAACGTGTGGTCATCTTTGCCTCAGGCAGAATAAACTGTGTATAAGCTGGCCACTGGGAACACTTGGGGTGAACCTCTGGGGAAACTCTGCCACTCTGTCAGCTGGAACCCTAGGTCACCCAGCGCCTGCACCCGTGGCTGACGCTGTCTTGGCTGTGGTGGTTTTTCGAAATTCTATTTTTGTTATTGATCTAATAAATCTTTGTTAAATTTTTTCATAAATTTGGCTCTCAATTAGATCATTTATAACAAATCACAAATCACAATTTATTCAAATTATGTGAAAAATTCATATTTTATGATTGGCTTTTCACAAATATCACAATGAATATTATATGTGTTATGTTAGAAAGTTATGCTGTATTCATTTTCTTAAGTAGTGTGTTAAATATTGTTTTAGGTTATAACATAATGTTAAAATAGAAACTATGCTATGTAATATTTTTTTTTAAAGAAAGGACTGGCAGCGAGATAGCAGAAAGAGGACACCTAAATCTTTCAGAGAAAGAGAATTTATTGCCCCATTATCAGGAGAAATGAACTTCTCGCTGCGCTGAGCCATGAAGACGCCAGTTAGGATCAAGAGGAAGAAGTTGACACTGACCATACAGAATCCTGTGTTTGAATGGAATTTATGCATCATGTATGAGATGCATGAATTTGCAACAAGTTATTGCTTTTAAGGGTTAATCCTCTGTTAACGGGTGTCCTTTTTCGAGCTTATGTTGCCCAGAAAAAGGTACCTGGACATCCATAACTCTTTTTTCCTATTGTCTCATATTGTCCTAATCCAAATTGTCCAAGTTATTAATACTCTATTTATATTATTATTTTAATAACCATTTTATTACTATTAAACTTTTAAAATTTTAAAAACAAGTGATTGGCGTTTTTCACAATTAGAAGGTAAATCTCAACACTGGCTGGTGCCAGGCAAGGGGGGCCACACCCCCTGCAGCAGATTGCTTTTAAAGATTGCTGGTAGGATAGTGTGAAAAATACATTCACTCTCCTGTGAAAATTTTAAAAGTTTATTAAAGGACAGTAGGTGACAAGGACCGTAAGCAAAGGTTATTATGGCCGGGTGCATCTTGGCACTGAGCCAAGACCACACTGTTACCTTTGGGGATACCCCTTAAAGACTTTTTCCCTTACATCTGCCTGTTGCATATTCATAGACCTTTATGGATATCCATAAACTAGTTTACATTTTCCATGAACTATTTTACATGGCCCCTCCTTTTTAGAGCATGCGTGTTTCTTGGCTGTGGTTTTTGCTCCTTCTCCTTATCACTTTCAGTTTGGGCCTTGGTCCATGCTTTCTTCAGACAGTGAGTCCTGATAGTTGGTATATATGTAGCGGGTGTCTTCATCCTGTGTTCATTGGATGTTATCCCATCCAAGCAGGCATTTTAACACAAGCATAGCTATTTCACTACTATGTCCAAGCTTAATCAACAGCAGAAATACCAACTATATCTTTATAACAAAGTTGCTTTAACATCACACATATAAAATCTGTTAGGAAAATTAATCCACAAACACAAGAGGTTTATGTCCAGAAAAGGAGACAGAGGAGTCCTTTTACTTTATTCGAATAAAGGGAGAGGCCATGAGGCATTCCCCTGGGATCTCTAAAATTTTTGGAGGATGCAACTTCCTTTTTATCCTAATTTCCCGGCCACATTTCCCTTCTCTCTTTCCCCATTGGCTGAAGTACTTCAGAGGTATAGACTTCCTGATACGCCTGATACTGAAGATTTCCCATGTATAACTCTCCCTTTTAATTTTTAATTCTTACGGAATCTAGGGGTTTTTCTTCCCCATTGTTTCTTTCATCTTTCAATGTCCAATTTCATTTATCAGCCTCCTGAAGATAAAGGAAAGCCCCATATCTCTCCTGAGGAAGACACCAAGGTTGTCACCATGGAGACGTGATGAAGGAAAGAAAGTTAAGAGATACAGACTCTAGCTGGCTCAAAGAATGACGTGGCTCCTTGGTCACCCACTGAGAACTTTGTTTCTTTCCTATAACCAATGAGCAGTGAATGTGTATGTTGGATGAATGTAAATATCTTGAAAAAGTATAAAAGCAACATGTTGCTGTAATAAATCTCTCTTGCACCCTTCTGATGGAGTCATGGTACTTTGTACTGTGTTGTGCTCTATTACAGGGGTGAACCAGGCAGCGTGATGGCCTAATTCATTTTTGGCCTGATGTCGCAACATTGTCTTCTTGGCCTGGTGTCACAACTTCAAAGGTGTAGATCCTACCATCTCTCTGGATGTCTTATTTCAAGACAATTTAAAGAGCAAACTCTCCAAAGTAAGGTACATCCCTTTTTAGTTTTAACTACTTCCCTTTGCACCAATAGAAGAGACAAATGTAAGAAGATATAAGTGAAAAAATAAGTTTACTAGAAAATGAAACAGTAGCAGGCAAAAATAACAGTGATAGTCACTAGATACAAAGTTGTTGAATGTCAGGGACTCCCAGAAACAAAATGGTGGAGTAGCCTCTCCGCCAAGATGGCGCCCTCCAATAACGACTTTGTGGTCTGGGAGACAAGCACAGAAATGGCGGACAAAACCTGCACACACCCCACCCCCCATTTCCACCAAATGGCACCCTCTACAGACAACCATGCAGTCTGAGAGACAAAGATGGTGGACAGTCCATGCTCAGGTCAACTTTTCCCTGGAAAAAAAACGGGGAGGTAGGAGCTTATGAAGTGGTTCTCGTGGCAGATGGGGTGGGCTGGCATTGCCTGGGGCCTCCAACCCCATGGTGTCAGCTCCCCAGCCTCCTTTTGGTGACTGTGGCATTGTGTGTGGTCAGCACACCTTCTCACTGCCTCCTCCAGCTACTTGCTGTACTAAGCCAGTGTTGGTGCTGCTGTCACGAGTTGCTGTTCTAAAGGGGAAGAGGGCAGAGGAGTAGAACTCAGGCATCAAAGAATAGTGGTTCCATTGCTACTTGCAGATGTGCTTAAAGCAACCTCTTCAGAAGCCCAGAGAGAGACAAAAAAGGCTTCTGCCTTGCCCATCCCAGACTGAAAGAGAAAGGCAATAGAGCTTCTGCCTGAGTACTTCCAACCTTACAAAGACCCCGGCACACTCTGACTTCTTGTGTTGGGATGATTTATGATACTATATTCCCTGACCCTCTGCTTTATGCCCAAAAATGGTTGCTGTATCTTTTAAGATGGGTCCTGAGGGAGAGGGAAGCCTTGGGCTTGTTGTCGGGGTTTTTCAAAGCTTCACTTACCAGGTGTCTGGGTGGGGGTTTGGTGCAGTCTGGGCTGTTTTTTTTATTTTTTTGTTGCTTGGCTAGCTTGGTTTTTGTTAACGCAGGCAAGAAGTTTTTCTTTTCTTGTTGACCTTCTTGACCTCAGAGAAGCTGCAGCAGCAATCCTTTGGCAATTTTTCAAGGTGTGAGAAATAGCTACTCACTTTTCATAAATTTAGAAAGGTTTATTAAACCATATCAGCAATTCAGCAGAGGACTGAATAGAGAAAATATTATGGCACCAGGAGCGAAAGGATTTTTCCCACCATGTGTTCGCCCACACAATGGAGGTTTCACCTTTTAACCCCTTTGCCCCTCCCAAAGTTCTGTCCATTGACCCTTCTTCGCTGTCCAGTGATAGAGTTTACTTCCTCGAATCCTGATTGGAGGTCAGGTGTCACCATAGTGACAAGCCAACTCTCCCAAATGTCCCAACCCCAACTGTCCCTTGATAACAATGCAAAGGAGTAACATAACTATAAATCTAAAAAATTTTTCTTTATCTAGATACATTGTAAAAATGCATATTATATGATTGGTTCTTTGCAAATATTCAAATGAATACTATATGTTTTATGTTGGAAAGTTATGTTGTAATAATCTCTTTTAAGTAGTGTGGTAAATATAGTTTTTAGTCTATATCATAATATTGAAATAGAAACTATGTGATACTTTTTTGTCACTGACCCAAGAAATGGAAAAGATAACCAAGACATTCTTCTCATTATCCTCTCTGGATGGAGATATAACAGGATTCCAAGAAAAGAATTATTGCCTCCTTATCAGGAAGGCTCAGACTCCGAGGAACCAAGGCGACTGATTTACAAAATTAAGGGGGGAAGTTGACAATAAACAGAAAAATCCCTAGTTTGAAAGGAATGTTTGAGATATATGTATGAGATATAATCATGTATGAGATATATGAATATGCAACAGGCTATTGCTTTTAAGGGTTAATCCTTTGTTAGCAAGCTATACTTTTTGGGGGCTTAATGCCCTGGAAGCATCCAGACGTCTGTATTTCTTTGCTTTTATGGTCCTGTATTGTCCTAACTCTGATTGTCCAAATTCTTATTGCTCTACTTTTTATTACTATTTTTATAACTATTTTATTACTATTAAACTTTTAAAATTTTAAAGCAAGCGATTGGTGTTTTTCACTTACATTCTATTTGTCAGTTAATTGTGAGAGTCAATCATCACATTACTCATCTATCACAGAGGTAAACTGGATAGTTTGTTTAGTCTGAGACCAGAGAAAATGGGACCTGTAGGAGAGGGGTTGGTCAGGATCAGTGAGAGAGAGGGGCCTGCTCTGTGTTTGGCCCTAGACCTTGGAAAAGCCAAGTCAAGGAGAAAACACACACTAAGAGGCTCTAGCCCACCTGCTTCATCTGCTTTGGAGATGAGATTAATGCCAGAGAGTCACTAAATTTTCATCTCTTTTCCTGAACTACATACAGCATGAAGCTCCTGTTTGATTTCTTTTCCTGAGAGAAAAGCTGGCACCATCTTCTACCATGTGGCATGAGCCAATACTGTTTACTTGGCATTTTGGGTTTTTGTTCGTGTGATAAATATATTACAGTGTTGGCTTTCACAATTGTTAGAGTGAATACCATGTGTTTCATAACGTTGACCTTTGTAAAAAAGCTTAGAGATCTTTCAATCTGAATGTTGTGTTGTGATGCTAATATTGGTTGGGAGTTGTTGTAATGTTAACATTTAACCAATGAAAAGTCCAGGCTTGGTGAATGTATCGAAAAGTAGCAGATGATCACATGAAGGATGACTGCACATGCTCTGAAGGGTAGGGACAGAGGAGGAACTATGTTAAAATGATTGAATATGTATGATAATTTATGATTATGTATTTGGCTGCTGCAATACCCACGGTATGTAAGGGATGTTGCTGTGTTGACTGGTGTGCCTCTGGCTGTGGCTAAGCACCCAGCACGTTCCTTTTTCATCCCCTATTGTCTCTTATTAAATTTCCTTTACATTTTGAGTGAGGAGTGGGCTTTGTTTCTCACAGTTTGGGTGGATGGGGAGGGCAAGGTCTGAGAGTTTAATGTCTAGCATTTAATTTAATATTTTTACTGTGCCTTGTGGGCATTCTGTTTCTTAATAAACTGTTCAGTTTTGTTTTATTTTTTTTTCACTTTCATCCACTAGTATTCATTTCCTATTTGTCAAGAAAATTAATCCACAATGTCAGCAATTCATGTCCAAAAAGGAGACAGAGGAATCCTGTAACTTTATTTGAATTAAGGGAGAGGCCATGGGGCATATCCTATGGGGTCTCTCAAATTGTTAGAGCCTCCTTTTTATCCTAATATCCAGGCTGCATTTCCCTCTCTCTTTCTTAATTGGCTGAAGTACATGAGAAGTACAGACTTCCTGAATCACATAACAGAGACCCCCTTCTAATGTGCATTCCCCCATACCCCCTCCTTCCTTTTCTTTGTGTCTCTGTTCTTTTTCTATAAGTTCAGGAATTTAACACAGCTTTGGGTGAGCAAAGGTCTATGTAAATTAGTGGAATTCCTATGGAAGGTATAGTTCCTACCATTGCTTCTTTCACCTATCAGTTTCTGACTTAATCTACCAGCAGGCCTACAGTTAGTTTGTAAAGACACCTCCCTCTCATTCCTTTCATCTTGATGGAAAGGGATTCTTGGAACCCTTTTAGAGGAGACAATTCATTCCAGAGTTGTTCCAGATTGCAATGCAAGATGTTTTCAATTGCCATCTGTAAGGCTGATTATTTTTTGTCAAGTAGGCAGTTTGTCTTATCTCTCTCTTTGAATGACGACAA
This sequence comes from Melospiza melodia melodia, assembly GCF_035770615.1. Taxonomy (NCBI): domain Eukaryota; kingdom Metazoa; phylum Chordata; class Aves; order Passeriformes; family Passerellidae; genus Melospiza; species Melospiza melodia. The sequence continues at coordinate 58,724,731 of NC_086194.1, forward strand.
TCACACCTCCCCCAGGAGGGGACATCTGCTGATAACAGACTATTGAATGTCACTGCATGACTGATAAGAACTACAGCATCCCATTGGGAGATGTGAGCCCAGAGGGAGGAGCCAAGCATTGCTACCCAGATATAATCTAGAGGTTTTTGAGACACCAGCATGGCTTTCTCCACAGGATTCCCCAGAGGAACAGCAGCTGTCTCTTCTTCCACTAGATCTTCAGAGGAAGAATACATCCTTCTCTACAGGATCCTCTTGCTCCAACAGAACCACACCTGACACTTCAGGAGGACTGCAGCCACATTTCCAATTGGACTGCTGCCAACACCCTGACCCACAGGGTGTCAGGTTGGGTTCTGACTCTGTCAGTGTTGTTCTAGTGTACTGCATTGTTTATTTTGACCTTTTATTTTTTTCCTTCCCAATTAAAGAACTGTTATTTCCCGCTCCCATATTTTTGCCTGAGAGCCCCTTAATTTAAAATTTATAGCAATTCAGAGGGGTGGGGCGGGTTTACATTCTCCATGTCAAGAGCGGCTCCTGCCTTAGCAAACTCCTGTCTTTCCAAACTGAGACAAGAGTGTTTTCTCCTAAATTTGTCTCTAAACTGAGACACCTCTGCAGTTCCATTTCTGGACATCATCTCTTCAAGAGACAGTAAAAATTTTAGGCAGATGACATAGCACAGCTAGATAGTTTTCTATCTAGAGATAGAAAACAATAACATTCTGGGTTATGCAGGACACTGGCCAATCTGCTTAACTGTTCTAAGATTGAAGAATATTTTATCCTCTCCAGTCAGAATTCCTGTTGTTTCTGTTTCAGTCTCTTGCTTCTTGTTGAGCATCTCAGAGAATTGCTTGGCTCATTCTTCTCTATAAAACAATGTAGATAATTGAAGACAGCAATCAGATTTTGTGTTTACTTGGTTGGATAAACCCAGTTAGATCAGCCTCTCCCTGTATATAAGCCCCCTAGTGGACTATTCCTCCTGCTAGTCAAAGTCAACGTGAATCACAGGACTGCCTTTGAATGTCATGTGCTCCGTGCAGTTTTGTGTCATATGCCAACTTGCTCAAGGTCCTAGGGCCCTTCTGTCCCCCTTTCCAGACCATTGGTGCTGATGTGAAACAGTGTCAATCTCAGTGTTGACCCTTAAGAAACCCTGTTTAACTGGGCTGCCCCTATGATCACTTGCAGTTAGTCATAGTGGTGTCATTTACCTTTGGCTATCTGGTATAACCAAACATTCTCTTATTTTACTTCTCTCTCTCCCCCTCTCTTTATACAGATATTTACACACACACACCCATTCTGTAGAATTATGAGTTTCTGTTACATAAATTGACAGGAAAGGAATTTGACAAAGAATATTCTAATATTTGCTTTTCTATTCAATTTTCACCTGCTTTTTTTGACTTTTGCTCTAGTATAAGAGAAATCCAGACACACCAGTTGAACTCATCTACTGGGTTATCACTGCATAGTATTCAGAGGGCTGAAAATAAATGTATAGTTGTTTCAGGTGAGTGTACTACAGGACACGAAAAGCTTCTGTTTCCTATAGTCTCATGGGCATTGTGTAGGAGTGGGTGAGTCAACATCTAGTTCAGAGTGCCAAGGATATATTTTTATCTCCCTTCTCAAATTTTCACCTTCTTTACCATATTTTATGAGTGTTCTGTGCATATTTCTTCAGTACTGCAATACCTTTTTTTTAGATCTTATCTTCTTTATCTCTGATTTGTCAGATATTGGAAAGCAGCTTGTTGCCACTCATCATTGCTAATTTAGAGGTACACTTTCTTTTGATTATGAAAATAACTCTGAGAGGGGCTTTGGTTCTTCATTCTGTTACCATGACATCAAAGATTTTTTATGTGTAATTTCTGAAGTATCGTTCTTAGTGCCTCTTCTCAGTAGTGGGAGGACATCCAAGTGGTAAATTATCTGGCATGGTCCTCCTGTACAGTTTTACTGTGTGCAGTGAATTATTTTATGTGCTTTACATGATAAGGGAAGGAGAGAGTACTGGTTACAATGATCTATTTAAAATCCCTCATGATTAAACTTTAAGATCTTTCTTGGAAAAAAGTTCACTTTTATTGCAGTAAATTCTGTGACAAAACTTTGGTAGAATCTGCTTTTATTCTTTTCCTTGAAATTACAGAAAGTTGGAAGAGTTGACTAGAAATCACAGGGATGTCACTACTCTTTGCTAGATCCACCATATGTCAGCTGTACATGTTACAGATGCAATGGGACAAGTGCCTTGTGTGCTGGTTAGAAGTATAGTTCTGAAAAATAGATACATGATTGTCACCACAGGCACTCAGCCAGGTAATAATTAGTATTGACTTCATGATTGCAGAAGGCTGATCAATTCCTTTATTCTATTCTGTATTATACTATATCTATTAAGAAGCTCATAACCCTTACAAACAATCTGATACAGCTTGGACCTAACTGGTCAATCAATCCAAATAACATCCACTGTCCAATTAAGAAATCACCCTTTGGTAAACAAATCTCTGTAACACATTCCACATGTGCACAACAACAGGTGCAGCAAGTGGAGATAAGAATTATTTCTCATTCTTTTCTCTGACCTTCTCACAGCCTTCCCCAAGAAAATGCCTGGGAAAGTCTGTGCCTGCTCTCTGTAGCCAGAAAGCTGCTGCCATACATGGTAAGCCCAATATGTTGGATTTCACATGGACATTGGAAATGCTTTTTGTTCATATTGGGGATCTTAGCAGCACATATGACCACTCATCCAGATTTTCCAGGCAGAACTATGGATGTTCAGAAACTTTGAGGCAAGATATAGTTTACAGCTAAATTCTTCACCAAAAATAGGTTGCCTGCTACAAGCAAATCAGAAGTTGTGACAGACTGAAATGTTACGGTTAATGGCTTAAACATTGTTATGAAAGATTTTTTGCCCATTATGGCAAAACTAACTAAAGGAGTTACCGCCATCTAAGTCCACCCCTCCCTGAATATTCTTCTTGACTGAAAGTTTGGACTGTGAGTTAAACCACCTAAAGGGAACTTGAGATAACATAAAGGTGACACTAATATCCAATAATCTCAGGTCTAGGAGGAAGTAACAAGGCTTAGGGAGAAGAATGTATCTACAAAGAAGGCCAAACCCAGCAGCTCTCCTGAAAATCAGCTCTGGCTGGGTTTGGGGTGGAGAGTCCATAGCCCACAAACTCATTTCCCGAGTCTAGGTTTGCATACACTCTACCCCAACCAAGGGGGAAAGGAGGAGAGTTTTGTGTGTATGGTGTAGTCTGGAGTCAGAGAAAGTTAACACCCATCCTTACACTAACTGACTCAGCTGTAAACTCCCCCACACCCTGGGAAGGCCCTATCCACACAGGACATTCATATGAGAGGTAGCTGAGGAGGTTTCATAAACCATTAAACCCTGAAAGAGTCCCTCAGACTCATTCCTGAGGCTTTGCACCAGAGGACTGAACACTATGCAAACTGATGCAACAGATGCAGAGTCTGTTGCAAGAGACAATGTCAAACTTGCCCCCTGCTCCCAGGGGAGGTAGCTGGGCATATCCATCTGGCCCAAAGGTATATTAATCCACTAAACTCTGTTTTGCAGGACTCTCACTACCAAGAAGACCAGAAGAGAACCAATGGGGACACCATTGGGATCCAGGGGGTGGTGATATTTTCTACTCAATCTGTCATCTCTGTCACTCTCTTTCTGTCCCCCACTATTCTCTTATTTCTGTCTCTCACACTCTCCCCTCTCCCCCTCATATTCACCGTTAAATAAAATTGATACTACTGACTTCAGCGTATGGTCTCATTTGCACCTTAATTCAAGCAGAGGCATGTCTCTAATAATTTTAATAAGTGGATCATAACAGAAGTCAGCTGCCAGGAGTCCTTTTGCATGAAGGCCTTTGGTCCTATGTGCCACATAACTTCCTAATATGCCATGCACATCTCCTGTTCCTTACCTCCCTATGGATGCCACACTAAAATGGTACTTTATACCTCCAGACTGGAGATCTGTTACATGGAGTTGGTGGTCGGAGACACAGACAACATATATCCTAGGTCTTCATGTGACAACATCATGTTTTATTGTCCGCACTCTCCTTATATAGCAGGTTTCCAATCTCTTGGTCTAGACAGCTCATTGTTCTGACTTTAACACCACCTAGCTCCCCGACTAGTAAGAGGGTGGGCACCCTGCAGCTTAGGGTGGAACGTGATTGGGTGAAGACCCTGTGTGTATTCAAATCTATCCTATCATCGCTCAGCCAGGGACCTGTTTATGGAACCAAGCTGGGTTTCTTATTTATAGCAAAATTAATTGCCCAGTACAAGCCAGCTTGTACTGTAACAGTGATGAATGCTTAGTTCCTGGTAACACAATGTGCTGTCTCTGGGGATGCACATTTCTACCTCATTTGCTGCTATCCAAACTGTTGAGGAATACATCTGGTCCATGTAGACCAGTTTGCTAGCTGCTACCGTGATTGACAGGGGTCTTGCCCAATCATATATCTCCAAAGGCCGCCGGCATCTCACTGGCCAGAACCTCAAGGGGCACAGAGTTCAAACCAATGATAGCATCCAGACCAGGTCTTTCAGATGGCCTATATAAGGGAGTGCTTGGGAAATAAAATCTCTCTGTTGCCACATGAACTTGGGGGTAAGTGGTCTCTGACTCCTGCCTGCTGTCCCCCCTCCACAGGACCCAACAGCAAATTGAGATGCAGATTGAGCTCTGGTTATGAGTCTGAGACAAGAGGCTGTGAAATGCTGACCTTTTGGATAACACGTTTCTGTGTTACTGTTCTGTGAATAAATTGCTTTTTGGAACTCAACATCTGAGACTCCATTATGGAAAATCTAGGGTCAAACTGGGAAGGAAACCAGGTCTGACTGCATGTCATGGGGTCTGTCAAGTGGGGCTACCTGCAGCTCATTGGAGCCACTTACTGTAAAGCAGCTTCAGTCCTAGGAGTTAAGATCTCTGCCATTGGGAGTGTGACTACCAGAGTTTCATAGAAGTTTCTTAACACAAACCAGACAGCTTTCATCACCTATTCAGGTCCCCTGCTTATTTCTTCCTCCTTGGACAGCAGAACTGCTGCTTGCTGAAGTCTTCAAACCAAGGTGCGAGCTATTTGGAGCCATGTGGGACTGGTCTGGTTTCTCAGCAGTGTGCAGAAGGGAACAGTTGCTGCAGGCCACCTATTTTTGTCTGGGTAACAGGGCTATGTGAGGACTTCAGAACTTGTCTTCCATAAGCATGAAAAACACAGTTAGCACCTAGGACACCAGAAGCAAAGGCAGGATCAGCTTGTGCTATGCACCTCAGAAATCAGAAGTGGGTACAGAATTTCAACATCTGAAAATTCATGTCTGAGACTCTCATCTGGGCCACTGTCTTTTTACTGACACTCAGATTTCTCAAACCAAACTGGTCATTGTGTTACTTACTAGTATCATGTTATTAGTAACAAGGTACTACCATTGTGGTTTTCAGCTTCAAACTTTTTTGGTAGTTTAAGTGCTCTGTCACTGCTTCCTGGACAGGACTCTAAATGATCTTTAATTCTATGTCACCTCTCAAAGTTGTTTCCCCATTCCTTTGTCCTCTGAGAAGGAGGACCCAGGTTTGTGTATAATATTTATCATTTTACACACTGTCTTGGTGTTATCTCTACTGATTCTTTACTCATTTCTTAGAAAAGTTTAATAATTTGATTTGCCTTTTTTTCCCACACTACTGAGCATAGATAAGACATTTTCAGACAACTACCTGTCTTGTAACAGCTCAGGGCTCTTCCTTTTAAATGTGAAGGTGAGATGGCTTTTTCCCACATGCTATGCTTTACAATGAGCTCCCCCAAATTCTATCTTTTTGCCCATATACCCAGTACTCAAAGATTCTTCTGCTTGCAGTTCTTCTCAGCCTGCCATTGCCTACATTTCCCTAAATAACACAGAGTGAGCAGACTCTGACAGTGCCATTTCAAGAACCTTGAGAAATATGTTGCACCGATCAGGTTCCAAATCACTTCCTCGTGGGATTCAATTGGTATCTTCCTTTTCCTGGGAAAAAGGACTATTGACTGTCTTATTTGCTATCTTTCATTCAGTTATTTACACTTGCAATTATTTATTTCTTGGCAGTGTAGCTTTTAAGAGCTTTTGATGGCTGACCTCTCCAAATTGCCTCCAGAAATCCATGGTCAGTATTACAGGACCTATCTCCCTTAGCCATGATGGACTACTAAGTATTTCAGTAGGACTGTGAATTTGTGAGGCAGCTCTTCCCTTTACAAAAGCCCTTATGACTCATCCCTATTACATCATCTTTATGCATATGTTAGCCAATTCTAATCTATTTTACAGTTTCCACTAAATTGCCTGCTATGGATATTAGGACTGTACTTTTCTAGTTGTCTTATGGCATTCTTTTAAAATCAGCTTTCAAGAGTCAGCTGTAGCAGATACAACCCTGCCTTCTGCTACCAAACCAGTTTTGTACTAGAGGTTTTTCAGGACAGTTTGTAGTTTACTCTTGAATTCTTTTAGAATTGCTGGTTATATACTGTCTGGTCTTTGTGATTTATTATTATTAATTTTGACTATATGTTCCATAACCTATATGTTACATATGGAATCTTTCAAGACACAACTCCCACTGAGTCCCCTCATAAAAAAGAAGAGCTGGCTTGGGAATCTCATCCATCTCTGCCATAGTGAACACAGATGTAACAAATTATTTTAGATTTTCTGTTATTTACTTTGTATACTTTTTTACATTTCTTTCAATTTTCCTGGTACTGGAGTCTGTCAGGCCTATAGCCAGGGCCTGAAGTGTGTGTTTGAAAGGGGATTTATTATTAGATTTTATTCCTTATGCAAGCTATTCCTCAAATTCTTTTAGACTGTCTCATGGTATCGTTTACTTTTTATCTGTCACAAGTTTGGATTCTATTTTCAATTTCATGCCCAAACCTAGCTTTTGGAAGGATGCTTCTAAAAACAGTCCCTAGCAACAAGCATTTTTAAAAATGAAAGCACATATTGGTGGATGATTTTTTTTTTTGCTTGTCTGTAAGGGCTTTATGTAAGGAAGGAAAGAAAGGAAGGAACCCAAAGAGAGAGGGCATCACAGTGTGCTGCAATTGATGGTGTCTGCAGCACCTTATAACTCCTCCCTAGCCTTCTGGAGGTGTACACATAACTGTATTAAACTACTGCTCCTGCTTGCAGGGATTGTAACCCCAATGGCATTTGAAATACCTAGGAACAGCTTCTTTAAAAATCAGGAACTCCAGGAAATACTTCACACAAAAGGGTACAATGTGTATGCAGGAGACACATGCTGAACATCTAGACTTGTAGTTTATTGGCTGTAGTCCATTTCATCTTCCTCACCAGAATCTCCACATAATGACAACCTTGATGTCTTCATGTCAAGGCATGTCCTGAGCAGTCATTGACCCCACCATGGGCTGGTTTTTAGAAATGACTGTAGGTTGATGACTAAATGAAAATAGGTTTTTAGAAATGACTATACCATGATGACTGTTCAGAAGCGAATGTGTTGAGATTTGTCCTCCTTGACATGCTGACACAGACCTAGGCTAGGGCTTCTCTTCCTTCTGCTTCCTTGTCTCATCTCCCTCTCTCCCTTGAAAGGCAAGGTTGTTTACTGTCGCCCCTGCTGCATATAGGAGAGATGACTGTAAGAGCCCCGAGTACATCTCTACCATGTCCCTACTCCCAACATCCTGGATGTTTGTCTGGATGAGCTCACACCAACTTCAGAGTGCCTACCCTTTGTTCTTTCCCTCACTGCTTTAAAACACCTGCTCTATTTCTGCCTAAACTATGTTGCAGGTATGCTTGTACCTAACCTCATTGACTTTTACGCACTGTCTTGACTTCTATCTTAAGCTGCCCTGTCACTACAGGCTTGCATGGCAACCTGGCCTGTTGCCTGGTGAACCTACCTTGCTCTTCTTGCTCAGGCATTGAATTTGCTGACTCGGCTCCCAGCTCTATCTTCTACATGGAGAAATCTGTCCCTGCTACATCCTGACGGTCATACTGTTCAGATGAAAAGAAGCAGCCACTGAGCAAAGAAATGAGTGTAAAAATGGCAAAAGGATCGGAAGATAAATATTCAAGCATGACAAAGTAGAAACAAAATACATGTTTTAATAGAGGATGTATGATACAGTGGGGAGAACCTTTCCACTATCCCTGAAGTGAAAAGAAGAAATTATGAGAAAAAGATAAAAAGGCTATTTTGGCTAAACTAAAGAAGAAAATAAAAGCAGATGCCTGTAGAGAAATGCTGGACAGTTAAGTTAGACTATTAGGAATGGCTGTAATTGACTCAATGCAAATTCAAGACCGGAAAGGGGAAAAAAAAGCAGAACTGTTTAGATAAAAAGGGAAAATGGGGAACAAAGGAAAACCTGTACAGACCTAACCATTAGCAATTGTGCAGCAGAACATACAGGAAAATTTCATTAGTGCTTTCCAAGCAGTGACTGGTTTCTTGGTGACAACAACAACAACAACAAAAAAGAATGTGCATACTGAAGTGTTGTGGTATTAATGAAAAGCAGTGTGGAAATAAAGTAGTAGTTCTATGTGAATATTATGGTCACATCTTTAAAGTAGTGACAGATAAGTCTATGGGAACTAGAGGACTAATGCAAGCTTCTTGACAGCAGCAGGAAAACCACACACCATCTCTGAAAGGATGTTCCTGACACATACCTTTCTTTGCAGCCTTAGATGATCACCATGTTTACATACAGCAAAGCACCTAATATACATTCAAAATACATGGGAATCATGTGGCATAAGGCCGTTGCCATACTGGTTTGCAAGCTTCCTTTGCAGCAATGGCATGAATCTGGGGGACATTTCAGTGGCTAGTGTTTCTGCAATAACCCACAAGTTCTTTAAGGTCTTTGAAGCCATTAACTTTGCCCACAATGAACAGTAGCACTATGCAGCTAGTGGAACTTTTAAACGGAGAATTTCACTAGGAGGGTGGGGTGTGGAGGTTAAAATGCCAGCAGGCTGTGTGAAGCAGCCTGTCGTGCTGAGGTGTCATTCTTTGGAGTTGCTGATGTTACAGAACTATGAGCTTTCTGTGCAGTCTCCGTAAAAATCAGCAGCTCTGTAAGGCCTCTGAGCTGTTCAGAATGTACTGTTACCATGGCACTGCAAACCTTTCAGCAAGGTGTGAATCATAAAACGGTTAAACACTGGTGCTGAAACCTGCAGTATGACGAATCATGCAGTTCTACGGATTGTTTGTAGCTGAAACCTAAGATTTGTTTGCAGCATCAGCTGTAGTATGGGAATCCTTGTGTGAACTTCTTTTATGTCTCTGCTACCTCCTTTAAGATAGCCTGATAACAGATCCCTGCTTTCTATCCTGTGCCTAGAGAAAGCACCTCTTTTACACATGGAGAGAGAGGGCCGAGCCGTCCTGTACCCACCCTTCTGCTCCTGGCCGCTCAGCCGGGCTCTGAAATGCTAGAGACAAGCCGATTGCCCACCAAAAGGTCCATTAATTGCCAGAGTTAGTGTTTCTTTCTCGCTATTTGTCTTCCTTTTCTCCTCCTCTGCAGTATCAAACAAGGTTTCGGATTCCTAGCCCTTTCCGGGTACGGGAAAAGCAGCGCTACAGCACACGCAACGCCACGTAACCCAACACCCTCCTTGCGCGCGGCTCGGCCCGCCCCCGGCTCCGCCCCTCCCACCTCGTGCTTCGTTCTGCTCTCTCTCTCTCTCACCACTGCGGTGAGGCTGCATGCGGAGATAAGGCTCAATCGGTGGCGCATGCGCAAGCTGTGCGCGTGCGCGGCAGCTGGAACGCCGGACTGCGGAGTGAGGCTGGTGCTGGCATGGCGGAGGCGCGGCCCGGCTCAGGTGAGCGTAGCTGCCGCTCTGAGGCAGGGGGACTGAGGAGAGGGACTGCAGGATTGGGTGGGCGCAGTGAAGGGGAGAAGCAGTCATCACTCCCCAGCGATACTAGCGGGTAGAAAGTCGCGCCGAAGCCGTCGCCATCGAACGCTGGTTTGTCGAAGGGTGCGGGCTGCGGCACCACCTGTTGCGGCTGGTCCGCCCCTGCCCGGCGCGACTTAGCGGTGCTTGTCGCGCCCAAAATGGCCGGACTTGCCTGTGCCGCAGGGCCCGGTAGGAAAAACTTTGCCCGAGGAGGAACGTGCGTGCTCCTAGTACGGGACAAACGAATGTAATGTCTTTGGTAACGCCAGAGAAAATACATAAATAAGAGCTTGGTTACTGGAAAACCTGTCTGCTCGCTGCCCACCCATATCCTTGAAACCCAGGTCTCAGGCTGCCCGCATAGAGCAGTGACAATGACAACGGCTCAAGCCCACGAGCTGCTATAAAGCCGCGTCTTTTTGAGGGGTCTCAGAGGGATCTGTGAGTAGAAGTCTTGAACATGCAGGAGATTACTGGTTAGAGCAGGTGCTACCTGTTCTGAGGAATCTAGGCAGGGGCTCACGGAAGGAGAGCGTCTTAGGGACACGGGACTGGGTGCAACATGCAAGAAAACAGTTTTTCCTTTGTTTTGCCGTGCTTACTTGTATGATGCAGGTTCAGATTAACTTTAGTTTTATTGGTTATGGTTGCAGAGGAGTGGGGAGGAAACCTTACAAATCGATATTTCAGCCTTGCATTTAATTATTTGTCCTGTATTTCGGATACTTAACAATAGAAGAACTCTTACTTAATTTTGTCACGATATGTGTCTAGAAATAACACTGTTGCTGAGACTAATCAGTGACTTTCAGTTTTTTCATCATGTTGCTTAATTTTACTGTAGTCCAGTACACCTTATCCGGTAATCAATGTCACGTTGAGGTCAATTGATGAGCTGACTAATTTCATTGTTCATAGTTGTTGGATTTCTGTTAAGGGAAATCCTGGACTTTTGTATTTTGGGTTAAGAAGAAAGTATCATTCTCTAATTTTGCAGCATCCTGATGTTAATTCAGATGAAGGTTATCTACAGCCATTGTCCTTAATAGCATCCCCTGTTCTTGGCAGTCTGGTCTGGCTAGCATGATGGAGAAGTTACATGAGTTCAATTTTTGGCGGTATGAGAATGGGTCCACTGCCCTTGTTTGAGGTGAAATGGCTTGGGACATGGTACAAAGAGCAGAGACATAGCTTCAGTAAAGCTGATGCAGTCAAATTTCTTTTTGTCTGTGTTTCATTCTGTCAGGCTGTGGGTCAAGTGTGATTGTGAAATCTTTTTGTATAGTATATATGTATTGGAATGGGGAGTCTTAGGTATACTGGACTAAAAATTGCTTTACTGTAAAGCAGTAGAGTCGTCTGCATGGGACACCATTTCTACACTTGCCTTATAATAAGGTATAACAAAATAACAGATATTGTTACTTGGGATTAAGTTCTGGAGTTGGGTCACTTGGGATTAAGTTCTGGAGTTGGGTCATTTTTCGTGCTCTCAAGAAAAATCTCATAGGTAAGTTTTGAGTTGTACATGCGCAGTATTAGAATGGAAACTGGCTTTTGCGCTACAAGTTCATGGATGGAGCAAGTGTCTGATTTTGAAAGCTTAACATTGAAAGATATTTCTGCTCTCAGAGTAGAAAAGGGGTTTGAAGAGTGACAGTTTTTGGCCACTACAGATGTGTTGCTCATCCAGGATATTTTGTCAGTAGTGAAGAATTATTGAGACCCAGGAAATTATTATAAAAGACAAAGAGGAAAAATATAAGCAGCAAAGCAATTGTATAATAATTGTTCACACTGATGCATCTTTCTCATTTCAGTCCCTGTTCACGTAGAAGGGACAAATGTATTCTATTTAATAGCTGTTAATGGATTTTTCCCATCAGTTGCTGTAATTACTGTTTAATGCCATCATAACAACAGCTGGGTGTTCTACATGTTACAATGCATCATTAAGCTGCAGATAACCAGGGAATTGCTATAAAACATTGGTCACTGTAAGGGAGAAGAAGAAAGTGAAAACTTAAAATGTATTTGTTTTCCATATGCAAAATCTGTTCTTTAGTGGGTCCTTTTGTTTGGATGATGAAACTACTTATCACAAAATCCTACTTTGAAATTTTCTCGCGTGTCATCTTGAAATGGGCTGGCTAAAACTTTAGAGGTCCATTTAAAGTGTGGATACACTGAATTGGACATGAAATGGCAATATCAAAAAAGGCAATTACATCACACTGTGCGAATATACACAGGTGGCTAGCTAGCTGGAAAATAGCTTTGCAGTAAAGGTGAGATGAGGCCACCCCTTGAGCACTGTATCCAACTCTGGGCTCCGTGTGTGCAAGGAGAACGTGTACATACTGGACTGAGTCCAGCAAAGAACCATGAAGACCATTAAGGAGTTGGAGCATCCTTTTCATGAGGAGAGATAGAGAGAGCTGGATATGTTTAGTCATAAGAAGTCTCAGATATTAGTGCTGTATACAAATACTGAAAGTATGGGAATAAAGAATATTGAACCAGATTGTTCTTAGTGGTATTAAATTAAAGGACACGAGGCCACAGGTGTAAAACATACAAAATTCCAGTTGAACACAAGGAAAAGCCTTCTTACTGTGAGAATAACACTGGAACAGGTTGCTGAGAGAGGTCATGGCCTCTCAGTCCTTGAAGATACTCAAAATCCAGCTGGTCACAGTTATGGGCAACTGACACTTTTTGGGTAGGATTTTTGAACTAGATGATCTACAGAAGTCTCAAAATGAGCCATTCTGTAATTCTATGGGTAGATTGGTTTTGCATGTTATTCTTTAGTAATTTCTGGAAAGCATTGTAGTAGGGGAGTATATCTTTTATGACATGAGCTAATACAGTTGAAGTAAACAACAAGTTTTGGGCATGCAGATTGTTTTGCCTGGAAATTGGTTGCACTACTTGAGTCAATAGGCCTGAAACAAAAACTCCTGTTTAGGAAGAAATTCAACATTTTATAAATGTGTGTCATCTTGAAAATAATAAGATGCTGTAGGTGAATGTATAAAGTGATCAGGGAAGACAGAAAATTTAAACTTGGTAGTCTGGTTTAAAGCTCCCAGTGCTATGGGGAAAGCTTCAGATTTGAGGTCTGTATCTTCAGATAATGGACCATTCAGTTTTTGTTTGTTTGTGGGTTTTAAAATTTTTGGGGGGGGGTTGTTGTTCTGTTTAATACAGGTATTTAAGCGCTGCAGGGAGTGTCTTCTGTGTAACTTGCACTTCGTGTGCAGATGACTGAATCATCTCGTCTGGATATATGTAATGCTGACATGAATAGATTGTCGTGTGCACATTCTACTGTCATCTGTCTTTAGGTGAAAGAATAGGTTATTTGAATTGCTTTAAAAATGAAGGCATCCATCCTGAAAAATCAGCTTTGTCTTATAGGTGAGAGATAGTATATAAATAGAACATCTATTAATAGAATATTCTGAGTGGAAAGGGACTCACAAGAGTCATTGAGTTAAATGCTTGATATCCCACAGGGCAACCTAAAAATTAAATAAGATATCCAAACACATTATTAAAACAGTTCTTGAATACTGAAAAGCTTGGGGTCATGACCATTTTCCTATAAAGCTTTTTCCAGTACTTGACCACCCTTTAATTGAAGTTTTACCTGATGCTCTCCAATCTGACTTCTCTGTGACCGAGCTTTAAGCTTTCCTTTGCTTCCTGTCACTGGCTACTGGGGAGAAGAAATCAGCAACTGCCTCTCCACTTCCTCTCATAAGAAAACTGTGGGCAGCAGCAAGGTGACCCCTCAGTCTCCTCCAAACTCAGCAAAGCTAGTACTTTCAGCTGCTTATGTAATTTAGTCCTTTTACCATCTCTGTTGTCCTCCTTTGGACGCTTAATATTTTTATACTTTTTTTGCATTGTGGAGCCAAACACATGGTACTAAAGAAACTGTTTTTGCACACAGTGCAAGACACTATTTTTGGCTGAATTTATTGGTATCTCATTAAAAGCAGTCATTTAAAAGATGTCTGAAGTCCATTTAGAAAGAATGGTAATAATCAGTATTGTTTGTTTCATTCCAGTTTTATACTGATAGAAAACTTCAGAAGGAAGTCAGTTCTTCCTGTCTAGGAAGTAAAGCTGAATTAATTTAAGAAGAAAGAAGTACTAAGTCTGATGCCTAAAGGGCTTCTGTGGACTGTTACATTTTTTTCTGATTAACTTTGTCAATATATTTTTTCTCTTTTATACTTGTATTTAATTATCAACTTCATATTAGTTAAAGTACATTATGCAATGGTTCTTAAAAATCTATATGAATATAGCTTCCTGAAACTGTGAAACTGTTCTAAAATATGTCACTTAGGCGTAATGTCTTTAAGTGGCATCTTCAAATGTCATCCTTAATGTATTCATAAAAGAGTACCTAAGCTATTGGCGGTACTGTTCCCAAGTATAAGCTCTGTTTTTGAAGATGAGCTTGTACTTACTGAAATGAGTACTTATTAATTTGCTTCATATTTTTTTATGTGTCCTTATAAAATTATTTTTCTGAAAGATAGTTCACAAGGACTACCTCTTTGCCAGGGCATTCTGGCTCTGTCGACAGTTAATGCCGGAGGGGTTTAATGCTATGGTAGAACAGGCATGAAACCATATTGCTTTCATATGCTTCATTCTAATTCAAACCAAAATTCCTAGAGATGTTAAAATCATAGAATCATAGATTGGCTTGGGCTAGAAGGGACCTTAAAAGTCATCTAGTTTCAACCCCCCCGGTGATGGGCAGGGACATCTTCCACTAGACCTGCTTATTCAGAGCCCCATCCAGTGTGGCCTTAAACACTTCCAGTGATGGTACTGCTGCTTTGGGCAACCTGTTCCAGTGTCTTACCACTGTCAAAGTAAAGATTTTCTTCTTTATATCTACCCTAAATCTCTCTTCCAGCTTGAAGCTAGACTTCCTTGTGCTGTCCTTACATGCCCTTGTAAAAAGCCTCTGCCCATTTTTCTTGTGGGCTCCCTTCAGGTACTGGAAAGTTGCTGTTAGGTCACCTTGGAGCCTCTTCTCCAGGTTGAACAAATCCAGTTCTCTTAGCCTTTCCTCAGAGGGGATATGCTCCGTCCCTCCAGCCATCTTGGTGGCCTCCTCCACACTTGCTTCAGTTCAACAAGTTGATGACCTTCGTGTGCTGGGGGGACCCCATGGCTGGATGCAGCACTCCAGGTGTTGCATTGAAATTGAGTAGAGGGGATGTATCAAGAAGCAGAGTAGAGGGGATGAATCAGCTCATTTGACCTGCTGGCCACACTTCTGATGTGGCCCAGGTTGCAGTTGGTCTTCCGGGCTGTGAGCGCTTGTTGTCATGTCATGTCTGCCTCTCATTCACCAAGTCTTACCAGCAGGGCTGTTCTTGATCTGTTCATCCCCCAGCCTTTATTGGTACTCAGGGTTGCCCTGACCCAGGTGCAGCACTTTGCCCTTGGTCTTGTTTAACCTCATGAGATTCCTGTGGCCCACTTTTTGAGCTTGTCCAGGTCCTTCAGGATGGCATTCCATTCTCAAGCTGTGTCAATTGCACCACTCAGCTTGATGGCATTTGCAAATTTGCTGAAGGTACAATGTACCTCTTTGACTATATAATTAATGAACATATTAAACAATAGTGGTTGCAGTGCAGACCCCTGAGGGACATTACTTGTCACTGATGTCCATCAGGACTCTGAGCTGTTGACCACTACTCTCGGGATGTTACTTTCCAGACAATTTTTTATTTGTGTAATAGTACACTCATCTCTCTGATTGAGAGAGCAGGATGTTAGGAGAGACCATATCAAAGTCTTTACATAAGTCCAGATAAATAATATGTGCAGCCCTTCCCTTGTTCACTTATGCAGTCCCTCCATCATAGAAAGCCACTATGTTGGTCCGGTGGGACTTGTCCTTGGTGAAGCTCTGCTTGCTGTCCCAAATCACTTCCCTGTCCTCTATGTGCCTTAGTGTAACTCCTACTAGGATCTGTTCCATGATGTTCTTAGGCACAAAGGTGAGACAATATAGAAGTTTTTTCTAAAGTTATTATAATATTCTGTGTTTATTTTATAGAAATACAGGCTGGACTTTAGCTTTGGGGTATCCCTTTTACTATGATTTTTTGTGTATGTATATGTAAGCATGTCAGAGACGATTTCAGCCAGTGTTAGCTACTTATTATTACACTTGTACATTTATTTTGCAGTTTCTTGTCTTGGCAGACAGAAATCAGTTTTAGTAGAATTTACCACTCTGGAATTTTCTTCATTATGTAGAAGCTGAGAGCAAGAATGGGAATCTTACTGATGTAAAAACTTCTAATGATTTATTAATATTTTGGAGGTGCTTTTAAGTATCTGAATCCCAGTTTCTAATTTTTTTCTGCAAACCTGTTTTTATTAAACCATAGCTATCTGTCAGACTTTAAATTTTAGAATATACAAAGGAAAGCCTAAAACAACTAATAAAATGGGCTGTTTCAAATCAGGTTTGCATGGAATTCTAGGATTACATTCTATTTTCAGATCAAAATGTGTAAAATTTAAGTAGTCTATATTGAATCACTGCTGTTAACATTATAGTGCATAATTTGCAATTGTACTGCTCTTTATTAGTGATAGGAAAGAAACTGACTTAACATTGGGAAAACTGGAAGTAAGTGTAGCTGTAGAAAATACAATGGACAACATTACATTTGCAATTCTTTACACAGGATACATATGCTGAGAAAAATAGAATGTTTCTAGGGAAGATGCTTTCAGTCCAGAATCTTTCATATGTACAGCCTGATGTTGGTACCTACTAGGGTCTGCAGTCCTAACAATAGAATAGTTCAACTGGAAGGGACCTACAGTGGTCATTGAATCCAGATCTGACCACTTCAGGGCTGACCAAAAGTTGAAGCATATTGAGAGTGTTGACCAGTTGTCTCTTAGACAATGGCAGACATGAGGTATTAACCACTCTTCTGGAAAGCCTGTTAAGGGTTTTGACCATGCTCTTGGCAAAGACATGTCCCCTCATGTCGAGTCTGAACACCTCCCCACCCCTCCTCCTTATTCCCGGGAGATGGGGGGGGGGTGGTGTCACAGCTTTGAATGTGCTTTCACTGGGTACCAGGAAGAAAAGATCAGTACATGCGTCTCGACTTCTTTTTTGCCTGACCTAATTTCAATTTTTCACTGATTCTTAATTCAGTCTTGAGCTGTTTTGAAGACCAGATTTCTGTCTGGTTTTTCCATTTTGTTGTTGCAAAATCAGGTTAGTATTTCAACTTAAAAAAACCCAAACTATTTGTATTTGCCATTTGTATCTAGTTTATTTATAACATATAATACTGTGTAGAGTGGCATATAGTAGTATATAATATACTATATTAATAACATAGACTATCTTGTAATGTAACATTGTAATGTTAATATATATGGGTATAGTAAATATAGATAATATTAAATTATATATATTATATAAATAATATATAATTTAGTTTTTGCAAAGACAAAAATCCCCAAAGTAATTTCAAGTGCTCTTTAAAAATTAAAGTATGAATTAGGCAATGTGGTTAAAACATCCTGAAATGTAATTTTAAATTATTAATTTTTATTAAGGTTAAAGCTTCACTTCCATGAAGTTGTATGTTACAGTTTTTCCTCTGGCCGCCAACTTCACATTGCAGCTATAACCATTCCTAGAGGTTTTGAAAAAACCTGTTTTCATTTGAAAACAAATTTAATTTGTTGGGGAAAAAAAAGTATGTTAGTGCCTTGCAATGTTCTGGTTTATTCTTCTCTCCAAAATGTTAATTTTCACAGTCTTAATTGAGAGAAATGGTAGTTCAGGATCCTAGATTGTATTAGCCTTTTGGAGAGTCTTTTGGCCTAAGTCATGGCCTAAGTGTTTGATTATCTCTTTTAATTGTTATGAACCAGGAATAAACTGCGCTCTCTCCTACCACGTGAGGTAACCTACCCAACCAGTAAAATGAGATCCATGAGATCTTAGAGATTTTATTAACTACTTTTTTTTACATTACTGTGTAAAATTTAACTAATCTGCCACAGCTAATTAAACTATTCCTGATATTCACCTAATAATTTCTGTTGCAGGCAGACACTACTGGCGCAATGTTACAGGAAATTGAGTAACATAGGATTTATCTTTCTTTTATCTAGAGGCATGGAAATTACAGAAGACCGCTGAAGTAGAAGCATGGTTCATGTTGATGGCCTCAGAAAATAGTTTTGCACAGCAGTCCTGTGCTGTTTAATATGTCTGTCTCTAGAACAGTATAATCAGAGTTGATGCAAGTATTTACTACTGCTCCTTTTAATTTATTTTCAAAATTTGTATGATATTCAAATCTCAGATGTAGACATTGTATTTAAAGGACCCCTTTTTTCAGGTTCTTGTATTTATGTAAACATGCTTGGAAAAACTTTAGATGTTAAACACTGATTGTCACACTTGCATGTCTTGTGCTGCTTCAAAAGTTTTCTTTCACTTTTTATTTTTATATTCTTAATTCTGGATTATCACAGTCCTGTAAAGATGACAAGAAGGCTTCTACAAAGCACTGTATGATTCAGTTCGCGTTTCTGGACACTTGTTTCCAATTGTTCTGTTAAGTGTGGGATTGATGGAACTTCTGGACCTTTGCATGTATGGTAATTTGGTTGAAAAGAAGTATGTACTGTTTAAGTTTTATGAATTTGTATTCATTTATGTTTTAGGTACATCGAATTTCAGCCCTGGTGCTGCTGCTTCCATTTCTGGAGAAGGACAACCAACAGATATAAACTGGGTAAATAAAGATAGGAAAGACTCTAACAGGAATCAGAATAGAAGTAATATACCAGTTCCTAGTCCCTATTCTGAAAGAGGTACAGATCATGAAAGCTCTTCCACAAAGCATCATGGCTTTTGTAATCTGGAAAGTCAGTATGGGAATTCTGAAGACTTCCACCAATATTTTGGTACCAGTAAAAGTTTGAAGAATCGCAGCTTGCAAAGCCAGAGATTGCATAGATTAAGAAATGATAGCACATGTGCTAGAAATAAGACAAGGCAAAGTACTACTGATGCTGATGCAGGTCCAGGAATTTCAGATGCTGCACTAGTACCTGGTAGAAGAGCACCTCCTAGAGGATACGGTGATTTTCTCTCCTCAGAGAGTGACCGGGAAGTACCTAATGCAGATAGCAGAGGCGCAAAGCCAAAGAAATCACATCTGATACATGTATCTGGGAGAGGTTTTAGGGAAAAGGGAAAGCAGATACATGACCGTGAAAAGCGAATGAGCTCTAAACAGAAAGTAGAGCTGTTTGAAAATTTTCCATCTTTGGATTTGACGCAGTCTGACTCTTCAGAATCGTCCATTGGAAAGGCATTCTGTGATGCACCTTTTGGAAGTGGGGATGAGCAAAAAGGCTACAATAATGTAAACAAAAGATATCCCCGGAAGCCTGTGTGGAATAAACCTCCAGTAGAAAAGGAGTGTCAGAAAAGACATGATTCTCACCGTAGTAAAAATACAAAAGTAGGTAAGAAGTCTTCTGTTGCATATACTCCAAAAGATAAAAATGAAAGGAAGAAAGAACTCATTGCTCACAAAAATGATGAAAACTTGACCAGTGAAATCAGACATCAGTTGTCTGAGTCTCTCAGGTTCAGTGGAAGAAAGTTCTTGCTAAAGGGGGATCAAGTACCTTCACTTCATTTCAGCTGGACCCAGTACTGGAAGAAGCAAAGTGATGTACCAAAAAACAAAGAAACTCATACAGGTAAGTTTTTGAGACTGTCCTGGACTCCCATATGAAAGATATGATTTTGAATAATTTAAGCAGTCTTTGCTTCAGCTCCTGCCTTGAGTAGCTGAAGAAGCTTATTATTTCACATTAAATTGGTTTTGGGATCAGAGGGTAGAAGTAAATGTAGATGCATGGTATTTCAGTAGGAACATATTCTGTAAGTTTACCTAGAGAAGGACAGATTTTGTTTAAAGTTTTTTTCTGTTTTTGCTACACCAAACTGCAAACAATGACCTAGTTGAGTACCATTTTAAAATGTGTATATTGTGGGAGTAAAATTCTGAGCATTCTAAATAATAGGACTTGAGAAGGATAATGCTGAAACTGACTTTTGCAGAATAGGTATTTTCATGTTTTTTGTAGGAGTAGAAAAATGCCGGACAGAGAAATGGTATTCTACTCATAACTGAATTTTATGTGGTTTTTTTTCTGCACCTTTGATGCGTTAACCTATAAATGAAACAACACCCACTTCTGAGATAACAGTATAGGAGGTAATATTAAAACTGGTCTTTATTGGAGGCCTTCATGTGCAAATATGGAAAACGTCCACAAACCTCCCCCCTCCGGGTGCATAGGGTTTTATAAGTTTAGTTAATTAACACAATTAACAAAAATCACCAATTAGCAGCATAAGTGGCGATGCTGTTCTCCCCACAGTTCAAGACTGAACCTTGTTGATGAAAATGTGTCTCAAAGAGCTGTTTTTCAAGCTTGGTTTCTAAGGAGAACCAAGGTAGCATAAGGGTCTTGGAATGTGTTTTGGCTTTCAGGGCAGGGGAAAGTACTGGGGAAAACTAGCTATGAGTGCAGAGCTCCAAATATGTGTGTGAAAAATATAGGGAATAAAAGAAAAAATATGAAA
Source organism: Melospiza melodia melodia (assembly GCF_035770615.1). Classification (NCBI taxonomy): domain Eukaryota; kingdom Metazoa; phylum Chordata; class Aves; order Passeriformes; family Passerellidae; genus Melospiza; species Melospiza melodia. The sequence goes on from NC_086194.1 coordinate 58,745,468, forward strand.
AATGTTAGGCATCACCTTAAAAGGTAATTAGAAATAGAGGCGATATCTGGATACTGTTTTTGGAAGTTTGAGAATAGAAACATGTGCTGTTGACAGTGTAAACCAGACCCACAGTTTTTGGCTTTCTGAGGGAAATTTATGCTGACTCATACCATTAGTGACTGAAAACATTAAATGAAAATCAGCTCAATCTCTTCAGGGCTATAATACTGGTTTCTGTTTCAGCAACAACTTAGGTAGCTTATTCTAAGTGTTTTGCATAAGCTTAAGCACTAAGTGTTAAGGGGCTTAAATGTTCAGATGCAATAAAGAGAAATGCCAAGAATTATATTTATTAGGTATTTTACAAAGCATCTCAACCTTACATTCTGTTGCACAGAATGATAGAGATGGGTAGACTAGTTCCAAATATCTTAACTGATATCAAATCTATTGAAGACTTCTCAGCATCTCCTATTTCACAATTGAGAAAATAATAGCATAATCAGGAAGCATAAGATACATCTACTTGGAAGTTTTCTTCTCTTAGCAGGATCAAGATCTTCCTTGATCCTCTTTAACTTAAGTAAATTAACTGTCATGCTCCTGGGTTCTATTTGAATCATACAATTGAAGGTACCTCAGTCTTTTCCCCATCATTATTAAATGAGGAACATCACATGCAATAAGCAGAAAGATAAGTAATAGTCTTTCCCAGGGAACTTAAGGAGCTTCCCCCTCCAAAATAGTTGTTTATTTGCCTGCTTTATTTGGGAGCTCTTTTGGAAACACTGTCTGCCACTGTTTTCAGGGAACTAGGATTGTGGATTTTTAACTATTTCTGGGACAGCTGCAGTTTCTGAGTATGATATAGCTTTAGTCTTCTGGAGAAAATTAGTATGTTTTACAGGAGAATATTCCTTTACGGCAGATAATAATTATGGGTTAGCAAGTAGAAATTACTGTTAGTCCTAAATGTTGTGGAGCTTGATTCAGGAGGGCTAGAAAACAAATTTCAAAATTGTATTGAGGAGGAAAGACACTGTTAACACTTGCAAGCCGTGGACTTGCTTGGAATCAGATGTTGTACAAGCACATTTTGAATTGACAGTAATCTTTTTCTATTATTTTCTTTTCTTATTTCCTTCATTATGAATTTGAGCTTTCCTTCTTGTTGTGATCTGATCTAATCACAGAAGAGCAAAGTGAACTCTGTGAATAAAGCCAAATGTACTTAAGTTCAAATGTTCACAGAAATGAGATTAAAACACAAACAAGGTTAGATGTTAATACTGAAAAAATATGTATTTTATTTAATAGTAAAAGAGACAAAGAGAAAGAAAGAGAAAAGAAAGAAATAAATAGAAAAAGGGGGCTGGGAGGAGAGGGGACGAGGAGAGTGACAGAGACAGATTAAATAGAAACCTATCATCCTTTCGTGTGTTTCAATGGTGATGACAGTCCCCTGCTGAAAAGTATAGAAAGTATAAATCAATCATGGGCCAGGTGGGAACACCCAGGTGCCTCCGCTAAGGGGGGCAGGTTTGACATTTTTGCCTGCAGGACTGTGGGTCTGTTGCATCATGTTGCATCATGTGCTGTGTTCTCTGGTGCAATTCAGGTGGAAACTCCAAGGGGTTGGGGACCCCTTGGAGTGGGCCTGTGATGGGCCTTGACATCCCATCTGCTGTCCCTCACATGGATGTCTGGTAGATGTGGCTCTCCAAGGGTGGGGGGCCCTGCAGCTGGGCAAGTCTGCATAGCAGCTGGATGGGTGTTCACTGCCTCTGACTGAAGGGTATGCCATATATCCAAAAGAACTTCCTCACTTCCTCCTCGGTTTGGTGTCAGGGTCTGTGCAAGTCTGGCAGCAGATAAACCTGGGGCTATAGCCTCTACCATGAAGCTTCTGGACATCCCTGCCATGGATGTATGCTCTTCCAGTCTTAGCCATCATTTCCCAGATGTGTTATCTCTGTGCCGTAGGCAGTTTAACTCACAGTTGAGGGCCTCAGCCCAGAGACCTCATTTAGAGTGCAGTGGGCTTCCATGCAGTTTTTGTTACACAATTTGTTATAATAGGCAAAAGTCCTTCATAAAAATGTTTAAGCCATAAACCATAACATTTCAGTCTCTTGATACTTGTACAATCTTAAAATGCTACATTTTTACACAGTTCACTTGTAGTTAATATATTTTTAAATCCTGTGGACATTTTTAAGGTGTATTTGGTAGTCTTATCTTAATGGGTGAGAAGTAATCTGACAGAAATGAAGCATTATGTGGTGCCTTTCTTATGGTTGCACATCAGGCTGTGTTGACTTTAATGTGGGGTTCTTGCTTTATTTTCAAAGTACTTTTTCGCGTTTGTTCATCTGGCTCAAAAGACCCTGTACTTTGACTGTTGTTCCAGTAATTTCACTCCTAAAGCACTCACTTTAAAAAGGGCCTATTCCCATAATCCAGGTCCTTCACTATAAATATTTGTTGTGTCATCTCCTGGGAATACTTAAGGATAGGAATTAAATGTAATTTTGGCAGAGATTTCTGTATTCAAGAGCACTCATCTTCTTGGTTTAAAGTGTATGCAAAGATGAATTTCCTATATAAAGTGATGAGTAAAATCTCAAACTTCTGCCAATCTTAAAAGTATTAATAGCTTCAGAATTAATAATTAATAATAATTACTAATTTGTCAAAATGGAATTTGCATTGCCACTTTAATAAGAATCTTCTTCCTATTCTGAAGCTAAAAAAAAATGCACAGGAATTATCAAACTGGAATCTTCCATGAGTAAACTAATGTATTATCTATAGCCACTGAGCTAAAATAGCCAGAGAGCTAAAATAAGTTTCATTATAATTTAAATGAAATCTTTGAATTTGACTTGAGTTTCATTTCTCAGCTAGCTGTTCTTTTATACACAAGTAATATATTTGATTTGCAGGGTCATTGATTGAACAGCTGACCACAGAGAAGTATGAGTGCATGGTATGCTGTGAGGTGGTCCGAATAGTAGCCCCAGTGTGGAGCTGTCAGAATTGTTACCATGTATTCCACTTGAATTGCATCAAGAAATGGGCACGATCACCAGCTTCACAAGCTGAAGGTTGGTATTTTCTCAAATATATATTTTATATATATTCTATATTATGTATACATATTGTATATATAATGTATGTGATATATTCTCAAATGTATATAACAGCCAAATTCATGTGTTGCTTATGTAGTGAAAGCTATTAAGAAATATTATTTAAGATAACAATGTGACCCACCTCTAAGGCAAGGCAACCAAGTTCATTGTTAAAGGGATCCCTGGGGGTGGATTAAAGCAAAACAGCACTAAATAACTGATCAACAAATTTTATTAGAACTGCTTTGAAACCTTAAGTGAAAAAAGACTTAATGGATTTTAGAAGAGATACTGTAGGCATTCTGAAGCATATGATCGCCCTAAGAGAGGAAAACAGGAAAGAGAAAAACAGAGGAAAAGAGAGATCTATTGCCACCCATGGCTCCAGTGACGTGGCAGGGGATCATGGTCCATGGTCGTGATATGCGGTCCAAGTTCATTAAAATGGAGGCAGGCATACGTATCCGAAATTGGGGGGGTTTATAACCTTGATTCTACTAGTATCTCCAGTACTTCCTCCAGGAAGAATTCTGAGTATGCACAGTCTTCTTTCTGGAAGGTTCTGGAAGTCTGGCAGTGTCAAACAGGGGGCTTGAGTGTATGTGCCTGGAAAAATTTTCTGAACAAACGTTCCAAGCTCAGGATTTTGCGGCTGCATGGTAGTGGCTTGTGGTGGAGAGAAATTGGCATTAAAAAACCCCTCTACCATTGCTTTATAGTATCCATTTCTTACAGTGGCTTCTCCTTTAGTTCAAAGTTTCTCCTTTAGTTAAACAAACTTAAACAGCTTGTGTAAGGCAAAATTTAGCCATAAGCGGCAAATGGTTCACTACAAGTGGTAAAGCCGTAAACAAGTTTTAAACAAGTTTTTCCCTACAGTTCTGTGTATGCCTTATATAATCCTCTAACTCAATTCTTTCCAGTGTTCTAGCTAAACCTAATTTTCAGATTTGAATGGGTAAGATCATTCAATGAAATCAGTGCATCAGGATGCAAAACTCTTGATGTGTTTTTACACATCAAGAAAAACATCTCCTCTCTTATCTGTGCTTTGCTGAGCAGTGAAGCAGAAGATGCACTTCATGCATTAGCTGTCTGCTTTTACTCAACCACTTTTTAGTTTGTTTCTCAGATAAAATACTCCTGAAATTCATCCCTCATGCCATGCGATGAAAGGGAATTCAGAGAAAACAGAAAGCTTCAGCCTTTGTCATCAGCTTAAACTGTTTCAGATTCCTTGTATTTTACCGCTTTTTGAAACTCTTAAACCAGTATCTTATGCCCTTCGAATCCTTTACAGTAAGCTAAGGCTGAGTTGCAGCCATGCTCAGTTCAATTGAGTGGTGTAGACACACTCTGAAGATGGTAATCCTGAAGTAGCATTAATTTTTTTCTGTACCCTGCTTGCTCAGCATTTGCAATTCTTTGTGTCATTCTGTATCTCTCTGGGCAGACTGAGGAAATATAGTGTCACCTAGTTCCAAATTTTTGACAGTTGTTTTTCCAGACTGTAAATCTCCTGCAGAAAGGATTGGTTGCAAAGTTCTTTTTGCGGAAGATGCATAGTCAAGACTTCTGGGAAGGGCTGGTTGTGAGCTCCAGTTCTCACTTTATTTCAAAGGTGCTTGAGGTATTAGTTTACTGTCTTGGTTTGAAAAGACCGGTGTTTTCTAAGGAAGGCAGGAGCCTCTCTTGAAAATGAAAATGCAGACCCCCTCCCTCTGTATTATTTTAATTTTGAAATTCAGAGGCTGCCAGGCAAAGATACGGGAGTAGGAGTAACAGTTATTATGACGGATTTTTTTTTAAATCCAGTAATACAGAACAATACTGACAGAGTCAGAACACAACCTGACATCCTGTTGGTCGCAGTGCTGGTAGCAGTCCAATTAAATGGTGGCTGCACTCCTCCTGGAGTGACAAATGTGGTTCTGTTGAAGCAGTGATTCTGTAGAAGAGTGTAGTTTTCCTCTGAAGGTCCAGTGGTGATATAAATGGGCCTGGTCTTCCTCTGGGAATCCAGTGGGAAAAGGCTGGTGCGGATGTTCCAAATATCAGATTACATCCAGGTAGGAATGCTTATCTTCTCCCCCGGGCAGAGCATCTCACAATGGGATGATGTAATTTTATCAGTCATGCAGTGAGACTCAATGGTCCTTTAACAGAAGATATTTTCTGGAGGGAGGATTGGTTGTGGAAGAGATAAAGAAAAACTGCCCCACCTGGTTTTAAGTGGTGGCCCAATTAACAGAAGATAACTGCCCCACCTCTAACAGATGGCAATAGAATACACACCCCCAGCCACAACTTGCATTTCCAGCCTAAGACATTTACCATGAGGTGAGCACAAGGGAGAAATGTGACAATTCTTAGGAGGTTAAAAGCCAAACTTTATTTGCGAACTTTATAAGCCAAACTGAGAGTGATTGTTGAGTGACTCCCCTTTTTTGGAGTTGATTTATCTCCCTGTAACAGCTTACTCCTTATCAAAAGAGTAGCTGATTGCTTAAGGGGGCTTTTATCTTTCAAGACAGTCACTTTAGATGCTTGAATCCTGAAAGCTTTTAAAATAGAAAGATTTTGGGCCATTTGCTTTTCGTGTAAGGGTTTCTGGACTAAATACGTTACTGCATTCTGCATATGAGAAAACTACAGCTAATCATTAACTGAAGTTAAAGGTTGTGGCCTCAGTAGAGCTGATACCATAGCTCCAATAAAGACAACAGTATATATATTTTTGACCTGCAGACTTTGCTACCCCATCTTGTTTAGATTTTGTAATCCAGAGTTTATTTGTTTTACCATAGGTTGTTTCAGTATATGTTCTACATTTCAGGTATTGGATAAGGAGGAATTAATTGGAATCCTGGCACATATTACTGTCTGCTATAGGAAAAATGGGGCACTGTAATCTACTTAACTCCATAATTTGCTGGGTTTTGGAAGGGGAAAAAAAGTTGGTTTTTGTTTTTTGTTTTTTAATTTTTAATTAATTAAAATTAATTTTGATTTTAATTGGTTTTTTAAATTAAAAAAAAATTAGTTTTAATCGAAGGACACTATTTCCTTTGATTCTGCAAATGTTATAATGAATTCCAGAAAATCTTACCTAATTCAGCAACCAAAGCTTTCACTGGTATGTTTCACTTCTAGCCTATTTGCTGATAAGATGAGTTTTGAATATTCATTTTATGTTTTTGCAGTGTATCTTGGTTTGAAAGGTGTCTACCAAGGAAGGTGGGAACCTCCCTTGGTTGGAGGGACCCTTGGTAGGGGAGGGTATGACCCTCTTTCCTCTGAGTTATTATAACTTTGAAATTAAGGGGCTTTCAGGCAAACTACAGGGAAAGGAATAACAGTTCTTGATACTAGTATGTATATCAAAGCAAACAACAGCAGCAGCAGAACAAAAAACCAGAAACCCAGTACCAGCCTTCTCTAGGCTGCAGGCGCTTTCCCCTTTGGTGCAGTTACGGTCACAGCCGGCGTGAGAGCCTGTTGGCTCCCAGCCCGGCAGGGCAGGTGCAATGATTCCCTCGCAGCTGCAGGGGGCGCTGTGGCGCGAGTTCAGCTGTGTTTCCCTCACGTGGTAATGGCGGACAGGCTGGATGGTGAAATGGGCTGCAGCCGGCAGAAGCAAGCACACCCCCTGGGGTGGCAAACAAATGTAACAGAAAACTTAGGGGTTGCTGGACCTGAAGTGGTGAGTTAGAGTGTAGCAAAAAAGCCTCAGGCTGCCGCAGAAAGCGGTCGGGTCTGGGCAGGGGCAGCTGGAGTTCTCCATAGCTACTGCCACACACAGCAAGAGAGATGTACCTTCCAGGAAGGGGGAGGGGATCAGGGTCCTGGATTTTCCTCTGAGGCACCTGAATAGATAGTGAGGGTCCTTTCCAATCAGATCAGGTGTTAATAAGTTCCCAGTTCAATGGCTGCTCTAATGAACAGAGGCTCACCCACAGTAAGGAAGAAGCAATGCAGGGCTGGGCACTGTAGTGGCAAGTGAATTCTCCCCACAGTAAGCCGCTCAACTGTCTTCCTCCGATGCCAAGAGTGAGAGAGAGCTACGGGCTAAACCAAGCTGCTCACCACCTCCCGACGCCCTCCCCCGGCTGTATCTCTGCCCTTCCCAGGAGAAAGCCCCTTAGGTACGAGAGTAGCCAGCTGCACCCTTCCCCCACCCTGGCGATTTCTTTTGTCTCTTTACCAGTTGTTATTTTCTCTTAGCAACAAATGGGACAAAATTCCATAAGAGAAAGAAAAGGAAGGGGAAAAAAAGGAAAGATCCTGTCTTCCAACTGGTATTTCAGTGAAAATTGCCCCCCTTATAGGGCCTTGCAGCAGCTCTTAACCTCTGTGATTCATAGTAGAAGGCTGAAAGTGTGTGTGTGCGTGCATAATTTCTCACAATTTTTTGTGATCACAGAATTGGATCAGAGAAATCCTGAATATTTGGATGAAGTAGATAACATCCCTCGTGGGGATCTCATATAGTTTCATCTTCCAGAACAATAGTGACTTGTGTCTGTTACAAGACAAAAGGAGGTATGGATCCTTTGGGGATAAGGCACAATGCCCAGCAAGGGGAAGCTTTGGCATTAATGAAAGCAAGGCGTTGCCAGGATGGGAGTCCTGGGACACCAGCGCTAATTAAATATTGAGATACTATGCAACAGAATGCTTATTGGAAGTGAAAAACAGAAGGAGTGTACAGCTCTCTTTTATAATTTGTGCTTATTAACACGTTATATGTATGTTTTGCTCATTCCATACTTACTGATGTAATGCCTGTCTTACTGTCTGAATTTGGAGATCCAGAGCAGGCCATCAGATTAGCATCAATGTTAAGGTGGGTGCAGTTGCAAAGGAAAGGGAAGTATTTTGAATCACCACCAGTGTAATAAAATGTTTTTATGGCTCTACGTACTTGGATGGGAAGAAGCAATTAACTGTCTTAGGTCTAGATTTCTAGGTTCCAGAAACCAGTTCTAGAACTAGGTTACTGCAAAGTCTTCTCCCACTCTACACTATCTCTCTTCTCAGGCTATATTGAAGATGTCTTCCCTCAGAAACTTCTTTGCCTTCTGTTGTCTTGACAGTCACCTGAAAAATGACAGCTGATTTGGCCAAGGCAAATGAAAGAATCTCCTGATTATCTGTGGGAAGTCAAGGCATTGCTCTCTTCTTGGTCTGCTTGCTCTGTGGTGTGTTAAGGAACCTTCCCAGTCCTGCCATCCACAAGACCCTCTAGCAGTCATACTGTCAACACCTGTGAAGGGAGGCCAAAGCCCCTTCACAATGGACAGCTGGAGTGAGCCAGTGGGTGTTTTGCTTGAATCCCTGCTGTGCAGAAAATCACGCTGTGGAAAGCCAGTGTCCATAAAGGAGACAGAGGAGTCCTACAACTTTATTCAAATGAAGTGAGGGAGTCCACTACGCCATACCCCCATGGGGGTCTCTTGAGTTTTTGTAGCCTCTTTTTATCCTAAACTCCCAGCTGCATGTTGCCCTCCTTTCCCCATTGAGTTGAGGTGCTAGGAAGGTACAGACTTCCCAACTGCCTACTAAATATTCCCTCTTGGATGTGTATACTCCCCCCCACCCCCATCACACATTGTATGACCATTAAAACTAACTGTAAGCCCATCCTAGGTGGAGAAGCTAATTTCTGTAAGTCTATGATTAAGCCTGTGCGTTTTCCCCCAAAGTTCAGGAATTCAAGCTGTGCTTGGCTCTGCAACAAACTTGAGTGGCTTGATGTTTGTAATGACCCCTACGCCCATTCTTCCAGATTGAGTCATTTGTGAAGACATTTTTCTCATCTTTATTTCTACAATGTAGACTGTCAGCAGCACTCAGAACTAGAGAATGGATTTTTATTCTATCTTAGAGAGATCCTGGTCAGGAGGAGGAGTTTTGCTGGGCATCACTTTGCCATCGAGTGGAAAGATTCTTTCCTGTAAGGCAACAAGCATTTTACTAACATTTCTTGAAGAAATGTGACCTTAAGGTATTGCATAGCTAAGGTCAATCTGACAAAAAATACCTTCACTACACACAAGATCTTTGTTTATTAAGGGGAAATTGTTGTCGCTTGCCCCTTTCATTCTTCTGCTTCTTTTAAAAACTGATGTTTAAGTGGTGTTTAATTTGTGCCCTTAAATTGATAGAACAAACATTTAAGTAATTTTGTCCCTTCTTTGTAGAGAGGGTAGTTTCACTGGCATCTTCATTTTGACTGTAAGGATTGGAGAAATTTGAGGTATTACAGCTGTCTCTTTCTGTTCTGCCCATCGGCTCCACTTCCAAGTGTACCAGATTCATACCAGTCCAGTGCTGGCCTCTAACACAGCCCTTCTAAACTTCTGAGTTTCAGTGATCAGAATAGAAGCTAACAAAAATGTTGGTAAATAGTTTCAAGTAAGGAATCTTTTTATCCCAGAAGGAAGGAGAGAATAGCAATTACTGAAACAATCTCTAGTGAGAGAGAATGAGGTGTCTTATATGTGGTGTCTTGTCTTGATTCTGCTTAGACAACTGTCCTTGCGGTGTCTTTGGTTGGAGTTCTGCCAAATTCACTTCTGTTCATGAGTAGATTCAGGAAAGTGGAATGTTCTTTCTGTAGGATCATCCTCATTCTCACTTTCCTTAGTAATCAGGATTTTAAAGGAATGCTTACAGACCACTTCTTGCCAATGTGTATGCCAGGAGCCATCCTACTGTTATTCTATATTGCTGTAATGGCACCTGAATCCTGGAACAAAACTTTTATTACTCCTGATTTTGGAGGAGGGCAACCATGCATGTCCCTTGTGGGTAAACATACATTAATGTGCTTTGACCAAAGATAATCAATAACGATGAAGAAGGAACTATATCTTGCCAAGGCTGTTTTTAATAGGTTCCTATTTTTTGGGGACCTTCCCTATACTCTGGAGAAAGTGTTGCTTGTAGAGGACTAGGCATCCAGCTCCAGGGAAGTTGTTAATAGAAGAGGTCTTCTGTTAGCCTCGTGAAGCTTTTGGGGTAGACTTATCTGCACAGCTTTTGAAAACATGACATGGAGTAAGAATGAAAGAGCTTGTTAATGCCGTAATTAAGTATGATGTACTTAATTACTATACTGTAATCTCCTAGGGAATCCTGTAGTATTTAGTGTGCTGGGTTTAGGAGAAGCCACATAAGGTGCTTACTGTTTTGTCAGTAAATATGCCTTTTAGTTGCCTACTGCCTGCTTTTGCCTTCTTCCTTACACTTCTCTCTGAGTTGCTTCTTCTAAGTTCCTTTAGTTTCTAGCAGTCAAAAGAAAAAAAAGTCTTGGTCAGGAAATGCAGATTGGTCTTGACCATGAATATGAGAGTATATGCCTTGTGCCACTGTCATAGAGCTGCTCAGCCTATAATCATACAGATCTCTACAGCAGTCTTGGTGGTACAGTAATATGAGCCAGGTTAAAGAGGGGTGTGAATAAGCATGAAGTAATGGAAAGAACAGGCATGCATTAGGTAGACTGTCTAGGCAGTCTGCAATGTGAATAATTTCAATTTGTGAAAATAATTTCCATTGTACATGATGATGAGTAACATAAGTTGTTCAACCCAGTTGAAGGTGAACCAAGGTGTGCCTCTCGTTGCACTGCAATTGTCTTGTCGTAGGCAGAGTTTCCTGTTTGCAATCCCTTCTGCTTTCATAACATGAAATTATCATGAATCTTGGTCAGATTTCTTAAGTTAAGAATAATTATAAAATCACAGATTTAATAATTTACCAGCACTGAATTGATTCAGTTAAGAGAGACAAAAGTGTTAATCACTTTTTTTCTTTTTAATATCTATATATAGGTATAAAAACATTCTCTTGTCTGTGACCTCTTTTGTGTTCGCTAGCGCTCTCAGACTCATATTCTTAATGGCACAATACGTACTGAATTGGGGAAAATTAATGTTGCTTTTCTTCCACTTTACTGTTCTTCCTCTACTGCTAATGCACCCTCCTGAAACACAGAAACAAGATAACTACTATTTATTAAAATAACTTGAAGAAGAATGTAAATGAATATATTAGATTATTCTGGTTTATATAACACTGATTTTATCTGAATGGGGCAACACTAAATTTGTCTCCTACAAAACGCATAAACTTATGAGAGGATAGTGAAAAGGAAAATGCAGGTAGTGATTTGTGTGAGATAATTATGTATTCCTTACCAATTTCCCTCTCTTAACACTTTTTTTCCCCTCACAGCTTTAGATATGGTGAAATCTATGTTCCAGCCGTATATCTTATAACAGGGCGTATGATAATAGAAAAATTGGGAGTTTAAAAACTTGCGTGCTTCAATATGAGGTTGGAGCTGGTTGAAATGAAATATTATGGCTGTGTTGATGTCAATACTGTATAAAATGTATTCTTATGAATGTGTTTTCTCACCACTTTTGAGTGAGAAAACACAAGTGGAAAAATTAATTTATTTGCAACTGTGTTAAAAAACAAAGTAGAAAAACTTATTCTAGGCTTGTGGATTAGGTCTTTTATTTACTTCAAGTCCTTTTTTTTGTTTTTTTACCTACAGATGGCAATAGCGGTTGGAGATGTCCAGCTTGTCAGAATGCTTCTGTGCAAGTTCCTAAAACTTACACTTGTTTCTGTGGTGAGTTTCTCACTTGCTTTTGCAAAGAAAATAGTTTTGTCATTTTGATTCCTTTTTCTTAGTATGAATTTGAGTATTGGTGCTTGTTTGCTTACACACCTGAAACACAATTTTTAAAAAATTTTATTGACACTGGAAGGTGGCTGCATAGGGAATCATGCATGTGCTACTTGAGAAATGAAAATAAAATAGTAAGTCCCAAGTGGTAAATATTTTCATATCATTATGTAGAAATAGTGATTTTTATGGAATAATGATAGATTTTGGCTGGTATCTTGTGAGCTTTCCTTCCGTAGAAGGAACAGAATAACCTGCATGCTTATGTCTTTGTGGCAAGACCAAAATAATACACAACTCAAGGATGCAACTACCTAAACCTTTAAATTGATTTACCAATTTTGTGATTTACGTTGTTCAGACACACATGGAGCTTAAATAGGAAAAAAATGTTCAGGCTTTTCAGACCTCTGTGTAGATATGTGTTTAATAAAAAAGGTTAATGGCATGAGTATAGCACTCATTAAGCCATAAATATAAAACAAAAAGGAGAAATTATGTTACTTAATTGCATAGATACGAATAAGTTTTGTTTAGAATCAGTACTTCTGTGATCTGTATTGTTTTCACATAGCTTTCTTCTCTTTAAATCAGAGTCACTGGAAGCTTTCACCTCACTTTCTAGAAAACAGAATGTTCTGAATTTCAGACAGAAACTGTGTCAGTAAACTTATCTAAAGAAGCAAGATTTGCTAAAATAGAGTTTTATCTTTTTATCTAAATGTGTTAGTGAATCAGAAGCAGTGCAATGCAGTTAAGGCAGAGGTTTTGTACAGCAATGTATGAAACTTTATTAATATAGGGATAATAATTCAGTTATTAGAGATAATAACGCAGGCAGAATGAATTGACCATGAATGAAAATTAGAGTTTTTATAAAGTCTAATTTTAAAAAATCTAACAAACAGGACATCTGTCTGTTAAATAGGGAAGAAATTCTCCTTAGCCTAAAGACATTTCATGGTTTAGGAAATCTACAGTAAGAACTTTAAATTGTCTGCAGAATTATTACTCCCATAGCAGCATGTAGTAACATAAGAGTTCAGTCTTCTGCAGATAATTTTACATTAATGATATATAATTTGGACATCATCAGTCACTTATGTAAACCTGTCTTGTATTCGATGCAAAGCACTAACCATGTGCTGAGTGTGGTAAAGTGTGATTTTTTTTTTTCCACACTTTCACCCATGAGGAAATTCCTGTCTTATTTTTCTTCTGAAGCTTCAGATCTTTCTGGGGACTTTCCTGGGTATTCAATTAGTTTAATTGAAACTCTGTTGAATAAATGCTATCTGTAGTGTTTTTTCATATTTTTCTAACTTAATACTGTAGAATATACAGAGGTATATTAAAAAAATTTAAATTATGAGACTATGTCACCAAAAATACATTTTCTTGTTGGTTTTGATTGTCACAGCTCAAATTTGCAACAGTGGCTTAGTTGTTTCCCTGTTAATTTAATTCCTCTCTTGCAGAAAGCCAAGAGAGTGTTAATGATGGCAATTAACCTTAACCCTGATGACCCTGCACTTGGAGCTGTGAGATTTGATGATAATATCTCAGATTAATGAAAATATGGTTTAGTGCTTATCTGAAATATAGAATACTTTAAGCTAACATGCTTCTTGTTTAAGACTTCATTAATCAAAATTCATTAACTGTTAATACTTTTATTAATGTAGAGTCTGCATCTTTTTATAGAAGTGACTTTCATAATTTGCCCACTTATTTAATTCCCTATTCCCCATCACCATGCCAGGTAGATCATACTTTCTGGAATTAGTATCTTTTACTCTGTTCCTTTTTTTTTCCCTTCCCTGCTGCATTGAGACAGCAAGGGAGTTTCACCCTTCAATTTTCTTAGCTACTGTGCAGCCTGACCAACTGCAGGGGGCTTTTAGTTTTCATGTACTTTATCAGTTTAATTTAATGTATCAGCTACCTCCATGTCTGCTGATTGAGAGTACAGAAGGAAAGAGTATTCTGGAGCTTGCTATTCCAATGGCACATTCTTTTAAAAAAGCTGAGTATGTATCAGTACAGAATAACATAAACATTTGTGTAATTTTTTTGTCAAAGAAGACTGCTTGCCAGTATTTAAAATACCGCTTTTTCTCTTTGGTATGATATTTTTCACAAATGCTGTCTGGTATTCAAAGCAATAAACACCTTTTTGTCTTTGACATGGTTTAGGTAAGGTGCACAATCCTGAATGGAATAGAAATGAAATCCCACATAGCTGTGGGGAACTTTGTGGAAAGAAGAGGCAGTGTTTGGACTGTCCACATCTTTGCAACATGTAAGTAAATGTTTATTATATAAACACTGATATTATTTAGAGAAAATTTCTGAAGACTATATTTGCTTATTTTTTATTCCAGGATATGCTTAGAGATTTAGAACCTACAGAGGTTTATAGTTCAGCTGAAGCCTGAAAGAAATGAAAAGGCTGAAATGCTTTTGTGTTGGTATGTCTAAAGTGAGTTCATATGAGAGCATGAACAGGATGTCTACAATAGTTGTAGCAACATTTCTATCATATTTTAGGAACTGAACCAGCTGTCTGACTTGGTTTCAAGAATTTTCATTGAAGTAAAGAAATAATAGTGTCTGAAAATAACTCTAAACATGTCCAGTGGCCCACCAGATTTTTCAGGTGCTGTTATTCATGTAAAAGTGTTTGAATATCTTAATTTGGGATTAGTGCTACTTGTTTAAACTGAAAGACCACTTCTTTCCTTTGTTTATTTTTCTTCTTTTTTTGGCTTGCAAACTGTTGAGGCTTTTGTATTTTTTTATTTGTTGAGACCATCAGATAGTTTAACCAGAATCCCTCGTGGAAATTTTAATCAGTATATGTAACTCAGATTGGTTCTGCTAACATTTTATTAGTATAATTCAGTGAAGAGAGGCAAAGGAAGTGTCGTGGTTTGGAATGGGAGGAAAATTTTGGGAAGTGAGGCAAAAGCTTTTTGTGTAACTGACAGTGTGTTGAACCACTAAGAAACTGGACGGGCTTCTGTAAAGACACTTTAAAGACGGAAGAGACCCAGAAACTTTTTCTTTCCCTTCTGGTCAGGAGCGAGGAAACAGGGCTGGGCGGCCCCTGCCATGGGGCCGGGCTGGCCCTGCTGCGGGGTTGAGCCCCCTTCCCTGGGCCACCTGCCAGCCCTCAACATCGGCTGCTGAGCAGGGAGAGGGCAGTACTGTGGGGCTGGATGCAGCCGGCCTTGCTAACATCTGATTGCCTACTACACGCTCTCCCCCCCACCCCATCGCCAAGAGCCCAGCCAGGCCCCAGAAGCAGCCCCAGGCTGGTGCTGGGATTTTACTCCTGTGGAAGCTGCTCTCAACCATCGGGCAGGGGGAACGAGAAGCCACCCCCCACCCCCAGTGTGCTGCTGCTGGGTTCTAGCCTGGCTGATTTGATTTGATCCGAGCCGAGCAGCTTCCCTAATTACAATTCCCCCTAATTACGACTCCTGCCGTCTTTAGCGCCCAGCCCCATGCCAGCTGGACTCCAGGTGGGATGTTCATCCTTTCAATGCTTTAATCCTTCCTCGAGTGAGAGAAAGGAACAAGATGCAAGCATGTAAAAGAGCAACATGAGAACATCATAGTCGGTGAGGAAGATTTAAGTCCCAGATGGGAGGGAGGGGAAGATGCCTTGATCTTACAGCTCAAATTCTCTTGTAAGCTATGGAAAAAACCCTCTTTTTCCTTATAACACAGGAAACTATGGGGAGATGAAAGGGTTCACATTTATAGATACCAAGTAAAGACCTCAGTGCCAAAATAAGCAGATGTTAAAGTGGCTGTAATCCCATGAGGAGTTTGAGCACAGAAATAGAGAGTAGTCCTGTGCCCTCAGGAGAAGAAAGAGAAGATCTCTGTTCCCAGTGATGAAGATGTTGTTAGAGAAAAATAATGAGAATTTTTACCTTTGAACAACTCATCTTTAAAACAATACCCATAAGTCAACATGGCCTATTGACAAGCTGTGGAAAGACTTGTGGAAATGGGAAGGACTTCACGATAACAGGATTCCACGGGCATCTCTTATTTGTGATGAAATGGAGAGCCATGAGAGAACTGTGTTTTTCCTCTTGTGAAGAAGTCTTCATAACCTTAACAAGAGGGACTCCTCTCCCTAAGTGAACTAAAGAAAGACTATTTTAGAGGTGGTAAACTAACTAGAAATTTTAGGCTTTCTTTCTTTACATTATCAGTGGGAAAGAAAAGGTTGTGGGGGAAGAAGAAGGGTTCTGAAGGGTTTTTTCTGATTCTTACTACTTTTTTTTCTTTTAATTACTTTTAATAAAATTTTCTTTATACCCTTTTAAAGGTTTTGAACCTACTTTACCTTTCTCCTAATCCTATCTCACAGCAGGAAATGAGTGCACCGGTAATTAGCCAGCACTGAAGCCCACCACACTCATCAACACATTGGTTGGGAAATTTTAAAATTAGGAAAATCTTAAATTAACAAATCCAGACCACTACAGGAGGGCATCTCTGTTTTCATCTTTGGATGTTTTACGTGAGATTTTTTAATATGTTCTTTTTTAATGTATAAATATGCTTGCTTGTCAGAAACATAAATTATATGTTGTCCCTGTTGTATCTAGCTTCAGTTTCCATGGAAGTTGGTCCTTAACATCTGTTCATATTTCTGGTTTTGGAAATTTTTGATAGAAGCAGTTTTCTGCTCTTGGTCAGAAACTTCAGCCATTCCAACAGATTGTCGCTTGACACTTTTTCCAAGATTTGCTAAAGCTCAGAACTTTACTCTGAACTTTGTATTTAATGTTTTCTGCTTCAAATATATTTCAACATTTTATTGAATGTCAGAATAATTCTTTAATATTTGTTTCCCATACCTGGAAATGTTAATTAGACATCTTTTTTATATTAGACTTAATTTATATTTATGCATTATGTATTTATGCATGGAGATTTTATGTTTTATTTCATATAAGTGTCATGGCTGTTTTCTTAATTTACTTTCAGCTTTCAGACTACACTTGAGGTAGCTGATACCCTGAAGAAACACTGATTCTCTTGGAGACCAATGGCACGCCTCCATCTCAGGAGAGGCATATGTTCATGGACATATCTTTTGCCCAGTCAGAAATAAGCAGACTTCTCAACCACTTTGAGAACTCTGTGACTGCAATTTCTTGCCTGACAAGCTTTCTTGTAGGGCTTGGAAGCAGATGTCTTCTCTTCTTTCCTGTCCTAGTCTACAGAGATTCAGTCTTTGGCATTCTCTTCTAGAAAGTCTTCTGAAGAGTAGTGACAATACTGTGACATTGGGGTGCTACAAATTTTTAGTCTCCAAATGTCTGATCTGCATAAAAGCTGTGAAAATTGTGTCCCAATTTGTGACCAGTTGTAGCATATTTAAAAATGTTACTATTCAACTTTGTTTTACATGAATAAAACCATGATGAGATTATCCAGTCCTGGAGGTAAGGCAGCAGTAGGCATGCAGATAATCTATGTTCTTGATACGCTTGAACTTAGGATGGTGAACTAGAGAGGAATGCTCTTTCAACATCAGCGTTACCAGTTTTGGATGTTCATTATATTTTGGACACTTCTCTTTCTCCCATATGGGAATCTTTGGTGTCTGTGAGGACACAGGCCACCATCAACTGCTGTATCAAAATGCAAGCAGGATCTTTGTTCCCTCTTGCTGTATCAGTGGTGGAGTTAGAGATGCAGGGCTTTAGTATTTGAATGCAAATGATAAGTCTGGATCATGATGTATGTCTGGGCAGAGATTTTCCTCAAGAGAGTGCTGTATTTTATGATTCTTGCTTAAGTTTAGATGATCTCAGAACTTCTTGCAAGCATTTATTTCTTTCCATTGTGGATTTGCTGTGTGCCATTTTCCCCTCCTCCCAGATGTTCCCATAAGGTGATAATGTTTGAACCAGAACTGTCATTCTGTTTGCAAATATCCTAAAAGCTGTTTTGTTTTTGCTTTTCAACACCACACCCCATTTTGGTGAAAATAAGTTAAGGTGATTTACACTGCCAATTGACAGGAGCGATTTAAAGGACACAGACACCAATGGAAAGAATGGTCTTCTTATTTTACAATGAATATTAAGATAATACAAAAGTAAAATTATACATTCAGTAAAACATGTACTTTGCTCTAGCAACAAGCAAAAATAAGCAAGGTAGTGTACCTAGTCATTACTTTGTGAGAGAAAGGATAGTGATTGAGAAAGTTAGATCCGTCATCAATCGCCTAAATACTTCACCGTCACCCAGAGTCCGTAGTTGCTGGGAAGCTCTGTTTCACAGTGAGGACCTGAAGAACCCTTCCCAGCAATTAGCAAAATCCTACATGATGAGTCCACCCGTAGGTGAGGCCTGCAAATTTGCCCTGAAAGTGGGTCCAGCTTTTATAGGTCCAAATCAGCAAGTCAGTGTGACTTGAATGTACTTTTAGCTCAGGAACACCTGAATCTGGTGGCGTGCTTGCTGACCAGCCAGGGCCAGGGCTTGGCCAGAGCCCAGGCCTTGGCTGGGAGGATTTTCCTCTAAAATACCCTACAAGCAAGCCTCTATTCATGTTAGCTGGGAAAATTTCTTAAAATGATACGTTTCTTGCTGGTAACTACAGAAGGTTATGTGAAAGTTTTTAAAGCAGGGGTTTGGTGTTAAACAGTGGGTATAAGCTCTTGGTCATCTCTTTTTAGCTAAATAATACTGATGGTGTCAGTAGTCACACAGTGCTTGGGATCCATCTAGTAAGTCAGCTCTGGCTTAGGCCTACTGCTCAGGCCTGAGCACATCAACTGGTTTAGCAATAAATCTTATATTTACTCAGATTTATTGGTAGCCATTTATATACACGGTTATTTGGCAGAGCTGAGGAACCGGTAAACAGCTGTTTGAAAGGGGAATGCTTTGCCAACCTTTTGCTAGTGTTGTGCTATGACATGCATAACACTTCTCAAGGTGAGTTCTCTTCACACTTTTAGTTTAAAAACACTGACATTTATTTTACAGTGTTAGGTTCTACATCACAGAAACATCTAGCTTAACCTTCAATAAAATGTTCCTGATAATAAACTTCTTAACAGAGCAAAACTTCTTTTAAGGCTCTGAAGTTCTCCCTGCCAGCAGAAACTATGCAAGGCCTTGAGAGCATTTTAAAAAGGTCTTGCAAAGGCAGTTAATGAAGTTTCTCTCTGTCAGACAATACCCTTTTTCTGATCCAGAGATCGGGCAACTGAGAGGTGTTTTAAAAACTTTTATTCCATTTTCAGTCTCATGAGAAGGGTGAGACAATATAGATGTCATAATTCATGTCATCACATTCAGAAGCCAGCTATTTCCTAATTACAATACAGTGTGTTTCTTGGCCTGTCAGCTTTTTGCTGCACCATGCTGTAGGTGCTTTAAAGCCAATCATCTAAAACTACCTCTCATGAGTCCTAGTACAAGGCATCTTTCATAGTTGTATTTCTCCAAAGTATCTAGTCTTACTTGCCAGACCATCCATTGAAAATTTTTCTTCTAACTTCATTTCTCTCTCAACAATATCTGTCCTGTTTCCATGGCATTTCTAAGTCAACATTTCTTCTCTCGGAGTTTGCATACAGATGCATACTCTGTGGGCCTTCTGTCAGGCCCTGAGAACTCTACAAATCCATTTCCCACATCTCTCTGTTAATTTAAATTTTAGTCACTGGACTTCTTTCATACTTCTTTGCTGCTGTAATCTTCTCTACAGCAATACAAGTCCCCTTTTTGTTCTGTTATAGTATGTAATACTTTCACTGTCAGACAAATGGAAGTTTAATTTTTCCTCTGTCTAGATGTATCTATCTACACAACTTTTCCTGTATGCCAGTTCTCTAGAGCAGCAGCAGTAAATTGCAAAATAATCCTCCATGGTAATGGTAGATAATGAAGGTTCAGTTAAAAAAACCTCTGCATTCACCAAACAGAAGTTAATACTGAAGTCTTCAACCTTTTTGAGTTCAGTTTGCAACATTGTCAAGTCATTTAACTTAGTTTTTTGCTTAATCCAACCAGGACAAAAACTCTAAAGGTATCACCCATCTTTATCATCTAAGGAGCATTTTCTGCACTTCTTGTGCATGTCTCTATGCTGAATGAAATCATGAAATCTGAATTTCAATCTTAATTGTTGTTGTATGGATCAAGTGTGTCCTAGAGCTGTAGTCATACTGTAGCTTCTGTCTAAACTAAATTGTACCAGAGACTTTTGCATGTGTATCTGTAGGGATGCATAAGGAATACTTACTTCAAAAGTCAGTAGTTTGATTTCAAAGCATTAGTTTTTGCATTACTAGAATTTTTCTGTTCTTATTAACAAAAGGTCAGAAAACTGTTTCAGAAACATACATTGTCCAAACTTTCAGATGTCTGAAAATTGTCTGATACTGTTCTAACAAAAGGAATCTTGCTGTAAGACTGCGATCTATTAATATTGGTACTTACAACTTTAAAATGTTTGTGATCAATGTAAATTGCTGTTGTGTGATACAGTATTATCAGAAAGTGCGCCAGGAGTGAGTTATGGAAGAAATCTTAGCATTGCATGTATATGAGAGTGTTGAGAGAAATAATACACCAGGTAAAAAACTTAACATGACAAGACGTCCGAAGATGATGTGCCTTCTCACTTTTCCAAGTTACGACCTAGATTCTAATATTTTGAATTCATATTTACTTTAATCTGATTCTAAGTTCTTAAGTTGGCATCCAGCCTTCAGAATCCTACGTGGGTCTGTGAGAATTGAAGTCAAGACAGTGCAATATACTGTGCAGTCCTTTTACAAGAGGTTTTCTTGTAAGATAGGTTTTCTTGTATGTTGCAGAATGCATGTTAATTCTCATTGTCTGAAGTTCCACAGTGTTGTGTTGCGTTTGTTTTACTCTCCCCTTGCTTGATTTGTTCTCCCTTTGTTTAAGTTGGAATGTTCTGTTTCCCCCAAATTGTAATGGTTCTGCCCAGGTTCTCCCTCCTCTCCCAGTTAAATGCCAGTCTCTCTGGTCCCCATGGCACCCAATGTATCCAGTTGTACTCCTCCCCGGTTACCCTGACAACTTAATGTATCCTTTCCCTTATTCCTCCCCAGGGCCCTGCCAGTCACTCCCTGCTCACTCCCTTTCTCCAGAAGCTTCTCTCCAGGGCTTGGAGTGATTGGCTCAGGGACCGGGACCCCTCCTCTAAGCTGTACCCATTGGACTCCCATGTGTGTCAATCTCTCGTACCCCCCTGGATTCCCATTGGTCTCTGTATTGGTTCCACCCCTACCACCCACTGCTTTTATAGCCACAAGTATCAACCCTCAAATTGGCTCCGTTTGTTGGCTTCCCTGGATACCATTAAAGCGGGACTTTGCCCCAAGCGGAGAGCGCTCTTTATTCCTGTTCATCGCAGCGATTCCAGGTCTCGTCCGCACCTGGCAGCACCTACAGCCGTAGCGCTGGGTGCCTGCTTGAGGCGCTCTCCCGAAGCCCAGCTGTCGGGACAAGTGCCCCCCCCGTGCTGCTAGCGGTTGCTGGCCAGCTAGCCTGGGCGAGTGACATCTAAACTGCCGCACCGCTGCACCACAGTACAATTTTAATTAATTCAGTGGTTTTGCTTTCTTCCTGCTTTACTGTGTATCCATCCAGTTTTTCTTTTTTTTCCCCTTTCCTTATGCCTGCTGTGGTGCTTTTCCAACTCTTCACTGTGTCATAAAACTGATTTATCAAAAGACGGAGGGTTATGGTGGTTTTGGTGGTTTGTTTTTTGGATTTGCTTTATGTGATGGGGGATTTCTCATTGTTTATAATTGGCTTATTGTGCAATTGCTTGGCTTTAGTGTTACAGCTGGCATAGGTTGAATGATAGGTTAGGCCTTATTGTCAGCTAGGAGTGGTAGAGGAAGAAAGGAAGCCAGACCACTGTTGACGAGCTGGAGGCATGACTCAACTATATTGCATATGACTGTATTAACTGGTGTATTAATTAGTACTTCTATAGTTATTGTCCTTGAGGAATTCAGTAGTTACCATGTAACAGGGTAGTCTGTGGTTTTGGAGTTTTCTGATACTTCTGAGTTTTTTCTTTTGGCTAAGATTTCTGTGCTGGTCAGTTCCTGCTAGTAATAATTGCTCCAAATGAGAGCTGCTGTTTTTGCAGATGAAGGGAACTGGGAGTTGGCTAAGGAAGAGTGCAGACTAGATAGTTAAGTATAATTTCACAAACCTGGGCTTGTCTATGCCCAACTAAGGTCTTACATGCCGATAGGGAACATCTAGTTTTTCTTGAAGTAGGAGGTAAGGTCTGATATGTAAAGGACTGGAATTGATGACACCTGCAGGAAATTGCCCTTGACAGTAAGAAGAAAACTGAGGCAGACTTACTATGTCTCCCATGTGTTACCTTACAGGAAGAGGAGGAACACCTCTTACTGGTGGCACTAGAAGTGCTGAGTTCAAAGATAAAACCATCAGCTCAAAAGATGAAATTATTAGAGAAGTTTTTATCTCTGTTGTATTTTAGATCACCAAGGAAATAATTATATTAATGCTTTGGACATAAGGTGATTGTTTTGGGTGTTATCAGTGATGAACGCAGTTGAGTTGATGCATGTTTGCTGCTGAAAATCAAATATATCAAATGTGTCAGTAGCAGAATTGATTTGTTAGTAGTACTGTTGATTTGACAGTGGCAGGAATACAGTTTTTCTTTCAACATTAGTGGTCTTTGAGACTGATGCAATTGTAATAATCAATTTTTTTTTCTTGTGTTAAGACTGCTTTCACACCCTGCAGGAGGGAGTGTAGGAGTCCTGTATAATGTTTTGATAATGCCCTGGTGTTAGGTCATGGTGGATTGTGTCTCTGCGAGTGTAATAAAGCTCAAGTTAAAGCTCGCTTTTTTACTTACTTCTAAGTCTGTGCCACCCAGGACCGTGCCCTTCGTGCCCAGCCTTTGTGACAAAAACATGTGAATGTGGACAAACAAGGTAAGAATGCTTCTACTATGCAGACATAATTTTAGTTATTAAAAACATAAGAACAGTTTAAAACTCTATATACTAATTTTTTTTTTCTTATAGTTTATTAAAAATCTGCTGTACAAAGTTTAATCTGAGCTGTGACTTGAATTTGTGGTTAAAATTATTTGGAGAATTTTATATTTTGAAAAAATCCAGTTACTTTTAATTTTTCAAGAAAGAAAGTAAAAATAACAAAAAATACTTTTCAGTTTATGATACATGTAGCTGAATTGTTTGAGCAGTCTGTAAGTTCATTCGATTTTGAAATCTCATATACTAGTATTTATTAATTTTATTTGCTAGAAGACTCCAAGAATTTAATAGAAAAAATGTTCATGTCTTTTCTATCTGAATGAAACGGAATTTAAATTATTTCATTTCAGAAATAATAATTTCAAAAATAATGTGATTTTCTCAGAAACTGTACAGAGAAGTCTATAGTGTATTTCAGACGTGGAAGCTATCTTTTCCTTACGTGTTTGGTGCATATAGTGTCATTGCCAATAGCAATGTGGTGCTGCCTATACTGTGTGTGATTACTCATAATCAGTTGGCCTGAGTCTTTAGAGTCCCTTTTTCTCGTTATGTAGAACTGATTCTGTGTAATAAATTATTTGCCTGAGTTTGTTTACAGAACCAAAAAAGCCATAAACCAATTTCAGTGTTAGATTCTTGCTCTGGAAAAAAGATTTTTTGGATTTTTGCAGTTATTGCTCAGAGTTTGAATCTAATACTACACAATATTAATTTTTCAGAAGAAGGTACTGCAGTTTCTGTGGCAGTATTTGTAGATAAAAGCACTTTGTCTTCAGCAGAAAAATTGATTACTTGTAGATGACTGAATTTTATCTTCCATAGTAATATTACCTCCTTTTATTGTTTAGGGTTTTTTGTTTGTTTTTTTTTTTTCTTTTCAAGATGGCAGATTTTTGCAGATGTCAGATTATTTCACCAGATTGCTGATTTTTGTAATAGTACATTTGATACTTAAAACCTGCTTCAAAATAGCATTTCATAGGTACTGTATAATAAGCATCCAGGGTGTATGGCATGGCATCACCAACTTAAGGATGTTTTAAAATTATTATTTCAAGTACATGTTTTACAGCCATTGTATGAGCCATCCAGAGTTGAAAAAATAGGAGAGTTGATTTTGTCACATTTTTAGACAATTTAATAAAAAACTCAGTTGTTTTCATAGTCATCTGACTCGCTGTTAAGGCCCATATCCCTATCTTCATTGTGTTCAATGGATTTAGGGTTAAGTCTTCAGAAAGATGTCTGTATTAGAAATACCTGCTTTTCTGACAGTGCAAACGAGTTCATGCATTTGTTCAAATTTTAGTGTCACCTTGGGTTGCTTTCCCCCATTTTCCTCAGGAAAAATTCTGTAGACTAACTACTTTTATAGGTGTTCTACTTTAGTGAGGTGGAAGAGGGGAAGCAAGAGGAAAACTAGGCGTGTTATTTCCTAAAGACTTTAATTAGTAAATATGCTGCCTTTTGAAGATTTTGACTTTTTACTGAAAATGCCTTTCCTTTTTTATTTAATACTGTATAGATGTCATGTAGCTGACATGCTATGTTGTCATTTCTCTACAGTCATTCAGTTCGCTGTGGTCAATCAACAAAAATTCATTGTTCTAATGTATGTGGAAATACTTTAAACTGTGGAAAGCACAGCTGTACTCAGGTGTGCCACTCAGGAAAATGTTCACCTTGCCAGTTAACAGTACAGCAAGGTAAGTACTGAAATGCTTTACAGATATCTGCCCTATACAGTAAGAACAAGGGTGTGGAAAAGATCAGTACCAAAAGGCAGGTGCCAGTTTTTCCTAAATCAAACAAAATCTATTGCTGGAATCCTGCCATGATGATTAGGCTGTTGGAGCATGTGCCTTATTAGGACTGGCTGGTGTTACTGGACTTCCTTATCTTGAGAGGGCTGAGTAATGGCCTTTCAGTAGCTAATCATTAATTTAAGAAGACAGGGACAGGTTATGCTTGTGTGAAGGATGAGTGACAATGAGCTTAAATTCCTTGTAACTACCTGTAAGGGAAACCTCTTTTCTTGGGATTTTCAAGACCAACTGAATAAAACACTTGAGTAATGTGGTCTTATCTCAATGCTGACTGTGCTTTAGGTAAGGGCTTGTACTAACCAATCCTTTTTTATCTGAATTATCCTCTGATCCTACTGATTTTTTTACTATAATTATAAGAATTAATTAGATGGTAAATGAAAGAAAAATAGAAGAAGGCACACACTCTAGAGTTCTTGTGACAAACAGCCTTGAGTTTATTCTCCAGCTTGTTTTATAGGCGCTCCAGTTACACATGTGGTTTGTTGAGGTCTTAGCCCCATCCAGCTCTCTGGCCAATGATACATCTGCATTTAGAGCTGAATGACATTGGCTGAGGGTGCCTGTGCAGATTGAATCCAACCTATCCTTGCCACCCAGGGACTCCAGGGCAACAGGAGAGTACATTTCAACAAGCTTCTCATGATTTCTGTTAAAATTTTGTAAACCAAGACTTGAATGGAAATTAAATTGACTGGGTATGTGTGCCAGTATATAAATAACTTTATGGAACAGTTTATACAGAAAAAAATAAGTTTTCTCATTTTTAAAGGTAATAATTAACTTGTTTTGTATACTGCTTTAATAACTAAACTTTCTGTGCATATAGTACCACTTTATCAAAACAAATAGTGCTGGAGTTCCAACTTCTGTAGGACAAAACTCTTACATTGATGAAATAAATGTAAAGAGGAGCAACTTCTTTATCCTTCTGAAAATTGGCTGTAACAATTTTTCACTTTTTACCTTTTTATGTTTGCTGGAGGTGTTCTGTCATTGATATTCTCTTGTATTTTCTGTGGAATATTGCTTTCTTTCAGTGTGTTACTGTGGAAGCAACTTTAAAGAAGTATTGTGTGGATCAAAGGAAGAATTCTCTGACGGTTTTGGGAGTTTCTCATGTCAGAACATATGTGGCAAGTAAGATCACTATGACTTACGCTTTTAAAAAGAAGAAGGTCATTCTATTCAAAATAACTTACTGTGATACTCTTAGATAATTCCCCTTTTAATTTTTTTCTTGTTTTCTATTTTGTTTCTTTGATGATTCTTTTTTCCAGAAAATTAAATTGTGGGAGGCACAACTGTAAGCAAGTATGCCATCCTCAGCCTTGCCAGCTCTGTCCACGACTTCCACAAGTTGTGTATCGTTGTCCCTGTGGTCAGACTCCTCTCAGCAAGTTACTGGAACTAGGATGTGTTGAACGTAAAATTTGCACAGATCCTATCCCATCGTGTGGAAAAACATGTGGCAAACCTCTGTCTTGTGGTAGCTATGGTAATTAGAAATTTCTGTATCGGAGTATTTGAAGTGTCTCATAGTGTCACCGAAAGTCAGAATAGAGCTCCTGAACACCAATACAGCATTAAGAAGTAGGCATTCTTTATGGCGGTATCAGCTGCAGGCAGGATAAGTTCACCTAGAGTCCTGCATTCCGATTCTCTGCAAGCGCATTGCTTATATACTTAAATTACATACGTGTGCTTCGCAATCTGCAGAAATCTCATACATATTATGATTGCTCATTACTATAAAACTTCTCCTGGTTTAGTCTTTTTATGGTCTTATTTTGGCTGTGTTTGCATTCCTAAGCCAGATGTACTTACTCCCCCAGTCTCTTTATCTTCCTTGCTCTGGAAGCAGGGCATGCCTGTTTCTTTGTTAAAAGTACACAGATGCAGTCTTTGTTCTTAGATTAACCCTTTTGATATCAATATTTTGCAAACAAAACAAAAAGTGGTCTTTAAATATTTAATTTCAATAAATTAATATTTTATTAGCGATTTTGAGTTTTAACCAAAATGAGTGTAAAAACCACTGTAGAGCCTGCAGTCTGGCTGTGTGTTCATAAAGGAAATAAAACTCAGCTGTGCATAAGCTTAGTATCATTGACCAGAGATGCTCCTAATAATTATGATGTTATGTGCTCTTAGATTTTTTTATATTCTTAATATTTGTGTTTTCATTTTGCTAGAGTTCATTCATACATGTGAAAGCCTTTGCCACGAAGGAGACTGTAGACCATGTTCTCACACATCAAATATTTTTTGTAGGTGTGGCTTCAAAAAAAAGGTGAGTGTGTAACCGCAAAAACAGGTAATCTTTGCTGCTTTTTTTAAAGCTGTAGAGAAAAAGGAACTGAAGAAGTATAAAGAAGTACCGTGCTCCTTAGCTGCAAAAACTTATGTTGTATACTAACTGATAGATGGTATCTAGCTTACACTGTGAAGTGGTAACATGCTTTTACTATGAAGGCAATTTTTAAAGTATTTTGGCAGAGTTTGAACAGAGTTCTATTAGTGTAAACATTCTTCAAAATTCCATATTATTCTGGAGTATTTTTGTAGCATAAGGAATTATTAGTGGTGCCAAGAGTAAACTGAGAGAGGAAAGGCAGCCTAATTAAAACTTTATAGTAATAGCTTGTAGTCTCCTCTTAGACGTTTTAGTAACAACTACATTGTTACTGATTCCTGTTCATTGTACATTTATATAGTGATCTTCTAGGTCCTCAGTTATTGTTATTTAGTAATTATTATATTTTTAAACCATGCTACTTTCTGTAATCATAGCTGTCCTGGTTTAGGGCAAATTTGTTAAAGAATCTGCAAAGGAGGGCCCCTCCAGAAAGCAAAACCCACACGGCCCCTCCCCCCAACCGGTTCGGGAAAAAGTTCCTTGGAGAGAGGTGGAAAGAACCTGTTTATTTCAGGCACAGCACCCCCCAGCACACAAAATGAACAATACTGGATGACACCGCTCTGAGAAAGATGACAAAATCAGAAAGTCTCTTTCATGGGTGGTTGCTCTGTTCTCAGTCCCTCCGGCGCTGGGGCAGCTGCTGCAGCCAAACGGTGCAAACCTTCGGTGTTCCCAGTCCCAGTCCGGTGCAGGTTCAAGATGGTTGAAGAAACAGGAGAGGATAAACAGTCCAGGAAGGAATTTGGACTGTTTAGCTAAACTAGCTAATAAGCAGAAGCAAGAGCAGAAAAGCAAGCAAGCCAAGCAGCAAGCTGAAAAGCAAGAAGCCAAAACAGCCCTATGTGCTGCCCATCTCTGTGTCCCTGATAAGAGAAACCCAAACAAAACTTCCACTCTTCAGAGCCGGTCTTAAAGGCACAGAACATATGAATGGGGATACAAGCATCATAACGTCACCCCAGGACAATAGCTTTGAAATTTTTGGCTACTATGACAGAAGCTTGGATGACTTTTTTGACCTGTTATATATCATCTGCAAGTAGAGGTGGTTTCTGAATATATGTAAGTCTGTAGGTGCATGGAAATTACTGAGAGTTTGCTAGCAGTTGGAACGGCTTTCTCCTAGAAGTTTGCTGAAGGTAGTTATGGCATAGAAGGCTTTAGATTGCATTTTGAATCTTGAAATAAGGTAGTGAGGTTTTGGGTTTAGTTTATGAAGTTTCTCACACACCAGAAAGATTCTTCTATAAAAAGAGTTAACTACAGTGATAATTTTAATCAATTATGAAAAATGTGATACACAGAAATGACAGCTTAGAATATAAAGTTATTGTGAATGCTTCAAATATCAACAACATTATTTTCATCCATTGCATTTTATTTTCATGTTGAGGTCTTTAGGTACACCTTTGTAGATCGTAACTTTAGGCTTCTTCCTTTCTTTTGTCAGACTTGGGTTTTTGGGACGTTTGGTCAAAGCAGAAGTTTATGCACTCCTGTCAGTACTCTCTGGGAGATCTCTATTGGTTTCCATCACATAGATTTCTGGTTTCTTAGGACAAGCCTGATTCTCTCAGTTTACGGTGACACTTAAAACTGCTGAATTAAGTGGAGAATACAAAACTACATTTTTTAAAAATTGGTATTGAATCTTTAAGGAACAAATACTGTGTTCAAAGATTTGAGGATTTTTTTCCCAGTTTTTATTTCACTTTTGTATACAGATGTTTTATACACATGAAAACTGAGTTGTACTTCTTTTTTCGTGTGACCAAATGTTTTCTAGATAAGTATGTTTCAGTTGTTTCATTTATTTTAATCTAATGGCTGCTTGTTTGTTTCCTAGGAAATTCCATGTGCTCTTCTCAGAAATAAAGGTACAAGATAACGATGCATACATAATGTAAAGTTTTTTAAAACTTATTACGGCTCATAGTAGTTTGGAGTTTGATTGACAAAATCGGAAAATAGCTAATCTGTACTGCGTCTTATATCCATGCTTCCATGCTAAGTTGGTAATTTCTGCTGCTTGTTCATGGTACTGGTCATGCTGCTATGTTTGGGAGAAGGTTTGAAATATAAACATATTTAGTTTTCTTTAATATTTTACATAAGGAAAGGCTTCTTCACATTTGATCTCAAAGATTATATCTGTTTTATTTTGAACAGTTTCTTACACCACCTGTCATATTCAATAGGTTACCATCCCCCTCCTACTCTCCCATCATCCTGTATAACTTTTGGTCAACTTGCACAGCTCAGATTCAGTGTAATAGTTTTACTCTGATGCCTATGTTTCTGGGGAAATACAAGCTTTGATTCTACTAGACATTGTATGGTGATGATCTTTGCGTCAGAGTGTTCCCATGTGATGCTTCTTGGTATTCAGGATATAACATCTCAAAATTCCCCTTAGTGAAATCTTTACTTGATTGACCTCTAGCTACTGAGGTCTACAAGATACATAAGGGAGTAATATGCTTATTTTCTAATTTGACCTTTTGTCTATGAAGACTTTGCTCTTAGGGAATCCAGAAATGATTCCCTTTTGTTAGCTGTTTATGGTAATAAGGATGTTCTTTGCTAGCAGTAATTTCATGAGCAAATAGCAGTAGTTGTTTTTAGCTGACTAAAACAGCTAAAACCACCCCAGTTTAAGCAGTCTTAAATTGGATGTTTATGGTACTTCAGTGTATCAGAATATCCTGTTTTCTTTGTTCTGTTGTGTGGAGTTTATGGTGTGAAGGTTAAGGAGAAATTAACTAGCTTCATGGATTCTGCTTTCCAAAATCCTTTTGAGTAAGAGTTTCTTTAAAGAAAGGCAAGTGCCCACATGGGGATAATTGTGAGGCAGAGCGAGTAGTTTAAAAGTTTGCTTGCTGGCTTACTCTGTGTTAGTCTCTCATAGACCATGCCCTGCAACAGCCTTAGCGTAGTACTGTAATTACAGGTTTTATTCTCAGCATATGCAAAGATCTAAAAGTTAGGAATTTGGGGGGATTTTCTTTTTAATAGCTGCTATTACATTCATGTGTGACAAGCGATGCAACAAGAAGAGATCATGTGGACGACACAAGTGTAATGAAGTTTGCTGTGTGGTAAGTGTACCTCTGGTTCTATAAAATTGCTTGATGTGATGTGTATTTAATTTTGGTTGTGATGTTAATAGTCTTTTTTTCTTTTGTATCTTTCCAATTTTGTGCATCTTCATTCTCTATTTGCTTTGTTGGTTATGCTCACAAAGTTTGCGGGTGTGCATTTATTTTGCAAGTTTTGTTTTATAGGTATCATTATAAAAGTAAAGCCAAATTTCAGCCTAAATGCAGTTAAATCAGTGTAAAGGTGTTTTTTGTCAATGCAGTGATTTTCAGGGAAAATGGAGAGGAAAAACATATTACTTAATAGGAGAAGCATAAACCTTGTAGCTGTGTTTGTAACAGAAGTCTTAACAGAATCTGCATTAAAAATTGTATATTCATACAGTGATAGAAAAGCTGTATAGATTTGGCCTAAGCTATTTTTTGCACTATACAGTTTTGTCTATCTATTATTAGAAGTAGATTGGAACCTCAAAGAGGAAAAAATAACCAATAGGGCTTATAGGTAAATTCTGCTTTTTCTTTTTTGCCATTTCTTAGGACACAGAACATAAGTGCTCTTTGGTTTGTGGTCGTAAACTCAACTGTGGGCTTCATAGATGTGAAGAACCCTGCCATCGTGGCAGTTGTCAAACATGCTGGCAAACAAGTGAGTTATGTGCAAAAATACATAATTGTCTTTTATTCTAGGAATACATTAATATCTCTGTATAGCCCTAGGCAGTTAACGTGGTCTATTTCACACTGGTGAAAAAGGAGAAAGGTGATGTAGATAGTAAGGATACTGTTTACAGATTGAAGTGGCTTCGCTGCACTAGTACATGTGTCTCTCCTGTATTATATGTACATGGACATAGTCAAAGACCTCCATTTTATGGAGACCAGCTTTTCATGGAATCATCCTGGGAAAGAGAATGTGCTAGAGCCTCTGAAGCTCACTGTGCTTGAGTAAGCATTGTAGTCTGTCTTAATAGCCTATGAATATGATGCATGTGTTGACTGCATCTCTCATTAGAAAAATAAATATTTCTGTGTGCAAACATTTCTCTTGACAAAGGAAAATAGTAATCTTAATGTCTCAGAGGTCCTGTTAGTAACTTCTGGTCTAGTTGAGTCAGAATGCATGGATTTTTCTGAGCAGTTGTTTTTCTTCAGTGAATTCTGTGAGTTTAATATTAAAGGTCATTAAACTTATCCACATTGCTGCAATGTTTTTGAAGGTTATATTTCACTCTCAGATGAAAGGAGACCTAAGGATTGCCTCCATTGTTAAATGGGATGCCTCCACTGTAAACTGCTCCACTGTTGAATGTGATAAAATCTAGAGGTCAATCTTCCATGCTGATTTTTTTTTTCTGAATACGGAAAAAGCAGTTATGTACTTCAGGAACATGATTATGATGTTAATTTGGCTTAAACCTCTGTGCCCCTGAAGTTTCCCGTTTGAATCTGTCCAGAGGTAAATCAGCTAAGCAGTATCTTTAAAGATTTCTTACCTGCTTTCTCTGGACACTGCTTGTTGAGATTACAGAGGCATACGTTATGTGGTCCTATATGATTCTGACCCTGTAGTTGGTGGTCAGTCTTTCTCAGCACTCCCAAGGGCCATTCTTGACTCTGATTCACCTGTCTAGCCAACACTTTGCAGGTGGTTTATATCAGCCATGGTATCATATGCCATGGTATGGTCAGCTGTAAGTCATTTGCCTACTCAGTCGATTGAATTTCTTGTCCCTGCTTTTATCTCCATTACTGCTTTTGCTAGGAATGGTGAGGACTGACATCAAGGTGCAATACTAGAGTGCATCTACACCTCTGTGTGCTTCCCAGGTACTTTGCTTTCCTGTGCAATTTCCTCAGTGCTGATAAGTGTGGTCCCTTTCTTGTGCTAGGGTTTCTTTATGCATGCACAGTCTGCTTCAAGACAGGAATACATCTCTTGGGGACAATAAATAATGTCAGCATTAGAGACAGTGCATTAGGAAAACAGAGTTTTCAGATACTGTATTTCTGCCCTTTGGATCAGACCTTTCTGCACTCTGTCCCCATTACCCTGATTAGTGCAACTAAGGGACTTCTCATTATAAGATTCTTTACTTGTCATTTCTCATCAATAGCAGGTGACCAGTGTAGCTGTCTAACATTGTGGTTCTCCAAAGACCTTGGAAGATTGTTTCAAGGCCTGTAGTGAGGGACAACAAAGCTCTACTCTTTCCCATGCTTCCTTTCCACAGGACATTCTGAATCTTTTCTGTTTTTGCTTTCTACTTCTTACTTCTAACATTTTGTTCACCCTAGCATTCTTATTTGCTGTAATTTACTGTAATTTAGTCTCCTTAGACAAAAATTGCAGATTTTTTTTACTAACTGCTGTACTTTAAAATACATGGGCAAATGAGTAGGATCTGGCCTGAGATTTAACTGATGGGACAGATTTTAAAAAATAACCAGACTTGAGAAATTTCTGAACGTAGCAAAAATCATTGAAAAAGTGAAAGAAGTTTCAGATAGGAAATTTCACATCTATTCTTCACCAAAAAGGGTGAGAGATGTCTGAGCTTCACAAGTAATTGGATGAGTGAGGTATAGGGAACCTTTTTGAGAACAAAATTTCCCAAGGCCAGGTAGTTGTGATGCTGATGTAACCACACTAATAATAGCAGAAGTAGCAGATGTGAGTACAGATGTAGCTGAGTGGCCAGTGGCTGTAGTGGGTTTGCATCCAGTGTTTGGAAGCAAGGGGCTACTGAATTGGCTTCTGATTGAAGCTGCCAGAAGCTACCCATGTCCAGCAGAGTTAATGCCATCTGGTTCTAAGATGGATCCACAACTGGCCAAGGTCAAGCTGATGAGGAATAACAGCAAAACCTCTGTGAGAACGTATTTAAGAAGTGAAAAAAAAATCATTGAACAGATGTTATTGCAGCCAGAGATGAGAGGAGGCAACAATGCAGACACTTAAGATCAGTGAAAAAGGAGGTGGAAGAGGTGCTCAGGTGCTGAAGCAGAGCCACTGTTGGGGAAGACCATGGTGAAGCAGCTGTGGCCCTGCAGCCCATGGAGGTCAACAGGGCTACAGAGATTCAGCTGCAGCTCACAGGGGAACTCCACACTGGAGCAAGTGGATGCCTGAAAGAGGCTGTGAACTCGTGGGAATCCTGTGCTGGAACAAGCTCTTGGCAGGGACCTGCAGACCTGTGGAGAGCAGAGCTCGCACTAGAGCAGGTTTCCTGGTAGGACCTGTGACTGGTGGAACCCACATTGGACCAGGTTTTGCCTGAAGGGCTGCACCCTTTGGAACAGTGATCTACAGTAGAGCAGTTTGTGGAGGACTGTTGCATGCAGGATGGACTCCTGTTGGAGAAGTTCATGCAGACCTCCCCATGGGAGGGACCCAGCTGTGGAGCAGGGAAGGACTCTTCTCCCTGAGCAGCAATGGGAAAAATATGTGATCAACTGCCCCCCTTCCCCGACCCCTGCAGCCTGGGAAAGAGGGAAGGGTAGGGGAGAAGTGTTTTTAAGATTTATTTTACTTCTCATTATCCTCTGATTTTATTAGAAATAAACTCAGTTAGTATGCCCAAGTGGCATTTTGTTTTTCACATTATGGTATTTGGTTAGTGACCTCTCCTGGTCCTTATCTCAAGTCATTAAATTTTCTTTCCCCTGCCTGTGGGTGGGAGTGATAGAGCAGCTTTGGTGGGTGCAGGGCATCCAGACAGGTTCAAGTCACTTTAATGGGGGAAAAATTATTTTGTTACTTTATTTGGGAGGAATCAAGTGGATGCGTGGACAAATGGAGTGAAGGCAAAATAGACACCATTTGCACAAATGAAGCTGTTGGTCAACTTACTTACCTGATAGAGATCTGTGCACCTCATGTCCATTGTTTATCCTGTCATAGTTAAGATTTAATATCTTTCAGTGTAGTCTCATTCTCTGTTCAGTGTGTGAGAGTTCTTGTGTGCCAGCAGCTGTAGGCTTGTCTGCACGTCATGGGAGCACATCATCTTTATGCTAGCAACTGAGAGACCAGATTGATGTATCCTGTGTGCGAACAGCGGGAGAATGGGATCATAAGTTATAAGGACTCCTTGATCTGGGTGCCAGCACATGGATGGATGAGGGTTTGTGTGCAATTTTCTAACAAGCTTGCTTCAAAGCTGGATTGAGTAGCTAGTAGGAGTAGATCTGCCTCTGGAAATACCCAAGGCTTCAGCCAGTACCTGGGAAAGGAGTCTGTTCAGGCATGGATATTAGGCAGCCTGTGCTAGTATTTCAGATTCATGAATGTGGTGGTGTGCATGTGAATTTGGAGTGGATTGTGTGTATGTGTGTGTCTTCACTAATAAGCTTCAGTCCTATGAGCTGAAGAGAAGGAATAGGACTTAGCTATTGGTATTCCTCTTTACTTGAACCTCATAATTCGGTTGGCTTTGTGTTAGTCTGTGTATCTGGTCATGTTGTTGCTATGTATATATTGTGTGTCTCGTCTCTCTGGAATGTGTGTTCAGGCCTACCCTAGGCTGGAGCTGCATATTGATCTAGAAGCCGTCAATTTCTGTAAAAGTGGGACAGTAGGAACATTTGGGAGTTCAATGGGTTTTGCTTTGGTAGATTAGGAAGGAAGAATCCTATGATTGCAGAGTTAAGAGTTAGAGACCTTGCTGAATTCCAAAGCTCTCTTAACACTCTCCTCTTCAGGTTAAAATTGTTGGTTTGTATTTTTGTTGCCCCTTTATTCTCTTACTTCCTCCACCATTTTCTGCTGTTTTCCACTACCTCTTTCTTTGCTTATAGACCAATCATATTCTCTTTTTGTTCTCATATCTCCTCCTGTATGATGTCAAATGTTTTCTTAGTGTTCTGTTTTTCTAAGCATTTACCTGTTTGAACTGTAGTTTGTATTCCAGTCAGTTTGCCAGTTTGTATATAGTCTAAAAGAAGCAGTGAATTGTATTAATTCTTGTGCAGTGCTTTCATTGAGGTGGTGTATGTAAGTACTTCTGTTACTTTGTTTAATACTGAGATTTGGATGTTATAGGAGATTAAAACTTGTTTCCCGAACACAGAAGATAAAAAAATGCACTCAGAATAAAATAGGTACTGCCTGAGACAGAGGACTTCCAAAACATACAAAGCTGAGTTTGAAGTATTTGGACACGTTCATAATGAGTGCTTATGAGGATCTGTGTAATAATAAATACCATAAAGAAGACTTGTTTTCTTTTGGTAATTTTCTTTGGAATCTTTATAGTACTATATTCAGGGCTTGGCAAAATGACAAAATCTAAACAACGGTCTGAAAAAGTGATGTCAGGAAATTTGGAAGACAAAATTTCGATGATTGGCCTTCTGGAAGGGAATTGAAGAGAAATCTCCCCTTTTTAAATCAAAGGTAGAACAGCAAAGCTTTCAACTTGACATGAGCATTTTGCTTGCTCTGGTTCAAAATATTGATGTGAAAGAACCACTCCAAAAGCAAAGCATAATTCCTAACCAAGTCTTCATAGTCTAATTTTCTTGTAGGAGCAACAAAAGCTAATAAATTAACTAATTTCAAATATTAGTGCTTAATATTAAGAAACAAAGCTGGAATAAAACATTTGCATGTTACGTCAAGATTTCTCATAGAGGAAACATGCAAATAGATGTAGTCATTAGGATATATTTGACTTTTTTTTCAGGTTTTGACGAGTTGACTTGTTATTGTGGTGAATCTGTGATTTACCCCCCTGTTCCCTGTGGCACTCAGCCACCAGAGTGTAAAAAAACATGCACCAGGCCACATGACTGTGATCATCCAGGTAAGTCAAGACATTCAGTTTTGATTGGGGTTTTTTGGAGTTTTTTTATTGATTTTTTATTGGTTGGTTTTGTTGTGTAGTGGGGTTGTGTGTTTGTTTTAATTTGGGGTTCTTTTAATCAAAATGTAGAAAAGTGTACATAGGTCTATTTGAAAATATATATCCAAGCCAACCAGCTAAAAACTTGCAATGAAAACTACTAATGGTACTTCTGGTGTTTTTTCTTATTAGTCACAACACATTAATTGCTGTGTTTCAAAGATCAAGTGATTTGTTGAAACAGTAAGATAATCTAAGGAACAGTTAGTTTCTGTGTTCCTTGGAAATTAATTGGCTGATCACAAAATAAGTAGTGTGGGTCAGACAGTTTCTGGCAAATTTTGCCTGAGAGTAAAACCCTACTCACAAGTTAGAAAATTATCTGCTATTTAATTTAGAGTGTATAGAGATTATTCACATAAACACTTGGCATCATAATTTTTTGTGATGCATAATCCTTCCCATAAATTGTGTAGTTTTGCACTCTCATGTGTAATAGTCTTTACTGTCTTCTTTAATGCATTCAGCTGAAGTATACTGATAAAATTGTTACGACTTTTGTATTTCTGTGGCTGCAGTGTACCATTCATGTCATAGTGAGGAGAAATGTCCCCCCTGTACCTATCTCACTCAGAAATGGTGTATGGGCAAGCATGAAGTAAGTCTGGACAATTAATGGTTTTGAATGATAAACAATTTTTTATGACTGTAGGCTTAGATTTCTGTGTCGTCTTTGAAATGGAA
The DNA here is from genome assembly GCF_035770615.1 of Melospiza melodia melodia. Taxonomy (NCBI): domain Eukaryota; kingdom Metazoa; phylum Chordata; class Aves; order Passeriformes; family Passerellidae; genus Melospiza; species Melospiza melodia. Next base: position 58,782,308 of record NC_086194.1, read on the forward strand.
TATGTTACTGGAGTTGGAGTTTAATGTGATTAAATTGGAGAAGTATATCTTTATTCTATATGCATGCAAACCAACTTTATTGGACTATAGTATAAAACAAAACTCATTCTTTGACCTAAGATCTTTTAGTATTAAGATTCTTATGTGGACAGTGCCATTGAAGGTGTGAACAGTAAAAGCATTGATATTTCCATTGATAATTTTTACCGTTAGTTGTCATCTTCTTCCTTTCCTCTTTCAGCTGCGAAGTAATATTCCTTGTCATCTCACTGACATTTCCTGTGGACTTCGCTGCAATCAGATGTTAAAATGTGGAATGCACAAATGTAAAAGAATTTGTCATAAAGGAGAATGTCTTATAGATGAAGAATGTAAACAACCATGTATTATTCCAAGGCTATATTGTAATCATCCGTGTATGGCTCCCTGTCATCCTTCTTCACACTGCCCGACAACATCCTGCTGTGCAAAGGTTAGATACCTAAAGGAAATTCACTGCAAAGTCAGAGGTGAATGATATGGTTTAATTATCAGCCAGTAACAGTTGTGACATGTTTGTATATTGATAACCTAACATTTTGTCTGTAAACTTAAAATACTGATTTTTTAAAAATAAAACTATTCATCACTTTTAGTTAGCCATTATTCCACTACAATAGGCCATCTAAAATGAATAAGTTTATATCCTTCATGGCAGTAAATAGACAAAACTTTAAAAAGCTGCTCACTTATGTGATATGGCAGGTTGATCTTCAGTGTGAGTGTGGAAGAAGGAAGGAAAGTATGATATGCTCCGAAGCATCTAATACATATCAAAGGTTGGTATGGTAATAATGATTTCAATTCTTTACTGGACCTACTGCTTCACAATTTGATTATATTGCAGGTGGTAAGACTTGACTGAACATATTCAGTTCATAAGCTTTTTGACTTTTTTGTACTTTGACATGTGGTAGTTTTCACGGGTGGGGGTGGTGGTGGTATTTCCCAGAGCTTTTGTACCAGCTATGCAGTATTAGAACTCTGTGGGTTTTTTTTTTTCCCTGTTAGTCTGTCAAAGCTTGACTCTTCCATATGTGGAACTCTATTCTACCCACAGAGCCCAAATGTAGGTGATTGCAGTCCATGTGTGACTTGCTGTCCAAGTTTATAATCTTGTATGATGGAACCTAGTCAGTAGAGATGATGGATGCTGAAGAGTGATTTAAAGTAATTCTGAAATAGCTAAATTTAGGCTGGAGAGCTTTGGCATCTAAATCTTGGGTTTTAATCTTTGGCAAACTGAGCCCTACCCAACTGTATTTATTGCAACAATCTCCAGATCCTGTGTCTAAACTTAATTTTCTCTCTCATAGGAGAGAGAGCAAGGAATGGACAAGGAAAAGAAAAATGGGGCTTTGGAACTTTTGAAATGAATATAGCAAAACAGTAATAATAATAATTTAAAAAGTCTTAGGCTGTGATTGAAAGGGAGTAAAAAAAGTTAGTCTAAATAGTTGGTATGTGATCAGAATTCCGTTCTGTATCCTACTTGTTAGGCAACCAAAGTCTGAGATTCTTCCTGTCTTTCAGAGAAGGTTTTTTAGTGATGGGTTTATTTGGAACTGGTATTGGAGGGCCTTTTTTTTGTCCTAGCCCGGCCTAGGGTATGCTGCTTGATTTCTGATGAACACTGTCCATATTCACATTCTGACAGAAAATAGTTTAGCTTAGGTACTTAGTGCTACCTAATGAAAACAAGGAGAAAAATGTGCTAATTAGAAACAAAAGTTGTTGTCAGTACTAAGTTGAATGCAAGATACATGTACAGAAGTTTGGTTTTTTTGGTCTTTTCATCACTGTGAATAAAAATCAGAAGACTGGCTCAACGTTGAAATACCAGTTTAAATTGACAATTGCTTGTCATTAATGATAAGTTCAGAAGATAACATACAAGTCCAGATTTTTGAAATTCTTTCTCTGCTGTTTTATAACTTGGGCACTGCCTAAATATTCATGCAAGGAAAATGGTTCTTTAAAGCCAATGAAAGATCTTGCATGTGTGAGGTGAATGCCTATGTATTTATTTCTCTGATCAGAGCCCAAATCTAGAGGAAGGGAAACTCTACTGTTTAAAGCAGGTGTTTGTATCAGTTAAAATGTGTTCATATGTGCTTGCAAATTATTCTTGACTTGTGATAGTAACGTGCCAGCTAAGTTTGATAACTCCAGCAGTTCAGGTTCCTGAAAGATTATTCTAATTTTGTGGAGATAAGTTGGCCATTTTTCCTACCTATCACTAAACCAAAACAATGATAACAAAAACTGTAAAAAAAAAAACCCACAGCAAAGTAAAAGTCAGCAAATTAGGGGAGTATCCAAGTTTTCTGAAAAATTTTAGAGAAGCTTTGGGCTTTGTCAGTGAATGTTGGTGAAAGAATGCCCAAGGAAACAGGAAATACCTGTGCTGCTATATCTGTACATATGGCACAAATGAGTCATATAATCTAATGTCCCATTATCTAGACTTTGGCATCAACTGATTAATATGAAGTGCCTCTAAGTGATTTTTTTTGTTTTATGTAGTATGATTTTCCTTTTTCCTGATAGGTGATTGGTCTTTGAATGTGATGTAAAACATAGAGATAAACATACAGAAACAAATATATCCTTTTATTTTAATGTAACAGAAAAGCTAGTTCAAGAGGATACAATGTTTCATTTTTAGGAGTTTGTTTGAAAATTTTGTGGGATTTTTCCATAAAAAATTCCTGTGTATTTTAGTTATACAAATTTAAGCAAAGGAGACTGGGAAGACTTGTTATTGAAGGGAATTTGGAAGAATCTTTATAAAGAAAATGGTAATGATCTTGGTAGGCATTTTGTCCTTTCCTTGTGGATTGTGTTAAGCATATTTTCCAAGCAAATTTCTAAGTACTTCGTAAATTCACTTTACAGATTTTAGTTGCATACAGTCAGGGAAAAATCAGATAAAATGATGGTTAAAGCTATATGGTCAGCTGTAGCTTGTATAATTAGCAAGTGAGGAGAAAGATTATTTGCCATGCCTAATTTCAACTTGCATAAGAAGCACATCCATTTGTTAGTGTTACTCCTAGTTGAGGGAGATGAGAGTAGACTCTTGATTTATGTAACTAGATCAGGTTCCTAAAACTTGGTGGTGTAGAACTAGAATTCCAATCTAATGAGAAGAAGATCAGTCTGTCTTACTTCTTCCACCTAGATGTTAAATCTGCACCCTTATATACCTTTTCAGAAGTTTATGTGTTGTTTTAAATGAAATCTACCACTCTCTTTTTCAGAATAGCTGCTATATCTATAGCAACTAAGCTAACAGATCTACAGCTTGGGGATTCAGTGGAAATCAGTAGGCTTATTACGAAAAAAGAAATGAAGCAAGCCAGGTAAGGAGATAGATGTAGTAACATATTTGAAGCCTTTGTGTGTACCTGAAGCATAGGTGACATGCAAAATATATTATTATGGTTATAAAAATGCTAGCTGTAGTACCAGTCTGACTCTACTTTAGCAATATGCTTAGAGTATGTTGCAGTTCTGTGGTGGTTCATTTTTCTTTCATGTAGAATGAGATCTCTGTCATTGTATGGTTGGTTGTTAAATAATTAAGTGTGGGACAATACAACTGTGGTTTCAGAGTTTTTTTTCTACTCTGCCAACACATTGGAGTTCCTCTGGATTTTTTCAGATTTCTAGACAGGGCAATAGACTTTATCTTCTGTTTCAGCAATCCATTGTTCCTTTTTGGATTATTGATAGGCCATATTTTCTCCTAGTCATTATCTTAACTATTTACAATATTTTGTATTACCTGTTTTAGAAGTTTTCATGTTTGTATTTCAGTTTGATTGGTGCTTTGGTGTTGTCATCCTGGCTGGCACCACAAACCTGATTTTAATTTTGTGACATAAGTTCTCCTGGTGTTCCTCAGGACTGAAATATCTTGTCCCTTTACTTATAGTATAATTTCTTTATGAAGTGGTCAACTTTCTCCAGCATCCTTCTGTCAGAAACTTGACTTACTGAAGTCTTTGCTTTGAAGTCCCTAATCTCTGGTTTTAGTTTATATCTGTTATCATGTCTTCTTTCTTTATATTACATTTGATTATTTCGGTGTCAATCTATTATGTGTGTTAAAATCTAATGTTCTTTTATATTGTGTAAAGTCAAAATAATGACATTTCCCATATAGTTGCTTCATGATTTCCTGTACCAAAGCCAGTGCCAGCATACTTAAGAACTTTGGCTATTGTGTTGCAGTCACTAACACATATCTTTCTGTGTGGACGCACACTGCCCTTTCCTTGAACAGTTGAAATTACCAGAGATGGCTTTTCTTTGTACAAGTCTTTCCTAATACCATACCTAAACTGTTGTAGGTAGCCTTTATTTGCAGAATCACTAGGTTGGAAGAGACCTTCAAGATCATCAAGTTCAACCTGTGCCCTAACACCTCAACTAAACCATAGCATCCATTATTTTTTTAAACACATCCAGGGATGGTGACTCCACCACTTCTGTGGGCAGACCATTCCAGAACTTTATCACTCTTTCCATAAGAAACCTTTTCCTAATATCCAACCTATATCTCTGTTGGCACAGGTTAAGACTGTGTCCTCTTGTTCTGTCAGTTGCTGTCTGGAGAAAGAGACCAAACCCCATCTGACTACAACCACCTTTCAGGAGGTTGTAGAGAGTGATAAGGTCACGTCTGAGTCTCCTTTTCTTCAGGCTAAACAACTCCAGCTCCCTCAGTTGTTCCTCATAGGGCTCGGCTTCCAAGCCCCTCACCAGCCTCGTTGCCTTCCTCTGGATGCACTCAAACATCTCAATGTCCTTCGTAAACTGAGGGGCCCAGAACTTGACACAGTACTCAAGGTGTGGCCTCACCAGTGCTGAGTACAGGGGAAGAATGACCTCCCCGGTCCTGCTGCCCACACTATTCCTGATACAGGCCAGGATGCCATTGGCCTTCTTGGCCACCAGGGCACACTGCTGGCTCATGTTCAGCTGGCTGTTGACCAGTACCCCAAAGTCCCTTTATGCCTGAGCAATGTACAGCCACACCATCCCCTGTAATGTTGCAGAGGGTTATTGTGGCCAAAATGCAGGACTCTCCTCCTAGACTTACTAAGTGTCATCTTATTGGACTCTGCCCATACATCCAACTGTTCCAGATCTTGCTGCAGAGCATTCCTGCCTTCCAGCAGATCAACACATGCTGCCAGCTTAGTGTTGTCTGCAAATTTACCAATGGAAGACTCAGTCCTCTCATCCATGTCATCAGTAAAAATATTGAACAAAACTGGCCCTAGCACAGGCCCCTGAGTGACACCACTCCTAACTGGGCCCAGCCATCCAGCTAGTTTTTAACCCAGCAAGAGCGCTCCTGTCCAAGCCCCATGGGCTGCCATCTTCTCCAGGAGTACGCTGTGGGAGACAGTGTCAAAGGCTTTGCTGAAGTTCAGATAGCCAACATCCACAGCCTTTCCTGCATCCACTGGATGGATGGCCTAGTCATAAAAAGAGACCAGGTTAATCAAACATGACTTACCCCTCCTAAACACATGCTGGCTCGGTCTGATAGATGCCGTGGCTGTCCTGTTAGTGCTGCGTGATGACACTCAGTATAAACTGTTTTATCATCTTACTGGGTACTGAGGTCAGGCTAACTGGCCTATAATTGCCAGGCTCCTCCTTCCCACCCTTTTTGTAGATGGGCGTCACACTGGCCCACTTCCAGTCATTTGGAACCTCACCAGTGAGCCAGGGCTGCTGGTACATGATTGAGAGCAGCTTTGCAAGCTCATCTACCAGCTCCCTCATCACCCTGAGATGGATCCCATCTGGTCCCTTAAATTTATGAACATCCAAGTGGCTCAGCAGTTCTGTGACTGCCTCCTCCTGCATAATAGGGGGGGTATTCTGCTCCCTGATACCATCTACCAACCCAGGAGACTTGTCCTGAGGACAAGCCATCTTCCCACCAAGGACTGAGGTAAAGAAGGTGTTATGTACTTCCACCTTCTCCTCATCTGCAGTTACTAAGTTCCCTCTCTCATCCAATAGACAGCAAAGGTAGGTCTTACCCTTCCTTTTGCCGTTAGTATATTTGTAAAAACATTTTTTATTATCCTTTACAAAAGTTGTCAAATTAAGTTTGAAGTGAGCTTTGGCCTCCCTAGTTTTTTTTCCTACATGTCCTAGCAACCCCCTTAAATACTTTCTGAGAGCCCTGACCCTCATTCCAAAGATGATACATCCTCTTTTTATTCCTAAGTCCTTTCAAAACCTCGTTGTCCATCCAGGCTGAACATTTGCCTTGTCAACTCATATTTTGGCACACAGGAACAGTCTCTTCTTCTGCCTTCTAGATCTCTGTTTTGAAGCACACTCACCTTTCCTGACTTCCTTTCTTTTTAGGGTTGCTTCCCAAGGTACTCTCTAAATAATCTCCTAAATAGGCCAAAGTCTGCCCTCTGGAAGTCCAGTGTAAAAGTCTTATTGAAATCCTCCTGATTCACCGAATAGCAAGAACTCTGTAATTTCATGATCACTGTGCCCCAAGTGGCCTTCAGGCTCCATATCTCCCACCAGCCCGTCTCTGTTTGTAAACAATAGGTCTAACACAGTCCCTCCCCTGGTGGGCTTACTCACCAGCTGCCACAAAAAGTTGTCCTCCACGCACTCTAAAAACTTCCTGGACTGCCTCTTTTCTGCTGTATTAAGTTCCCAGCAGATGTCTGGTAGGTTGAAGTCGCCTACAAGAACAAAGGCTGGTGATCTTGAAACATTCTCCAGCTGCTCATAGAATAAGTTGTCCACCTCTTCTTCCATTTCGGGTGGATGATAAGACTCCCATTAGGATGTCAGCCTTGTTGGGGTTACCCTTAATTCTTACCCATAGGCATTCAACTTTGTTGTAATTAGTTTCAATACCCATGGGATCAAAAGCCTCCCTAATATAAAGGGCCACGCCTTCGCCTCGTCTCTATTTCCTGTCTCTTCTAAAGTAGCCATCCAGTGCAGCGCTCCAGCCATGTGAGTTGTCCCACCATGTTTCCATGATGGCGACTACATCATAGCTTTCTTGCTGTACCTTGGCTTCCAGTTCTTCTTGTTTGTTACCTGTGCTGCATGCAATAGTATATATGCAGCTCAGCTGGGCTGCTGATTTCACCCCTAACTCAGGCTTACCACCCTTGGGCCTTCCAGACAGCCCAACTGCATCCCCTTCCCCCTTCAAACCTAGTTTAAAGCCCTCTCAATGGCCTCTGCCAGTTCATAAGCTAAAATCCTTCTGCCCTTAACAGGGAGATGGAACCCATCCAGTTCCAGCAGCCAGGTGCCACAAAAGTTGCCTCATGATCAAAGAACCCAAAATTTTGCAGATGACACCAACCCTTGAGCCACTTGTTGACAATGTGGGCTCTCCTCTTCCTTTCAATGTTTTTCACTGCCACCAAAGGGACTGAGCGGAACACTACCTGTGCTCCTGCCCTATCAACAACTTGATCCAGTGTCCTAAAGTCCCTTTTAATTTCCCTGACACTCCTCTTTTCATGCCAACCTGGAGTATCAGCAGTAGGTAATAATCAGAGGGCTGAATCAGCCCAGGGAGCCTCTCAGTAATATCCCGTATGTGGGCCCCAGGGAGGCAGCAGACCTCCCTGTAGGATGGGTCTGGTTGACATATGGGGCCCTCTGTTCCCGTCAGAAGGAAATCACCCACTACAACTACCCTTCTTATTTTATTAATATCAGAGGTGGTGATCCGTCGGAATGGATCATAGAAGAAGAGTAATTGGGAGGCCAGCTGGGCAGATAATTTTCTTCTACGTATCTGGCTGACCCTCTAGATCCAGAGCCTCATACCTATTCTGAAGTGGCACCTGGGCAGGTGATAGGAGTTGGGAGGAATTTCTGTTATCTCCCTGAGTAGGGACCCATTTCCACTCCCCTTCAACCACCAGGTGTCCTCCTATTGCCTAACAGTGAGAGTCATGTGAGTCCTCTGACTTGGTGGGCCTCCCTCAAGGATGGATCTGCAGAACTCTGCCAATCTATTTCACTTTCAATTTACCAACATAGCATCTAGTTCAGAAGCTGTTTTCCTCAGTTCCTGTACAACCTTGGTGACTGCTGCTCCTGTTCAAGACCTGGAGAAGAGTTTGGGTCCTCAAAGATCTTTGATTATTGCTTGTTTGTTTAATTTTAGCTCTTTCTGTACTAATACGATAAAATATTCTCACACGTTCTTGTTACTTCTTTAGGCTGTGATAATATGACACCAACATGCTACAGTTTGAAAAGTATGATGGGCAGCAGTGATTCTAATTTTAGTTTTCTTTTATAATTCAGGTTGCAATGTGACGAAGAATGCTTAGCTATTCAGAGGAACAGGTGGGAAATTAACTTGCTTCCTTTTTTTTTTTAACAGAAGTAGTCTAGTTTTGGAAAGGTAATGCTATGTAGAGAAGAAATCTTTTTCTTCATGACCTAGAGAACAGATAAATGTGGAGATGATTCCTGTTATAAAGATCTATATTGAATGATTAGAAATCTTGCTAGAATATTCTAGCTCTAAATGAGTAGTTTCAAATGTACAGACCTTATATTTTGCAAGCTATTAATTAGTATTAGTAACCTGTAACTTAATTCTTCTATAACACGTGGAAGATTGGGGGGGTTTATATGGGGTTTTTTTTGTTTGCTTATGTTTTGTTACATTTTGGTTTTTTTTTTTCTCCCATCCTCAAATTCAGGTGTCTTGCTGAAGCTCTTGAAATAGATGATAATTCTGATCCTTTTAAAACCCGTTCTTCTGGACCAAAGTACAGTGACCTTTTAAAAGAAGACGCAAGGTATGTGTTTTAATGATGGCAGGTGTCATAAATCAACAGTGTTGAGAGCAAGATGGAAAGTGCAGAACAGTTCTATTTACTCTTCTAAAAATAGCTGCCTTGGCATTAGAAGACAGTTAAAGCAAAGAAGTTGATATGCACTTCTCAGGACCTCCCAAATGAGAACCTGAAAAGTAAAATTGCCTGACAGGTTACTTTTTTTGGTAATCAGACCAGATTTTAAATGGTAACATGATTTTACACCTTTCTCACTATGAATCAGTACCTGTACTTTTCACATCTCTACTGCTTTTACTCAGAACCAACTTCTACTTCAGTGCTCCATTTCAAAACAAAGACAAAAGTGATGACTAAATAATGAAATTATTATTATAATTATAACATTTAGATTATCACAGCCTACTGTTCTTTCTACCAGGTCCCATTTCTTTTTTTGCCTTACTGCTTTTATTTTAAAAATAAAGAAATGGAATTATTAAAATGTTGGATGCAGAGCAAAGACTATGCCAGTGTGACTGCATAGAGGATTGCTAGACTGAAACATCCTAAAATGAGGCAATGGGGAATCAAGGTAATACCAAAACCACCACACCAATAAATACTTTGTAATCTGGAATGACAAGAAGGTATCAGACACATTTTTTAAAAGATGTTGAGATGATGTGTCATCTGAGAGTTTTTACTCTTGTGTTTGTAGGCATGACATTAGGTTTTACCACGTCTAAATTTTGTAGAACAGCTTAGTATGTTTTCTTCTTCCTCCAGTATTCTAATGCTGCATAAATTTCATTGTTTTGTAAGGATGTTTGCTACTTGAAAATCCTTTATTTAATTTGCTGATACTTTGAAATAAGTGAAAATTTTACATAAGCAACCATTCAGAATTTAAGAGTAAGTTACATCTTCTTTACTTCCAACTGATGAACCTACTGCAAAATAGGAGCTGAATGTTTTCATTGTGGCGTTGCTGTTTTATTAGTTATTTGCATTTAAAAGTGCTGTTTTATAAGGACTATTCTCTTAGTTGTGTGTAGAATATGTTTCGCTTCATCTTCTTCAGAAAACACAGCACACATTTTCAGTACAATAAGAAGGGGAAAGTTTTGCATTGTGTGTATAGTCTTCTGTGGTTTTTTAGAGTACAGTTCTGTCTCGTCTTTCTACCAGCCACTACCCATAGTGCAAATGTTCATCTTTCATGTACAGAACTGACCAAGATCATGCACTGTACTGCAGATGGTCAAACAGATACCTTGAAAAGTAGCCTTAATGCTTTCACACTCCTCATTCTTTCTGTGATTTTACTTGTGTTTCTTTTGTAGCCTCTTTACACTACTGGTAATTTACAATAAACAAATACACCAAGGTTATTCTTACTGAGTCATAGCTAAAGTAAAAGTTTTTGTTAATCTTCCAGTCAATTACTTTGTACATTGAATTAGTGGATTTCATTTATGTAGTATTACAGATAAATGAGTTTCTACTTAAAGTAACATAGCTCTCTTTACAAGAGCAACAATTTGTGAATCTTTGGCTTTATGAATATTTTTCCTTGACTGCTCCTGGTCATCTTTTGTCTCAGTAGTGTAGCAAAAGATTTGTCTTTCAAGATGGCAGGATCCAGATATTGTATCTTTTACAGTATGTTTTTCAGGTGGCTCAGTATTCTGAATAATTTCTGACAGATTAATTTATTCTTGCTTGAGTGCATCACTCCAGTAATGCAGGAGTTCAGGGATTGTGACTTTCTACAGAGCATAAGTTACATGCAGGATTTTAGAATGATTGAGAAACATGAGAACTGTCTCCCTGTGCATTCAGAGTCATTGCCTCAAGAAGGTAGCAGCTACCAAAGTCATTAGTAGAATCTCATATTATTTTCTTTAGGCAATTAGTTGATCTGTGTAGCTGATACATTATCAAAAGCTGAAAGAAATGTATACCTAAAAATGAAGAAAACTTGAGAAAGCTGTAAGAATTCCTGATTTTGAGGTGTAATCTTTAATTACAGAATCCTAAAGCTCCCAAAATGCAGTACAACTCCAGGTAACAGGAAGAAGATGAGCAAGCGTAAGCCTGCCAGGATAATATGTCTCCTCTGTAGGACAGTGGTAGGAGAAGGGGGCACCAGGAATAGCATGGTAATGCTAATCTTGCTGATGTGTTTGTCAGGATCTGATAAGGAGCCAAGTCTCTCCACCATATAGCTTTACATGAGAAGATACTCTGCTGCCGAGGGGAATCCATCTTGTAGCGTAGAGATGGCTACCAACTGAGCACAGATCAGAGGGTACAGTTCCACTGGCTGGACACCTCAGCACAAGTATCACTGTTCAATTGGACATTGATGATGTTGAGGCTGCTATTTGATGAATTAAAACTATTGGAGAAGGAGAGATGCCACTGAGCTGACTCTCTATTTTACACCATGGGTGTCTGGAGATCCCTTTCTTTTTAACTCTACCCAATTCAAATCCTTTTTCCAATTCTCTCAGTGTTATTCTTCTGTCTAATGAAGACCAAGGAGTTCTCGTAGCTACATTCAGTGCCTGTGTATTCTTGCTAAACCTTGAAGATTTGTTTACTAGTGATGGGCTAAATCCATCGTATCTGATCAAGTGCTGTTGGTAGCTGAGCTATTCAGTGTTGACATTCCGCACATTTGTTTGAGACCATTTTTATGGTCTTGATGATACATTGACTTCAGTGCCCAGAACTTTGGTAGGTCATCTACCAAAGATAGTTGTACTTGCTTTGGTAGGCGCTTCTTAACTGGACAAATTCTGACATCATTCACAAAGTAGTACTGTGTTGGTATGGGATAGTGCCTGGGTTTTGAAGAATTACTTACTACTAACCAGCTTTGAGATATGAAATCTTCATGCAGTCTTTTTTCCCCATGGAGATGGTGGCCTAACAAATAGCAACCTTACTTTTAAAGTTAGTTTACCTGCTTATTTAAGAACAGAGCACAAAGTTCACCTTGACGTGAAAGACTCAAAGAACTGTGATGATGGTAGTTACCAAAAAATACTTCAAACAAATCCTTAGTATCTCACATCAAGAATGTTTTATTTGCTTGCCAATAGCCTTATGCTGCTTCTTGAATTCTTCATAATTTGTTTTGCTAGGGGAACTGAAGATCAAAATCAGTGAATTTGTCTTGGAAAAGAATTCCACTTTGTTTACCCTATCCCCATTTTTGTGTCTCATCATATCTTGTAATTAAGTAAATTAATGACACGTAATTTAAAAACACCAAAATAGCAACTTCAAAATCTACATTGTTCATTTGAAAATGTAGGATTGTATTGTCAGACAGTAGAACCATGTCATAGAATTTTATTATTGGTTGCAGTTGTTGAAGAGGAAATAATTATTTTTGTAATAGTGATGACACACTAACAGTCTTTTGATGTGAATGAAGCTTTTGCTTGAGTCATTTGTGTTCATGTTTTTTTCATTTTGTTCTTGTTGAAAAATACTACAAAATATGAAGATATTTTATCTTTGTACACTCTTGCCTTGTTAATCTAGAATGCTGTTCTTGCAGGAAGGATATAAAATTTGTCAGTGACATTGAGAAGGAAATGAGAATGCTTGTGGAAGCTGTGAATAAGGTCAGTGTTCATATATGAGTTTGATATTACTGAACTTTATTAATACTCATAGTTATGAGTTGACACTAGATCTGTTTGGGCTCCATATATATAGTGCACAGTTTATTGCAAAAAGAACAAAATTTTTGGGAGACCTAGTAGTTAAGGATTACTTTGGTGCCAAACCTTTCTTAAGGATTCAAGCAGTGCTAGGCTTTAATGCATCAATGGATTATCATCAATTTTTGGATCTCCATTAATAAAATATTGTTAAAGATGATGTTTAAACATTCCGACTTTGAGAAGGAAAGCCTTGGATCTCTGTAGTGGAACGTGCTCACAGATTTTTTGATATCTTCCTATATTTGCTAGTGCATGAGGTTGTCCTCTTTCTTCTATAAGAAAACCTGGATTCAGCCACAGTGTTTGAGAGACTCCAGTATACTTAGAGAGGTTGATACCACAGACACAATCATATGTTTTTCAGTGATACCACATTCTGCTATGTCAGGGTAGCTTGCTGCTACTCCGTGGAAGACCCAGTATATGTGATTCAAAGGACCATGTAAACTATACTAGCCTCAGTTGCCCTTAGCTCAAGAAGGAGCTAATTTTCTGTAGAAAGCATAGTTTTGAGTTCCCTAGGCCCTAAGGACAGTTACTTAACTTTACTCCTTCAAAAAATTATGGATGATGTTTCTTAAACAGTCTTGGTGCTTATCCATCTGTCTAAGGTTCTTGCCCATTGTTTCTGTCATTAGAATGAAAGACGAAAATGAGTCAGTCTGTGTCTAGTTATCAAAGGGGCCCCGTGGGGTCATCCAGTCCAAGCTCCGAGCTCAAGCAAGGTCATTCTAGAAAGAACATTGCATGGGATTGCATCTAGACAGATCTCCAGTGAGAGAGACTCCACAGTCTCTCTGGACAATTTGTTTCAGTCTTCAGTCACCTGCACAGTAAAGTTCTTTCTTATGTTCATGTGGAACTTCCTCTGTTCATGTGGAATGCCTCTTTTCCTGTTGGTTGGCGCTATTAAGGGGCCGCCTGTTAAGCAGCCAACTATTATGCTGCCCGGCTCCATCCTCCCGACACTTTATCTTCAGATACTTATTGACAAAAGAAATAATATTAAATAAAATCCTATTTGTCATCTCTTCTTGAGGCACAATAGGCCCAACTTTTTCGGCCTATGTTTGTGAGATGCTCCAGTCCCCTGTCATCTTTGTAGCCCTCTGCTGGACTTGCTCCAGGAGCTCCACTCCTGTCTTGTACTGAGGAGCCAGTACTGGACACAGAATTTCAGGTGAGGCCTCATGAGGGCTGAGTAGAGGAGCAGGATCACCTCTCATGACCTCCTGGTCACACTCTTCCTAGTGTACCATGTCATTAGCCTTGTGCCACAAGGGCACAATGCTGTCTCATGACAGCTTGTTGCCTACCAGCACCTCCGGATCCTTGTCTGAAGATCTGCTTTCCAGCAGGTCAGCCTATACTGGTGCATGAAGTTCCTCTGTACTTGCCCTTTAAAGAATTTCAGAAGGTTCCTCTCTGCCCATTCCTCCCACCTGCTGAGATCCTTTTGAAGGGCTGCACAATGCTCTGGGGTGTTGGCCACTCCTCCCAGCTTTGGGTCATCAGTGAACTTGCTGAGGAGAAATCTGCCCCTTCATCCAAGTCACTGATGAATAAGTTAAAACAATATTAGAGCCAGTACTGACCACTGGGGAGCACTGCTAGTTACAGCTTGACTCTCTGCCACCAATCACAATCCTCTGAGATCTGCTGTTCTCAGTACACCTCACTGTCCAGTCATCCAGGTTGTACTTTGTGAGTTAACCCATGAGGTGGCAGAGGACACAGTGTCAAAAATCTTCCTGAAGTCCAGGTAGACAATATTCAGTGCTCACTCCTTAACTGTCCAGGGGATAGATAGTTATTTTCTTTGTTTTCTTGTACAGTCAGATTGGTTAAGCTTGCTTTTCCTTTGCTGATCCGTACTGACTAATCCTGATCACCTTCCTGTCATCCCACGATGACCTTGAGGATGAATCATTCCCATCACCTCTCCAGAAATTGATGTGAGACTGTGTGTTGGTTTTGCATGGCCTAGTTTTTGGTAGTGGTGGAGTGGGGGTCACAGAGATAGCTTCTGTGAGAAGCTGCTAGAAACCTCCACCGTGTCCAGCAGAGCCAATCCCTGATGGCTCTGAAGATGGACATGCTTCTGGCCAAAGCTGGGCCAATTAGAAATGATGGTAATCTCTAATTACCTCTGCAATAATATATTTAAGAAGAAATCAAAACAAAGGTGGTGTCACAGTTTTGATTCCAGCTAGAGAAGAGGAGGAGGTGAAAGCTTGTGAGGAAAACAACATGGAGACACCAAGGTCAGTGGAGAAGGATGGGCAGGAGGTCCTCCAGGTGCCAGAGCTGTTAAGGTCATGGGCTCATAGGGCCCTGCTTCTTTGTTTGTTCTTTTACTGTTGATATAATAATCAGTGCTGAATCAAGCATTATCAGTCTTTGTTAACAGATAAAAAATAGAACATTGGGGTTTTATTTAATAAAGAGCATACTGATGGCATGAGGAACTTGCAGATAAATAGCTTCTTTGGTAGAGGGATGTGATTGATAAATTTGACATCTTTGTAACTATCTGCACTATTTGCATTATGAATCCAATCTGCAAAATAAAATGGGATCTGATATGAACTTTTATTTTTAAAAATAAAAATTCTGATAAAAATAATTTTGTGTTGTTTCTTGAAATTTAAGTAGAATGACTGTAACCAGGATTTATATTTCAAACTTAAAATATACCCCTATGTGGGCATGTGTAAACTTTGAGGTGATGGAAACAACAGAGAACATACACTTTAATTTTGGGAATTAAATTAATAATTTTAGATGAGCTTTCTATCAATACAGAGGTCTTACCAATTTATTTTGTCATAACAGCAAAATTTTAGAGGTAGAAACACTTTTTTCATTGTTTTTTTTTTCCCTGACTCTCCTGAAGGAAAACTTCACCTTTTTTTTTGTTTCTTTCTTAACCTTTTCTGTTGAATTCAGGGCAAGCACACAAAGAAGAGTCATTGTTACCCACCAATGAACAGAGACCACCGCAGAATCATCCATGAATTAGCTCAGGTTTATGGCATTGAAAGTGTGAGCTATGACAACGAACCAAAGCGCAATGTTGTTATCACTGCAGTGAAGTATGTAATTCATTGTTGCTTTCAAATCTTTCCAGTATAGTTTAAATAACTGGATGGTTTTTTTATCACTTAACAGATGGAGTTTATTTACAGTGCAATTTGCAAAATGCAGTAATTTCCAGTAGAATAATTTTTAAAGCAGTTTTTGAATTTATAGTTTCATGGGCTTATTTACTCAAGTAAATCTTCAGAGAAGAAAACACCATTAAAAATAAAAAAGCTAAGAAAATATTCTGCAAGATTGTTCTCCATTCATCTTTCCAGTAACTTTTGGTCATCAGCTAGATTTGAAAGAGGTATCAAAAATAATGTATGAAATAAAATTTTATGAAAACTAATTTCTAGGTTGAGCAATCATACTTAAATTTGCACCATCTTTGAAAAAATCTGGTTATTGTAACATATTTCTCCATCTATATGAACCTATCACAGAGTATACTCTCTCTTTAGCTAATGGACAGAGAGGGAACAGGAATTACTGCAAATAGAAGAGGTTTTGTAGCAAAAATGAAATGTTTTGGAGAGCACTCACAGAAGGCAGTTCATTGTAGAAAAGAAAATTAAGGGAGTACAGCTAAGAAAAAACCAAGGTGATTGCACTAAAGACGTAGTATGGGAAGACTTCTTGTATCAGAGCTTCATTGATTGTGCTCCTTGTTCAGCAGCATATTTAGTTTAGTGCTGTCAAATTGTGCCTATTTAACAACCAGTTGTTTTTAACTGTAAAGACTGACTGCAGTTGTAAGAAGTCTCTCATCTTCCATGCTATTAGAGTGCCATGAGCTATTCCTGAACTTGTTCATCATTTGGTAGCTTAGCTACAATCTTGATTTCTTCCGAGAGAGATGGAACATTACTTTGATCTTACATTGTAAAATACTTTGTGTTTCAAGTAAAGGAAAATGAGCAAAGAGTTCATATTTTAAAAATGTCTATTTAAAAAAAAAAGAAATAGGAGGGCAGAGGAGAAATTAGTGAAGATGATAAAAGGAGCAGGGCAGATGATTATGCTTTAAAAGCAAAGGGGTGTTTTGCAACTCGAGAGAGGGAGGCCTTCCTCTGTATGGTTTTAGGACAAATTGCACACTTTTTCTTCTCTTGGGTTTCCCAGGGAGTAGTCTACTGTGCAGAATGCAAATGCTTCTATTTTATTATTGCCACTCTTAAAAGACACTTGAGTGGTCTGCTGAAACTATTCTTCAGCTGCATAGCAGTATTTCTTAATTTAATGGATTATTCCAAAGCTTCTTTTAATTTTCTTTTTATTTGCCACTTCTTCAAAATATAAAAAACATTGTAGCCTCACATTAAAATAGCTCATATTCTAGAATGATATTTTTGAGTATTTCACAATGGCTTCTTCAACTCCCAGAGCTAGTAATCACCAGAAAGTCAAAATGGTTTTGTTTCATTCTATCTCAGCAATGCCTTTGTATTTCTATCATGGGCTCTTTCATGTATAAATAAATGAAAATCATTCAGGCAAAAAGACCATTCCTTCTTTTCACACTCCAGTATTTTGACATTCAAATTTAATATCCCTACACAAGTCCGTTAGAAGGGTGAGAAAGTCTCCTTGGTGCTAAGAAAGCTTCCTCCAACCAGGTTGTTTCCTATTCCAGAGATCTAAGGGCAAACTTTGCCCTCAGCCTCTGCCTCCATCACCCACAGTAAAAAGTTGGTCATATTAGCTGCATTAGAATCACTCATGTGCAGCATTGCCCATATAACCACAGAGAAGATCATTCCCAGTATTGATTGACTGTTGAGCTTAGTCTGAATTACAGTTCTGGGTGTCATTTGAAGTGTAAGACCTGTAGGGGATCCTTTCAGGTGCCTTTCTCTGTGCTTGCCTGTTGGGCATCTTTGCAGTCACCATCTTTTGAACAGTTGCCATACAAGGTTCAGAAGTAATAGCTAGACTGTTGTGATGAGAAGGGTAAAACTTTCTTTTCGAAGTACACACTTGTGTTTCACTGTACCAGTCAGTGTTTTTTTTAAAGTTTTTTACTTGGACGAGTAAAAGTTTCCTTCTTTTCCAAATAACTCTGGATTCCAGAGCCTGTTAAAGGGATGCCTGCTTATTTTTATGTAGTGGCCAGTGTTTAAGCAGCTTGTCTGGACTTGGGAAATTCTAGAAGTGGTTTTGAGGGCAGTTATTCTTGTAAGACCGATCTTTTTCCTTTTACTTCCAGGAAGAACATTAGGCTCAGTTTTTCCTCATGAACAAGGGGACTTATTAAGAAAGCCACATGCTGTCATAGTTTCATTGACACGTCCTGTGTTATTTTTTTTCTCACAGGATTTTACTTCCTTTCAGTAAGGTCAGTCTGAAAACGGTTTTGAAGTGGATACCTAGATGTACACTATACAAAATCAACAGAATCAAAGACCTAAAGAAATTAAACCCCCTGTTACCACATGGAACATCCTTATTAGATCATGGCAGTTGCATCGCAGAAAGAAAATGCTGCACATCCCAGTACATTTAAGTACAAATACTGCTATAAGGTCACCAGCCAAGGTGGTTTTGACAGCAATCCTGCTTCAGAAGAAAGCTGCATCTTTTTCTAACTGTTTTTTTCCTTAAATGTTGTTGTAAGTTGTTTGCCCTGAGAATAGTATGTGTTGCTTCTGGAAAGCTTTTAACATAGAATATATGTATCAGGAGATTGTTAGAGAGCCTTTTGCTTCATTATTCCACCTCAACTGCTACCAGTTTTTGGAGACATTTTTCAGAAAAATCTGCTCTGTCTGAAAGATGGTGGTGCATTTTTGCAAGACTACATGGAATAAGTCTGAACAGAACAGATTGGTGGACAAAGAATTTTATAGTAGTTCATACCAAAACAGTTCAATGCTGACCCATACTGTAGTTACAAAAATTGAGCTTGAAGTCTTGAAGTAGACAAATTGAGTCATGATTCCCACATTTCAATTTTATACAACAGGCCATCCTGTCAGGACTAGTGCTGCCTTAAAATCAACAGATGGTTTATGTTCATGCTTTTCCCGTACTGCCATTAAAAAGGTGTCATCTCAACATTGTTGCTTGAGGCAGGCACTTGGTTTTTCTTTTCCTTACTTTGGGAATAAGTTAATGAAATGAAGAATGGCAACTTTCATATCAAAATGTCCAAAATACTGGCAGAGCCTTCTGTTTTCATATCAACAGTTCTTTCAGAGCTGATGATAGATAACCATGGGTTAGGTAGGGTCTGCTTTCTTGCTTATTTCTGGTAATTAATTAATCAAAGGGGGTTTTTTTCCCATTGTGTATCTGTATCTGTTTAGTTGAATTGTTGAATTCAGTTGTTTGGGGTTTTTCCACATGGGCTAAATTTGAGTGACTGTTTCATCTTCTTTTTCCTTTAACCAATCAGTGTGCCACCAATGTATACAGAAGGTGGTGTTAATTTTGCTGAAGTGTAAGTTTATAGATTTTCGTCTCTAAATCCCCTGTGGCTTTTTGGTATGTTTTTTTGTTGTTGGGATTTTGGGTTTTTGGTTGGGTGTTTTTTGTTTGTTTGGTTTGGGTTTTTGTTTTGTTTTGTTTTGGTTTTTTTGTTTGATCTTGGTTTTGTTTTTTTTTTTTTTTTTGACGTATGCTAAATGGATTTCCCTCTAAAGAAAGGGAGGGAACATGTCTAGGCCTTGATGTGACAAAAGTGACCAAAGCAGATTTGGTTCCAGGGTCATCTCTGATTGTTCACAAGGCTTTGATCCCTCCTGATTTTTAAAAGTTTGCTATATTAATTCTCTACATCCTGGGAACATTTAACTTTAGAGCAGAACTTACTTTCTTGAAATGCAGGAACATTCTCTTTTTTCAGTAAGATTTTTTTTTTTAGCTAATTAGTAGAAATTGCTGCCACATGTATTCTTCCAGGTGTTCTGTTCCCAGCATTTCAGAGCTGTCAGTTATTTTCTTTTTTACTATACAAGTGAGATAGTCTGATATTCTAGAGTAAGGACAGACAACTTACTTTAATTGTTGAAGGCCTTTCTAGGCTTCCTTCTTTTTTTGCTTAATTACCTCCAGGCAATTTACTTTCCATGTTTTTGCATATCACAGTTGATAAAAATGAAAGACAGCAGAATACCCTCCCATCTACCACTGTTGTCTTTTTCCACTTAGAACTCTAGAGTTGAATTGTAACTGAAATAGCAGTGTGAGCATTTGACTTTATAAAACAGGCTTAGCACTAAGGGAGAAAAGGACTTTTTAACTGTTTTATACAGGAGAGGAAAATCACCTGATTTCAACTAATAGGACTGTAATATACTTGTTAGAGTGTACCTGTAAACGTAATATAATCTTGAAAAAATTATGGCCAGTGACAAGTAACTTTTTTTCCAAATTCTTCAACTGTTGGGGAGATGGGAATGCTTTTTTAATTGGTCACCTATGTTTGTAAGATCTTGTAGTTTATTGGAATAGAATGTCAGTACTCAGTTTAAAACAATACTGAAAGGGGCTCAGGAGTCACCACTTAATATTTTAGTGGACTTAACCTTGAAAATGTTGTGGAGTTTTTCATCTGTGTTGCCACAATATCACAAAAATTTGCCCTTAAATGCAGACTGATATAAACAATATACTATTAAATAAAAAAGATGAAGATAACGGAAATAAGACAAATACATAATTTTTGTAAGCTCTGAAATAGAATTGGCATTCATCTGCGTACTGATGTGAGATTTCAACTGCTCAGGGAAATGGGGAAAAAGTATGAATTATCAAGTACGTGACAAAGCATGGAACTCAACATGTGCAAATTTCTGGAATTAAAACAATATGTAACCTATTGCTTTGCAGCATTGTTCCTATTCAGTGTGTAATTTTGAAAGATACAAGATGCATATGATGGTATTCATTGAGTAGGAAGTTAATGTAATTACCAAACACAGAGAATCTCATTATCTGGAGGAGTATATTTAAAAATGGACGAATAAAGTAAATAAGGAGGAAACATCCTTATTTAGTGCTCGACACAGAATTATGTAGGTTGGGAAGAGATCATTGTGTCCAGTAGTAGTATCAAGTCTACCTACCATTAAACCAAGTCCCTAAACATACCTACACATCTTTTAAATACCTCCATGGATGGTGACTCATCCACTTCCCTGGGCAGCCTATTCCAGTGCTTGGCAACTGTCTGAGTGAAGAACGTTTTTCTAATACCCAATAAAAACCTTTCAGTAATGCAGTTTAGTTTAGTGTACAAGAAGTAGTTTGGTCTGAAAATGTCAGTAGTGTGGGTTTAGAATAAAGTGCAGGAAGGGTAAAAAAATTGACCTTGATGAAGTTTAAGAATTTTCATTTATTCAGGCTTATCTGCCCCCAGATAAGATGAAGAAGAAACTGGGAATGGGAAAGATGTTAACAGTGGAAGCTCTTTCAGTCTTGCAGTTAAATCATCCAAGTGAAA